>NC_136059.1:1064735691-1065429621 GCF_964261635.1 Lissotriton helveticus
TGTTTTGTTTCCAACAACCCCCCAGCCTGGAATACCTATATGACGTAGCAACAGCGGATAGCAGCTTTTGTTATATATTTCATATACCCTTTCAGTATCATGAAAAGGGTTTCTGAAAGCAACAACCCACTGTAAGTGTGCTACAGCAGTGGTTAACAAAACTCATAAACCGCTGCTGTGAAGTACTGGAAGTTCCAGTGCTTCACTCACTGGACTGTCAGCCGCCATTACATGTCTAAGAGCAATCGAACTGCCACAACAAAAAGGTACCTCTGATGAACATCTGATGTGCCGTACTGCAAGATCAATGCAAAAATAACAGTTGATGGACAGAATGCAATGTCCTACATTCACCCCAGTACAGAGATCTGTGCCTAAATCCATCGTTTTTTTGCACTCTACACCACCCCAGTTCAGACATGGCCATATGCAAATCAGCCTTGACCCTGTGCCTCATGGGAACAGTCCAGCCCGAACTGCCAAGCCATGTCTTACCTGGACCTGAATCAAGCATCCTAGGACCAGTTTCTGGCTATCAGCCGTCATCAGCCAGGATAGCTTGACTCCAGTGGTGTGGAGAGCACGGGACTCACGTCCGAGCATACCCGTCCCACTCGGGGTGACGAATGGGAAAACAACAGTTGATGGACTGCAAGATCAAGCACAACTCTTTATAATGAAAAAAAGGTAAAGCTGTCCCTTTTCTACCCCTAACTAAGAAAATAAAGTGAGACGCGACGGCCAGGTGAAAAGGAGTTATCCGAACCTGTCACAGGATGTTTGTGTCCGGTCCAGGGAGGACCTGGCTTGGCAGTTCGGGCTTGACTGTTCCCATGAGGAACAGGGTCAAGACTGATTTGCATATGGCTGGGTCCAAAATGGGGTGGCGTAGTGAGCAAAAGAATGATGGATTTAACCCAGATCTTTAAACTGGGGGTGAATGTAAGATTCATTCAGAATTCCGTCCATCATTTGTTTGCGTAGTATCGCAAGATCAAGCACCACAATATAATGAAAAAATGTAAAGTTGTCCCTTTTCTACTCCCAACTAAGAAAATAAAGTGAGACGCGACAGCCAGCTGAAAAGGAGATAGCCGAAGCGTCACTCCACATGGCAACTTCAAAAGAAGGAAGCTGCCAATAAATAAACAAACCATCATGGTTCCCGCTTCCTTCACCTGCATTAACAAGCATTTTCAATGCAATAGGCCTCGCATTTATGAGAGTTTGAGCTATTGTCATTGTAAATGCCAATGCCTTTTTTTATGTGTTGCTTTTAAAACAGATAAATAAAAGGCATTGTTATTTTTAATGCTAATAGCTTAAACCAGGGTTCTCCAAACCGCTCCTAAACTCTCGCAAATGTGAGACCTATTGCATTGCAAATGCTTACTATAAAAAAAATTAAAAAGCCTCAGGAGACAGCGTGTCCTGCCTGCAACAGCCGGCAGGACAAATCTATTTGAGAAAATAGTGCTCGGAGGATGTAGTAAAAGCCTACCCGGCAACAACACACTTAACTGGGTATATTGGCTACAAAATGAGACATGGCAGTAGTAAGGAGGGACTACTAAGCCTTTTGACCTAATGAATAGCCATATTTTACAGAGGACAATGAGACAAGCCAATTAAAAATGTGGGCGGAGCATCAAGTCCCTACCTCAATACAGCATGCCTCACAGAGCAGCGCATGATTTTACTAGGCTTGACCTAAAACAAGCATTGACAAAGTCATTAAGTCTGGCCTTCTTTAGATGGAAATGCATTCAATTAAACCTGAATAAACAGCTTCTCCCAAAGTCCTTTATGTTTATCCGACTAACCCCTAAAACATCAGAATCATGGTTAAGGTAGCTTACATCTTTGACCAATGGGCTGAAGTTCTTAAAAAAATCTTTCCCAGTATCAAAGAATAAAGAGAGTGAGCAGGTAATAAAATAGAGAAATATGCAAAGTGAAATGAAAGCTGGAGAGTCCTATGTGGCAATTGTTTCAACAGAGGTTCTGCAACAGAATCTTTAAAGAATGGGAAGCCAAAAACAGCATCCATTTAATGGATAATGGTTAAGGGCTAAGAGAAAAATCCCAAATTCTACCCGCAAAACTGTGGCTTTGCCTCTGTATCCAATTAGCTTACAAACTTAGGGGCATATTTACAAGCTGCTTGCGCCACTTTTGTGTCACTTTTCCCATGTTAAAAGTGTCGCAAAAGTAGCGAAAGGGGCTTGTAAATAAGCCCCTTAGTGACTGCCATGAAGCTGAAGAAGCAGCAGCATAGGAGAAACACCTCTTGTGGTGTAGTTTTAGGACCCATGCCTTCCTCCTTAAGTATGCACGTGCTGGGAGGAGCATATGTGACAATTCCGGAAAACCACAGCAGCTTTAGGCAATGCTTGATCTGCAAAGAAAGACGCCCTCATGAAGAATGTACCCATGGAAGTCACTAAAGCAAGGTTTCCCTCATCACATTCATCTATGGTTTCCACCAGGGACATGCATGTCTACTAGTTTAGAATCTGTTTCCAACTACCCAAAAATGATTTTTATTGGCAATTACAGCTTGATTGTGAAGTGAACATATGCCATTATCATGGTTCTGCAGCGGAATGCACTCTAAAAGGTTAGTTATTTTTACTTCTCATATATGGTAGACTGTGGTGCAAAATGCTTGAACCAATTGCACAAAACATTTCTTGCAAGGTGCCCCTGTCTTTACAGTGGGAGATGACTCGTTAGATTTGCTCTATTAGTCACTTGGTGACTAGTTTATTTAAATATTATTAACTTATGAATATAAAAAAAAGGTAAACAGCAGTGTGCTGGAAGTTCAATGTCCCAGTTAGTCTGAACTTCTTCTGTCCTCTTTAAAGAAACCCGTTTCCAAAACTATCATGGGTGGCGAAGTCAATCTTTGTGTTGTTTGCACTGGCGAGTGCATCTCAATATTAACGTAGCATGGTAAAGGAAGCAAGGCTTGTGAACAGGCATGAGTATGTAACATCTGTGAAGGTTCAGGTTTTTTCCCAAAGAGGCACACCAGGAGAGCAGGGGCATTGTGGGAAGCAGAGCAGGGCATTCAAACATGCCTGCACCAAAGTATAAAACAGGGCGTTCGGGGAATCTGTCAGAAGCAAAGAAAGTGCAAAACTCAGTGAAGAAAACAGAAATAACGAGCACCTGAATAAGCTGTACAAACATATTGTGTAATCCGAAAAGTAAAGGTTTAACTGTTCTCTGTGTAAATTAAACAAGTATCAGTTCTGTTCCTATTGTGAAGCATTCTGACGCCTTCGGGTAAAGTCCGCGCTATATAAAAACGCATTAAATAAATAACTGTGTGGACTTGGCGCAGTCTCTGCACATGTCACGGTGTATGCGGCTGCTACTGCCATAGCACAGGGATGTAGGTCTGCTGAAAATCAAAGTGCGCACTGAAAATAAAAGTGTAAGCAGTGCCCCGAGCTTCGGCGAAAAGACACCCGAGCTTGGGAGACGAGTGTCTGGGCACCCCCAAAGCAACGCCGAATATTGGGAATACTCACTGTTACCTGGCAGCGTAGACTGCCTCTGTGCTCACACAAAGCGATACACGAGCGCAGGCGGGCCCTTGTCCTTGTCCTTCTTATACTTCCATGGCCCTGGTCTGCCCCCTGTCCTCGGGTCGTGCGCAGCTGATATTAGACCCGGGTCCTTGTCCGTGCTCTCTTTCTGTAGCGGGCGGGCACGCGCTCGCTCAGTGCGTAGGAGGGACGCACTGATCCTTGTTCTCTTACGCATCTGTATAGGAGGCCGAAAGGGGGCAAGCGCCGGCAGTCAGACAGACGGACGGACCGAGCGCCATGGAGCCGCCGCTGCTGCTCACCGCCTGCCTCCTGCTGCACGATGGGGCCCGCGCCGACCTCTCAGGTGAGTGCGAGGAAAGAGGGGGGGAACATCTCACCCTTGGGGGGGTGGAGGCGGGGGGGGGAGGGGTCTGTATGTGTGCATGTGTGTGTGTATGTGCGCTCGTGTGCCCGTGTGTGTGTCTCTGTGTGTGTGCTTGTGCGAAAAGCAGGGGCTGTGGCTGTGTGTGTGTATGTATGAGGCTTCCAAGGAGAGAAAGAAGAGACAGGAGAGGGTGAGCGCGCGACCTGATCCCATTGCGGCCAGCTGCGTGCGCGTAACAGCCTCTTGTCCGCTCTGCCTACTCCTTGAAAGTCAAAAGCCTGAAATGATTACAAAAGACTCGCTCTGCGACAGCAGGCCTTTGGCCTGCAATCGCAGGGCGAGTCCTAAAAAGGGAAAAAGTAAAGATTTGAAAGACTGTGTCTGTGTTTGCCTCTACAAAGACAATCCAAAGAAGAAAGCCTACAAACATTTAAAAGCAGGTGACACTGCCTTACTGTACACAGCAATGCCTCAGGCAAGAAGTTAAACAAGAGGATCAGAAGTATTTACAAAATAAAATTATAGATGGGTAGCCATCAGTTTCAGGAAGGTTTTACAGCTAAGGGTTCTGAGTGACAAACTACTTAAGCTTTGCTTGTGTTGTCTATAACGTCACTCTGAACTTCTAAGTGGAAAACACTCCCACAATTGATGGTTTCCCATATATAAATCTATATGTTAACAACTGTTGCCACGTCACAGCAGTGAGTTACTGGATTTGAATCCAGTTTTTCACGTAAGTGCATCTCTACCAGAGCCATCTAGAACAACATCATTTACCATTTACTAACAGGTAAATTTTTCTAAGTTCCCTCATTACAACATCAAGTGGGAAATATTTCTTAAAACATTTTATGTTTAGTAAGTATTACAGCAAACAAATGGCATTCACATCAGTACACACATGGCAGGACTGTAGATCCAAAAGCAGCCTTAACAAAAATGTTATAACCAGTCACGGTCCCTTTGTCTACTCGTGCAATGTAGTTCTTTTCATCCATCCTCTCTCTCTCCCCTCTTTTCTGTCTTTGATGGCCTACTACTTTCCCCTTCCCTCTCTTTTGCGCTCTTGAACTTCCCTATGCCTGCTCCAATTTACCTGGGAAACTTGGGAAAGTGATAAGGGCACCAGAAACAGCCCTAAACTTTCGAAACTGGCCTCCATCCCACTGGGGGAATGCCTAGATATGGATGAGCCACTGAAAGCTTGAGCCAGGCTCAAGCCTGAAGCCTGGCTTTTTAAAAAAAAATTAATTTGTCCTCATTCACCATCAGATAAAATTGAGCTTATTCTGTTAACTCCTGTGGTCCCTCTTTCAACTGGCACCAACCGGAAAGCTCCGTATCTATATGGATATGCTTTAGACAGGGCTTCTCTGCAAATCTGCTCTGTATCTCTCGGGTGCCCCACAAAAGCCAAAGAGAATCAGTAAAATAGTGTAAAGGCTTAATCATCGGATTGGTGTGGATTATTTATAATTTATTAACTTAATATGTCCAGCCAACTTTCGCATGGGATCCAAAAATCTTTCTTATTTTTGTTACCTTTATCCATCTTTATAATATGTCCAATAGAAGTCACCCAAACTGGCAGAGTTGGAGGATTATCCTTAACCCATTTTTTACATATTTCTCTTCGTGCAATTAAAATCAAATATAGACACAATCTGTTTTCCCCCTTTGACATAGACTTATATTGTGGGAACAACCCAAAAAACACCAAATTTACGCTTACATGCATGGTTATACCAAAAATGCTTTCCATACCTTTTATTATATCCTCCCAAAACGGACTACGCTTTGGGCATGTTAGAAACATGTGAATATCATCCACCTTTATCTGGAGGCACTTTGGACAGTTTGGGGCCGGACCCTTAGAGAATTTTGAGAGTTTAAGTGGAGTCCAATAGACCCTGTGAATACAGAAAATATGATTTATTTTTAAATTTGCAGGTTGTACTGTTGTGTGTAGAATATCATGAGATACTGGTCATTATTCTTCGATGTTGCAGCCAGGCAAGTTATCTCCCCATAGTTCAGTCGGTAACTTTAGTTCGCCGTCTTCCATGTCCAAAAGTAGCCAATAGAGAATTGCCACTTCTTTTTTCTTTACGGGATTTTTAGCTAGTGTCGAATCCAGATAATTGGATAAGCCCACATCTAAGCCAACAGAATGATGCCAGCTACTTATTTGCCAGAATTTAAATTTAGATAGTTCTTTGTCCACCAATGAATTTATTTCCTCCCAGGATAGTAAGATCCCATTCGGGCTAACTGACCCAATCGATGAATTCCTGCTTTAATTAGGGGAGTTGCAAGGACATCTTTAGTCCATTCTGGTGAGCCTGGTGTATTCCATATGGGGGTAAGGGCACTAAAGTAGCTGATTCCTATTTTTTTTTTACTTTGGCCCAAGTGGATGCTAAACTATAATATTTTTAGACATACTTTTTGTAGAATCTTGGATCTCCAAATTTATATAAGAAACATTGATTTCCATTCTCCACATCCCGGAGCATCTCTTTGAACATTATACCAATGTCTGAACCTTTTGGTGTATTCAATAGCATTTTTCCTGTTTTCATGAAGAATGTTCTTGCATACATAACTAAGTCTGGAAGACACAGGCCTCCTATGTTCTTTTTCCTTCGTAGTTTCTTCCATGTAATTCGAGTTCCTTTCGAAGCCCAGATAAAGGTATTACGTTTCGCCTGTAGAAACTTCAGAGTTTTCTCCTTAAATGCTGACGGAATATTTTGTAGTAAAAAGATTATTTTTGGCAGCAACATAATTTTTATTAGATTTATTCTCCCGATCAAAGTCAAAGGGAGATATATCCAACCTGTTATGAAGTTTTGCATTTCTTTTCCAACTTTCTGAAGGTTTATATCTGTAATTTTTTCGATATCTTGAGTAATCAATATTCCTAAATACCTTATTGGTGTTTTTTGTCGGATAGATGGAGTCTCCCAAGTTCCAAGTCATATATTCCATCTTGGCTTCGTTTATTTCATAACCTGAAATCTGTCAAAATTTCTGTGCTTCCTGGTATATTACCGGAAGGGTGGTACTGAGGTTCATCGTGTATATTATAAGATCGTCAGCATATAATGCCACCTTATTCAGAGAATGGGTGAAGCCTGGCTCTTGTTCAGCTCAAGGTTCTGTTGAAACCTTGAACCCATAACGAACCGAGCGGTCATGTGGGGTCTGCCTTCCTCCCTCAAGACAGGATGTGGTGATACAGCCAGAGCTGCCAACTATGGTTCTTAGGACCAGGTTCCTGTCTTGGCATCGGCTCAACATCGTGGTTCTGGACAAATTACTTTACCTCTGCATGCCTATAAACAGTGCATGGTTGTGTAATGCACCTGGTGCTCATGTACAGCGTTCCAATACCTTCAGGTTGAGTTTGCACTATATTTTAAAAACTGCAGAACAATGCACTACGAGGTAAAAACAAGTCTTAACATAAGGAAAGACAGATACCCTTTTGCTTCACTGATTTGTACAGAGTGAAACCAGAACCCCTAGATACATTGCTGCTTCCCTGCTTAATTGTGTGATCTCAGGCAAATATTTTATTTGACCAAAACTCTTTTGCACTGTGCTTGCGAAATCTCTTGTATTTTATATATCTTAAAAGGGTTCTCTTATCAGTTCCCATAGGTGTTCATTCACTTTTGTGTGGAACTTTTTTTTTGTTAACTTCTCGTGGCTGCACACATTTACGATACTTCTACTAAAGCTGTTCACACTGTTTAAGCCCCATTCACTGATAAGATATCTTCCCACGGAAAAGGCAGACAGCTTCTAACAGTATGTGGGAATACTTTATTTTTAATTCTTAGTTGTACAAAGCAGATGCTTTAGCCTTAGTACGTTTGTGGCATTTCCTATTCACGCCTCGCTACTTTTAAGCAATTTGTAGGCATTATTGCATTGATTTTTTCAAATTAATCAATTTTGTCATCATGATCAAATTCTAAATGTTATAAACATTGCACGTGAAACAAAGTTAATATACAAGAGCTATGCTAAATTTTACTACTAAACAGGCAGCTAATAGGGCAGTTACTTTGCAGACAACAGGGTTTTGGTTTGAATGGTGAAGCAGGTGCAGTGACACCAGACCCAAAAGTTGTCAGAACTCCTCAAAACACCTATTAATGCTATATTTTACTATGATACAGGCAATTACAAGTGCAGTTATCTAGCCATCACTAGGGTCATGATTTCAATAGTGCAGCAGGTGCAGTGGCACCGTGACCAAAAGCTCTAGGCACCCCAAAACAACAAATAAAATTGTTATATTTTACTACTTAACAGGCAGTCACAAGTGCAATTACCCTCCAGGCATTAGGGTCACGATTTGAACGGTGTAGCAAGTGCAGTGGCACCAGGGCCAAAAGTTGTCCTAACTCCTCTAAACATTGTTGCTATATGTTACTACTAAACAGGCAGTCACAAATGCAGTTATCTTGCCGGCACTAGGGGCATGATTTGAATGGTGCAGCAGGTGGCAGAGGCACCAGGCCCAAAACTTGTCAGAACTTCTCTAAACACATAATATTGCTATTACATTAATTAATTCTATTATTTTCCTATTTCATTTCAATTTTCAAAATGCTGCTATTACTTACCCGCACTATATTACTACTAACTGTACAATATATTGCCTTTTTGTATCTAAAGAGGTCATAACACTTTAACAGACTTTCTTCACCTTATTTTGTACAACTACTCGACACGCTACAACTTGCAACAAAAAACTGCTTATCATTACTCATATAGGAAACATTTACCAATGCTTGTTTCTTCATTATGGTGTATGAAAGCACATTCAAAAGTGTGAGTTCTGACTACCAGTTGTACAAAATTAGCACTTTTAATGAGCACTTATAAGGACAGTGATATGTGTCCTATTAATGTTAAAGCTTACACATGATAAAAAAAATATTTTTGAACTTTGAAGAGACTTTAACATAGTTTACGGGGTTTGTTGTATGATTTACAGAACACATTTTCAGGGCTCGGCTCGTGCTCCAAGATCCGAGCCAGACCCCAAGCTCTCCCTGGTTATTTGTTTACTCGCCTTATCTCTAAAACGCCGGATGGAATAGCCTGCCCTGAACATTTCATCCAAAAATGATACCAAACAGTGACTAATAATTACAAAACATGAACTATTTTTGAACTTTTTAGTTGTGCTATATTTTTGACACTCACGTGTCCTTGGGTGGCGTGGCTCGGCTCGTCCTTGGGCAAACTCTCCCCAACTCTCTTAGTATTATGTTCACCTCTACAAGCCAGGGTCACTGTAGCGTTAGAGCACATCAACGTGCAGTCTGAGCATAGGCTCTGATGTAAAACTGCACTAATCATATCATTATGACCTTTTTTTTCCTTCTTTTTTTTTTTTTTTTTTACTTCCAGCAGTGATTGGGAAAGGAGATCTGAACGCGTTTCAGAAACCAGAACTTCCGGTGTTTGAAATTGGTGTTCCCTCCAGCGCTACGAGGTTCCGCCCAGCAGCCACACTCCGCCCCTGCCTCGCTGCGCGTCACCTCTTCCCGGGGGTGCGACTCTCCAACCCTCCCTCAGCTTCTTCAAACCAAAAACCATGCAGATTTTGAAGAAAAGCTGAACGTCGCATTTTTCTTATCCTAGGAGGCCTTAAGGGAAACAATCGTTTGGATTGACTTTTTGATGCGTATCTTTCACTGGGAGGGTAAACCAGCCCTCTTCACGTGCAGCAACACTCTGGGCTTCTTCTCCTTCTATTTAGCTCCACCCCTGAGCACCGACATTGCAGAGAGTTCGGGATTTGGACTGGTGCGCAAAATCCCACTGGGCTAAACGGGATTCTGGTTGCAGCGCTGGAGAATAGTGACACGTTTATTTATAGCGCTACGACATCACAGGCTGCGACTGAAAGCACTGAATATGCAAGTCATTATTTTAAAATTGTATTGCACACGTTATTCGATAGGGTGTTGCAAAATGTACAAAGATATTAAAAATGAAAATTCACAAAAATGTGAGGGAACACAACACAGAAGCCAAAATGTAAGTGCTGCGTCAAAGGGAGAGTGAAAACTGGCATATCTATTAAGATGTGGTGCTGTTTTTATTTCCCCCGCGCTGGCGCTCTTTAGGCCACTAGTTTCAAATGCACAATCCTTTGCACCATAGTGCAAGAGTGTGTTCGTTCTGTCATTGCATAGGTTTTGTATTAGAAAGATAGCCTTCCAGAATAAAAACTATGTTTTAATGGAGGGGTATGTGATGTTTGCCGTAGCGCTGGCGCTGTGATTAGCGGCGCACAAACATTCAAATAAACACGGAGCCGGTTATTCTTTTGCTCGAGGCTCCGGACTAATCTCCGCGGCCACGCCCACTTTATTTATCCAGCGTGTGCGTTACGTCACACGCCCGTGCTTACGTTTCCTGGCAGGCGCGGGTAGCCTAGACTGCTACCCTGCGCCGCAGGACATTACATTCCTTCTAACCTTTATTTGAACAACAATACAAACAGCATTATAGAAAAAAAACAAGGATCTGTTACCAGTCTCTTGGTTTCAGTCTCTTGGTGGTCACACCATGAAATCAGCTAGCCGGGATTACGGGGCGGGATTCCGGCGCAAGCCATACCTGGATTGCTCCCCTCGTGAAAGTGGCACGGACGGTGTCACTCTCGGTGAGGCCCCAATTGTCGGAGACTGCACAGGAGAGCCGGGCAAGCTCTCCCCCGGCATCTCTAACATCGGCTGGGTGTCCAGGTCAATTCAGTTCTCATTCTCGGCAGGGAACTGCCTTGGTAGCTCATATTCATCTTCATCAGTTTGCTGGCTGGGCCTGGCTGGCGGGTGAACTGGTTCGGGATGATCTGGTGCTCCGGGGTGTACCTTTTTGAAGAACGAAATGTTCCTAGTGACAATTTCTGATCCTCTCTGTGCAGTCACCATGGTGCCAGTTCGGCGTAGAACAGTCCAGGGCTTGTGCTGGAACGGGAGCTGGAATTTGCTTCCTGGATATCGGTCTTTGACAAACACGCTGTCTCCTTCTTGGATGTCCGATTCTCTAGCCCCTCTCCGGGTACTTGCTTGATCATTGGATCGGGTCCGGTTTGCCAGGGTCTTTTCTACATCCACTCTAGCAGGGACCCAATCGGGGTGGTTTGGGAGAGTGTCCTTCACTGTTCGGCCCATGGTTGCTGGGCCTGGGGCTGCTTCGGTGGTAAGATGGGGTGTCTGCCTGTACTCTCTCAGGAAGCTGTATATGGCTCTTTCCACAGGTGATCCGTCTGCGTGTGCAATGCGTATTGTCTTGTTGAGTATACGCATAAATCTCTCCACTTCCCCGTTGGCTTGGGGCCAGAGGGGGGTTACTTTCCGGTGGTTGATTCCCCAGCTCTGTAAGTAGTCCGCAAACTCTTGTCCCTGAAAAGGTGGGCCATTGTCGGTTTTGACTACCTCAAATATTCCGTGCGTGGCAATGGTTTTTTCGAACTTGGTGATGACTTCCGTGGCTGCCTGGCTAGCTACGATTTCCACTTCGAGATACTTCGTGAAGTCGTCGATGATTACCAGCGCATCCTCTAAGATGGCCTCTAGTTCATCCTCCAGCACTGCCATGGCAAATGATATGAGCCTCAGCTCTTCTGCTGATTGCCCACTCAGCAGCATCCCGCTGCCTTCCTTGGTGACGTATACTGTGGTGGGAACCTTGAGGCCGTGATATTGCAGCTCCGTTTTGAAACATCCTAGGAGTGGAATAGGCGTCTTCTGGCCATATGCGAATACCCTGATTCTTGCTTCGCGGTGGGGGGGGCTTATTGCTAAGCTGGTTATATACGTTGGCCGCCATCAGTTCAATGGATGCTCCTGTGTCGATCGTGGCTCTCACCTCTTGCTGGTGAAATTTGATCCGGCATTTTGGCAGGCGCCGCTTCTTTTGCCTTGGCTGATCAATCGCAAACACATAGTGGACGGGATAGTCACTGGTGTCGTCGTCCATGTCCTCACTATCTCGTTCCTCCACGACTGCTTGCGCAGCTTCTTTCTTTGATCTCGTCGACCTGCAAACCGCCGCATAGTGGTTTATCCACCCGCATGCGCTACACCTCTTTCCTTTTGCCGGGCAATCTTGCATGCGGTGGGGCGGTCCTCCGCAGTATCCACAATCCTTGCGCTTGTCCTGCGCTTTCTTGCCGCCATATTGGCGCACTTTTGGCCTCACGACGTTCGCCGTCTCTGCCTTATTGACTTGCTCCATCTTGATGGGCCGATGGAGGGCCACTTCCATATGGGACGCTCTGGCCTGCGAAAGTTCCTTGGATCGCCCGAGTTTTAGGATGTCCGCCAGCGGTTTGCCGTCTTCCTGGAGGAAGGTGACTCTGAGTTTGGAAGAATAGCACCCTTGTATTATCTGTCCTTGGATTTCTTCCTGTTCATCTTGGAATCCACACGTGCTGGCTAACTCTTTCAATCTCCCATGGAAGGCATCCAGTGATTCTTCTGCGTCCTGCTTGGCCTGGCGGAAGATGAACCGCTCGTAGTCTTTACTTGCCATAGGCTCGAAGTGCGCGTTCAAAGCGTTGAGGAGGGTGTGGTACGTCTTTGGCATGGCATCCACTATCGTTTTGTATATACGGTGGATATCTTTCCCTCCTAGGTGAAGGAGTAATGCTCTGTGCTTCTCCCGGGCCGTGCCCGCCCCTTCAAAATAGATTTGGAGGCGGTCTACCCAGTCTCTCCATCGCGGAGCGAGGGATGATGGGGCTCCGTCGACGATAAATGGCTTTATGGCGGGAATCATCGCCATTTTGGCGCGTGCGTGGTGCTCTTCGCGGGACGTGCGCTGTTCACCCAATTTCCCTGGCATCGGCGAGGGGTTGGCCGGGGTCAGTGATGACTGCGCCAGGCAAAACTCAAGTGGCCGTCTTCCCTCCCTTCTTCACAGATGGTGGCTTGCCAGGTGCCCTGCTCTGACCTTAGTGGGGGCTCACGTGGCACTCCGGCGTGGGCTAGCCTCAGGGGGTGGTGAGGGTCTACTCACTGTGTTGCCAGGGGCCTCCCATGATGGCTGGTACAGGTGGGGCTCCTCAGGCTTACTGGCAGCAGCATGTGGCACTTGGAGCCATCAGCTGGCATACACGAGGCCCTCGTGGTCTTCCTGGGCCTAGATGTTCCAACACCAGAACTTGCCTCCCAAACTGCAGTGGAGAGGAGGGGGGGGGGGAACTTGTCACATCATGGGGTCAATAAGCCCCTCGTCGCCAGTGTGATGTTTGTCGTAGCGCTGGCGCTGTGATTAGCGGCGCACAAACATTCAAATAAACACGGAGCCGGTTATTCTTTTGCTCGAGGCTCCGGACTAATCTCTGAGGCCACGCCCACTTTATTTATCCAATTATGTAAGAACTGGGGTTTTGTCCAACAGAGCCAGGCAGGACATATAGATACAAGTAATACACAATTGAGGACATATAGATACAAGTAATACACAATTGGGGACATATAGATACAAGTAATACACAATTGTTCGAAAAAAGATGATTTTGTAGCACACGCTGAAATATTGAGCAATCAGCTAAGAACAAGAGGCTATCCGGGCAAATTGCTAAAACATTCCACTAAAGGAGCCTGGTACACGCCCAGGGAAGAACTGTTAATCAAAAAGCAAAAAGAACCTATTGACAAGTTAGTATGCGTGACAACATATGGTCCACATACAAATAAGTTCAAATCCATAATTCTAAAAAATTGGCACTTGATTGCTGGGTCTGAAATGCCTTTCGAAAAAACCACTCTTTGCTCTTAAAAAAAACAAGAGCATAGGACAGCAGATTGTCCGGGCAGACCTGGGGGTAAGTCAGGCCAAAACTGACCTACGCACTTTATGGAAATTAAAACCGGTAGAAGGTCACCGTAAATGCGGAACTTGTGTGTCCTGTTCCAATACAGTGGAAGGGATTGAATTCCAACATAACAACATTAAATGGACACACAAGGAATTTACAAATTGCAAAAGCCGCAATTTGGTCTATGCAATAATCTGCCCTTGCCCAAAACTGTATATAGGGAAGACGACCCAGCAAATAAATCAAAGATTAGCACAGCATCGATCTAGAATTAAACAAAATATATTGACAGCCCCGATGGTACAACACTTTCAGCAAAGTGGACACAGTGAGAAGGATTTCAAGTGGACTGTATTGTCCGGCATCAAGATCCCCCCACGAGGAGGCGATGTGGAGAGTTTACTGTTACAAAGAGAAGCATACCTGATCTTAAAGTTTAACTGTGTGATTGATGTTATGAACGAACTTTCTGAACTCCAAAGGAACATTTACTGACCCCCCTGTGCACAGCACGGGCACATTTTATAACACTTTCAGGCGCTTCAAAATATAAAACTGTAAGAGCAGGACAAAACCCCAAATTATTGTGGTCCACCCCACAAACTCGGGTGTAGAGAATTTTTACAAACTACAACTCCCAGAAACATCTCAGACAAGTGCAACCACATGACCTAGAAGGTCTGGCACGCGCCTGCGCTTACGTTTCCTGGCTGGCGCGGGTAGCCTAGACCGCTACCCTGCGCCGCAGGACATTACAGGGTCCCTGACCTTTTGAATAACAGGAGCCATTTCTGGCTGCTGAAAATATCAGTAGCTACCACTTTAGAGACAATGATAATAGTGACCAACCCTTCTAAATTTCCTTTGAGATATATAAACCGTGACCATCCAGATGTATGTCACTATATTGAGTGATGCCAAAATACCACATCCAGAATATTGACGAATACAATAACACGAAGGTCGATACATATAGGTAAGTATAGATTTACAATTCTAAACTCCACATCTACGCTCCTTGAAGCTATATACATCTTCAAGATAAATAGATGCAGAGTTAACAATGTAAGTAACATTATACTTATTTGTACTATCATGAAATTGCGGTAGTCTATATTCTGGAACAATATTTTGACTGGGCAATATTTAAAATTCTATTTTGTAGTAGAATTCCTACTACCCAAATGCATTAGACCGAGTTATTAACAGCAATGTCAAGGAAAGCTTTTTCCTAATCCAATGCCTCCATATGACTAATGAAATAACAACCACAGCAGTGCCCATTGGCACAATGCAAATACTAAAAGCTATAAATCTCCATAATTCTGTATTAACATTTAAAAAGCAGCTTAAATATGTTTTGGACTTTCGTTAAGTTTTTTTTTAAATACCAGCATATCTCGAAATGTGAGATATTGATTTTCTATCAAATGCACACTTTCAAAACTCAAAAGAAAACCTTTTTTTCTAAAAAAAAACAAAAAAATTTTGCATAGAAAATCAGATTTCATGCATGATCCTTAAAAGTTAACTTTTCCTTTCCCTAGTACAAATGCATCACACAGACAGATTCTGTCTGACCTGTCCAGGGTTTACCATCACTCACCTGGGATGCCTTCCACAGTGCTAAAGATGCCTACATCATATCAAGTATGCCCTCCATTATGTCAAGACTACAGTTGTGCCATTGCCGCTTACCATAATGCTAAGAACCCCCACATGTCAGCATTGGACATTATTATTCCAAGAAGAGCCACTGTTTTGTGATAGATGGCAACCATTGGGCCAAGCACACCCAAGATATGTCAAGGATAGCTACCATTCTACCATGATTGGTCCAAGGAAGCCTGGCATGTGTCAATATTTACTATTATTATGCCAGTGTCAACATTATGTTAATAATAGGCATAATTGTATGAGAAATTAAAGCCCTTATATTTCGGGCACATGATACATTTGGTGTTCCCTGACAACACAATTGGTTTCCAGGAAGAGGAAATGCCTTTCAAAGAGGGTCACAACACAAGACACATACACAACCTATATATAAAACATATATGCATACACACATACCCAGAAACATTTAAATAAATACGCTTACATACATGCACCACTCGCATTACCTAAAACAAACAGTGCCGTTACTTGACTCCATTCTCAATCCAGCCATTCCTCTCCTTGGCTACAAGGTGGCTAAAGTATGAAGAGATGTCACCATAATACCATAGCGGTAAGCGCAGTTTCAGCGTAATCTTTAAAGCAATAACGGGGTTTTCACCTTTTTACTTATGTTTCTTTCTCCATAGCGGTATAATTCACAGGTTGTTTTCTTTTTCGGATAACACTCGTGTTTCAAAAAACGCGGTAATTAACACATTCAGCTTCTTTTTAGTCCCATGAGCACGTTTTGTTTTGTATTGACTAAATCTAACGGACACACCCAAACCCTAACACGGTGAATTATTGCATGAAGCTCTGCACCAATCGACTAATCTCTTTGCACGATTTTTGAGGTCTCTTTTCTAAAGTGCTGTTGTATTATTATTTTTTTAGAAACTTCCCCGGATGAAGGCATCTTGAATGCCGAAATGCATTGGGAAAGCTTAAATATGGATTAATTGTTGGAATATAACGAAACAGATGAATCTTGTGAATACAACAGGAATTGTCTTTTGTGGAAATAAAGATTGTTGAAAACACAACAAACGTCTAATCATATATGAATCAACAGTGAAACCTTCAGATAGAAGGACCATAAGGAAGCCCAGGGGACATATCCCCACGTGTAAGGGAATGCTTCCCTTTTGTATTATACTATCACTCCCTTTCAGAGAGTGATTCCCTGGAGCTTCTTACAACTAAATCCAACTTCATCATCACCTTCAGTAGTGCGCTCACAAATTACCCTTTTTTAAAGTATGGTTCTCACACATTTCCATTCTGTCTCCGGTAGTCCCACACATGTTAGCGGCTCCAGTCTGGCTATTGCTGACACTTCTTTTCTAATCCAATTTTCATAAACGTGGTATATAACTGGTAGAGTGCACCTTGTAAATTGACCATATTCTATGTGACTGAATTGAGAGTGGAGACAGGTGGTCATGTTGCAAGTACTGTCGCAGTGTGTGTTTGTAAGCATGTAGATCTGCCATTTTTTGGCTACAAATCACACCAAGGATACAGAGTTGTGTAGCATTGCCTTCTTTAATCGGGTTAGATAGTCTAAATTACGTACTATGCTGGACTGTAGTTCAGGGAGCTACTTCCAGGGTACTGGTGAGCTACTGGTGGCACTCGGGCTACCCGTTGGAGACCTCTGCTTTCCCACAGTGTTTGTGTGCAGTACAGTGCAGCACACATGCAAAGATTAAAAAGTAAGGAGAAATTACATAATTTCCCTGCATTAAGCCTGCCTCATGGAGGCATAGGTTTTGGGCAAATTATTGGCTACTGTTGTTAACATATAGGAATTAATGTGACAACCCAAGGAAGGTTGTATGCAAACATCCATGCACCACCCATGGAACTCCTCCTTGACACAAAGTAGCACATTGGTCTACTTCACCCTACTTTGGCCAGATTTCCTACGGAAATTTTGATTTGAATTGAAAAGTAAGTACCACCTCAATGCATTGCACAGGGTTTGCATTACAAAAGTGCAAAAGGCACAAAGTGTTAATACGTTTGGGCTTTAGTGTTTAAGATGAAACAAGTGTGTTAAAACACATATTTTTAGAAATATGCAATAAAACTGTACCTACCTAGTTTGCATTTCTTTTATGAGTTACCATTTGAAGGGGTTAGTCCAGAGCTCCTCTGATAGTTCCTGTTAGAAATGGGATTTCTGTTTGGCAAGGGCATGTGCCTAAACCAGGCAGAAACCACCACTCTAGTCAGGGCAAGAGAGTTACATGCTGAAGATAACCCTTGCTCACCCCCTTGGTAGCTTGGCACAAGCAGTAAGGCTTACCCCAGGGGCAATGTGTAAAGCTTTTGTGCAACACACACACACAGCAGCGACACACTAGGCACACTACAAAAGAAACTCTACACAAGGTTATATAAATAATAGCCTTTGTATTATCATAAGCACATTAGTATCATAATCACACAATATACACTGGCACCAGGTAGAAATTCACAGGAGGTTATATACATGACAGGACCAATTGGGCCACTGTCAGAACCTTTAGAAAGCACAAGTAACAAATACGAAACAACCAGTTACTACTGGCAAAATACTGTACTCAGCATTATCACTAGCAACATAAACGCATTATCAGGGGCGTAACACAGGCCCCCGTAGCCCCCGCGGTGCGGGGGGGCCTCGCGGGTCAGGGGGCCCTCCTGGCCTCACTAGTCTCAGCAGAGCAGAGGAAGAAGACGGCTGCAAGCAATGCAGCATTGGGCTTAGGCCCTAGCAGAGTTAAATGAAACACTGGGCGTAACACAGGCCCCCGCAGCCCCCACGGTGCGGGGGGGCCTCGCAGGTCAGGGGGCCCCCCTGGCCTCACTAGTCTCAGCAGAGCAGAGGAAGAAGACGGCTGCAAGCAATGCAGCATTGGGCTTAGGCGCTAGCAGAGTTAAATGAAACACTGACTGTATTAACACAGTCTCACCCCCCCACGCACGCTCCAAGGGCCCTCTCACACGCTCCAAGGGCCCCCTCACGTCACGTCTCTCCTCTCGGCAGCCCCCAGCCAGCCGGCACACACCACGAGGGACGGTGTCGACCCGGCCTATATTTAAACATTAGAGGCGTATCACAGGCAGCTCCTGCGCAGGGGGCCCCCACGCTCCAGCCAGGCAGGGGCCCCCTAACTCTCAGCACTGACAGTAAAGGAACTCCGTTAGCCAGGCCAAACAGTGCACGCACGCACCAACGGTGACACATGCCTCTATTTTTTTAAAACTCTATGGCGGTGCGTGCTGTACGTGCGCACTCCCTGCTGGCCTGCCTGAGCCTTTAAATTAATTAAATAGTTGGCGCACGCGCATTGCGCTGGGCAGGACGGCTCTTTGTCTTCACATTTTCATAACAACATAATTTAAAAATAAAAAAAATAAATGGTCCGTGCTCGTGGGCGTGGCCGTGGACCGTGGCAGCGCGCAGTTGTCTATCAGCCTATCAGGGTGCGTCTGCGCGCCGCGGTCTTTTGGGTGGGGGGTGCTCGACTCGTGAATAGGGGGTGCCAATTTTGTCATGCGCAGACGCCGCATTGTAGTGCGTGCAGCGCGTGACTTTAGAAGAACAAAGAAGAACCGGACCAGAACGGGTGCGGCCGCTGTGGTACTAAAGAGTAGTACGTACTAGTACTAGGCAGCCACTGGCCCCCTGGTCTCTGGTGGCAACTTCATCAAGCCCCTCGCCCAGTCAGTCGATCCCTGTCTTCTGCTGCCCAGTGTGCCCGCCCCGCTCGCACTCGCCTTAGCTGCAGGCCGTCATCCAGGCCTAAGGTGAGCGAGTATGATGTATGTCGACTCGTGTGTGTGTGTGTGTGTGTGTGTCCTGCTCAGCCTAAGTCAGGACTCGGAGTCTGTCGGAGTCGGGCGGGAACGGAGGATGGATCAATGATAAGGAAATCCTTACTTGCATCTATCTGTGTTAGATAGACGGTTAGCTTGGTGGGTTCATGCGCCCCGCCGCCTACAGCAGTCACCCTAACACTTAAGTGCAATATCATCTTTCTGTCTTCCGAGGCCTAGAAAGATAGAACAACCCAGTTGGACTAATCTTAACCTTTCATTTATAATGCAACTGAAAGCTCGTGGCAATGAACATAAGAATTTTAAGTCAGCAGAGGTTTTACAATAAACGGTTCCTACATCCACGACAACAAGAGAGAGATCGGTAGTAGTGTGGCCCGAGGTTGTGAGTGAACGTATGGTGAGAACAGAATTTTGCAGAAACCCACCCCTACTTTTAAATCTTGCAGTGAGGACTGTTTCGCCTCCAGGCGCTTGGCTGGCAGTCCTAGGCTCTCCTAGTAAGACAAGATGAATGTCGTCTGGCACCGCCATGAGCCTTTGCAGACCGGGTTAAGAATGTCGTCTGGTGGCCAAACAGGTCTCCCCCATTTCCATTTGTGTTGTCAATTTCACCCATGTTCCAAAGCTTTAATGTCATTTTGTATCGTGTCAAGATAGGAGTGGAGGGGGGGGGCGTGGGGGGATTGGGGAGAGTCCTTAAAGGAAGCCTGTGATAGAGGGGCCTTTTTATCGACCTTGGTAGGATGAAGGTCCGATGTGAGCCCTACTTGACAAAATCTGAAAATATGCTAAAATGACCAATTTTCACCATATAAAATCAGCAAATGAAATCCCATGGATCCCCTGAATCCCGGGGTTGTAGGCCCAAGCCAAAGGCCCAAAGCCACCGGCTTATGTTAACAGAATCCACTGAGCCTAAATAGTTTTAAACGTGCATTTCTGATGTGCTGAACACAGCGAGGCAATTGAGCAAACCTGAAAGTTACAGTAGCCTTTCACAAGCCCCATTGCAAGACACCCCACACACACACGTACACAGACTCAGCCATTGCAAGTTGGCACATCTTGGAATCTTGCAGAAATGTTGTTCTGAAAGATAGCTTGCATGAAATGAATGTCACAGCACCTCAGCACCTGTTGTAAGTTCCGCTCTAACACATATATTTTTAGAAATGTACAGGATGTTCGCTTTTTGAGAACACTGTGTCCTCTTTTGGAGAACAGGGTGTTCTTTGGGGGTGAGCTTCCGGTGTCCTAGAACACATGTGGCCAAATGAGCTGCATCAGAAAGTGCGTCAGAAAAGGCGTCAGCACAGTGTTGGTTCTGCATTTTTCAGGTATATGAGATTCAGCCCGTCAAATCTGAAGGCGGGGTTCTGCTAATGCAACTTCTTGCATGCAGGCTCTCCGGCTAGCCGATTGTCTGACTTGGGGTGTCAATTCCTCTCTCTCTCAGGTGGTGGGCACCCTAAGCCAGATAATACTTTTGTCTTTTAAATGTCTGTCCTTGCTCTGTACTTCCATTCACACCCAATCCCTTGAATTTTAGGTTCACTTAGGCTATTAGGTCCTGCTGGGATAGTCTCCATAGGCTAAGGGGCTTCTGGGCACTAGACTTTATAGAGTGTCCTGCTTACCCCAACTGGGTCTCTTCAAAATGTTTGACTTGCATGAATCATTCTCATCAGAAAGGCTTAATTCTAGGCACTATGTTTTCATAAGAAATGTACTCCATATCTTTGAATCTCTGGCAGTTTTCCATTGTGCATGTTTAAGAGTTACTCAGTTCAGCTTGCCTCGCAGCATTTTAGAAGCAAGTTCGATCTATTTTATACTCCTGGCAGAGTGAAGCCAGATTGTTTTAAAGAATATTCACTAGAAATGCGTTTTATCGAAATACATGTGTTTTATGCAATAAAATGTCACCCAACTGTAATCTTTGTTGCTTGTTCCTTATTCCTCAGTGAAGTATTGCGTCGGTGACATGTGCCCACGGCTCAAAACCACAGGGCAGGGTGGTTTATGGTTTGTAACTCGTGACCACACCCCTGAGGGCTTCAATTCACCCTTCATCAGCTGGCGCCCAACGTGGGGCCAGCTGATGGCCCCAGAGGAGGGAGATGATAGAGAGGCTGTGGTAGACTGGTCTTTAATATCGTGTTGGGTGAAGTACCATGCGGCACCGTGAACCACCGTGGCAGGAAATTGTTGACACAGAGCACAGAGTACTTCCTCTTTTGGTGCGCGCAAATTGCAAGCTGACAAAGGCAGTAAGTCTTGCCTTGCCGTCCTTCCGACAATGGGAAGTGTCAGAGATACAACCATGCCTAGTCCGTGAACTAGAAGACCCAATCCTTGCAGAAACAAATCAGGAGAAGAAGGAAGAAGAGAAATGAATTTGGGAGAGGCCAGGTGCCTAAAGGACATGGTTTAATTTTGAAAGCATGAGGAATAAAAAACCCTTAAATGATGCCCATCCTACATACTTTAATTTTGAAAGCATGAGAAATAAAAAAAAAACCCTAAATGATGTCTATATATAGGACAGCACAATGAAGATGAAATGACATTGTTATGAAATGAAAAAATGGAAACGAAACCGGAGTGTAAGGCAGTTATTATACAAGGAAATTACACTAAGGAAATCACACTGAGTATAGGCACATCAAATCATTTGTCCAGGAATTAAAACCCTGGACCCCATACAATCCTTGAGCTGCTGAGGGAGTCTAAATATACAGGAGTACACCACAGAAGTGTAACGCCACAAAGTAACGGAGTTGAAAGGCAAATTTTTGAAACCACAGGAACCACTGAAACGGGTACTGTAAATTATAACTGGTATTTGCGAGAAAAAAACTACAAAGTGTGACCACACAAAGATAGAGATAGGGGGGGGGGTCGAGGGTATTAATCCATTTAAATGCTCATTTCTGGAGTGCAAATCAACCTCATTCAAGTGCAAAGAATAATATTTAAAATCTATGGAAATACTTCAAAATGTGACCCATAATGAAAAACACACTACATGCTCATGTCAACCACCACTGCTTAGCAATTGCAACAAGCTTCTCCAACCAGTAGCTCTTGAGCCACTGGTAGCTCTCCAGTATGTAGCTCAATTTACGAAATGAAAACCTCTTTTGTCCTTTGTTGAATTAATGTATGTATATCAATTGAAAAGCATATATTTGATAGAAAATATAGATATTTTCTGAACACGTAATGTTATTTTTGAAGAAACAATTTTCGAATTTGCCAATATATGTAAAGCTTATTTTTGAGTAAATAAATCATGCAGCATTGGTAAGCTTATTCCTCATATTATTTCTTTGGTGTTAGAGTCATTGAATCTTCAGCCACTATTCATTGCCCATCTTGAAGCATTTCATGTTAAACCCCCCCTTAAATGTACAAATGCAAGATCAATGGTGTGTTTCTGGTGTGAACCACATTCTGCCTGGGCCACTCTTTCTTAGCTGCTATAATTGAGATCTGGTATAGGTCCCTCTACTATACCCTTAAGGACACAGGGGTATGTACTGTCTTGAAATTCTTCATTCTGTGCAGCAACCAGGGTGGTACTGGCCGATACAACTGGCATAGGAAATTTTAGACCGAAGTGAGTATTATGTTCAACAGCTTGACAGAATTATCAGTCTTTCCCGACTTTCAATTTTTAAGATAAAGTATATGTGAAAGGCAGTATGTATTCTTATATATAGTAGAACTCAGTATCATATTCATAGGGACACTAGTATCTATGTTGATCACTGTGAGCCTGGGAGGAGAGATGCTATTTTATTGCTTGGGTGTGCCCTGCTTATGTATCTTTACCCTAGATGTTGGGAAAGTTGGGGAATCGATCTAGTGTTCCTTTCTCAAACATTGCCTGAATATTCTGCATAGGGCTTTTTGTTTTGGTAGTGCCGAATGAGTGGACTTACAACAGACTGCGTAGAATCCGATTATTCTGCGTCTTCTTCATCAGAGATGACAATGGAATTTGAGCCGTGTGATGGACCCTGATAATCTGAATGAGTTATAGAATGAGTGGACTGAGATGGGCTAGGCCCGTTACAGAAAAATGCATGTGTGCAGGCAAATACGTCAGTCATGGAAATAGTAGAGACGGTCACCTGGGTATTAGGAGTGAACAGGAACCCTAGAATGTTCCAAGCCTTAGCTAGGCGCTTTCGGCTCTTGCTATCAAGCCTTTTTATTGTGTTAAAAGTGGTATTATGTATTGCCATAGGAACGTCATGCACCAGATGCATAGAGCAATTTCTAATATGTGTGGTGGTGTTGGCTATCACGAATATAGAGGATGTGACGAGGATGTCAAGGGGTTCGGTGGACTAATTAAATACGTGCCCACCCCTTCTTGGCTATCAGTCGCTCGGCGAATGACAGACAAACAACACTGGGGAGATGGTGCAAACAGTGAGAGAGAATGAGCAGTCTAACAAAAGCTAAAATAATGACACCCAATCCTCGCAGAGAGGAAATAAAGACAAGAAGAATGCCCGTGAAAGAAAACACAGGCCAGAGACGGAGACCACAAGGTGAAAACCTTAATGGGAACAAAATAATAATAATAATAAATAACGCACAGAGCTCACGAAGCGAGTGGGAAACCAGTGTAGCAAGAGTAAAATACAATACTAATACAAATATTTGGTACAGGTGAATAAATATATACTTCCCAAGACTCGAACGTGGGGTTAAAAAGTACCTCTCAGGACCCACCTCACTTAGGAACAGTACAGTGGAGAGCCAGCACTTAGGAGCAATAATGTGCTTAAGCAGATGTAGAGCAGGAGCATAGACGAAGTGAGGGCACTAGCAGTATGTGGTGGCAAGCAGCATCAAAGGAAAAGCATGTGTCCAAGACAACACAATCACGTGTCAACCATACCCCAAAGCCGAAAACCTGGACACACCCAGGGAACACCCAGTACCCCCAGACTCGAACTGGGTTAGGGATCGCGAACCTCCCCACAAAAGAGGAGGCTGGGACTCGAACCCGATTCCGGACCTGCCGGAATACACCCAAACTCACAGACTTGAACTGTCGAGAGGGATCATGAAGCTGGCGTTAGTTGATACCACAGGAAATTACACCGCAACTCGCTCCCTCCGTGCTCGAACCAGCAGGGAGGCGACAAGCCACAAGCCACACACGTTGAGCTTTAAATAGCACTCGAGCAGGGCATCTGACAAGGAAGCGTTCAAAACGGGACCACTGAGATACATAGAGGGTTCGTGAATCGAGACCATAGGCAATGCCGCAGGGGGTTCTGAGTCCTACCCAGAGCTAGCCACAAGGGGACCGCACACAGCCGCTGTATCTGACAGGAAGGCAAAAAACTGTGACCACACAAGAAAATAGAAAGATACAATACAATACAATGTGCAAAGTAGTAATGTGTTATCAACCTAGAATATGGCAAAGAACAAAATGCAATCGTACGTCAAACCATAATGCGAAAATTGAGAACTAGGGGAGACTCTAACTCCGACCCCGGACACAGAGGCTCCGGGGGACACCCTGCACACAGACTCTAACTGTCGAGGGATCAAAAACCTAGAACCATTGACGCTATAACCATCCCCTCCGGACCGGAACCGGCAGGGCAAACAAGAGTGCAAAACAGGAAAACCCCCAACCTCGAAGGCACAACTGTTATGAACCAATAAGCAGCAGAAAAGCCGATACTGACCTCTGACAAGAAAGTGACAAATCGTGACCACACAAAGGGACAGACATTTTGGGTTCAAATCATGACCAGAGATAGCGCCGCAGGGACAGGTGACAGCCAGAGACAGTCCACAAAAGAGTCAGTCGCACCCCCAGGCAGCAGAGACCCAGGAAATCCAAGGAAGTACAAAACCCCTGGTCTTACCCGTGGTCTCTGCCCCAAAGGAGCGGCGGCGGTGCTCTCAGGAACCTGTCTGTGGTGTGCGCCAAACCCACTGCAGACGTATGTGGTATGATGGACGTTCGGGCGCCAGCCGACAGCCTCTCTCTCTCTCTCTCCTTCACATCTGCTGAACAACACACCCCTCTTTCTCTCTCCTTCACTACTTGTCCGTACATCTCTAACAGTTCTCTCTCTCTCTCTCCAGCTCGTCCCCCAGACGCCCCCTCTCCTCTGTGCTGTGCAGCAGCACACGTCATACTTCCCTTTTCTGGCTTCTGTGATCAAAGGCTCACCCGGGGCTCCATTTCCTGCTTTGACATAATGACGCACGCACACATTTTTCACTGCTACATTGTCACCTACGACATTTACTGACTGCATCATGTTTTTGTTCGTTTAAATTACCATTTTTTCCTCCATCTAAAAAATACCCTTTTCATTGTTTTTGATTTCTGTCTCCTGTTTATGTCTGATGCTTCCTGGTCATCAATATCACTGCTTGTGCTCACGAAACAGTTGCTGCTTTTGTGCACTGCTTCTGTCAATAGGCTCTGCAGCTGTGCCCGTGATATCGGCCCCAGTGCCCTCCTTGCCCCGCCCTACTCACCAAGCCCTCTCGAGGCCTGGGGTGCATCCTCACTGACACTCCCCGTAGTACACTCTTGCTAGGTAGTGTCGCCCTCTTATCTACAAACTGACTACACGTGCCTTGCCCTTCGCTCACTTCCAGTAAATTCTTTTGCCTCTCATTTTGCGCCTGCAAACTGATTGCCAAAAGAGGAGGGGTGAGAACTGTATTCCATCCTGGCACTTGACTCCCTTTTGCTACCCCCCCCACACCGGTCATGCTCCACCTCTCCTTATTTCCGTAATGTCCAGCACCCCCCCCACATATCCTTCATTGCACTATTCAGTTCTCTCACGGCAGACCTGAATTAATTCACAATACCGCTACCAATGTATTGGTACAGCGGCCCAGGATGAGAGTCTACTTAACGACCGAGATGCTGAATATGTCAAAATACTCCTTAGGTCAGACGAGGAAACAGAAAAAAAAAAAAAAAGCAGGCCCAAGGTACATTTAAATGTTATGTTAATGACATGCCCTGGAGACCCCCACTGGCTGTAGGGGGAGGAAGTATTTTGCAGGCATTAATTGACCACATCACACAGCAACCTTTTTATGTTTTCTGGTTGCTATTACACCCTATTACACCCTAATAGTACTTACTAGTATAGTCTAGGTTCTTCAAAGTTGCAGGAAATATTGTGTACCTATAATGGAAGGTGAGTGTACTAAAATGCTTTCAAGCAGTACATAAGCCAGGGACTACAATAATGGGTGTGCATTGACAAAGCCAAGAGGGTAACAAATAATTTTGAGACCTACTGAATTTACCAATGCTTGTTTATTTTTATGTTGCAAAGAATGGTACCTACCTTATTCCAGTAGTTGGGTGAAATATTTTTGGATTCTGTTTTGGGAACATTTTATTTTGAAAGCAAAGAATTATCGGTCTTGCGTTGAAGCTTCTGCAAATATTTGCATCTAATTGGGGAACATCCTGTGAGCAATATGCATAGCGTCACATTGCTAAATATTGAAAATAAGTGTACACATTTTTATACCCTAACAAGTATCCAAATTGCAGTCTGGGCTTCAAAGATTTACCTAGAGCGCTCACCCTAATAATAAAGCCTTTGCATTAGTGAGCAAAAAGAATACAATGTAACACAGGGATGCCAATATAATTTTTAGGCTGTTTTCTTCATTTGGAGCACCCTTCTTACGTCAGCTGGCAAACATACAACATGCATCAGTAATAGCACATTTATTGAAAGGTCTGTTGCTATTAAAAAGAGTTTCAATTGTAGAATGTGCTGCACACACCTCCTCCAAGGACTGTATATCACGAGGTAACTGGTTGTATGTACACAATGGTTCAAATTGCTTCTTCTCCACATGATATCACGATATGAAGATAGAAGATAATGAGATGTACTATTTCCCTAAAGTCTTTTTCATTGTCTATGACTTATAGGATGTGATCAGATTGTTACTGTGTTTTTCTAAAATGCTGGTACTTAGGTTAAATGCACATGAAATGGACTGCTTCATCTCACCTTGGTGCTGGGACTCATCATAGCCCCCTATTTGAGACTGCAAGTACGTGTTGGTACACCGATCCAAGCACTGCAATGTATAGATTCTTGCCAAAATGCCTCCTGAAGGAGTTCATTCCACACCTTTAAGTGCCTATGCTTTTGTGTTCTGACAATTGACCACCGTTCATCTCACACGTGATTGAAGGGGTGTGCAAGGGGCGAGGAGCTACACAGACTGGATTGATGCACTTCCACTTGCTCTGTTGTCCATGAGTGGCTCTACAACGACTAACATTGTTAAGTTCTGAAAGGCCTACCTGAAGAAGGGACACCAGAAGTCTGGCTAGACAAAGGAGGGCAAGCTCAACTTGCATCAAGAGTGTCATCTAAGGTACCCCACAGGTACAATATGCACTCCAGCAGACCAGCAACGACAAGATGGATTAGAGGAGAGGCAGATCCCTGCTTGCTGCCGGCCAGGCCTCTTGATACTATCATCCAAGGACTCCTACGTTCTTTTCCAGTGCTAGTGACTGACTTTCTTGATCCATGGTTCTCCTACAAAGAAAGCAGCGACTCCGCCCCATGAGAAGTACCAAGTGGGGATGTTATCCCAAGATCATCCTGATGGGTTGCATGTGCTACACAGCAGAGAAAGGAATAGTGTAAGCAGACCCCAACGATACATCACCTAAAGACGTCTGGAACTCCGAATGCCCCAACGCCTCCATCTGCAAGTTGTAACGAGATATCTTTCCCTTCATCACCCTACTTTTTTCATATTTGAAAGTGCCTAGGTAATAGAAGTGCTTGCAAACCTCTCAAATTACCTGAAGACAGGCACCAACGGTTACTTTTTTCTGTTTACAGAAATGATCACTGAAGATCTGTTTAATTTTTCAGTTTAAGTTTTGAAAAGACTTAAAGTACAGCAGAAAATAAGACATTCTTCCAACTAATCACACCAACCACACGTACCAACGATTGGAACAATGCTTCAAGACTTTCAGAACAATGAATAAAAATGATAATGAGTGCTACTAGCAGTATTGAACACTATTTACTGCCATTATAATGATTATAAATATATTGTGATCACAGTGCTATACCGAAGATACAGATTAAATGAGACAGAGATATTGTACTAAAATTGAATAGATAGCCATTGATAAAGATGGGACAAGGGGACAGCTGACAGGACAGGATGTTATGTTTGCACACACTGGCCTACCGTCACAGACAAGAGCATGTGTCATACTGGTCTCTAAACATGTGAGCTGTGTCCTAATGAGCATTATGCCTTGTGAACGCCTGCTTAAATGAACACGATGCAGAGTATGCAAAAATACCACTATAAGTGTTATGTTAGTGACATGCCCAGGATGCGGCCACTGGCTGAAGGGTCACAGAGATACTCAGTTGAAAATAAATGATCATTGAATGAATGATTGAATGATCAAGAGGAGGGAGATGATAGAGGGGCCTTTTTATCGACCTTGGTAGGATGAAGGTCCGATGTGAGCCCTACTTGACAAAATCTGAAAATATGCTAAAATGACCAATTTTCACCATATAAAATCAGCAAATGAAATCCCATGGATCCCCTGAATCCCGGGGTTGTAGGCCCAAGCCAAAGGCCCAAAGCCACCGGCTTATGTTAACAGAATCCACTGAGCCTAAATAGTTTTAAACGTGCATTTCTGATGTGCTGAACACAGCGAGGCAATTGAGCAAACCTGAAAGTTACAGTACCCTTTCACAAGCCCCATTGCAAGACACCCCACACACACACGTACACAGACTCAGCCATTACAAGTTGGCACATCTTGGAATCTTGCAGAAATGTTGTTCTGAAAGATAGCTTGCATGAAATGAATGTCACAGCACCTCAGCACCTGTTGTAAGTTCCGCTCTAACACATATATTTTTAGAAATGTACAGGATGTTCGCTTTTTGAGAACACTGTGTCCTCTTTTGGAGAACAGGGTGTTCTTTGGGGGTGAGCTTCCGGTGTCCTAGAACACATGTGGCCAAATGACCTGCATCAGAAAGTGCGTCAGAAAAGGCGTCAGCACAGTGTTGGTTCTGCATTTTTCAGGTATATGAGATTCAGCCCGTCAAATCTGAAGGCGGGGTTCTGCTAATGCAACTTCTTGCATGCAGGCTCTCCGGCTAGCCGATTGTCTGACTTGGGGTGTCAATTCCTCTCTCTCTCAGGTGGTGGGCACCCTAAGCCAGATAATACTTTTGTCTTTTAAATGTCTGTCCTTGCTCTGTACTTTCCATTCACACCCAATCCCTTGCATTTTAGGTTCACTTAGGCTATTAGGTCCTGCTGGGATAGTCTCCATAGGCTAAGGGGCTTCTGGGCACTAGACTTTATAGAGTGTCCTGCTTACCCCAACTGGGTCTCTTCAAAATGTTTGACTTGCATGAATCATTCTCATCAGAAAGGCTTAATTCTAGGCACTATGTTTTCATAAGAAATGTACTCCATATCTTTGAATCTCTGGCAGTTTTCCATTGTGCATGTTTAAGAGTTACTCAGTTCAGCTTGCCTCGCAGCATTTTAGAAGCAAGTTCGATCTATTTTATACTCCTGGCAGAGTGAAGCCAGATTGTTTTAAAGAATATTCACTAGAAATGCGTTTTATCGAAATACATGTGTTTTGTGCAATAAAATGACACCCAACTGTAATCTTTGTTGCTTGTTCCTTATTCCTCAGTGAAGTATTGCGTCGGTGACATGTGCCCACGGCTCAAAACCACAGGGCAGGGTGGTTTATGGTTTGTAACTCGTGACCACACCCCTGAGGGCTTCAATTCACCCTTCATCAGCTGCCCTGCCTGCCCGTCAGTGCCCACAATGGCGCACTCAGCCTCAGGGCAGGGTGGCAGGGCGCAGGCAGCATTGGTCATTGATGGATGGTGGTATAGAAAAAGCCCTCGTTTTAGTACTGGCAGGGCAAGGCAGGGCTCAGGCCAGGCTGTAGCATGCCTGGCCTTGCCCAGTGTCATTCGCCCTGTCTTCTGTGACCCGCCACGGCGCCCGCCTTCAAATGAAAGCTGCAGGCTAGCCAGCCAGGCCTAAGGTGAGCGACGAGCGTGCGAGACTCGAGTATGTCGTGTGATCAAAACGATGGTACACATGTTTTAGAGAGAGGCGCAGATTGCAGAAGGGAGAAGAGATGGCGGGAACGGACCATTAAGGAAATATTAATTTTAGCACTGGCAGGGGCCGGGTTGGATGTCTGAGATGATGGGGGGGTGCGGGAGGTGGGGTCGAATATATAACCGACCGAAGCAGAAAGGGATGGGTGTCAGGATCAGTTATGTGTTCACTGGGGAAGGGAGTGCTGTCCTGATGGGCCTGCAGAATGCCGTGTAAACGTTGCCCACAACACTCTAGGACCTATTTTAGAATCGATGCATTTCACTATTTCCAGTTTCCACATAGCTCGAGCGATGCATAGCCTTCCTTGTAGTCTTTCCTTGTCCTAGGCATCTGGGACTTGAGCACCACCAGCCTGCTTCTAGCTCACCAGTTCCACGCATGTGCCTCCAGTCTTGATAGCTGAGCACTCTGTAACTGAGGGCTTGTGCATCCTGGTTCTACCTGTTTCCTTTGCCAGCTGGGCACTATTTTTCTCTACCTGTTGGCAACGCTAGCTAGAACAAAAGAATGGTAGGTGTGGCACCTTCAGCCAGTCCTCGTTTTTTCATAAATGAGGCCCTTGTTGTTTAGGCCTCATTCCTTTGCGTATGTGGCGCTGCCTGTTGTTGCCTGTGAGTTCATCCGGTATTAATTTAGTTTGCTCCTTGGGGTGATTTACCTTAATTTCTGCTTACCTCGGTCCTGAACTGTAAAAGTGTTATACAAGTGCTGTGTTCTGTCCTTTGAGACCAGCCGAGAGGCGCGAATGTAAGTGAGACAAATTACCAGTAGCTAATCTCTATTCAAACAATCAACCCATCTATTACATGTGTGTTTTTCTCAGTCAGACACCCAGGGGTCTCATCGCTTGCAGTGTCACAGGGCTCGAGCTGCACCTCGCTGATGTGGCCACACAATGCCTTCTGAGGTGTGGGGCTCCATGTGTTCCTTCCTGCTCGTGTGGCCTAACAATTCAGGGTGCACTGCAGCCTTCCTATTAGAGTAGGACAGGGCTGATTTTCATAGGGCTGGTCCCTGTCTGCAGAGGCACAGTGGGGAAAACCCTCATGCACCGCAGTGTGGTCTAAAGTATTTAACAGTGACTGAGATTAATTCAAGCATACCACTCCTCACATTTTAACTTTTCTCAGTGAGATGCCCTGCCTATGACATGTATGCCCAGTCAAGGTTGGGCATGCACCTAGCTCACTATCCCACAGGACCCAATCGGTACCTCACTAACAATTCCAAAACAGGCCAAAGCTGATCTGAGTTTGCTTGTGATCCATTGGAGCACGGATTTGGTCTGGTCTGCCAGTTTAGTTTGGACTGTTCCTGTTGGATCGAGGCTGATTTGCATATGATTGGACTCTGTATTTAGTGGCACAGTGAGAATAAAATCATAAACTGAAATATCACTCAGAGTAATTAGCAGTGACTAAGATTGAGTCACGCGTATCACTTTTCTCTTTTTTTGTGTGTACCAACTTCCGAAAGTTCAGGATTGTTATCTCAGGACTTGTAAGACCATTGTGCAATGCAACCACACAGCCATAGCAATGGCAAGTGCCCGTTACACAAATTCTATGCACCACACCATACCTTAATTTTCACCATGCCATACCATGTTGTCAAGCAAGACGTGGGCAGTAGGCAGCGATGCAACTTGTCTAGGTCTGCATCTACCCTTCTCAATGCCAGTTTGCTAATCTCCTCTGATTGGGCCACGTTAGTACTTGTTGTTTAGTCGCATTTCCTGTGCAGCCTGCTTTTGCTTGTTGATAATTATTCCCGTGTTTCCTCTCCAAGATCTCAAGCGATTGAGCTGTCATTTCTCTGATCTCCACCAGTATCTCCATAAAAATGGAGGAGGAAGCAAATGTATGACGTGTAATTTTGATGGCAAGAACACTATAGCTCAACAGTAACAGCATACCAACTGTTTAAGTCACAAATAGGTGCCTCCTCTTTAATACAGCCCATAAGGCACACATGAAACATGCTCCATGGTCCTATTTAATACACCCTCTCTCCAGTGCTTAGGTAAATACTATCATAATATTGAATCCACTGCTCAAATGTTTTCAATAGGGGAAGCCAGTCAGAACCCTCTAATTAGTAAACCATTGTACATTACGTTTTGCCGCATGAGCCCAAATGTAGTTTAACTTAGCAGCATAAAATGTTGCAAACCCATTGAACAAAACCCCAAACGCAAATGAGTTATAGGTAATATTGCTTCTATTGATTCGGCATTCTTCAGCGCTTCCCCTCATGTTACCTTTTTATGTGCAGCGAGAGAGAGTGGAGAGAGAGAGAGTGGAGAGAGACAGTGGAGTGAGAGACAGTGGAGTGAGAGACAGTGGAGGGAGACAGTGGAGAGAGAGTGGAGAGAGAGAGAGTGGCGAGAGTGAAGAGATTAGAGAGAGAGAGTGAGAGTGGAGAGAGAATGGAGAGAGCGTGGGGAGAGAGAGAGTGGAGAGAGAGAGTGGGGGAGAGAGAGAGAGTGGAGAGAGTGGGGAGAGAGAGAGAGTGGAGAGAGAGAGTGGGGGAGAGAGAGAGAGTGGAGAGAGAGTGGAGAGAGAGTGGAGAGAGAGTGGAGAGAGAGTGGAGAGAGAGAGTGGAGAGAGGAGAGAGAGTGGAGAGAGAGAGAGAGAGTGGAGAGAGAGAGAGAGTATAGAGAGTGGAGAGAGAGTGGAGGGAGACAGTGGAGGGAGAGAGTGGAGAGAGAGTAGAGAGAGAGAGAGAGAGTGGAGAGAGAGTAGAGAGAGAGAGAGAAAGTGGAGAGAGAGAGACAGTGAAGATAGATTGGACAGAGTTGAGAGAGAGTAGAGACTGACTGACTCAGAGACTGAATACTGACTGACCGAGAAACTGACTGGCTGAGAAACTGACTGAGAGAGAGAGACTGACTGACTGACAGACTGACAGAAAGAGAGAGATAGAGAGACTGAGCGACTGACTGACTGAAAGAGACTGACTGACTGAGAGAGACTGACTGACTGAGAGAGACTGACTGACAGGGAGAGAGAGACTGGCTCACTGAGAGCGAGAGAGAGAGAGAGAGAGGGAGAGAGAGAGGGAGAGAGAGAGTTGAGAAAGAGAGTAGAGAGAGAGAGTGGAGAGAGAGAGAGAGTGGAGAGAGAGAGAGAGCGGAGAGAGAGCGAGATAGAAGAGAGAGTGGAGAGAGAGAGAGTGGACAGAGAGAGATAGTGGAGAGAGAGAGAGAGTGGAGAGAGAGAGAGAAGGGAGAGAGAGAGTGGAGAGACAGTGGAGGGAGACAGTGGAGGGAGTCAGTGGGGAGAGAGAGAGAGTGAGAGAGTGGAGAGAGAGTAGAGAGAGAGAGACAGTGGAGATAGATTGGACAGAGTTGAGAGAGAGAATAGAGAGATAGAGTGGAGAGAGAGTAGAGACTGACAGACTCAGAGACTGAATACTGACTGACCGAGAGCCTGACTGGCTGAGAAACTGAATGAGAGAGAGAGAGACTGACTGACTGAGAGAGGACTGACAGAAAGAGAGAGATAGAGAGACTTGACAGACTGACTGACTGACAGTGACTGAGAGAGACTGACTGACTGAGAGAGACTGAATGACAGAGAGAGACTGACTGACTGAGAGAGAGAGACTGACTGACTGAGAGAGAGAGAGAGAGAGAGAGACTGTGATGGAATTGGGGTCACAGTGTGCAATGCCTCTTAAGATTGCTATTGTCTACTAATAAAAATGTATTATCAAAATGTGCTCTTTGTAGTTACATGAAATACTGCATTGTCGCATTGCCTAATGTTTTGAAACGGAAACGAGAAGGAGCAGTGGATGCACTTTTGTCAAAACTGAACGATGAGTAGGCCCGATGTTGTATATCAGGACAGGAGTCTGCATCAGGAAACCCACCTAAAATTGGGCAAACTTCCCCGGCGTACTGATGCCAGGGACCCTGTAATGAATGAACCACCACCTATGATAGCCTGCTTGGCAGACTAAGCCCAACCTTTGACTCCACCATCCAGTTTTACTTATAACGGCTGTATTGGCGACAGTGGCGTAACAATAGCCCCGCATCCCCTGCAGTATGGCAGCTCGCAGGCCTAGAGCGCTCTAGACTGGCACGGAAGATGGGAGGGGGGCCCCCTCCATGTAGTCTGCAGGGGGGCCCCCTCAAGTTTTGTTACGCCACTGCGCATTATGTCTGCATCACATTTGGCATAAACACATTATGCATAACTCACATTTAGGAGTGCACCGTAGTAACACTTCCCAGGTGCGTACATCACCTTCAGCATAAGCACATTATGCATTCCTTTAAGGCCTTGCGCCTTACCAGGACAAACAGGTACTCAAAATGACCGCAGGCCTACTGGCCTTTCTCTGGGGCCCAAATGCCCTTTGTCCCAAATGTCAGGGCACTAACTGGGACCTTCCAACTGGCCCTCCGGCAGCCTTGACAGCAAGAACAATGTGCGTAATGCACTGGGGCAGGGGGGTGCAACTCACCCCTTCCTCATCAAGAAAAGAAAATGCCCCTGTGTTGCAGCTGCCCGGGCTCCTGCGGTGCAGCTGAGGAAATTGGCTTTGGCACCACTGTGCCTCTGGAGCCCCACTCTAGGACTCCTAACGCATAATTGTCCCAACGTTGCAGCTGCCCACGCTCTTGCGGTGCAGCTGTGGCACTGAAACAAACACTGGCACTAACAGTGCCTGGGGAGGGGCCTTCAGTGGGGGCCTTCCGGTGTTCGTCTCGGCACCTACAATGCAGCCAACACGAAATCTGCACTGGCACTCTCCGAGCGTGAGGAGCTTTCTGAACCTCTGAAATCTGGAAGTATCGTCTTCGTGTCAGCCCCACTCACTGTGGCATCGTAGTAGTCTTCCCGGATCCGCCGTACTCCGGCCAGGAGCCCACGAGGCTCCGGTTCTTCAGGGACCGGCCTCTCGCTCCCTTGGCAGCACTCGGGCGCTCTATCTCCTTCAACTGGCTCCCGATCAGGCCGCAACCGCCGGACTTACTCTGCTGGGCCAGACACACGGGGCTCTCCTCCTTATGGGGGGCCCGCCCACAACAAAGCAGCTTGCCTGGCTTCCGGGTCGCCGCTCGTAGGGCGGGGGCCTCCCAGCACGCCAGAATGTGGGGTGGGCTTCCGCTCTGTGCAGAAGCACCCAAAATGCGGGGTGGGCTCCTGCTTTAACATAAGGCGGGATGCGGGAATCCCCATGCTGGGATTCCCTCGGGATGCTCCTCTCGTCCTGGAGCTGTAGGGACACTTCGGGCAGCCCAGTGATGCAAGGCACCAACTCTCCCCTCGTCCTGGAGCAGTAGGGACACTTTGACAGCCCAGTGCTGCAGGGCTCCAGCACTCTCCCTGTCATGGAGCACAAGAAAAACGGTGCAGCGCTTACGCGGCACTTTGAATCTCAAAGTTTAAGGGCAAAAGGCTGGGCCCAGGCAGGCCAGCTCACAGGACCCTCCAGCAGGGAGGCAGTCCCTCGTCGCGGTACCTCCGGGGGCCCAGCAAGCAGCAAGTATCCCAAAGCAGCAAAAAGAAGCACCCTTTACAAGGGGTCACAGCCCCAATATTTATAGTACATTTCTCTCTCTGCCCTGACACAGGGCTTGGGGGAACCAGTCTAACTGGTTCTGGGGGGTGTTGAAGCACTCTGTGTACCAGGCTTCAACCCTCCTTTGTCAGGTTGTAGAATCAACCGCAATGGATCGCTCACCGCTAGCCCCTCCTCCGGATCGCCCCTAAGGATTCTGGTACGTATAGTTCATGAGTGGTATACCTCAGTAGGTGCAAGTAAGTACTTGTTGTTGTGAAGATCTCTAGACCCGAGACATGGCCCGGGTTTCGGGATATCTTCCCTCATCAGTAGAGAACGTATTTGGGGTGGAAAAGAAGGCCGCCAAGCAACCGTCACAGGCCTTGATGCCTAACCAGCACGCAGGTGCGTCATCCAGAAGCTCGTCAGCTTAAAGGCTCAAGGGAGCCCATTTGTAGAATCAACCGCAATGGATCGCACACCGCTAGCCCCTCCTCCGGATCGCCCCTAAGGATTCTGGTACGTATAGTTCATGAGTGGTATACCTCAGTAGGTGCAAGTAAGTACTTGTTGTTGTGAAGATCTCTAGCCCTGAGATATGGCCCGGGTTTCGGGATATATTCCCTCATCAGTAGAGAACGTATTTGGGGTGGAAAAAAGGCCGCCAAGCAACCGTCACAGGCCTTGATGCCTAACCAGCACGCAGGTGCGTCATCCAGAAGCTCGTCAGCTTAAAGGCTCAAGGGAGCCCATTTGTAGAATCAACCACAATGGATCGCACACCACTAGCCCCTCCTCCGGATCGCCCCTAAGGATTCTGGTACATATAGTTCATGAGTGGTATACCTCAGTAGGTGCAAGTAAGTACTTGTTGTTGTGAAGATCTCTAGAACCGAGACTTGGCCCGGGTTTCGGGATATCTTTCCTCATCAGTAGAGAACGTATTTGGGGTGGAAAAGAAGGCCGCAAAGCAACCGTCACAGGCCTTGATGCCTAACCAGCACGCAGGTGCGTCATCCAGAAGCTCGTCAGCTTAAAGGCTCAAGGGAGCCCATTTGTAGAATCAACCGCAATGGATCGCACACCGCTAGCCCCTCCTCCGGATCGCCCCTAAGGATTCTGGTACGTATAGTTCATGAGTGGTATACCTCAGTAGGTGCAAGTAAGTACTTGTTGTTGTGAAGATCTCTAGACCCGAGACATGGCACGGGTTTCGGGATATCTTCCCTCATCAGTAGAGAACGTATTTGGGGTGGAAAAGAAGGCCGCCAAGCAACCGTCACAGGCCTTGATGCCTAACCAGCACGCAGGCGCGTCATCCAGAAGCTCGTCAGCTTAAAGGCTCAAGGGAGCCCATTTGTAGAATCAACCGCAATGGATCGCACACCGCTAGCCCCTCCTCCGGATCGCCCCTAAGGATTCTGGTACGTATAGTTCATGAGTGGTATACCTCAGTAGGTGCAAGTAAGTACTTGTTGTTGTGAAGATCTCTAGACCCGAGACATGGCCCGGGTTTCGGGATATCTTCCCTCATCAGTAGAGAACGTATTTGGGGTGGAAAAGAAGGCCGCCAAGCAACCGTCACAGGCCTTGATGCCTAAACAGCACGCAGGTGCGTCATCCAGAAGCTCGTCAGCTTAAAGGCTCAAGGGAGACCATTTGTAGAATCAACCGCAATGGATCGCACACCGCTAGCCCCTCCTCCGGATCGCCCCTAAGGATTCTGGTACGTATAGTTCATGAGTGGTATACCTCAGTAGGTGCAAGTAAGTACTTGTTGTTGTGAAGATCTCTAGACCCGAGACATGGCCCAGGTTTCGGGATATCTTCCCTCATCAGTAGAGAATGTATTTGGGGTGGAAAAGAAGGCCGCCAAGCAACCGTCACAGGCCTTGATGCCTAACCAGCACGCAGGTGCGTCATCCAGAAGCTCGTCAGCTTAAAGGCTCAAGGGAGCCCATTTGTAGAATCAACCGCAATGGATCGCACACCGCTAGCCCCTCCTCCGGATCGCCCCTAAGGATTCTGGTACGTATAGTTCATGAGTGGTATACCTCAGTAGGTGCAAGTAAGTACTTGTTGTTGTGAAGATCTCTAGACCCGAGACATGGCCCGGGTTTCGGGATATCTTCCCTCATCAGTAGAGAACGTATTTGGGGTGGAAAAGAAGGCCGCCAAGCAACCGTCACAGGCTTGATGCCTAACCAGCACGCAGGTGCGTCATCCAGAAGCTCGTCAGCTTAAAGGCTCAAGGGAGCCCATTTGTAGAATCAACCGCAATGGATCGCACACCGCTATCCCCTCCTCCGGATCGCCCCTAAGGATTCTGGTACGTATAGTTCATGAGTGGTATACCTCAGTAGGTGCAAGTAAGTACTTGTTGTTGTGAAGATCTCTAGACCCGAGACATGGCCCGGGTTTCGGGATATCTTCCCTCATCAGTAAAGAACGTATTTGGGGTGGAAATGAAGGCCGCCAAGTAACCGTCACAGGCCTTGATGCCTAACCAGCACGCAGGTGCGTCATCCAGAAGCTCGTCAGCTTAAAGGCTCAAGGGAGCCCATTTGTAGAATCAACCGCAATGGATCGCACACCGCTAGCTCTTGGAGACGCACCTGCGCGCCAGAGAGGCAACAGGGCCTGTGACGGTTACTTGACGGCCTTCTCATCCACCCCAAACACTGCTCTGCTGACGAGGGAAACTGTCCCGAAACCCGGGCCATGTCTCAGGTCCAGAGATCTTGGGGATAATGAGTAACTACTCGCACCAACTGTGGTGAACTACTTTTTACTCGTCCATCTACATGCACTACATGTACCAGAGTGCTAAGGGGCGACCCGGAGGAGAGGCTAGCGGTGTGCGATCCATCTTGGTTGTACTTAAACGGCTCCCGTGAGCCTTGAGCTGACCAGCTCTTGGAGACGCACCTGCGCGCCGGAGAGGCAACAGGGTCTGTGACGGTTACTTGTCGGCCTTCTCATCCACCCCAAACACTGCTCTGCTGACGAGGGAAACTGTCCCGAAACCCGGGCCATGTCTCGGGTCCAGAGATCTTGGGGATAATGAGTAACTACTCGCACCAACTGTGGTGAACTACTTTTTACTCGTCCATCTACATGCACTACATGTACCAGAGTGCTAAGGGGCGACCCGGAGGAGAGGTTAGCGGTGTGCGATCCATCTTGGTTGTACTTAAATGGCTCCCGTGAGCCTTGAGCTGACGAGCTCTTGGAGACGCACCTGCGCGCCGGAGAGGCAACAGGGCCTGTGACGGTTACTTGGCGGCCTTCTCATCCACCCCAAACACTGCTCTGCTGACGAGGGAAACTGTCCCGAAACCCGGGCCATGTCTCGGGTCCAGAGATCTTGGGGATAATGAGTAACTACTCGCACCAACTGTGGTGAACTACTTTTTACTCGTCCATCTACATGCACTACATGTACCAGAGTGCTAAGGGGCGACCCGGAGGAGAGGCTAGCGGTGTGCGATCCATCATGGTTGTACTTAAACGGCTCCCGTGAGCCTTGAGCTGACGAGCTCTTGGAGACGCACCTGCGCGCCGGAGAGGCAACAGGGCTTGTGACGGTTACTTGGCGGCCTTCTCATCCACCCCAAACACTGCTCTGCTGACGAGGGAAACTGTCCCGAAACCCGGGCCATGTCTCGGGTCCAGAGATCTTGGGGATAATGAGTAACTACTCGCACCAACTGTGGTGAACTACTTTTTACTCGTCCATCTACATGCACTACATGTACCAGAGTGCTAAGGGGCGACCCGGAGGAGAGGCTAGCGGTGTGCGATCCATCTTGGTTGTACTCCTTTGTCAGGTTGGGCTCAGTCATCAGACACACCATAGGGGCGGAGCCGGCATTCACCTAGGCAGACACATACCTATTCAGGGTTAGGGACTACTCCTCCCACTACTCCAAATGCAGATCTTCCATTCAGCCTACTGCTGACTCACCTCCAGACAACAAATGGCATCAGATTTCACGCAAAACATACAGACCAGGTCTGCCCACACACCTCACCAGCCCCTGTCACTCCAGAGCCAGACATGCAATACACATCAGGCAGGCAGAATCATAACACACAGAAATGCCAACTTCTAAAAGTGGCATTTCTAAAATAGTGATAATAAATCTTCGCACACCATTGTGCAGCATTTATTATTACTATTACAAACAAACAAACTCGATCACGCTGCTACTCTCATATTTGGAATTACCACTGAAACACTAATCAGGGAATTCCCAATGCATTCCTATGAGAGGGCAACTGTAGTGTAGTTGTGGAACTTGAAGAAACGTAGCCTTACTCAATTTGGTTAAAGTAAAGTAAAGTAATTTATTACCATTTAGGTAGAAGTAATAGAAAGTGCATGCAGCACCAGCGATAGTAGCAGCAGACTGAATCATAACATTCCTACCCTTGTACAGCATTCTACATCCTATTACATAGTTAATATTCCATTACACATTTGACATTCCATTGATCTTCAAACAACAACTTACCATCACTACACATCCCCCTTCTGAAACATAAATAAAATGAACATAAAAAAACACTACATTAAAGACGTACAAAATCGTTAAGTTTCCTTGGGGTAATAATACGCCTTCCAAATCTACTAGACTTGACCCCTTCCAAGTTTTGTGGAATAGTTGATACACTAGCATCAGGCATGTGTGTAGATCCTGCTGCAGCAGTTTCTGGTACATGTGTGACATTTGAAGCAGCAACACCTGAGAGTGTAAGATCTGATGCATTGGCATTTGGAACTGTAAAACCTGAAACCTCCGTGTCCGGAACTTGAGCATGAGCACCAAGTACACCAGTGTCAGACACATCCCCTTCCTCAAATTTGGACAAAGCATCCAACAACCAATAATCTCTACACACTCTCTCACAGAGTTCCAGTTTCACATTCGAATCATTCTTTGACAAAGCAATTCGAGTCATATGATGGATACTTCCATCCTCAAATTGAACTGTGTTATTCATGACTTTAGTAATAACCTTAGGATTCGAAAACCTAGCTTCTAATTTACCAGATTTTTTACCTAATTTAATCCTAGCAAATTGTCCTACTTTCACACACACTTTCTTAGCACCATGCTTGGTATCAAAGTAAGCCTTGTTTTTCTCCTGAGACTGGATAATGGACTGTTTTACTTGCTCAACATCCCAATCGTACCTTTTACTTTTACCCAACCATCCAGGATTAATTTTGCAATGAGGAAACCGTCCCCGCATTAAACCAAAAGGACTTTCTCCAACAGTATCATGTATGGTAACTCTATACGACCAAATCAATTTGTTAAGTTCATCATCAAAATTCTTATTACCTTTTTTTGCTAACTGCAAAACCCCTTTCAAGGCTCTATTCACCCTCTCCACAACCGAATTTCCTCTAGGATGATACAATGCCATAAACTTTTGTTCAATACCTATATTGTGAAGAAAGGTCTTCATTAAATCAGACTTGAACTGAACGCCATTATCGGTCAGGATTGAAGCTGGAAACCCCTCCCTCAAAAAACATTTTTCCAGGAAACCAATAACACTTTGCGTGTCAACCTTCAAGACCACTTCAATCTCCAACCATCTAGAAAAAGATCTACTAGAACCAAAATATATTTCAAAGTTCCATCTTGCCAACAGACCGAACCCTATATGTCTAATGCGACGTTCTCCCATGGTAAATTTGGACAACCAAGTGAAGACAAAGGAGGATTAAGGGTTCTTTGTACTTTATCAGAACTCTCACAATTAATACAAGTCTTTCTACGTCTAAATCAATCCTCGGCCACCAATATAAAGCCTTAATGTTCCTTTTGGTGCGAGCAATACCAGGATGCCCTTCGTGGCCAATATCCACAATTCTCTTCCTCATGCCTGAAGGAGGTACTATCTTCCCACCTCTACAAACAAGACCCTTTTCGATACTTAACTCATCACGCACCTCCCAAAAGGGCCTCAAGTTAGCTTCAAGCTTGGACACATTGGACCATCCATTAATAATTTTGTTCCTCACAGTCAACAACACCTCGTCTTTTTTGTCCTCTTCCTCCCACAACGCCTTTGGTAAAACAGAGGTATCATCAAAAACACCTGCCACACAGAAATCATTCCACAGGTCATTGTCAATCTCTTTCATCGGTAACGAAAATCTACTCAGGAAATCGGCTATGACATTTTTTGCCCCAGGAACATATTGCACATCATACACATAATCCTGAATTCTCATTGACATTCTAGCAATTCTAGCTGACGCTCTGGATAGACCTTCCGTAGTAAGGAGTTTGGTTAAAGGTTTGTGGTCGGACCTCAACAGAAACTTCTTGCCCCAAACAAACTTCCTATAGTGCTCCGTAGCCCACACACATGCCAATGCTTCTCGTTCTATGACTGAATACTTCTCCTCCGCAGGAGACAAAGAACGAGAAGCAAAAGCTATGATTACCTCCTTATCATCGTCAGTGAGTTGCGTAAGCACACCCCCTAGGCCAGTAGCACTGGCTTCAGTGGTAATGATGGAAGAAGCCTGTGGATCAAAACCCTGTAGTGTTGGAGCATGAGCAATATCTTTTTTTATGTTATCAAAGGCCTGTTGACAAGCGTTGCTCCATTCAAAAGTAACCTTATTTTTCATTAGGACACGCTTATCAAACGTTTTCTGTGAGAAATTATTAACAAATTTTGCATAGAACTCCGCTAACCCTAAAAAGGATCGCAGATCATCCTTAGATTTGGGTGCATGCGCGGTAAGTATGGCTCCACTAGACTACTCTTGGGTTTAATACCACAATTTCCAATTTCATGCCCCAAGTATGTAACAAACTTCTCCGAAAATCTGCACTTACTTCCCTCAGCAATCAAACCGTTACTCTTGAGAATGGAAAGAACTTCTCTAAGTATGGTGTCGTGATGGGCCTTGTTCTTCCCCATGATTAAAATATTGTCTTGGAAGAAGACGACTTCGTGAAGGTAGCTAAACAGGTTGGACATCAACTGCTGAAAAACAGCAGCGGCTGAAGCCAAACCAAATGGCATGCGCTTAAATCTAAAACACCCAAAAGGTGTACAGAAAGATGTAAGGTGTCTACTGTTTTTATCCAAGACCACCTGATGGTAAGCGGCCGATAGATCCAGGGTCGAAAACCATTTAGCATTTCGTGTCAAAGAGAGCATTTCATCGATCCTAGGTAGCGGAAATTGATCGACCAAAATGTTGTTATTATGGTATCTCAGGTCGACACACAAACGGGCCTTGCCATTGGATTTTCGTGCTACGACCAATGCAGAAACTCATTCGGCCGCCTCCACTGGCTCAATAACCTTATTTGCCAGCATCTTATCCAACTCTCCCTTTACTTCATCTCAAATTATAAAAGGTATGTTCCTAGCTTTGTGAACTTTGGGAATCGCTCCTTCCTTTAAATGAATCTTATGGGTGAAATCCTTTAACTTTCCCATGCCATTCACAAACACCTCAGGAAACTCTGTTACTACCCACTTTCTTGTATCCTCTGCCTCACATGAAACTAAAACTTGCTCCTTACTGTTCGGGTTAAGGATGATGTCTAACAATTTCTGATCTTTCCACCCCAAAACTGAAGGGCCTTCCTTAGCAACGTACAATTTCCCAATGGACTGTCTTTCTTTGAAACGGAAAGTTAAAGTTCTAAAACCCAACATGTCAATAGCTTCCCCCATGAAGCTTTCAGCAGAAACATCATTGGGTTCCAACCACCCTCCTAACTTGTTGACAAATTGATTTTTCCAAACCTCCTGGTTAACAATTGTGAAGGGAAATCCTGAGTCTGCTGCTAATTGGACCATAATACCACCCACAGAAACAAAACACAATGGTTTAGATGAAGACTTACTCGTGATTTTCAGTACCACTTTCTTCTTTTGAATGAGGTTCACCTGTGTCTCCTCATTTGAGGTTGATGAATCATCATCGCTCTCCTCCTGAACACATGCAATCTTCCCTTTGGGTTTCTTTTTAGATCTGCGGTTACACACTCTTGAAAAGTGACCTACCAATCCACATTCCAAACATTTCGCTGATTTGGCTGGGCACTTTTTGTAAGCCGCCGAATGTGAATAACTACCACATCTGTAACATATAAGATTGCTAAACTTTTTTTGTTCACCCCCTTACGATTTCTTCTTCTCAAAACTGTTAGGGTTCTTTTTATCAAGCTTCTTGTAATTCTTATATGGACCTTTCTTTTCTACCACCTTACCAACAATTTCTTTGTTACTCTTCTTGTCTTGGGATAAACTTACCTTGGCACAACGTTCAGATAGTTCTGCCTTTTTTACTAAAGCCACAATGTCTTTTAAACAACTCTCACCCTCCACCCACAACTTATCCTGTAAAGTCCTATTCTTGGTATACATAACAATCTGGTCGCGAATTAGCTCGTCATGCAACTGTGCAAATCTACATTTGCCAGCTATCTTTTTAAGAGCTGAGACATATTCCTCGATGGACGTGTGTTTCTGTTGTTTCCTGTGGAAGAAAGAATGCCTAGTAACAGCAATACACACTGAGGGTGAGAAATGATCTTCCAAATCCATAATTGCTGCTTTAAAAACATCTATGTCCCCTTCAGCACCTTGATGTTTCTGCATTTCATTAAAAATACGAAGGCCTTCAGGTCCGAAAGAGTACAACAACATTCTTTTCTTACTTTCAGGAGTAAAAACGCCATTCACATCCTCCAAATTCGCTATATAATTAATAAAATATTCCTGGCATGTTAGAGTCTTGCGAGAAAAGACAACAAAAAAGAAAATAATTTAAAAAGTCTTGGAAACAATGCTCTGGGGGCCAGAGACGTGGCACACACTTTAGGTGTCACGTCACAGCGGCAGTAACACTGCGTGCACTAGACAGGTTTAAAAGGCTACTTTGGTGGGTGGCGCAATCAGCGCTGCAAGCCCACCAGTAGCATTTAATTTACTGGACCTGAGTACCTGAGATACCACTTTACAAGGGACTGACAGGTACATTAAATACGCCAAACAGGTGTAGACCAATCTTACCATGTTTACCACAGAGGGCACACGCACTTTACAATGACAGCAGTGCTAAAGTGCTCAGAGTCCTAAAACCACCAACACCATGTCAGAAAAAAGACTAGGAGGAAGGCAAAAAGTTCAGGGATGACCCTGCAAAAAGGGCCATTTCCAACAGTCCCCTTACATTATCTCTCAAAAAATACTTTATCACTATGAAGCCTCTAATGCCTCAATCAATTAAAGCCACATACTGGCTCCCAAGCAGCCTTTAGATTTGGTGATTAACCACTTGCACACATTTACATATCTTTCAGGTAGAGGGCACCCTGGCATGAAAGACATGTTCACCTCTCCCTTGGTGTAATGACTGTATTTTTAGAATAGGTAGCTCATCAACCGTGGCTACCTCAGCCGTCACGCAAACACACTCTTCCCAGGTTGCTATTTACAAGATATATGGAGGATTCGCCTGAGAAGGTGATTATTAGCTATTTACAAGCCTGTACAATTAGAGATATAGCTAACATCTAAGGAATTCCATGTCTTATATCCTATGATCTTTACTTTATAGCCCACGGCAATCTGACCTGGGCCAACCTACCCCCTCTTGTGTCGGAGGGCAGCTTCTCGTTTTACGTCCAGCGACTTCTCGCTTACCGTCCGGCGACTTATTTAATTATTTACTTTATAGCCCCACGGTAATCTGACCTGGGTCAACCTACCCCCTCTTGCGTCGGAGGGCAGCTTCTCGTTTTACGTCCGGCGACTTCTCGTTTACCGTCCGGCGACTTATTTAATTATTTACTTAGTCCCTAACTCTTAGGATCAATATCATCTATGCTTCCCACTGGTGAACCTATTATTCCCCAAAGGGGTGTTCTATAGGGGTCGGCGGTACACCTAAGGTGCACCGACGATATTTACTATTCTTAATTTAGGTAGGAGCTGTCTAATTAATTTATTTGGGAGTTACTTCCTGCATTGAATCTACCCAATCTTCCATTTCTCAGTTATCTGCTAGAAGGGTCCCCCTCTACCTTCTAGTTAAAAGCACCTGGTTGAAAAGAAAGGTTAGTCCTGTCATGGAAACAACACTCAAATATGCAACTGGGGTCCCTTTATTTAACATTAGAATAGAATGACAAAACATTATAACAATGATATATGTATAAGCAATACAGTAGGAAATTATTAATGCAGGTGGAGATCTAAACATAACCTAGAAAGCAAAAAGGAGTTAATGATTACATTATGCAAATTAGATAAAGAATACCTCACCCTATTAAGAAGGGTCCAACTCTCTGTCCCTCTCTGGTGGAACTAGGACTCTTTCCATCACCATGGCATCACCACCAACGGCTGCTGTCTGTTTCTCTCTCTCTGGTGGAATCAAGGCTCTCTCCTTCTGCACCATCACCAACGTGCTAACTTCACTCCACTGGTTCAATTACTCCAAAAGCTCCAGCTCTCAGCTCCAGCTCTGCAAACCAACTGACTTCTTCCATTAGTGTTCTCTCCAGTTCTAAAATCCATCTGACTGACTTCACTCTGCAACTCCAAAAGCCTTCTGACCGTTCTCTTCTCTTCCAAAATCCATCTAACCGTTCTCTTCTCTTCCAAAAACCATCTGACAACTCCGCCTCTCTGCACTTTGATAATATAGAGTGCTCTCTACTCATGGAAATTTCCAGCAAGCACCCCGGCCTCCCACCGAATTCCTGTGCCAAGTCCTGCGCCCTCTGCTCTCCCACAGTGGCCATCTGTAGTTGAGTCTAGAGCCCAGGAAAAACACATTCCTTCGATAAAGGGCCGGTCCTCACCGGTTTCTAACTAGTGAACAACAACTTAAATCTAAACATCACCTTTGCTCTGCAAGCGCCTCAGTCAGCAGAGGCAAGACAAAGATGGCTACTCTCTAGTTTAGGCCTTTAGGCCCGAAAAGAGGCAAGGAAGGCACAGAATCATGCCAAAGCCAATAGGCAAACCTACAAATAGGCTAAAATAAAGGATTCATAGCTATATACTGAGATGACATGCCAAAGCCAATAGGCAAAACCCTACAAATAGGCTGAAATAAAGGAAAAGTAATATACTGAGATGGCAGTGGACTATTAGTCATCACTAATCCAAAATAGGGCAAATTATCCTGGCGTTACACTTGGCTTCACTGAACAGGAGACCAGCTTCATTACCTTTCAGGCAGAGGCATCCAATGATAGCCTTCTCCATTAATACAATCTATGGGAACTGTTCTGTAAGATTAAAAAAATATTGGGAATTTTTTCCAATAGTTCCCACTCATTTCAGCCACTGAGGTCACCCAAAAGCCATATACAGGCAGAGGAGGCTATGTTGCTTCATCGCTTCTTGTGCTTCTTGGTGTCTTGCTGTCTCTTCCTAATAAGACCACTTGCAAGGTGACCATAAAGATATTGGCCTCGATTGAGGACTGTGTGGAATGGAATTCCTGGAGTTCTGGGACTGTGAAAAAATAAATAAATGTATCCCAGACCCTTACCACAACCCTTACCCGCACCTCAGACAAGGTCCTGCTAGGCAGTATTCTCCACTCTTCCTTCATCCTCCTTCCCACCATGCCCACCTTACAACAGTTCCCTACACATATTACCACAGACCCCATCACACTTTTCCTAACTGCTGAGACCCCAAGGCAAAAGAAATCCTGTTCAGAATACTGGCTGGCAAATCCAGGTCCTCACAGCAGTTTCCCATTTCATAGGGATTTGGTCATAATTGCATGGTACTGGTGGGTTGTTATCACCCATTACTGATAATTACTGATGCCTAGTTGGCACGCCACTACTACCTCACAACTTGTAATTGGACATGGTGGCCTACTTGAAATGGTTGGGGACAGATCAATAGGGATGAAAGGCCCAATTATTACAATCCACCACAAATACACAGCAGTGGTTCTTCACCACACTTTAACTTCAAGAAAAGTCGGAGAATGCAAAATCCATCTGAATCTAATACAGAAAAGCAGAGTTATGTTATTGTATTGTCCTTTTTTATAGTACTTTCCTAACCCCTGAGGGGCCAAAATTGCAAATATACTAGAAAAGTTGCTCTGTTTTATTTTCCTAATGCTTTGAACCCATTTGTAACATTAGCCACTATGTGAACATAAACTGAACAGAATATATATATTCTGTCATATTATCAACATTTCTAATTAATGTCCGATCTATTCAAAGCCTATCTGAATCCCTGATCCCAGGTAATTGTTGCCTTAAGCACAGAGCATTGTGAGTGCTGTAGGCCCCATTGTACTGTCAAGCGCTTCTGGCTATTTCCTTCTACAAAGGCTGTTTGGGGGATGCATTCAAAAGCTTCCTGAATCCCTTAGTTTGCACCTCACAAGTGTAAATCCCTTCCTCTCTGCACTTTCTTAGCTCCATTCTCTTTGCAATTAGAACAGTACAAAAAAGGCCACCCCTTTGATGGTAAGTATTCACATGTGCAGCTGCATCCATCCTCACACGTCTCTGCAACAACTGAAATAAATGCAGCGACTCGCTTGTTTAAGATGCAGTTTCAGCTATATCCACACACTAAAACACATAAAAAAAACAAGTCTGATCTGACTCACATATTTCTATCTATCAGTTAGAATTAAATGCTTAATCAATCCATCTATATCGCATTTTCCCTTCAAGTTAATGCAGAGGCATAGCAAAAGATCTTATTACAAGCATAATTCTGTTCCTGACACATAACATCAAAAAACTACCCAAATAGGCTGCATGACAAACATAAACTGTTTTATCTATGACACTCCATAGAATAACGTGCTACACCGCCTCAAATGTGATTTTGTGCCTCATTAGGAGTATGTAGCCCTGTATACATGTAACTACAGTACAATACAACATACTCGAACCCAACAGCATAGTAATTAACAAACAAAATGGTTCTGTTGGGTAGCAAAAACAATTCCTTTGGTAGAAGCTAAAGACAGCTCCAAAACATAGAACAAGCACACACTCTCTGATAGACAAAGTTTTTATATGTATTAAAAACAGAAAAGGAAGACAATATCTTTAGCATTACCCACGGACAGCTCGCTTTTGGCGTTCGGTGTTCAAAGTCTTGAACTTTACCGCGGATTCAGATCGCGGTTGACACCATTTCGAGGGTTGACCAACGGGCGACCCTCTGGAATAATTCGCCACCTGACCGTTTCCCTTCCCCTTGTCTTGATAAAGACCCGCCGCGACCACCAACTGGGGCGCTATCAGGGTCGAAACGTCTACGCTATTATTTTGGCCAAGCTAAACTCCAGGAACTTGGACATTAACCATTTGGTTTTCCTTGGAATATTTACTTGTAAAAGACTGGCCTCAGAAACGACAGAAAACACCTCGTTTTCCTCTCCCCTCCCCCCCCAGGTCCTTTCCCATTGTGGTTTTATTGTAAATAATTGTTGTGTACTATAAGTGTCACCATATACATTGCACTTGTCACTTTAATCACTATTGTCACTATTCACGAATTTAACGTATTGACTAGCAATGTAGTGGAATGAAGTAATTCCAGGATATTGTCTTCCTTTTCTGTTTTTAATACATATAAAAACTTTGTCTATCAGAGAGTGTGTGCTTGTTCTATGTTTTGGAGCTGTCTTTAGCTTCTACCAAAGGAATTGTTTTTGCTACCCAACAGAACCATTTTGTTTGTTAATCGCATATACCCAGGTTCTGAGGGACACAGGGTTACCCCTTTTTTATAAATCGTCCAACAGCATAGTAAGCCATAAAAATGGCTATGCAAATCTCTGTTGATGTAACCTATCCTTGCCTTCTAAAAAATGTACAGACTTTACTTTGACCCTCATTCCAAGCTGTGTTTTGGATTTCAATCCATGCGCAAATGGATATACTACACAGAACTGAAGGGTTGAGGCAAAGAGAAACCCCACCTGCCAACAATAATATTCCGGGATAGGTACAAAATATTTTCAAAGGTGCAATGAACCTAGGAGTACAACCCCTCTCTACTCCAAAATGGAAAAATTCCAAAATACAAAAGAACGGATAGTGGTTCAGCACTCCGTAATCGTATTGTATTGTAAGAGGTGTTAGTGTATAGCAACAATTTTTTAGTCACCAACATCAAAGATCACAGGCTCTAGGTAAACAAGTAAGAACTTCCAATGTGGACATTTTCTTTCCTCATTTGTTCTTTATTAAATATCTTCTCAATCAGAGTTACATAAATGAAATGAATGATAAAATCCAGTAGCGTTTCGTCCACTTAGGACTTCTTCAGGGCCACAGAAAAAACACATACAACACATAAACCAAGATTTTTAAAATATGTACATCTGCATGTAAACAGATCAAAAGTTCATGGTGTTATAACTCTGATTGAGAAAATATTGAATAAAGAACAAATGAAGAAAGAACATTTCGACAGTGGAAGTTTTTACTTGTTTACATAGAGACTGTGATCTTTGATGTAGATGGCTAAAAAATTATTGCTATACTCTAACACCTCTTACAATACAATACATTTACTGAATGCTGAACCACTATCCGTTCCCATGTGCAAATGGATGTTTGCATGTGGATCGGTATTGTGAGTAGTGCACCAATTACAACTTCCTGCAATTTTCTCCTGACAGATTCCACTTGGAAAGATTTAAAGAAAACTGTCAAGACAAAATGCTAAGATATGCATGCAGTAATCGTTGTGGTAATCACTAATTAAGTCTGTTAGGCTTCCATCAGAGGTGGGGCACTAAGGAGAAGTTAATTAAGTTATCTATTAAATACGCCACATCAAGGTAGTGGAATTTACTGTATGCACTAATTATCTTCTGAATTCTACATAAGTTTGAACCGTGGCCTTAGTCTCAAAATCAGTCTCTGTACTTCTATCATGATGATATCCCTACAGGTACATAGCTTACAATATATTAGTCTCAGTTTGCGGTTACCAAGCCTACCTAGTTTGCCCATTTTTCTATCTGCTGTAACCTCATAGCCTACAATAAATATCCATCTTAGTCATTGCCCTAACAATACAATTACATATTCTAAACAGAGAGAGTGTGTGCCCCCCACCTACCCTGTCTGTTTTCCTGTAGTCACCAGCTCTTACTTTGCTCTTGAACTACAATCATATAGCGGAGAACTAAGTAGATAAACATGGTCAAGCATAGCTATTGATGCTGTACAAACACCACCTGCCTTACCTGATATGGCAAATGCCCTGCAAACTATAACCTTGTAGACAATGCTTAGGGGGACATTTAGAACCTGGTGGACAGTCAGCAGATCTGCTAAGGGGGAAAAGCCTATGGCCTCCATCTCTGAGGCAGAGGACCGTCCACCCTATTTAGAGATGTTCACCTGCCTGGCTTGGATTTCTGTATAATGAGGGCAGCAGCCACAGCAGCACCCCCATTAGAGCACTACAGGCTTACTGAGTGGACTCCATTTTTAAGACACCCATTTGGCAAACTACTCTGTATTGAGAAAAAAACCTCTGTAAGAGGGAATTTGTTTTCTCAGCATGAAACACAGACAGCTTGAGGCAGTAAGCTTTCTACCTGCATCTGGGGGCCAGACGACATCCCTGCTTGTACTCACCATGACATATTTCTGATATGATCCTTTTCTTTTGTAGCTTCCCCTATTTGGAATGCACCCTGCCTTGGCCTGTGCAAAATAGAGGACGATTCTAGGTTTAGGAGAGATTTTAAAATGAATCTATCTTCCTGAATACCTTCATATCTACTCTGCTGGTAGTCAGTTCTGTGCAAAGATGCATTAAGGAATCCATTGCACTTTATTAGTAACAACTTAATCCATGTCTTGCATGTGTAGGTTTTCAGTATATTTAGTTGGTGCCCTCAGCACTAAACACGGGGCAACATAAATGATAGGTTGTGGCTTTTATCCTTTGGTGATGTCGCGTTGTGACCTGAGGGAATGCTCAGATATCTGGCATCTGACACATGGTTAGATTGAGAAATAACTCAAGCAAACACCTGTATGATCAGTTTCTCAGAGTATATTGTGAGACAGATGTAGAATTTGCTTTAATGTATGCCTTGTGTGTTTTTCTCCAGGATAGTGTCTATGCAGAAGACAGTACACCAGTGCTCCCCTAGTATAGACTTGCATCGCTGTGTCCTACCTCTTCAAGATGGTGTAGTTTGACAGGGGAATGTATATCAAATCTTTTGCTCTGTTAAACTAAGCCAGAGTCTGGCAAAAGCAGTATAACTCTGCTATTGGTTATAATAGGTTACCAATGCAAAAGCACTGCATAATGAAAAAACTGTTTTGTGCACTGTGTGTTCCAGTGTGTTGTAGCAGAAGCTCAAATCAATCTTTATCCACTGGGCCCATAACATACCATGTTCGACAATTTGTTGATTATCTCTCCTTATTTAATTGTGATCTCTTTATACACCCACGAGGCTTTGGTCCTATGATGGACCTTGCTCGTCACATTGAGGGGTGAGGAACTAGGGTGTCTCCTGCAGGCTACCTAATGAGGACCAACTAATTGGTAACCAACTCACAAATTGGAAATCAAATTCAAATATATTACTTTCAGGATCATGCTATAGATCAAGGTTCTCCAATGTCGGTCCTGGAGGGCCGGATCCATGCCAGTTTTTAAGATAACTAAATTTATCTTATGTGGCTATGCTAAAAATCTGTCATAAATCTGGTCCTCCAGGACCGACATTGGAGAACCCTGCTATAGATATATAGGATGACTACAGAAATGTAGAACCTCCTAAAAAAGTTCAGATGGGCCAAATTACAAACTAATAATTCTGCTGTAGCAGCGCAGAATAATAACGAAATAATCTGGTGTTCTGAGAATAATCTATTGATATCCACGTTATGCATTAGAATCTGAGTTATAGTATGCACGGTCTCTGTGGAAAGAACATTTTTAGTTATGATTATGATTTAAAGAAGCCTCAGACAATGAGGGTCAAATTTTATCGTATTAAACAATTTAGAACTCAAACAATAATCAGCAGTTAGGCAATAAGTCATGAGAATTGATAAGCAATTCCATGTACATTGGTGCCGGTGTCTGTTTTGGAGGAGGGACTCAGTGTCTCACAACGCAGTGGTGAAAGGAGGCTGAGTCTTCAGGCAGCCCTCCAGCACCACGCGCACTGAAAAGTGTTGCTTGCCTCCTGCGGCGCGGGATGCATTCCACGTACATTGGTGCCGGTGTCTGTTTTGGAGGAGGGACTCGGTGTTTCACAATGCGGTGGTAAAAGGAGGCAGAGTCTTCAGGCAGCCCTCCTGCGCCCCATGCACTAAAAATCGCGGATTGCCTCCAGCGGCGCGGGACACGTGCGGGCGAAGCCCAGGCCAAGGGCAGGCCCATCCGCACCCAGAGGAGGCTGAGCTGGGCCACCCCTCTTGGTACCTTGAGTCCGGATCTTGGGTCCATGAGCCTTGAGATCCACGCAGAGGTGGCTTCTAGGAAACCTTACCAGCAAAGGCCCTCATGGGGCGGTATCCTCGCTTCACAGCAGGAGCAGGTAGGGGGCAGCTCTATTATTTCACCTGCACCCGTCTTGGTTGGCCCTACTTCCTTACTGTCATTGGTGCTGCCTGGTGTCTTACTGATTTTCCACGGCCTTGTTATTGGTTTACATTACATCTATTGATCTGGCCTATACTGTCCATCTCAACAGCTGTTGTGGGATCCTGTCAGAAAGACATGGGGAAACGCAAAGGAGCTGGGGGAGAGGGGCAGCCCCAGGGTCGGCAGTAAACACTACTTTTTTACAAAGGTCAGAAGGGATCCTCGAGGAAGAGATACAACTGGTGGCGCGTTGGCTTTTTTGCTCCCCTGCATCATTCTCTTCCCAGTCACTCAAGAGTTATTTTATCTTGGCCTTCCCAGCTGGATTTAGGATCTTTATCCTCATCTACTAGATAGGAATCAGACGGTGGGTCTGGTTCTTCCGACACAATGGGTAATAGCATCCGTTTTCAGCTACCATGTTCTACTGCACAGAGTGGGGGTATTCTTAGGTCCCTGGCCACTCAACCACTTAAAACATGAACCTAAAAGACTGCTCGGGCCTGCCAAGCCATATTGGGCATGTCATTGAGAGGAGGGGAGTCCAGTACAGTGGTTTGGACAGCAGATCCCCTGAGGCAGAGGTCAACTACTCTACATCATCCACCAAACATTGTATGTAGTGGTGCTGGGGACTATCCCCGTGCTTCTCTCAGGTGCTTCACAACATTTTTATCAACTAAAGAACAAAGTCCTGCATTGGTTGAATACGTCAATGGGTTTAAGGGCGGAAAGATTCATCAACATGATGCGCAGAGTAACATGGGTTGGGAGGTCCCAAAAACATTTTGAAGGAGACTGTGGTATTATCAATTTTAACAGACCTCGTATGGCAGAGAGAATTTTGTTTGCGGCTAACTCGAGTAATCCCCGTGGTCCCACTTAACCATTGTGGCCCTCCCCCAGGGTATTTTTTTAGACCCTCGAGTATTGCGAGGTGAACTCGTGGTGGTATCCTGTTCATGTTCAGCCTGGTAGGCAGATGGTGATTCATGATATACCTCTTTCAAATAGATTTGCTCCACTGGAATCGCTGGACACTTGCGATTGACTCCCTGTGACTGATTTAGCTTAGCCATCAATCCCTAGCTCCCAGATGGCTCCAGGCTCCACAGTTGGTCTGTTGGATGGCAAGGCTTGTGAATTTGTATCATGGAATATAGCCAGGTTAGCAAGTAAGTTTTCAGACCCAGGCTGGAGTCTATTCATAAAAAGATTCAACGTCATAAGTATACAGGAAACTTGGTCCATTATGAACAACTTTTTTCTAGAGGGATATAAGACTTATTTTGTGCCTGCCACTCCATCGAGGGTGGGAAGATCGAAGGGTGGGCTAGTAATCTATGTTTACTTAGCAGTTGAATGTAGATTGGCAGTGCTGCCCATTGATAACCCTTGTTTGCAGGACTTGTCATTTTCCTGCGGGTCAGGTAATTTGTTGCTTTTGAATTTTTATAATGCTACCTCCGCTTTTCCTGATGTTTGTAATATTTCTGTGTTGGGCTCCTTCCTAAGAAACCTGACCATTAATACCCCCCACTAAGGCAACCTTATGCTCGCAGGAGACTACAACCTTCACCTATGTGGGGATCCGAGTGGTTTGAATCCTAATGACATGGGCTAACTTTGCTTGGCAGGTATGCACTTAGAACATACTAAGCAGGGAGACATTCTCAATACCCTAGTAAACGAGTTTGATCTAACCTCGGCCATGTGCATGTTGGACCAAGGCATGAAGCCTATCATCCCTACCTTTACAGGGAGGGGAAGTGAATCTTTATTGATTTTATTTTTGTTTCAACCCATCTTCTTTCGCTTACCATGAACATCTCTACAGAAGAAAGTATCTTCAGTGAATATAACCCATTGTGTATCAAGATTAGCGGGCCTCCATCAGCGAAACTAAGGATGATAGCAGATAGGGGGTATTGCAAGCCACGAATGGAAGCAGAAGGCTAAGGTGGGTGTAGATAATTTCTTCTATGACTCTCCTTCAGCTAGGTGCCATAGGGAGTTAGATATTTGTCCAACCCTGCAGGCAGAGACAGGGGCATCCTGGAGGCATTTTCGGTCATTTCCCATACTATAGGAGACCTATTAAAAACTCAGTCCCATCTCCCTCCGGACTGAGCCCCAAGAAGGTTTCATCTTAATTGCTCTCGTGCAGCTAGGAAACTGAGGGAAGCCTTAGGTACTAAACCAAGGGACCCGATTATAGTAAAGGCCTGCAGAAGACTACACAATGCCGAACCAGTAAGGCGCAAGGCCGAGTTGAGCAAGGAGACCTCGACTGAGCTCTCCTAGGCAAGTACCCTAAAGAATATTTCCAAGTTTGGAGCATTGTTAATTGTCCACTTTTGGCAGGAGATGCTTCACAGGCTTTCGATGTGCATATCACAGAAGACTAATGGGTAGGTCACTTCGAGGAAATGTTTTAATGCCAATTAGATGTGAGTGCATCAAGTGGAGCAGGAGAAGGAAAATCTACTCTTATAATTACGGCTGAGGAAGTTAGAATATTAATCTCCTGAAACAAGACCTAAGGGAAACAACAAGCAAGGTCACAGGGGCGGAACAACGTATTTCAAATTTGGATGATACTGTTAAGACAGTACAACAAAAGGTGACAGCTCTCACAACCATATCACGGAATCTCTCGGAAAGGACAAAAGATGCAAAAGGTAGAGCTCGGTGCACTAACTTAAACTTGATAGGGTTCCCAGAAGGTGTCCACCCTAAGAAGTTTCTTGAATAATAGATTCTCACAATAATGCCTGAAAATCAACTCTCTTCATGCTTTGTAATAGAATGGGAACATAAGTTTCGTACGCAGAAGCTGCTACAAGGTGCCCCTCCATGCCCCATGATAGTCAAAAGTGTTCGTTACAGAGCCTGTGACAACATTTTAAAAGGATCACACAGGCCAGAGCCCAAGATTACACTTGAAAAGTGCAGCAAATGTGAAAACCCTTTGAAAGGTTGTGTGATGGAACCACACATGCATTTACCACGCATGCCAGTTCCATGCAGTCTCTGCAACGCAAGTCTTATCCACAAATATGCTTTTACCACGCATGCCTTTACAAGGAATTATGCGTTGGTAAGGCATGTATGGTAAACACATATCCGTGGTTAAGACGTAATAGGTGAGTCTTAACCCTCCTGCCCCCACCCTGAGTACTAAACTTACCCCCCTCCCTGCTGAAAACCCTCCCCAGCGCCCTATAAACTTCCCTGCCTCCAGTCCTAAAAACGACACCGCCTTGCCCTAAGCCCTAAAAACTACCCCGACCTCCCCCTGAGCCCTGAAAACTACCCCACCCTCCCCTAATCCCTAAAAACGACCGACCCCCTGAGCCCTAAAAACTACCTTGCCCCCCTAAGCCCTAAAAAGTATTACAATCCCTGTCCCCGCCCTGAGCCCTAAAACGGCACCCAAACCACCGCTCTGATACCTAAAACTACCCCCACCCTCCTAAAAAACAACTCCCTCCCACCAGCATTGAAAATTACCCAACTCTCCGGCCCTGAAAACTACCCAGACCTGAAAATTAGCCCGAACCTCCCCAGCCCTGAAAAATACCCCCCCCCCAAAAGAAGCATATAAACTACTCCCCCAAAACCCGGCCTGCCCCACTTACCTCACCGTTTTGTGTCCTCTCCCGATGCTTCCTGCTGCTTGTCTGCTTCCTGCTTCCGCCAGCCAGCAGTTAGACTGTGCACGGCCTTAACCACGCATATGTGTGGTTAACGCATATGCATGGTTAAGGCAAGCGTAGTAGCGCTTGCGTAGTCGGAACACGCATGGCTGAGGCCACGGTGTTCCGACTGTTTCCCCTTTGAAAGAGTAAATTGAATACTAAAGGGGATGAATCTCCAGTACATACTGCTATACCCAGCCAAATTAAAGGTCATTTTTAACTTGAAAACTTACCTTGTTGATAAATATGAAGTAGCATGAGACTAGATGGAAGAAAGAAAATCCCGTCTACTGAGAAGCAGGCAACATATTAGCCCAAGGTGACAGATACAGGAACACAGCGAGAAAACAAAATCCAAAAGACTGCGCTTCAGGAAAATGCGCAATACCAGATCGCTAGGTGGATCCGTCAGGATTCCAAAGAAGCTGTAGGTCTTTTGACTTGGAAAGTTTCTGAACACTAGTGGCAGAACAAGACCAGATAATAGACTGAGGATGGTGTGATACAGCCAGAAAAGCATTCCCAATTCAACTGGAAAAATAGATGGAATGAGCTGGGTAAAGGTAAGGAACAGTAAGCTACAACAATGATTCTAATAAGAGAGACCGTCACACAGGGCAGACAGAATGCACACACCTCAAAGGTCCCTATAGTTATGGTAGTTGTGCTGCTGGGTCACACCAAGACCACCATCTTCTGTCCTCAGCAGCTTCCCTAAAGAGAGGTGTAGCATAATTGGGAATATCTGACTGGCAGTGAGAATTAAGTAAACTGTTTCTGAGTTCACAATTGGGAGATGGTTGGGCATCAGACACCTGGCACATAAATCACTCCTCCAAGCATTCTTAGGAATCTACCTCACCGATCGTCTGCGACTGCAGCCCTCAAATCACTACACTGGCTGCCTATTCATAAAAGAGTGATATTTAAGATCTTGCTATAGCAACTTCAGAGCGAACAAAGTCTCAGGTCCTAAATATCTAGGGGTCAGATTGACTCCATATGCTACATCTCGACTGCTTAGATCTTCTCGTGCATATCTTCTCACTCCGCCCCCTTTCAGATGCAAAATCAAAGGTGGAAAATTAGTTGCTGTCCTTGGAGCTAAAGCCTGGAACCTGCTCCCTGAACATCTTAGATATTTGTATTCAGAACCCGCCTTCAGAAAACTGCTGAAAATCTAGGTCTTTGCTGCTCCGGACTCCTTATGCTTTTCTCTAACCTGATCCCAGATAGGTCCATAGGAACCTGGAGCTTCTTCTGTTCTCCTTTTCGTACAGCGTCAAGATGCTCCTTGGAGCAATAGTGCGCTTTAAAAATTCTTTATAACATAACATTACACACGCACATTGACCTAGTGGGTTGTTTTGCAGCGGTGGAGGTTTGTGGAATGAAGTTAAATTTAGGATAATCTGTTCTACTGGGACTCCAATCTAATGCGATAGAACAGTTAAGGGAAACTGATGGTCTTCACATCTGAGATCCTTTTGATAATAGGGGGAGATGGTAGTCTAACAATGCGGGCTACAGTAAACAGGCTGAATACAAACAAGAAACAAAATATAGATGACCCACAACTACAGAACTTTAGAAATGAATTAGTACTTAGTGATTTATGGAGAGAGACACCCGGGAGACCATCAGTACTCCTACTTTTCAAAAGCACAAGGCTCATATTCCTGGTTAGACTATCTTCTAGTCCCCACAATACAAAGCAGGAGATATGAGGATCTATTATTCCTTGCAAGAGGCATCTGTGACCTTTCACATTTTATTGCACCCCTTACGTTCCCACTCGATGACCATCCCAGGAATGAAAACTAGATCCATGAGATCTGAAGGATACAGAGGTGATGAAGAACTTGACAGATACATCAATTCAATCAGAGATACGGTATGGGAGGCAGATAAAACAGCAGTGAGAGGACAGGTCATCTCTAAAACCACAGAGGTTAAGTGAAGACACAAGACATTAAATAACCAACTGGTGAATTTAAATTGCAGACATGGGCAACACCCACTCAGACAATACACAGCAGATGCTAAGAGCAGAATATAGAATGCTAACAGAGCAGCAGCCAATACACATGGTTGCACCAAACAATATAAGCTGTAGGATGTAGGAAATAAACTGGGCAAAGCCAAAGGTGGGTTTGGAGGATTAAATGGGAATAAAGCGATTGGATGCCATGGCAGAAGAGCTAGTATAAACATTTACAGACTATATGAAAAAACTGTATAAACCGAAAGCTAGTTGTGGGGAGATTAAACTAGTGAGCTTTGTGAGGAATCTTACGACCAAGAAGTTATCACAAAAAGATATTTTAGAGTTAAATTGAGTCATAGTAAAAAATAAAATTCTAGAAGCAAGTAAACAACTTTAATGAGGGAAACTGCCTTGTCCAAACGATCTCCACATAGCAATATTTAAGCACCTACAAAATAAATTGCCAGTGCCAATGAAAATCATGCAAAACTAAGAAGCCAAGAAAGGACAGCTTTCATCAGAAATACACACAGAGGGCCGATTCACAGAACTAATTTAAGACAAAATCCTCAACTTACTACTTTTGGTATTCACAGAAGGCATTTAGTAGTAGTAAAGTAAGGATTTTGTCTTAAGTCTGTCTTAAGTCTGTCTTAAGTCTGTCCTAAGTTTGTCTTAAGTTTGTCTTAAGTCTGTCTTAAGTCTGTCTTAAGTCTGTCTTAAGTCAAACTTAAGACAAAATCCTAACTTTTCTACTACTAAATGCCTTCTGTGAATACCAAAGGTAGTAGGACAGACTTAAGACAGACTTAAGACAGACTTAGGACAAACTTAGGATAGACTTAGGACAGACTTAAGAAAGACTTAAGACAGACGTAAGACAGACTTAAAACAAATCTAAGACAAACGTAGGACAGACTTAAGACAGACCTAAGACAGACTTAAGACAGACTTAAGACAAAATCCTTACTTTACTACTACTAAATGCCTTATGTGAATACCAAAAGTAGTAAGTTTAGGGTTTTGTCTTAAGTTAGTTCTGTGAATCGGGCCTGGAGACAATAATTCTCATTAATAAACAGGGTAAATCCTGGTAGGTATGTGACTCGTATAGACCTATCTCCTTATTAAACTTAGAACCTAAAATATTGACACTGGTCCTAGATAGCTGCCTGTACGCGGTTATAATTAAATTCATCCAGCAGCAGCAATTGGGTTTCATGCCAAACAACGCAACAAGGCACATTCTACAGTGCCATTTGGATGCCTTCTTAGGGCAAAAATGTATGCTATTCGGGGATAATAATATCACCTGATGCCATAAAAGGCATTTGCTTCCATTGAATGGCCTTTCTTCTGGATTATTATACAACATATGAGTTTCGACCCTGAATTTAGGTCTGTACAAAACCAAAGCCAGTTAGAGTGAACTGTTGCCAGCGATGTCCCAAGATGTGATTTTTAGGGGCACAAAGGGGACCATAGAGAAAACTGGCAAGGCCACCTATAACGGGCGATCAGGAAGACTGTGTAAATGTGTGTTGTGTATAAATACATATTTATATAGCGCGAAAATGACCCTAGAGGGATCAGAGCATTTTACAAATGGTCAAAAAGAAGAAGCAGGTTGAGAAAACAACAACATACTCGGGAACAGTACAAGATGTAATAATTGATCAGGTCAGGGATGAGACAACCTCAAGGGCCAGAACGTTAGATCAACAAGCAAGAAAATAACAAGCGAGCAATAGGCCTAGGTGTGCAACATATTGAGGCCACCTGAGTAGACTTTGTGGGTTCTAGGTCAGGAATTTGTTTATCAGTAAAACTATGACTTCTTTTTTAAATGATGCAGTTGAGGTGTTCAGTCTGATTTCAAGGGGCAGGGAGTTCCAGATTCTCAGAGCGATACCCGAGAAGGCCCGGTTGTAGGTTTTCTTTTTAGAAAATTTCTGTGCAGTGCTGGTGCTTCTAGAGAATCAGCAGCAACCAGATAACTCCAGTTTTTGTGCAAGGTATCTTCGGGTGTTGAAGTGTAGGGCATTTTGGGTCATGCAAGTAACATTTAAGTGCATCCTTGCTTCATATTATATATATATATATATATATATATATATATATATATATATATATATATATATATATATATATATATATATTCACTTGCCACCAGTGCTGGTAACAGAGTCGCGCTGTCTCAGGCGGTCTCGCTGTAGCCACCAGCAGGCTATAGATTCTCTCCACCATTCCTCCAAAATTATGAAGAAAGCGAAACACCCAGAGCTGCAGTTCAAAGTTTTATTCGACAGATGACAAAGTTTCCACGACGCGTTTCGCCATTACGGCTTGCTCACGCTCGACTCGTGATGTTTGACAGCCATTTTTAAAACCCCACACCATGTGCACATGTAAATTCATTACGGAAAAGTGGCAGACATCTTGTAATGTGTTATAATGGCACACAATTCATTACTATAATGCAAATATATCATGTCTGATTAGATCGTACATTTAAATCATAGATATGGATCATTCTCCTGCAATATGTATGTATTGCGATATCCCCAAATTGTTTTTAGAGTTTTCACAAACAGCAATTCATTTTTGTTTGTTGATGTTGGATAATAGTTAGCGCATATTCGCGATGTAAAATAAAACTATATTCCATCCAAAACATATTCAATTGTGTAGCAGTTCATTATTAACAAGAATCACGAACAAGTGACCCTGCTATAGGCTAATGGTAGCCCGGCAACATATGTGACGATTGTCAACACTCAACCTGATTTGTCAGTAACATCGGGGGTGTATTGCACGACAAAATGTCCCCACCTCTTAGGGTGTCAATGTTTCAGCCCAAGTGGGCATGTTGCCCATTGATTGCCGTACACATGTTATTGATTGTATAATTCCGCCCCAGTGGACATACGCCAAAGCAAATCCAACCAAAATATTAGATACTAATAGTCATACATTTCCAATTAAGGTCTTTTCATTGGTACTAATATAAACCAGATCCATTATGCATTATATCCAACTTTACGTGTCATGCCAAATAGATGGTAGCATTTCCCAATTATCCCGTGATGAGTGAAATCTAAAAATGAAATGAAAGTTTCATATTTAAAATCAAGAAATCAGAGAAACATTACAATATTGTTATATACAATGCAGCTTATTCATGTAAATGTATTGCAAGTTCTTCAGACGTATTCAACCCCATGGGTGTCAAACAGGCAAAGTCTACAATGTATTTCGACTCTAATTTTCTGAGTGATAACTCTCGATTACCCCCTCTCAGTCCAAGTTCCACACAGTCAATTACTACTAACTGAACAAGTTTTTCATCCTGCATGTGCATTGCTGTAAAATGTCTGGCAACCGGGTATAATTTGTTATTATTGTGTATTGCCCGTAGATGTTCCATCACTCTTTTCTTAGCAGGATGTTTGGTACTTCCCACGTACCATTTGTTACATGGACATATCAGCAAATACACACTGTAGGGAGTATTACATGTCAGTCGTTTACGGATGCTAAACTCTCTGTTGGTGTTAGGGATTGTCAAGGTTTTGCAATTTCTGCTGGACCTGCAGGCTTTGCATTTACGGCAACAGAAAAACCCACCACTTTCCTCATTATTTACGGTCATTTTTGAACTCACATAGTTGTGGCTGAGTTCATCTTGTAAAGATCTACCTTTACGGAATGTGATTTGTGGATTTGCATTCAAGTATTTTTTAAGATGACTGTCTGTCTGCAAGACGTGCCAGTGTTTTTTCAACACCTTACGTACCTCATGTGCCTGACCAGAGAAAGTGGTAATAAACCTGACATTTTCTGACTCTTTCTTGTCACTCCTAGGATTGAGCAATTCCTCCCTGTTTTTACCAGCCATTCGTTCTTTTGCTGCAGTGATTGTTTTTTGACTGTACCCTCTGCATTGAAATCTTTCACACATAACCCTCTCTTCCTCTTTGTAAGTCTGTTGTGTGCTGCAATTTCGTTTGGCCCGCAGCAATTCCCCATATGGAATGCTACACACCAAATTCCGAGGATGACAGCTGTTCGCATTCAAAATGCTATTGCCTGCTGTCTTTTTGCGAAAGAGTCTGGTATTCAGTTGCTCATTACTTACTTCCACAATCAAATCTAGAAATTCTATTCTCTGGTGATGGATGTGTTCAGTGAATTTTAGATTGAGGTTATTCTTATTGAGATTTTCAATGAACGACCTCACAGATCTCTCGTCCCCACACCAAATGAAAAAAATGTCATCTATGTATCTAAGCCACAGGGCGACCTGATCGAATTCTGCCATTTCTCTGATGACCTGCTCCTCCCACCAGCCCATGAATAAATTCCCGTAGCTGGGGGCGAAGCAGGTCCCCATGGCCGTGCCCTGTGACTGTCGATACAAGATGTCATTAAACAAGAAAAACTTGTTTTTGAGACAAAACTCAATCATGTCAATGATCATCTCTGAATGTTCTATATAAGAGATCGATCTAGTTTTAAGAAAATGTTTAATTGCCTCCAAGCCCTGGTCATGTCGAATGCAGGTATACAAACTGCTTACGTCCAGTGTGATCAGCATGTAATCATTCTCCCAGTGTATTCCATTAACTACTGTTAAGAAATGAGTGGTGTCCTTAATATAGGACGGAAGGGACATTACGTACATTCTCAGGTAGTGATCTATATACTTTGATGTATGTTCCAACAAGGAGCAGATTGATGATACTATCGGACGTCCTGGTGGGTTTAAAGGATCTTTATGAAGTTTTGGGAGAAGGTACAACACTGGTATTCTAGGGTGTGCACAGTATAGATATTTGTATTCATCCCTATTCAATAATCCTGTGTCATTCCACTTCAATAAAAGATCTCTGAAGTTGTTATTAGATTTGAGGAGTTCATCATGAGTTGTTACACAGTAACAATTAATGTCACTCAGTTGGCGTTTGCCCTCTTCTAAATACTTGATCTTGTCCAGTATCACCACATTACCCCCTTTGTCACTTTGTCTGATGACAATGTTGTGATCAGCTTTCAAGTTATCAATTGCTGTGAGTTGTTCGTACGTTAAATTTTTGTTAGTTCGTGCAATTTTTTGATTACGCATCCGTGTTAGGTCTTTTAAGACGCCTCTTTCAAAGACGTCAATTGCGTCACATTGAACAGCTGGCAAAAAGATAGACTTTGGTTTGAATGTGGTTCCCGGATTTATACCTGTATTTGCATCCAAATCATCCCTTATGTCAGTGTTTGCCGGGTCAGAGTTTAAAACATGCAGTAATTCTATATCAACTGTGTTAAGATTACTGGTAGTGGTAGAAGTACTCACTTGGTCATCAGAACGTGGTTTCGTCGCGAACCATTTTTTCAACTTCAGTTTTCTTGAAAATAAGAATAAATCAATCCGGGTTTTCCACAAAATTCATGTTGCTGGAAGGGCAAAATGATAAACCAAGGGCCAACGTTTTTTCTTCATCCTTGGATAGAATTCTCTCTGATAGGTTTACCACTGTCACATTTGTGTTTGTTTCTTGCTCCTTGTTGCCATTCCCACTGGAGCTTTGTTTCCGGCGGCACCTCCTCTTTTTTGCCTGTTTGTTGCGTTGGTTCCGCCTCTGTTGCCTCGTCCTCGTCCTCTCTGTGATCCTCCTGCTTGATACATCTCTGTTCGGTTCTTGCTGATCATCTGGAACTGGATTAAAAAATTGGGGTTTTTGGACGGATCTACTGGTGCATCTTGTACGGCTTCCAAATTTGAGACATCCGACACATTATCATCCGATATGTCACTTTCTGTGACTTCTTGTCTTGGATTGGAGGTGATGGCTTTCTGTATTACTGTACCGGTCTTCTTGTCAAACAGATGATCGTATTTCTTTTGAAAGGTCAGGGTGCGTCCCGCTTGGTAATCTTTATAGTCCCTTATAAATTTCCTTTGCTTCTTGGCAGTAATTTCCTCCTCTAGTTTGTCCATTTTTGTTGTTATATTCTTGAGGACCTCCTCCAATCCTTCCTTGGACATGAGTTGACTGATTTCCTGTGTCAGTTGTTCTATTTCTGCCAAAATTTTGGATCTATCCTTTATAGCGTATTTAACTAGGATCTGCATCATAACCATAGAGCATGCCGCAGAATTGTCCGTCCATTCTTGTAGCATCTCAACATCGGGATCCTCATATGTGGGGATGGTAAACACACGTAATCCTCTGGGTACCCTTTTAACCTCAATGTATCTTTTTAGGGATTCTGCTTCCCACCATTTGGACAGTTCTTTTTTGTATAGTTTTTCCAATGCATTTATTTTCGCTTGTAGGTTTAATTCAGTTCCTTGCACCGAAGTAGTTGGAATATCCACTGTGCTGCATGTGTTAGTGAAAAATAATTTGTCTGCTGCTTTCTTGCGACGAGCATCCAACTCATCCGCCATGTTTGTAACGAGTATTTCTTATCCAGCTCTGTGCAAACTAACCCCTGCGGTTCCGCAGTGTAATCAGTCGTTTGCTCCGAGCTCCCAGACCCTCTGTGTCGTCTCCGCCCGGAGACACGTCTCACCAGTAATCCAGAGATCCCTGCACCACACCGTTCCCGATGTCGCGCTGAGAGCCCCTTTTCCCGCGGTCGGTGCTCCAGGCTTTCGGCGTACCACTTGTCTTGTATGTAGAACGTCTGCCCCAATCCGGAAAAAACACACGTAGTGTAATGTCCGATAAATTTTCCAGGGAACAATTGCTCTTCTGTTCCAGAGTAGACGTTACCGGGTCCGGGAGGTCAGCTGACTCCTTTTAGTATTTTCACTTGCCACCAGTGCTGGTAACAGAGTCGCGCTGTCTCAGGCGGTCTCGCTGTAGCCACCAGCAGGCTATAGATTCTCTCCACCACTCCTCCAAAATTATGAAGAAAGCGAAACACCCAGAGCTGCAGTTCAAAGTTTTATTCGGCAGATGACAAAGTTTCCACGACGCGTTTCGCCATTACGGCTTGCTCACGCTCGACTCGTGATGTTTGACAGCCATTTTTAAAACCCCACACCATGTGCACATGTAAATTCATTACGGAAAAGTGGCCGACATCTTGTAATGTGTTATAATGACACACAATTCATTACTATAATGCAAATATATCATGTCTGATTAGATCGTACATTTAAATCATAGATATGGAGGCTTTGCATTTACGGCAACAGAAAAACCCACCACTTTCCTCATTATTTACGGTCATTTTTGAACTCACATAGTTGTGGCTGAGTTCATCTTGTAAAGATCTACCTTTACGGAATGTGATTTGTGGATTTGCATTCAAGTATTTTTTAAGATGACTGTCTGTCTGCAAGACGTGCCAGTGTTTTTTCAACACCTTACGTACCTCATGTGCCTGACCAGAGAAAGTGGTAATAAACCTGACATTTTCTGACTCTTTCTTGTCACTCCTAGGATGACAAAATGTCCCCACCTCTTAGGGGCGGAATTACACAATCAATAACATGTGTACGGCAATCAATGGGCAACATGCCCACTTGGGCTGAAACATTGACACCCTAAGAGGTGGGGACATTTTGTCGTGCAATACACCCCCGATGTTACTGACAAATCAGGTTGAGTGTTGACAATCGTCACATATGTTGCCGGGCTACCATTAGCCTATAGCAGGGTCACTTGTTCGTGATTCTTGTTAATAATGAACTGCTACACAATTGAATATGCTTTGGATGGAATTGTCAGGGACTACCAAACTTACTCTTGACTTTTCCAATACTGCACGGGAACAGAGATGCTAGAACCCACGCCCCTCTAGACAATGCTGGTGGGTCTTACACAGAACCCTCCATCATTACCTCCAGGGACGGGGGAATTGGATAAAATAATAAACAGAGAAGAGACTGGTCCTGCGTGGTTTCCTCAGCTGGTCATCTGGGGGTTATTACTGCTGGAAAACCTGGAAACAATAACATTTCATTATATCCTGTCTTCCTACTCACTGTCTCTAATTAACTCTATCCTAACGTGTTTTCTCACCCACCATTATGATGCAGAACCCTTGCTCCTCTTCTTATATGTGTGACTGGCTCTCCTCTATTATAGTTGTCATTCACTATAGTGGAGATGTGTCTCTAATTGGGTTTCTGTGTTTCTTGCCTCCTTAAGTGTCTTTCACTCTTGTAGTTGGTTAAGCCTTCTGTATTACACTTTTTCTTTTCTCTTCACAGATTGCCTTTTCTACCTTTTGGAGTGCCAGATGAGGTTTCTGCTTATTTACAGGTATGTACATATATTTTCCATTGGATTATACTGTTCACAACTTCCAATGTTTAACTCTTTCTTTTTCCTCGTTTTTTCCAGGAGTTATAACTTGCCACTCAACTCCTCCTTCTCAACTAAACAGTAAGTATTACTTTCAATATATATATATATATATTTATTTTGAATGTCACTTAGCTTGCTTCAGTCTCTACAGCCACTCCGCCTTTTCCTTCGAGAAATGCTCGGTAACTCGCTACTCCTCTCCTTTCTCCGCCGAGTTCTCTGGTAGGCGCTCACTTGGATTCCTTGACGTGCGCACACAGCCGCCTGCTGTGCCGTTCCTCAAGCCTCTAGACAACCCGCGCTTGAATGATGCGCCGGGTATGGAAAACGAACTAACCTCTTCTAGGTTCTAACAATAGCGGAACATTTCTAGTCAGGTTTTACATTCCTCCTGACAGGATTCTCTGGACGACGGAATTCACGGACCTCTCTGGTTGCTGTCACGGTGAAGTGCGAAGCTCTCCTCACGCTCGCGCTTCACATTGGTTCCTCAGGATCTAAGAGACTAGAACGCCTGCCGAGCCTCGACCAAGGCAACGGCGGCGGCCATCTTGAGTCTCCACTTTCGCACTCTCTCTGACCAACCCTGCTGCCCAGCTGGACAGTGAATGACGGTATTCAAGCCTTGGGTCCTGACAGTACCCCCCAACAAGATGGGTCCTCCCCTTCCTGGCTTGGAGGGAAATCGTTGATGGAAAGACCTTATCAACCTGGGTGCATGTATATCCTCCACTCGTTCCCAGGATCGCTCCTCCGGACCATAACCCTTCCAGTCAATCAAGTAGTACAATTCTCCTCTCAATCTTTTAGAGTCCAAAATTTCTTTCACTTCGTACTCTGTACCCTGTTCTAGTTGAATTGGCTTTGGAGGTGACTGGCGTCTCAAGGTTGCTGGGGCCTTCTTTAACAGAGAAACATGGAAGACTGGATGTATTTTTAGCTTAGGTGGCAGTCTTACCCGATAAGTTACTTGATTGATTTGCTCCTCGATAGGATATGGGCCAATAAATCGAGGTTGAAACTTCCTGTTTCCTTTCAATCTCAAATTCCTAGTACTCAACCAAACCTGATCTCCAGGGATCAAGGGTGGCCCTTTACGTCTTTTCCGATCAGCGTACTTCTTATACTTTTCTTTGGCTATTTGCAAATTCTTTATCGCCTTTTGTTGAATTTGAAGTAGGTGTGACATGACTTCCTTTACTGCTGGGACTGTAGTATCCATTTGCCGAATGGTAGCATTTGGATGTCTGCCATAGTTCAGGTAGAAAGGGGAGTAACCAGTAGAACTGCTCTTTGCATTATTGTAGGCAAACTCTGCTGTCCACAAGTAATCTGGCCAATTACTCTCCTCCTTCAAAAGAAACAGTCGCAAGTACTGCTCTAACTCTTGGTTCACCCTCTCAGTCTGCCCATCTGTTTCTGGGTGGTAACTAGTGGAAAATCTAACTTCTGTTCCTAACCCTTCCATAAAGGCCCTCCAAAAACGGGACAGGAATTGGGACCCCCTGTCCGAGATGACAATCTTTGGGATTCCATGCATTTTGACAATCTGGGAACTGAAATGGACAGCTAGCTGTTTGGCTGACGGAACCCCCTTTAGGGCTGAGAAGTGGGCCATTTTAGAAAAGGCGTCCACCACCACTAAGATTGTGTCGTACCCTTGACTAATTGGTAGATCAGTAATAAGGTCCAAGGTAACTGTGTGCCATGGGTTGGGAGGTGTAGGTAAGGGTTGTGATAACCCTTTTGGAGCCTGCCGTTCGGACTTCCCCTGCGCGCAAATCTCACATGACTTAACATACATCTCTATATCAGTTGCCATCCGGGGCCACCAGTAGTGTCGTTTTATGATATCTGTGGTTTTGGCTTCTCCTTTATGGCCAGCTAGTTTGTCATCGTGACATTCACGCATCACTTGCTGCTGCAACTCGGTGGTGGGAAGGTACAGAGCGCCTTGATGGTAAGGCATTTGTCGAATGATTTTTCTGTTGATATCTTCCTCCGCCCAACTCTGCATAGCCTCTGGACTCATGACGTCCGCAATCGATTCTTGTAGCTGAATAGAGGTGATAGCTCCTATGATTTTGTCACTGGGAATGATTGGCTGAATATCTGTAATGTTTTTCTGCAATCCTGTGCCAATTCTGGATAAGGCGTCTGCTTTTCCATTTTGGGCTCCTGGACGAAAAGTGATCACGAAATCGTAGTCCGCAAAATACAAGGACCATCTTAGTTGTCGTGGGGTTAGCGTCCTGGCTGTTTTCAGAAACTTTAAGTTTCGATGGTCGGTAAACACTGTTACTTGGTGTCGGGCGCCCATCAAATAATGTCTCCACTCCTTAAAGGCGTCTTTAATGGCCAACAACTCTTTCTCTGTGATGGTATAGTTTATCTCCGCCTGAGTCAACTTTCTAGAGCGATAAGCTACCGGGTGTAGCTGGCCTGTGGTCTTATGTCGCTGTGACAATACTCCTCCTACAGCTAGATCCGAGGCATCAGTTTCCACATAAAAAGGCTGGGATGGATCAGCATGCAACAGGACAGGTGCTGTGGTGAAGTTTCCTTTTAAAGATTGAAAGGCCTCTTCCGCCTCCTTAGACCACTCAAACTTGACTCCTTTTCTCAACAGTTTTGTGAGGGGTAAAATCTTCCTGGAGAACTCGCTAATAAATCTCCGATAGAAATTGGCGAATCCGATGAAACCTTGGACTTCTTTTACACTTCTCGGAGATTCCCAGCTTGTCACTGCCTCCACTTTACGTTGATCCATCAGAATTCCGGATGGTGACAACACAAATCCCAAGAACTCCACCTCTGACACATCAAATGCACATTTTTCTAGTTTCACGAACAATCTGTTCTCCTGTAATTTTTGTAGCACTCCTTTTACCTGATCGTGATGCTTCTCCTCATCAGAGGAGTAGATGAGGATATCATCAATGTACACTATCGCACATCGATCTATAAAGTCTTTCAAGACATCGTTGATGAAGTGCTGAAATGCTGCAGGGGCATTGCACAATCCATAGGGCATCACCTGATATTCAAAGAGGCCGAATCTAGTCCGAAATGCCGTTTTCCACTCATCGCCCTCACGCATTCGAACTAGATGATACGCTCCTCTCAAATCGAGCTTAGTGTAGATTTGCGCGCCCTTCACTTGATCCAAAAGCACCGAAATCAATGGCAATGGATACCGGTTCTTCTTGGTTATCTTGTTAATTGCTCTATAGTCGATGCACGTTCGTAATTCCCCCTTTTCCTTCTTCGGTACGAAAAATAGGGGAGATGAAACTGGAGACTGGGACGGTCGGATGAAGCCATTGGCAAGGTACTTATCCAAGTACTCCTTCAAATGTTGGTGCTCCTTCTCTGTCAAGGCATAGACTCGACTGCATGGCAAGTTGGATCCCGGCTCCAGTTCAATTTTGCAGTCGTAAACTCGGTGCGGGGGCAAAAGTTCTGCTTCCACCTCATTAAAAACATTTGCAAACTTCTTGTATGCATCGGGTACTTCCAGAGCGTTGATCACACACATAGTGTGCTCCATAGAGCACAATGATAGGGCTGGGTTGTCTTTAACTTGTTCGACTCGTGAATTCAAACAGTTCTCTTGACAATAACTTGAATCCATCACCACAGTTCTGGAACTCCAGTTGATTGCTGGGTTGTGCTCTGTAAGCCACGGGAGACCAAGAATCAGCTGAAACTGAGGGGCATCTATTAAGTTGAACTGGATCTTCTCTTGGTGACCGTCATGGGTCGTCAATTGTATTACTTCCGTGTGACTTACGATTGGTCCCGATGATAGATTTGTCCCGTCCACTGCGCGAACAGGCTCGCTCCTCAACTTTTGGATTGCCCGAATTCCCACTCTAGCGGCAAACCTCAAGTCACAGAAATTCCCAGTGGCCCCTGAATCTACCATGACCGATACTTCCGTCAGAGTTGTTTGCCCAAACTTCACCTCCATCGTCATGATCAAATGCGGGGCCGCTGACTGCAACGTATTTGCTACTTGATACTCTTGTGGAGTTATTCCTTGAATCGCACCCACCTGCTCAACTCCTCCCACAGATGGTGCTGTTAGTTTTCCTTCGGCTTGAAGGAACTCTTGGGTTTCTTTGGGCACTCTCGAACGAAATGGGTTCCAGATCCACAATACATACATTGGTTATTGGCCCTTCTTTTCTCCTTCTCTTCCTTGGTCAAAGGACCTCTGATCGCTCCGATTTGCATTGGTTCGACTCCAGAGTGAGTCTACGAGCTTCTAGCTCCGTCTGGTCGAGCCCTGTCAAACCTTGGGGGTATCGCTCTGAAATCTTTTTTCTTTTCACCACGTCTCTCTCCCTGGCGGAAATCTATCTCCAACACCAAATCTATGAGTGCCGATACTTCGGTGGGTCGATTAGGAATCTGGGCCAAGGTGTCTTTTAGTTCATCTCTCAATCCTCGATAGAATATCGCCGCTCTTTTGTTTTCTGGCCAATCGGTTTCCACCACTAACTTATTGAACTGGGCCAGGTATGCTATCAAATCTCGGTTTCCCTGTCGTAAGTCAAGCAATTCATTGTCCACCACTTGGGAAATTCTTCTTCGATCAAATATCCGCAAGAATTCATTTTTGAAGTCTTCAAAGTTTCTTAGCAAGGGGTCATCCCTTGTGACCAAAGGCATGGACCACGAAGCTGCATCCCCACTTAGATATGAGAGCATGAAGGCCACTCTGGACTGCGCGTCTGGGAAGATCGAAGGGCGGCACATGAAGTGTAATGAGCATTGAGAGAGAAAAATCTGGGCTTTCTGTGGGTCCCCACTAAATCTCTCTGGAGCTGCTAATGGTATAACTGGGGAGAGGGAGTGAATGACTTGTGTTGTGGTTCTATTAGTGGACTCTAATACTGGATTCATGGCCTCTCTCTCTAGACTACTCGGTTGACGTAAACTCCGCGCCAATTCGGCTGTTTCTTTTCTAGCACTAACTAACTCCTGTCTCAGGTTTCGATTTTCCTCCCTAACCGCTCCCAATTCTTTTTGTATTGAGTCTAAAATGGTTCCTAAGGCTTGGACATCAAATCCTCCCGCCATCTCTGTTCGGGTGCGAAGGCAACTTGGGCACTTCACTCTGTCAGGGACTACCAAACTTACTCTTGACTTTTCCAATACTGCACGGGAACAGAGATGCTAGAACCCACGCCCCTCTAGACAATGCTGGTGGGTCTTACACAGAACCCTCCATCATTACCTCCAGGGACGGGGGAATTGGATAAAATAATAAACAGAGAAGAGACTGGTCCTGCGTGGTTTCCTCAGCTGGTCATCTGGGGGTTATTACTGCTGGAAAACCTGGAAACAATAACATTTCATTATATCCTGTCTTCCTACTCACTGTCTCTAATTAACTCTATCCTAACGTGTTTTCTCACCCACCAGTATGATGCAGAACCCTTGCTCCTCTTCTTATATGTGTGACTGGCTCTCCTCTATTATAGTTGTCATTCACTACAGTGGAGATGTGTCTCTAATTGGGTTTCTGTGTTTCTTGCCTCCTTAAGTGTCTTTCACTCTTGTAGTTGGTTAAGCCTTCTGTATTACACTTTTTCTTTTCTCTTCACAGATTGCCTTTTCTACCTTTTGGAGTGCCAGATGAGGTTTCTGCTTATTTACAGGTATGTACATATATTTTCCATTGGATTATACTGTTCACAACTTCCAATGTTTAACTCTTTCTTTTTCCTCGTTTTTTCCAGGAGTTATAACTTGCCACTGAACTCCTCCTTCTCAACTAAACAGTAAGTATTACTTTCAATATATATATATATATATTTATTTTGAATGTCACTTAGCTTGCTTCAGTCTCTACAGCCACTCCGCCTTTTCCTTCGAGAAATGCTCGGTAACTCGCTACTCCTCTCCTTTCTCCGCCGAGTTCTCTGGTAGGCGCTCACTTGGATTCCTTGACGTGCGCACACAGCCGCCTGCTGTGCCGTTCCTCAAGCCTCTAGACAACCCGCGCTTGAATCATGCGCCGGGTATGGAAAACGAACTAACCTTTTCTAGGTTCTAACAATAGCGGAACATTTCTAGTCAGGTTTTACATTCCTCCTGACAGGATTCTCTGGACGACGGAATTCACGGACCTCTCTGGTTGCTGTCACGGTGAAGTGCGAAGCTCTCCTCACGCTCGCGCTTCACATTGGTTCCTCAGGATCTAAGAGACTAGAACGCCTGCCGAGCCTCGACCAAGGCAACGGCGGCGGCCATCTTGAGTCTCCACTTTCGCACTCTCTCTGACCAACCCTGCTGCCCAGCTGGACAGTGAATGACGGTATTCAAGCCTTGGGTCCTGACAGGAATATAGTTTTATTTTACATCGCGAATATGCGCTAACTATTATCCAACATCAACAAACAAAAATGAATTGCTGTTTGTGAAAACTCTAAAAACAATTTTGGGATATCGCAATACATACATATTGCAGGAGAATGATCCATATCTATGATTTAAATGTACGATCTAATCAGACATGATATATTTGCATTATAGTAATGAATTGTGTGTCATTATAACACATTACAAGATGTCTGCCACTTTTCCGTAATGAATTTACATGTGCACATGGTGTGGGGTTTTAAAAATGGCTGTCAAACATCACGAGTCGAGCGTGAGCAAGCCGTAATGGCGAAACGTGTCGTGGAAACTTTGTCATCTGCCGAATAAAACTTTGAACTGCAGCTCTGGGTGTTTCGCTTTCTTCATAATTTTGGAGGAGTGGTGGAGAGAATCTATAGCCTGCTGGTGGCTACAGCGAGACCGCCTGAGACAGCGCGACTCTGTTACCAGCACTGGTGGCAAGTGAAAATACTAAAAGGAGTCAGCTGACCTCCCGGACCCGGCAACGTCTACTCTGGAACAGAAGAGCAATTGTTCCCTGGAACATTTATCGGACATTACACTACGTGTGTTTTTTCCGGATTGGGGCAGACGTTCTACATACAAGACAAGTGGTACGCCGAAAGCCTGGAGCACCGACCGCGGGAAAAGGGGCTCTCAGCGCGACATCGGGAACGGTGTGGTGCAGGGATCTCTGGATTACTGGTGAGACGTGTCTCCGGGCGGAGACGACACAGAGGGTCTGGGAGCTGGGAGCAAACGACTGATTACACTGCGGAACCGCAGGGGTTAGTTTGCACAGAGCTGGATAAGAAATACTCGTTACAAACATGGCGGATGAGTTGGATGCTCGTCGCAAGAAAGCAGCAGACAAATTATTTTTCACTAACACATGCAGCACAGTGGATATTCCAACTACTTCGGTGCAAGGAACTGAATTAAACCTACAAGCGAAAATAAATGCATTGGAAAAACTATACAAAAAAGAACTGTCCAAATGGTGGGAAGCAGAATCCCTAAAAAGATACATTGAGGTTAAAAGGGTACCCAGAGGATTACGTGTGTTTACCATCCCCACATATGAGGATCCCGATGTTGAGATGCTACAAGAATGGACGGACAATTCTGTGGCATGCTCTATGGTTATGATGCAGATCCTAGTTAAATACGCTATAAAGGATAGATCCAAAATTTTGGCAGAAATAGAACAACTGACACAGGAAATCAGTCAACTCATGTCCAAGGAAGGATTGGAGGAGGTCCTCAAGAATATAACAACAAAAATGGACAAACTAGAGGAGGAAATTACTGCCAAGAAGCAAAGGAAATTTATAAGGGACTATAAAGATTACCAAGCGGGACGCGCCCTGACCTTTCAAAAGAAATACGATCATCTGTTTGACAAGAAGACCGGTACAGTAATACAGAAAGCCATCACCTCCAATCCAAGACAAGAAGTCACAGAAAGTGACATATCGGATTATAATGTGTCGGATGTCTCAAATTTGGAAGCCGTACAAGATGCACCAGTAGATCCGTCAAAAAACCCCAATTTTTTAATCCAGTTCCAGATGATCAGCAAGAACCGAACAGAGATGTATCAAGCAGGAGGATCACAGAGAGGACGAGGACGATGAGGAAAATTGAATTTTGCCTTGTCATATGTGCCTACGTGTTCCCCATCCTATGTTATATGTGCATGATCGATATGCGTATATCCCCCTATGATCGATTAAAGACGCAATTATAGTTGTGTCCAACTCTAGTATGCCAGTATCCAGTTCTCGTGAAAGCAACGAGTATTAGGCCTATGTTGTCACGTTTTACAGTGTGCACGTTATATTCATTGAATTGTCACCGTTTCTAGGCCTCAAAGGGGCCCGGACACCAGATTCAAGCTCCAGTCTCCTGAACCCACTCCGAGGAGCGAAGCAGCCCCACCTGCATCCCTGACCCTTCACTTACTTCCTGCCAAGCAGCGCGGTGCCCGGCCTGGCTCTGCCTACCTGTCTGCCAAGAATATGTTATGCCTCTAGTTATCAGTTCAGCTCTCCGTCTTCACATTCCTAAGCTACTGAACCGCATAAACAGCTCCAGCTATAGTCTAGTCTTTCTGTCTCCATGCAAGAGAATTACTGTATTAATATTCATGAAGACTCATAGCACACGCAATACATGTAGAATATATGCATGCACCAGCCTTAGTGTCGAGTAGCCTTTGCCCTGATAACTTTTAGATTCTATCAACATGTACTCCAAACACCAGATACCAGATATGCTATAGGTACATGTCGTCCTGACACCGCAGACTTTAGTCTCCTCTTCTAGTGCAGAAGTCATAGCCCCAGTTCTCCCTGGTAACACGTCATTGTCCGTTTGCGCGCACCACTAGGTTAAAGGTTCCAGCTGCTCAGGTAGCCCCCTCCATGTTTCCGCCCATTTATGACACTTCTGTGATGTTCTCATCACATGTCTACGTGCACGCCCTGTGCACGCCTTCTTTTCACGCCCATGTGTTCTTATCTTACGCTTGTCACTAGTTACGCCTACTGTATGTAATGTAATTGTGATGTTTTACTATATATACCTTGTACTGTTGATGAAACGTTGCAGCTGCCTCTCTATTTTATTTCAGGCTGTCCCGATCCTGTCCCTTCCCTTTTGCCTGAATAAAGCCCGTTCGACTCAGATTCGTCGGACCCTGCCTCTTATTTATTGAGCTATCTGTTATTATTAATGTATTCAAAAATAGTACCGGTAATTAATTATTTATTTACCACATAAATGGCGCCCGAACAGGGACGTGCCCTTTCCCCACGCGCCGGCGATGTAACGCAGGCCCCCTGACCCTTCTACAGCCGTGACGGAACTCTACCGTGCACGTGCAGATATTTCTGCTTCAAGTCTCCCTCAGGCCCACGGAGGAGACGGGAACTGCGGTCCGGCATCCAGACGAGGCGGTGTGGAATGCGGTTCGTCCCGACCAGAGCCCAAGCCGAGAGAGCAAGGTCCGAGGTATCCGGAGGCCCACCCGTTTCTGAAGTCCGAAGTTCGTAGTCCGACGTCGTAGCAGTCCAGTCCAGTCCGAGGCCTTCCAGTTTCTGCTTCCCGGTGAGTACCGTTGCGGGGGAAGTATCTAGACAGGTTCATTAGTTTGTTCCTGGTCCGATGGGTTTGGGTACACAGATCCAGTCCGAAGTATTCACCTAGGTGGATACGGTATGACGTGTCTCTTTACGAGACCGGTATGTTCTGTACTGTTTTAGCAGTGCATCCAGTAATTCTAGTAAGTCCGTTCTCGAGAAATTCATGTGTTATGTTTTTAGTGTATAAGGTAGTATTCTGTTCGAACTGTTATTAATGTATTTCTATGTCGTGGTATGAGTGATTTGTTTGCCATTTCATTACTGTGATTATTGTGTATTGTGTTCCAAGTATAACTCAGTCATGCCTCTGTTTTCGAAGTTACGTCAGATAAAAACCAGAAAAGGGTTACTCGAAGAAGCAGTTCCTGTCCCTCCTAGGGACAGTCCTGGACATTTCATGTATCACAAGCATGGCTTAGATGCCATATTATATCTAGACTTATGGGCGGATTATACGAGAGATCTTGAAGAGAAATACAGATGGCCTGTATCAGGTACATGGGATGCCGAGTGCATCATGCGAGTAGAAGAAGCATTATGGAAAAAGAAAGCCAGACAGTCCCAGAAAGATGCCATTGAGTTATGGCGCAAAGAATCTCATAAAAGAACTGAAAAAGAATTCAGAAAAACAGAGTTAAGTAGGGAATCCTCAGAGAAAGCCCAAGAAAGGGAAAGGGAATTAATCGAAGAAGGTGAACGAGTTAGAGCAGAACAGTCAGACAGACAGAGAAATGCCCTTGTTAAAGGTATGTATCCTCTTCTTGCCGAGGGCTTGCCGAAGGCAACCCCGGAAGCACCCTGTAATTTACCGCCACCATTGGTCCCGATTAAGCTACGTCATAAACCGACCGCAGCTGAAATTTTTCTTTCGTCCTACTTGGACGACACAGTCCCAGAATATGTAAATCCTATTCCGCCTGCTCACCCTCCGCATCCTGTCAATAATGTAATTCCTGTTCCTCCAGCCACTGGTCCCGGGGACCAAGTTAATGTGCCAGTACCCCCGGACCAGCCCACAGTAAATGTACCCGCTTTGCCAGTTACTTTACCAGCACGTACAGTATTAACTGACGATTCTAGTTCAGGAGCAGTGGGGGGAAGTGCTCCTATCACCCCGCCTCAAGTTAGATGACTGACGCCGCGAGACGCAGCGTTACAGCGTACGCCAAAACTAGCTACATACGCAGACCTCAAGCGACTACTTACGGAATGTATATATGATCCAGTTCCAGGCGATGATCACATGGTATTATATTCAGTACGTTTAAGACGGGTTGCCAACTTTTTGGTCACCCTGCCCGACATGAAGGAACATCTAGACAGAATATATCGTTTTGTCCGTACAGGAGAGAATCCAGGAAGTATTCACGAAGCTATGGCACACAGAAAAGTCGAGACTCAACATATGATTTTACAGTTCTTGATTAACTGTTTAATAAGAGAACAAGATTATCCTGATAAAGACAAAGACGAGATGAAAGGTCTGACTAAGTGGAGTGACAATATAGCCGAGGGAAAGCACAAGACACAAGGTAGTGTAGAAAGTATGTACAAGAAAATTCGTAAGGAAATTATAAGTATACACCAGAAGGAGAAAGCAAAAAGAGCAACCGAGAAAGAGTATGACTCTTCTAGTGAAGAGGTAGACAGTGAGAATCCCTCCAGAATAGCGTATGTAGGTAGAACTAGACTTTCTGACCGACATTCACGCCTAGATTACAAGAAAGTTTTTCCTCCTCCAGTACCAGAACAGTGTTGTCTTGAACAAGTATTCCAGGCCACCGATCAAATTCTGAAATCACGAATAGGTTATAGCGAGCTCAGTACAATGCATGAACAAGAACTAGCCCGATCAGCAGTCCGATGGACTAGTGATTCTATCACGTTTCCAGATGAAATAGTGGCCCAAACGTTTCTGAAACTGCCCCCAGCCGAGCAACGTCTGGTGGGTACATATATGATCCAGCACCTCATAACACTGTATGAGGATCAGCATTCTGATCCAGGCCCTTTACATGATGTATTAAACGAGTTACTACTAAACAGATGGAAAGGTCTAGGTACCGATTTAATTAGTGTCATATTAGAACAGCGCCACAAATACAGAACGTTTCTGAATCCACATTTTGTACCCGTTCCACCCCCAGAAAGAAAATCATTCTATATAGACAGACAGAATCCGTTACGAGAAGTACATCCAGTTAAGGTAGAGGGGGGTGGTCTAGAACGAGTATTTGTTTACACCCCTATCACGAAAATAGAACTCCTGGAAATGAAAAAGTTAATACCCTGTCACGATAAAGATCCAGCAGGGTTCCACCGTGAATTAAAGGACATGCTCCGTATGGGAGAATACACGTATCCTGATATCATTAAAATGTTAAAGGTCCTGTTGCCTGCGGGCATATATGAAAAACTCAAAGAAAAAGAATGGGAGGTGGGAGAGAAAAAGATAGATTGGACCGCATTAGAGACTGAAGATAACACACGAGTTCCAGGTACCGGTCTTGGGGATAAAGCTAAAGCATTGCCCGAGTTATTAATACAAGTTTTGCCAAGATTACTAGCCACGAAAAAGGAAGATTGGGATGCCATCTCAGCCTGTAAACAGAAACAAGATGAAGATACTAGTGATTTTTATTCTAGATTCGAGAAATGTTTCATTATTAATAGTGGTCTGAAAACAAGTAGTGAATCGTATCCCCATCTTTTTGTTACCAAACTAGTTGAGAATTCAAGTCCACAAGTTAAAAATCGAGTACTGAAAGTCGAGAGTACCTGGCAAGCTAATACTCCGTCACAGATGCTCCAGATGCTACAGTACCACCAGAACAGAATCAGGGAGGAGCAGGAACACGAAAGGAGACGTATGAAAGACACGAAAATGAAAGTACTAGTTGCACAGTCTGTTCCGCAAGACAGTCAGAAGAGGGGTCCGAATCAAGCCAGTCATCCTACAGCTCCCGTTAAAGGGACATGCAATTACTGTAAACAGCCAGGTCATTATATAAACGAATGTGCAGTTCTGAAACACAACATAGCTACTGGTAAAACTAAAGAAAGACCACGGCCGCCTAGACAAGAGCAAGTTTCACAGACTTCCCAGCCACCGCAGAATGCACAACAGACAGTTACAGTACCGCAGCCTATAGCTGCAACACAACACGTTACACAGCAGATGTACCAGTACGCACAGTCAGAGTATCCAGATTATCAGCCGTATTCATGAAACAGCCTAGAGAGGGAGGTTGGCTTGCCTCTCATCGAGATTCCTGTAGATCAAGAGGGTCCCTATGTACACAGTCAAGTATTAGGGAAAGACAGAAAATTTCTGATTGATACAGGGGCAAGTAGGACTACCATCAGTCATGACGAGGTTCCAGGGGCTCCACTCTCAGGCTCTAGAAATGTTTCCCTTGGATTTCAGGAAAGCCAATTGTTAATGAAGTATCGAAACCAGTTACTCTAGAAGTTGGTCCATTGTCCCGAACTACAGACTTGTTACTTACGAAATCATGTCCAGAAAATTTATTAGGCATTAGAACCCTGAAAGAATTAGGAGCAGTCATATGCTGCTCTCCAGAAGGGGTGCGACTGTTTCTGAGAGATTTTAAAGGTCATTATGTATTACGTGATTTTGATCCGAGATTATTGAATGTACCACAGCATTTATGGGCGCAAGGTCCAACTGATGTAGGTTGTATGCACATCACACCCCATCGTGTCACTCTGAAGAAAGGTGTTGTATTACCACGAATCCGACAGTACAAATTGCCACCTGAGGCTGTAGCAGCCTTATCTAAAATTATTGACGAGCTTATTGCTCAAGGAGTGGTTGTAGAAACTGACTCCAATGTATGTAATTCTCCTATCATTCCGATTCTGAAACGTACTGATCCCAATGCACCTCCAGTTTATCGATTAGTGATTGACCTTCGAGAACTTAATAAATGTATCATACCCCAGTACCCAGTGGTTCCAGATATTTCTTCCCTATTGACAGCCATTGATTCTGAAGCTACGTTCTTCACTGTTATCGATCTCAAGAACGCATTCTTTAGTGTCCCCATTCATCCAGACAGTCAGTTCCTTTTCGGATTCTGTTTAAATGGAAGAAGCTATAAATTCACACGAGCTCCTCAAGGTTTCACAGAAAGCCCTAGCATTTACAGTCAAGCACTTAAAAGACAACTAGACAATATTCACATGCCAACCGACACTGCTCTGCTCCAGTATGTCGATGATCTATTGATCACAGCCCGTTCTGAACGTGACTGCGAACGTGCGTCACTTACAGTCTTGTATTTTCTGGCCGAGATGGGGCACAAGGTGTCCCCTTCCAAATTGCAATTCTGTGTCCAGCAAGTGGTCTACCTTGGACACTTACTGTCCAAGAGGGGTAGGCAGTTGACACCTGACCGTATCCAGTTAATAGCACATCTTCCACAGCCCAAGACACAGAAGGAGGTACGAGCTTTTATCGGCCTCACTTCTTACTGCAGACAATGGATTCCTCAGTACGCATATCTAGCCAAGCCACTGATACAGTTAACGACACAGGAGGCAGCCGTATCGACTGTCCTCCCTTGGACCCAGGAACATACACTTGTTTTCAATGAGTTAAAGAAAGCTTTATGCCAAGCACCTGTTCTAGCAACACCGAACTACAGTAAGCCTTTTACACTTTTTGTCACTGAACGTGATGGTACTGCATTATCCGTTCTCACACAAGATCAAGCAGGACAATACAAGCCTTGTGCTTATTTCTCTAGCACATTAGATCCAGTGGCCCAGGCTCTGCCTGCGTGCCTCAAGTCAGTTGCAGCCACAGCTCTAGCTATCAGACAAAGTGATTCAATAGTGTTAGGACACTCCCTGACAGTACAAGTTCCACACTCCGTGGAAGTTCTTTTAAACCGAACACAGACTCAGCACTTGACAATTGCACGTTTAACAGGTTATGAACTGACACTATTTCAGCCACACATAGAAATCAGACGCTGCAACATTTTAAATCCCGCTACACTGTTACCCTCAGTTACCTCAAATCCTGCCACACATGACTGTGTGGAAGTTGTTAATACCATGACAAAGCCAAGACAAGACTTGACAGACATTGCATTACCTGATCCCGACCTGACACTTTACGTGGATGGTTCATGTATGAGAACAAGTACAGGAGAACTAGTAGCCGCGTATGCAGTGACTACTGAAACTGAAGTTATAGAAACACATCGTATTGACACCCTGTCTGCTCAAGCAGCAGAGCTTGTCGCTCTGACTCAAGCCTGCATACGAGCTAAGAACCTGAAAGTAAATATATACACAGATTCACGTTATGCATTCGGAGTCGTACACGACTTTGGAGTACTCTGGCAAGAAAGAGGTTTTATGACTTCTCATGGAACCAAGATTCAACATGGCCCCCTCATTCAAGCTCTGTTAGATGCAATACATTTTCCGACAGCTCTCGCTATCATGAAGTGCAAGGCACATACGAAAGTCACTGACATCATTTCCCAGGGTAACGATCTAGCAGATCGAACAGCCAAGCTTACAGCTCAGACTCCAGACATTTCAGTTAACACGACACAGATAGATATTCCAGATCAGACTACTTGTATGACAGTTAAGGACCCTACACAAGACGTAATAGATATACAGTTACATGCTACTCCTGATGAAATCAAGAAATGGTCTGAACAAGGAGGGGTCCAGACAGATCAAGGATGGTTGACGAAGGGAAAAGCCACATGGTTTCTCCCCGACTCTATGGTTCAAGTCATTATTAACACCGCACATAGTCCAGCACACTTAGGAGAAAAAGCCATGTTAGACAGTATTCAGAACCTTTGGTTCAACAAGCATTTACGAGCAGCAGCCAAGCAGAAAGTGCGTACCTGCATGATCTGTTGTCAGTTCAATCCAGGTAAAGGTGTCCCGGTGGAACAAGGTGGATTCCATCCTCCTGACCACCCTTTTGAAGTCCTCAAGATGGATTATATTCAGATGGAGCGATGTCGAGGTTTCAAGTATGTCCTCGTAGTAGTATGCGCTTTGTCCAGATGGACAGAAGCATATCCAGTCCCAGATTACACCGCCGCGACCACTGCCAGGCAGTTGGTTCGTGAGTTTTTCCCCCGCTATGGATTACCTAGGGTCGTGTATTCAGACAACGGCCAGCCATTCTCATCCGAGCTCATGAAACAAGTATCCCTTCTGTTAGGGTACCAGTGGAAGTTCCACTGTGTACGACATCCTGAAGCAGCCGGTCTCGTAGAGAGACATAACCAGACTCTGAAAATCCGAATCGCCAAAGTATGTGCAGAGAAAGGTGTAGATTGGATAATAGCACTGCCAGTCGCCCTTTTCTATATGAGAATGGTCGCTCACTCCCGTTCAGGTCTGTCTCCGTATGAGGTAGTGTTCGGTCGTCCCCCAAACATGTGGGGTACACCTAGACCACGTACAATTACAGATGTTGATAGTAATATGCTGACAGATTACTTGGCCTCCTTGATGTCTGCACTACAATCTTGTCGTTCACAGGTTGCCTTCACAGGTTGCCGCTGCTTTTCCAGACAACACCGAAGTGAAACCGCATGAGGTCATACCAGGCGACCTGGTCCTCGTGAGGAATTTTGATCGTTCAAGTCCGCTGGAGCCCCGCTGGAAGGAGCCGCAACTTGTATTACTAACAACCAGGACCGCCGTGAAGATTGAAGGCAGGAAGGGGTGGTTGCACTCCAGTCATGTAAAGCGATTCCATGGACTCAAACCAAAGACTTTTTTCAAGGACTGCCCCGTTCTCAAGGACTGCCCAGACACTGAATCTAAACTTCCCCTGTTAGAGAAAACTCTGCAGCAGGAGTATAAAGAAAAGTTAAGGTCTAGTAAGTCAGCCAGTTTAATTGTCTAAGTCCCTCTCGGGTGAAACGGTTAGACAGGTTCCTGACATGTATGAGATAGACCCACACAGTGAGAGAGTTAGTCAAACCTCTAAGAGAATACGTTATCAAAAGAATCTTCGAAGTCGATGCGTTGTTACTTTGTTTTCTATGTTATTACTGAGTCTTATGGTTACCTGCATAAGTTATGCCTTACATTTATGTTTTCCTATTAATTCACATGTACATCTGTTTTCTAATGTTACAGTAGAGCACACTTTTAGTGACCTGCCTCCTCACGAGTTATCCTATCGTCTTGCTATGCGCAATAACACGTTTATCCGAATGTTACACTATTCACACCAGACCAGCAATGCCACTAATTGTTGGGTGTGTGGTCGACTCCCCCCTTTCCAGACACCGAAGGGAGTTCTGCCACTGTTTCCTTATCCGTTTTCACATAATGGTTCGTGTGGAGCATGGTCCACGTTAACGTCGTCCTCGAATGATATGTCCCTTCTGAATAGAACATGTTTCCCAGACAAGGAAGGTCTTTCCCATAGAACAGGGTTAGATCTAGAAAATGAGGTATATGATCTAGGTAATTATTCCTCGAATTTCGTGGTTTTGAATGTTCAATCCAAGTCTACTCCAGATTTGCCTGCTATTTCAGTTCTCCCCGTTAAAGGCGAATTATGTGTCAGAAAGAATGGTTCCGCACATGTAGGACATAGTGATTGTACTACTGTAGTTGAGTATAGTGACAGTGGGAAATCTATTTTCAAAGCTTCACGTCATTCTTATTTTGTGTGTGGTCAAACCGCATATGTTCGTCTGCCCCTCGATTGGGATGGAACATGTTACATTGCCTTCCTACTGCCACCCGTTTTTCTAGCCCCATCCGATTATCACAGAAACACACATCTAGTACACGTTAGACATAGAAGGGAGACTGAGTCCCCAATTGTCGATCAAACTGAAACTGCCCTAGAACAATATCAAGATTTCAATAAAGGTTTCTTTTTCTTCATAGGTCCTGTCCAGAATAGTAAGTTAATACATAGGCTAACCAGAACCCTTGAAGCAGTAGTGAATGCGACTACTTCCGCTCTAGGTAACTTAACTGAAGAGCAATCTGCTATGAGATTTGTCGTGCTCCAAAATCGTCTCGTCCTTGACGTCATACTGGCCGATAGGGGAGGAGCTTGTAGAGTCATCGGATCTAGTTGCTGCATTTTCATTCCTAATAACGCACCGTCTGTTTATTCAGCTATAACCAGACTTCATAAAATTGCCCATCAGTTACACCAGAATCCAGGCACCTGGACATGGTCAGGTTGGCTCTGGAGTATAATATCTGCCTGGGGATGGAAAGTATTGTCATTCCTAGGTATAGCAGTAATGATTATATTCAGTTGCTGTCTCTGTTTACAATGTGGCCCTGCGATTTGCGGCTTGTGTGCTACCTCTTGTATTCCTAGTCCTAAGTCCCGTTCCAAGACAATTCGAGACGAGCAAATGATGCTATATGAACAGATAGATGGTATTATGAATATTGATGTTTCCTGATGGAAACGTAGGGCACAAGGAGGGAATGAGGAAAATAGAATTTTGCCTTGTCATATGTGCCTACGTGTTCCCCATCCTATGTTATATGTGCATGATCGATATGCGTGTATCCCCCTATGATCGATTAAAGACGCAATTATAGTTGTGTCCAACTCTAGTATGCCAGTATCTCGTGAAAGCAACGAGTATTAGGCCTATGTTGTCACATTTTACAGTGTGCACGTTATATTCATTGAATTGTCCCCGTTTCTAGGCCTCAAAGGGGCCCGGACACCAGATTCAAGCTCCAGTCTCCTGAACCCACTCCGAGGAGCGAAGCAGCCCCACCTGCATCCCTGACCCTTCACTTACTTCCTGCCAAGCAGCGCGGTGCCCGGCCTGGCTCTGCTTGCCTGTCTGCCAAGAATATGTTATGCCTCTAGTTATCAGTTCAGCTCTCCGTCTTCACATTCCTAAGCTACTGAACCGCATAAACAGCTCCAGCTATAGTCTAGTCTTTCTGTCTCCATGCAAGAGAATTACTGTATTAATATTCATGAAGACTCATAGCACACGCAATACATGTCGAATATATGCATGCACCAGCCTTAGTGTCGAGTAGCCTTTGCCCTGATATCTTTTAGATTCTATCAACATGTACTCCAAACACCAGATACCAGATATGCTATAGGTACATGTCGTCCTGACACCGCAGACTTTAGTCTCCTCTTCTAGTGCAGAAGTCATAGCCCCAGTTCTCCCTGGTAACACGTCATTGTCCGTTTGCGCGCACCACTAGGTTAAAGGTTCCAGCTGCTCAGGTAGCCCCCTCCATGTTTCCGCCCATTTATGACACTTCTGTGACGTTCTCATCACATGTCTACGTGCACGCCCTGTGCACGCCTTCTTTTCACGCCCATGTGTTCTTATCTTACGCTTGTCACTAGTTACGCCTACTGTATGTAATGTAATTGTGATGTTTTACTATATATACCTTGTACTGTTGATGAAACGTTGCAGCTGCCTCTCTATTTTATTTCAGGCTGTCCCGATCCTTTCCCTTCCCTTTTGCCTGAATAAAGCCCGTTCGACTCAGATTCCTCGCACCCTGCCTCTTATTTATTGAGCTATCTGTTATTATTAATGTATTCAAAAATAGTACCGGTAATTAATTATTTATTTACCACAACGAGGCAACAGAGGCGGAACCAACGCAACAAACAGGCAAAAAAGAGGAGGTGCCGCCGGAAACAAAGCTCCAGTGGGAATGGCAACAAGGAGCAAGAAACAAACACAAATATGACAGTGGTAAACCTATCAGAGAGAATTCTATCCAAGGATGAAGAAAAAACTTTGGCCCTTGGTTTATCATTTTGCCCTTCCAGCAACATGAATTTTGTAGAAACCCGGATTGATTTATTCTTATTTTCAAGAAAACTGAAGTTGAAAAAATGGTTCGCGACGAAACCGCGTTCTGATGACCAAGTGAGTACTTCTACCACTATCAGTAATCTTAACACAGTTGATATAGAATAACTGCATGTTTTAAACTCTGACCCGGCAAACACTGACATAAGGGATGATTTGGATGCAAATACAGGTATAAATACGGGAACCACATTCAAACCAAAGTCTATCTTTTTGCCAGCTGTTCAATGTGACGCAATTGACGTCTTTGAAAGAGGCGTCTTAAAAGACCTAACACGGATGCGTAATCAAAAAATTGCACGAACTAACAAAAATTTAACGTACGAACAACTCACAGCAATTGATAACTTGAAAGCTGATCACAACATTGTCATCAGACAAAGTGACAAAGGGGGTAATGTGGTGATACTGGACAAGATCAAGTATTTAGAAGAGGGCAAACGCCAACTGAGTGACATTAATTGTTACTGTGTAACAACTCATGATGAACTCCTCAAATCTAATAACAACTTCAGAGATCTTTTATTGAAGTGGAATGACACAGGATTATTGAATAGGGATGAATACAAATATCTATACTGTGCACACCCTAGAATACCAGTGTTGTACCTTCTCCCAAAACTTCATAAAGATCCTTTAAACCCACCAGGACGTCCGATAGTATCATGAATCGGCTCCTTGTTGGAACATACATCAAAGTATATAGATCACTACCTGAGAATGTACGTAATGTCCCTTCCGTCCTATATTAAGGACACCACTCATTTCTTAACAGTAGTTAATAGAATACACTGGGAGAATGATTACATGCTGATCACACTGGACGTAAGCAGTTTGTATACCTGCATTCGACATGACCAGGGCTTGGAGGCAATTAAACATTTTCTTAAAACTAGATCGATCTCTTATATAGAACATTCAGAGATGATCATTGACATGATTGAGTTTTGTCTCAAAAACAATTTTTTCTTGTTTAATGACATCTTGTATCGACAGTCACAGGGCACGGCCATGGGGACCTGCTTCGCCCCCAGCTACGGGAATTTATTCATGGGCTGGTGGGAGGAGCAGGTCGTCAGAAAAATGGCAGAATTCGATCAGGTCGCCCTGTGGCTTAGATACATAGATGACATTTTTTTCATTTGGTGTGGGGACGAGAGATCTGTGAGGTCGTTCATTGAAAATCTCAATAAGAATAACCTCAATCTAAAATTCACTGAACACATCCATCACCAGAGAATAGAATTTCTAGATTTGATTGTGGAAGTAAGTAATGAGCAACTGAATACCAGACTCTTTCGCAAAAAGACAGCAGGCAATAGCATTTTGAATGCGAACAGCTGTCATCCTCGGAATTTGGTGTGTAGCATTCCATATGGGGAATTGCTGCGGGCCAAACGAAATTGCAGCACACAACAGACTTACAAAGAGGAAGAGAGGGTTATGTGTGAAAGATTTCAATGCAGAGGGTACAGTCAAAAAACAATCACTGCAGCAAAAGAACGAATGGCTGGTAAAAACAGGGAGGAATTGCTCAATCCTAGGAGTGACAAGAAAGAGTCAGAAAATGTCAGGTTTATTACCACTTTCTCTGGTCAGGCACATGAGGTACGTAAGGTGTTGAAAAAACACTGGCATGTCTTGCAGACAGACAGTCATCTTAAAAAATACTTGAATGCAAATCCACAAATCACATTCCGTAAAGGTAGATCTTTACAAGATGAACTCAGCCACAACTATGTGAGTTCAAAAATGACCGTAAATAATGAGGAAAGTGGTGGGTTTTTCTGTTGCCGTAAATGCAAAGCCTGCAGGTCCAGCAGGAATTGCAAAACCTTGACAATCCCTAACACCAACAGAGAGTTTAGCATCCGTAAACGACTGACATGTAATACTCCCTACAGTGTGTATTTGCTGATATGTCCATGTAACAAATGGTACGTGGGAAGTACCAAACATCCTGCTAAGAAAAGAGTGATGGAACATCTACGGGCAATACACAATAATAACAAATTATACCCGGTTGCCAGACATTTTACAGCAATGCACATGCAGGATGAAAAACTTGTTCAGTTAGTAGTAATTGACTGTGTGGAACTTGGACTGAGAGGGGGTAATCGAGAGTTATCACTCAGAAAATTAGAGTCGAAATACATTGTAGACTTTGCCTGTTTGACACCCATGGGGTTGAATACGTCTGAAGAACTTGCAACACATTTACATGAATAAGCTGCATTGTATATAACAATATTGTAATGTTTCTCTGCTTTCTTGATTTTAAATATGAAACTTTCATTTCATTTTTAGATTTCACTCATCACGGGATAATTGAGAAATGCTACCATCTATTTGGCATGACACGTAAAGTTGGATATAATGTATAATGGATCTGGTTTATATTAGTACCAATGAAAAGACCTTAATTGGAAATATATGACTATTAGTATCTAATATTTTGGTTGGATTTGCTTTGGCGTATGCCCACTGGGGCGGAATTATACAATCAATAACATGTGTACGGCAATCAATGGGCAACATGCCCACTTGGGCTGAAACATTGACACCCTAAGAGGTGGGGACATTTTGTCGTGCAATACACCCCCAATGTTACTGACAAATCAGGTTGAGTGTTGACAATCGTCACATATGTTGCCGGGCTACCATTAGCCTATAGCAGGGTCACTTGTTCGTGATTCTTGTTAATAATGAACTGCTACACAATTGAATATGCTTTGGATGGAATATAGTTTTATTTTACATCGCGAATATGCGCTAACTATTATCCAACATCAACAAACAAAAATTAATTGCTGTTTGTGAAAACTCTAAAAACAATTTGGGGATATCGCAATACATACATATTGCAGGAGAATGATCCATATCTATGATTTAAATGTACGATCTAATCAGACATGATATATTTGCATTATAGTAATGAATTGTGTGTCATTATAACACATTACAAGATGTCTGCCACTTTTCCGTAATGAATTTACATGTGCACATGGTGTGGGGTTTTAAAAATGGCTGTCAAACATCACGAGTCGAGCGTGAGCAAGCCGTAATGGCGAAACGCGTCGTGGAAACTTTGTCATCTGCCGAATAAAACTTTGAACTGCAGCTCTGGGTGTTTCGCTTTCTTCATAATTTTGGAGGAGTGGTGGAGAGAATATATATATATATATATATATATATATATATATATATATATATATATATATATATACGCTACCTACTGGTGATTGCCAGTAGGTAGTTGTAGTTAGGGCTGCTTTTCCATAGACTGAGTGTTTTTTAGTTGACTAATAACTTTGGCCACGTTTGACGAATCTTCATGAAACTTTCCAAAAAATGTTCACCCATCTCAGCTCCTTCCTGGAAGGTTTTGGGGTCATCTATCAAGACAGGGCTGAGAAAAGGGGGTCCCAAAATGTAAAATCTCCATAAAGTTTCCGTAGACTTCTTGAAGGCAGGTTATAGCAAAAACTGCCAAACGGAATTAGACCAAATTCGGCAGGAAGGTAGATCCAGTGGCGGTTTTGCCCCACTGCTCTGCAAGCAGTTTAAAAAGGAAAACTAAAATGATAATAACTAATGTCATTTTAGTTTTCCTTCCTGCTTAGGTGCAGGACGGGGTGGGTGGCGCGGGGCTGGCCAGAAAAGGGGCCAGGGGGAGGAGTGTAAAGCACACACTAAAGTCTGCAGGATGGTTTGGCCAGCCCTCTTGGGCCGGCCAAACCGTTCTAGGCATTTTGCATATTCCCCGCCAGGCTGCAGTACACAGCCTGGTGGGGAACATGCACAGCCTCCCTGTCCCCATCTGAGCGCAGAACTATGGCACTCAGACCAATCACAACGCTGCATTGCAGCATTGTGATTGGTCATGGGATTCTGTGAGCTGTGTGGTTCCTGTTGCAGTGCGGAGAAGATGAGGGAGGAGAGGCAGCAAGTGGTGGCACCCAGGTAAGTCATTTTATTTTTTTATTCCACCCCCTCCGCTCCCTCTGCTTCACCACCCCTGTTCAGTAGCAGCCGCTACTGGCTAGATCTTGGTCCACAGATTGTACTTTTTTGTGATTTGGTGTACATCCGTTTAGTCTTTATTTATTTATTTCAGAGTTTTATATAGCGCTAGCCAGACCTAAGGTATCGGAGCGCTTTACAACACTTAGTACAGGGGAACACATATTATAGCAGTTGTAAACAAACAGATATTATAGCGGTGGTCACACAAAAAGCCTCAAGGTGCAGAGGGAGACTTTGTATGTTGTATGTTGCTGGAAGCCGGGAAGCTGCATAGTCTCGTAATAGAGAGCACATTATTTCAAGCCGCGCATCCTTCCGAACGGGGGTATAGTGGGAAGTAGTCGGGCTAGGTGTGAGGTAGAGGACTCAGTTTCAAAGTGTCATTATGCCAAAGTGTGCACGCTTATGAGTTTTAGTAGCACTCAATCCATTTGGGAGAGTGCTATTGAGGAAGAGGTCTTTGAGCTGCCTTTTGAACTTTGGAAAAGAAGGGATGGTCTTGATATGAACTGGGATGGAGTTCCAGATTTTTGGCGCATTTCCAGAGAAGGATCGTGCTGCGGTTTTTTGTTTCCGGAATTTCGGCGGTATGAGGAGTAGAGTGTTTGAACTCCTGAGGTTCGTTGTCTGACTGGCCTTTGTGAGTTTGAAAGCCAGGTATGCGGGTTTTCCTGTATAAGGGGCTTTGTCCGTGAGGCAGGCAGTGCGGAAATTGGCACACATTTCAACTGGGAACCATTTCAACTCTCTGAGTGCGGGCGAGATGTGGTCAAATGATTTTTACTCCGGTGACCATTCTTGCAGCTGCATTCAGGGTTGATCGGAGGGGAGCAAGGTGTGATTTAGCTGTGCCTGTGAGGGTTGCATTTCAGTAATCCAATCTGGAAAGTACCAAGGATTGTGTCGCTTGTTTGAGGTCGTTGTTCCGGATGAAGGGTTTTATCTTGCTTAGAAGTTTCAGGTTGAGGAAGGCTCTCTTTGCTGTGTTCTTGATGTGTTCAACCATGCTTAGTTTGGGGTCCAAGGTGATTCCCAGCAATTTGACGGAGTCGGGCAGGTAGAGGTTGTCGTTGAGAGCCTTAATTGCTTTTAGCCGTTCTGTGACTTCGGGGGGTTTCCATTTTGCTAGAAATGAGGAGGATTTCCGTTTTGTCTTGATTCAATTTCAAGTGGTTTGATGAGAGCCAGTGTAGGACTTCTCTGAGAGTGTTGTTGAGTCTTTGAATGTCTTCAAAGGAGGAGGTTTGGAGATAGATCTGGGTGTCATCCGCATAGAGGTGGAAGTGAATGTTGGATCTTTTGAGAATGGTGGTGAGTGGTTCCATATATATGTTGAATAGTTGCGGGGAGTGGTCTGATCCTTTTTTTTTTTTTTAAACCTTTATTAGCATCAAAAGGATATACAATTCTAGGCCTACAACCAAATCGGCCGGCATCAATATGTAAAACGGTCACAGGTTCCAAGGCAAATAGTACAGATTCAAGCAGCAAAAGCAAAGGCAAAACAATCATAAAAAGGGGGAGAAGACACCTAGGAACCAGACGGCCAAAGAACAGGAGCAACAAAGGTTAATTTTATAATATGGGGATGAGGCGTACGATAGGCTCACTTTCAATATAAAGGCGTCCGAAGTCCCACAACCATCCTCAGCGACAATAAGGGGGCATGGGGCCGCAATACAGGAGAGGCAACATAATATACACCGGGAGACAGGGACATTTTAGACATAATCGACACATGTTCAATACCATCTTTACATGCCCACCACCCAAACCACAGCCAAACCAGGACAGAGGGATCGGACAAACACCACATCAAAACTAACCCATCATAGTAACCTCTAAAAAAGGGGGGGGTAAGGGGGCCAGGAAAAGGGAAGAACGAGGGAAAGGAAGGGGAGGGGAGGAGGACAAAACGAAAAATAATAAAAGGAAATAAAGCACAAAACGAGGGAAAGAAGACCACGCCGAAATAGGAGTCCCGTGGCGGGAGTACAGGAGAGAACAGGAGCAGCCAGAACAAGGAGGGTACAGCAATCGAAACGAAACGTAACCAACCCAGAAGAGGAGGATCGATGACGCCTCATACCCCACTCCGAACATACCACGGGAGGCAAGGACAGACGCGGCCTTACTATAAAGAGATACAAAAAGGGCCATAGAACCATAAAAGAAACAACAAATAGATCCCAACCCACCCATCCCACCCTGCACCCCTGCAGAAGGCTATGGCCTACCCTTCAAACAGCGTGCCTGTCGCCCTAAACCAGAACCCGAAATATAGCGAGAAAGAAAGAGAGAAAAGTGAGACAAAAAGAAACAGAAACAAAAATAAGGAAAACAGGAGGGAGGAGCATAAGAACAGAAATCAATACGGTCGGCCGCAGCCCTCCGCCCAACCAAACAATCATAGCAAAAACCAGACCAGGACGACACCATTTCAAGCACCATAAAACTTACAGAGGAGAGGACCTCCCACCGCGCCATGGGTACAAACAATCACGCCACGAAGTCGTACAGCAAGAATCCCCAGGAGTCACGCATATCACCCCCACCCCTTACGAACCATAGATTCCACCCACAACATGACAATGTAAAGTGAGCTACTCAATACAAAACCAGGACACAATCGAAATAAATTTGTTCCGCCATGAGGACAAGGAGGAACAATCGGTCCGCAAGCGAGCAAAAGTCCGAATAGAGAGTGTACAAACACCAGCAATCGCAGCACGGGTGATAAAGAGCAGGAGAGCAATGTCGCCGTTTGGGAAAGCGAGGGGTTCTCCGCAATAGACAAATGCGAAGCCATCGGTACAGGCGCAGGCGGCAGTCCACCAATAGTTCCGGGCATCCCAGCCAAACAGGGCCGCGGCACAACGTCCAAGTCTCTGGGGTCAGAACCTAGATAAGCAGGGAGCTGCAAAGTCCCCGGCACATCAAATGATCGTCGATCAGCGGTGGCAACACTTGCAGTAGTCGAGGGGGCGAAGCAATGGAGTCTCCGAAACAAAAGGAAGGCAAGAAGAAACGGCTGCTCAAAATGGCGGCAGGTCGTGGCGGACTCACGGGGACATCTGGGGCTAGGAATGGGCGCAGGGATCGCAGAGCTTCCAGGATATCTCGGAGGGTAAGCTCCCGCTCACCAGACCAGACCCCCGCGCAATCAGGCAACCCAAGCCCGCCGCCACGAGACGATACCAGTTCCAGATGGTCGGCCGCCATTTCGCGAATTCAGCCCAGTCGCCACCCTCCGCGACTCTCAATAATAGTTCCAAAATGTAGGACTTTACAGAGCTCCGGGGGGCCTCCAGCAATGGCAGCCTTGGTGCAGAAAGGATGTCTGCCCAATGCGGGTCTCCACCTGCACCAGCACCGGCGCCCCAAACAAGCAGAGTCTGGGCGCCAAGGTCCAGGGCCGCCGGAAACCGCAGCGGCGGGGGGGACCCCTTCACAGAGTCAGTCCCCGGTGCATCTCACCACATCAGCCTCGCGGCCACCAGGGCAGGCCCGGATCAGGAACGCCGGGATGTTCGCACAACGGCTCTCATCATTGGTTCACTCTCTCGACCGGGGCCGAAAGAAGTCGGATCCCACAGGCGAGGTCCCGGTCCAGGTTCCACAGAGGCCCCGATCTTACGAAGGGCACAACTTCGGAACCGCTGCTCGTCAAAACCTCCGGGCCAGATGGTAAGTACAAGTGAGGTGTGCCGTCCCCAATTCCACGATAATTTGTCGTCTCCGGACAGGATAAGGTACAGGATATACGATCAGGCTGGAGGGCTGCGGGAGCCGAGCTAAAAGGCGACCATTACGCTCGCGAGCTTGGCTCCTCCCCCACCAGTGGTCTGATCCTTGAGGGATGCCTCTGCTTACAGGGTGAAGATCCGACGTGAAGTTGTTGATTTTGACTCCTTGAGAGCGATTTTGAAGAAAGGAGCCAAACCAGTGTAAGACAATCATTTTTTAGATATTAAGGGTGAAAAATCACTGTATTTTAACAGATGGGCTGAGCGTGAGATCAAAAATGAAGGCCTGTGATTGCTCAAGAGGCCAGTTTTCCCTGTGAGCCTTCATGCCCTCACTCTCTTGCTCATGCTAGACATCTGTACGTATAGGTAACACATTGTGCTGAATTGACTTCAGACCAGGTTCAGGGTGAGATAAAATGAACCTCAGTCCAGCCAAGCTGGCATTACCAATGACATCAGAATTCAATGACCAATGGAAGTTAGAAACCTTGAGTTTTTTCTGAGGTAGTGCTGTGGAAGAGCCGAGTTTCAATGCTGATGGACGGCAGAAATGAGCATTCCCAAGTGTAAGGAGTTGGTGTGGTTCTGTTTAGTTTAGCTGTTAGGTTGTGAGAATATCGGAGAATGTGGAGATGTGATGGCAGAAGTAGATCACAGGTAAATCTAGCTGGGTTCATAATATGATGATGTTTGAGATCGACTGTGATCAATGTTTCCTACGCATTTTCAGGACAGTTCTGTGATCAGACTCAGAGGAATTTCTGTAATGCTAGTTTGAGCAGGGTTTGCCCGACCTTAACCCCTTCGATGCTGATGACGGAGCGGTTCCGTCATCAGCATCGGTTGGGCTGTGCTGATGACGGAAACGCTCCGTCATCAGTACAGCCCTGGGGGGGAGCGCTGGCGCTACCCCCCTGGGGCATCGATCCTAGTCGTTTTAGCAGGGGTGGCAGCGGAAGACTTTCCGCTGCCTCCCCCTGGCCCCCCATGCTTCCTGGTAAAGTCAGCGCGCATAGCGCGCGCCGACGTCATCAGGAAGCGCTGGACGCGCTGGAATCCATTTCATTCCAGCGCGTCCAGCAGACAGGTTGGTGTTTGCTGCTCCGGTGGGGCGGGGGGGGCGTTTTTCGGTGCCTTGAGGCATCGGGGGGGAGGAAACTGTGTTTCTTCTCCCCTGATGTCCCAATGCAGGGCATTCCTGGTGCACGATCGCACACAGCGTCGCGATCGTGCACCAGGAATGCCCCACTAGACACCAGGGATTCTGTTTGTGTGTATTTATTTGTGCAGGAAGCGACCCCTTGGGCAAGGGTCGCTTCCTTTTGGGGCCATATTATTTTTCAGACTTTTCTGCCCCCCCTGGGGCAGATCGGCCGTTTTTTGGCCGATCTGCACCCGGGGGGGGGGGCAGAAAAGCCCACTAGACACCAGGGATTTGTTTACAATTGTAAAGGAAGCGACCCCTTGGGGAAGGGTCGCTTCCTAGTGGCCCTTATTTTTTTTTTAGTCTTTTCTGCCCCCCCTGGGGGCAGATCGGCTGTTTTTTGGGCCGCATCTGGACCCAGGGGGGGCAGAAAAGCCCACTAGACACCAGGGATTGAATTATATTTATAAAGGAAGCGACCCCTTGGGCAAGGGTCGCTTCCTTAGGGGGATAAATAATATTTCAGACTTTTCTGCCCCCCCCTGGGTGCAGATCGGCCGTTTTTTTGGCCGATCTGCACCCAGGGGGGGGGCAGAAAAGCCCACTAGACACCAGGGATTTGTTTATAATTATAAAGGAAGCGATCCCTTGGGGAAGGGTCACTTCTTAGTGGCCCATAATTGTTTTTAGACTTGTCTGCCCCAGCCGTTTTTTGGGCCGCGTCTGGACCCAGGGGGGGGCAGGAAAGCCCACTAGACACCAGGGATTTGTTTATAATTATAAAAGAAGTGACCCCTTGGGGAAGGGTCGCTTCCTAGTGGCCCATAATTTTTTTTAGACTTGTCTGCCCCCCCTGGGGGCAGATCAGCCGTTTTTGGGCCGCATCTGGACCCAGGGGGTAGAAAAGCCCACTAGACACCAGGGATTTTATTATATTTATAAAGGAAGCGACCCCTTGGGCAAGGGTCGCTTCCAGGGGGCATTATAAATATTGTAGACTGTTCTGCCCCCCCTGGGGGCAGATCGGCTGGTTTTTTTTACCGTTTCTGGACCCAGGGGGGATAGAAAATCCCACTAGACTCCAGGTTTTTTTTTTTTTTATAGGGAGCGACCCCTTGGCCAAGGGTTGCTTTCTTGGGCCCATTTGTTTTCAAAAGTATGTTCTGCCGTGTCTTTATTTGGGCTCTCTGCCCTCCGTAGGGTTGCTTCCAGGGGGCCCACGTTTATAATGATTTATAATCTTCCCCCCTTGGGGACAGACACCCCATTTGTGACATACCCTGTGACATAGCCTGTTGTAATGTGTGTTGTTTTTGTTTCTTCTAATGTGTATTTTGTTTTTTTTTCTCTTTAGATTGTTGCAGTGTGCGGTTCCGTTACTGGTGGTTCTGTTGTTCTGCAGTTTCTGTAGTTGCATGTGTTTGGTAAGAGACCTCTTTTTTGTTCAATTGTAATGTAATTGTTTATTTTGCAAAGTGTGTAGTAATACGAGTATGTTTGGTTTCTGGTTTTTGTGATTGTAAAACATGTTTTGCATTTGTTTTTGATGTGTCCTTCTGTAGATGTAAGTTTTTTTTTTCTTCTTTCTAGTGGGATATCGTTGCCTATTTGCTGTGTCTTTGCAGAGTAGGTGCTGGTGAGTGTAGTTGTGTCTTGTAAGTGAATTGTATATTTCTTTCAAATATAGATTTTTGTGAAAAAGGCTGACATTTTTATCTTATTTTGCACAGTGTTGGGGTTGTTGAGTTGTTTGTGCAGACTCCTTTATTTGTAAGGATAATGACTAGCCGCCGGATTACTGCTCAGCAAGTTGTTGGAATGCTTTTTGATTCTTCCTCTGGCCATGGTCCAGAGACTGACTCTGATTCTAAGCCAGAGGTGGGAGGTGAAGATTCAGGTAGTGAGTTTTCTCTACACATGGCTTCATCTGATGATGAAGACACTCTGAGTGCTGATGAAGCTACTTTTGGTGTGGATGATGTGCCTGTGGTTGCGGAGGACATTGCTGTGCCTGTGGTTGCGGAGGACATTGCTGTGCCAATAGTGCGGCAAGAGACATCTGGGCTGCAGCCTGGGGCTGCTAGACTTCCAGTTGGTGTAGTGAGACAAGAGGCAGCTGGGCGGCAGCCTGCGGCTGCAAGACTTGACGTTGAAAGTTCTGACCTCTGGGTTGCACCAGGCATGGTGCAGCCGGCATTGCCTGAATTTACTGGTGTTCCAGGGTGTAGGGTGAACACTGAACATATTTTGCCTATTGATTTTTTCAAGTTGTTTATGGATGATGTGTTTTTGGCAGAGATTGTAGAGCAGACTAATTTGTATGCTGAACATTTTTTGAGGGTGAACAGTGCCAGCCTTAAGCCCCACGCTAGAGCTACCCGGTGGACTCCCACACATTTGGAGGAGATGAAAAAGTTTTTGGGTTTAACTTTTTTGATGGGCTTGCTTAGGAAACCATCAATGGCTTCATATTGGTCTACTAGTCCCTTGATGGCAACAGCTATATTTCCGGCAGTCATGAGTCGTGATAGGTATTTGCTTCTGCTTCGGATGATGCATTTTGTTGACAATAGTTCTGCTTTGCCACGAGATCACCCTGATTGTGACCGTCTTTTCAAGATTCGGCCTGTCATTGATCATTTTGTTGATCGATTTCCTGAGATCTTTTATCCTGGGAAAGAAATTGCAGTGGATGAGTCTTTGCTGTTGTTCAAGGGCCGCTTGGTTTTTCGGCAATACATTCCTAGTAAGAGGGCACACTATGGAATTAAGCTTTATATGCTGTGTGACAGTGAGACTGGATATGTCTCTAATTTCAGGGTGTACACTGGTAAGGAATCCAGGATTAACCCCCCTGGTTGTCCGTCGACTTTTGGAGTGACTGAGAAAATTGTATGGGAACTTGGTCGTGGATTTTTTAACAAAGGCCATCATTTGTATGTCGATAACTTCTACACTGGTGTGCAGTTGTTCAGGTAATTGGCCAAAGTGGACACTGTTGCTTGTGGCACAATCCGCTCAAACCGTAAAGGTTTCCCAAAAGAACTTGTTTGTCGAAAGCTTGCTTGGGGACAGTGCAGTGCATTGCGTTGTGAGGAGCTTCTAGCTGTGAAGTTTTCAGACAGGAGAGATGTCTACATGTTGACTACAATACATGATGAAAGCACTGAATCGGTGACTGTTTGGGGTCATGTTGCAGAAGTGTGCAAACCTGTGTGCATAATGCACTACAATAAGTACATGGGTGGTGTTGACAGAGTAGATCAGAGGTTGGAACCGTATGCTGCTCTTCGTAAGGCTTACATTTGGTACAAGAAGTTGGCTATCCATCTTTTCCACTTGGCAACCTTTAATGCTTTTGTTGTGTTCCAGAAATCTTGTCCACAGTCAAAGATGACTTTTGTAAAGTTTCAGGAGTCTGTAATAGGCAGCCTTGTTTTAGTGGAACAGGCAAGTGTTCCTAGAGTTGGAGTGGTGGAGGATGTTGCCGATTGAAAGATTGCCACTTTCCTGATACAATTCCTCCTACAACCTCAAAAGACTTTCCCAGTCGGAGATGTAGAGTCTGTTGGCGAAGAGGTTTGCGGCAGGAGGTTTGTATGTACTGCCCCGACTGCCCTTCAAACCCTGGGCTGTGTGTACCTGCTTGTTTTAGATTGTACCACACGCAAAAGAATTAATCAATGAGTGGTAAAGTGAACTGGTTGGTCTTATTGTTCAGTTTCAAAGTTTGCATTTGTGTAGTCTTTTTAGATTTAGTTGTTGAGTTAGTAGATTTGTATCAATTTGCAATTTGTTTTTGTTTTTGTTTTATTTAAAAAAAAAACTAAAGTATGATGTTGGTTTGCGTGTAGTGTCCATTGTCTGACGGTGTGCATGGTTTGGCGCTTGGCTGCCGGTGTCTGTGGACTGGTGCTTGTCTGGCGGTGTCTGTGGACTGGTGCTTGGCTTGCGGTGTGCGTGGTCTGGTGTTTGGTTGGCGGTGTGCGTGCTCTTGCGCTTGCCTGGTGTTGTGTTTGGATTTGTCCTTGGCTGGTGGTGTGTGTGGAGTGGTGCTTGGCTGGTGGTGTGTGTGGAGTGGCGCTTGGCTGGTGGTGTGCGTGGAGTGATACTTGGCTGTCTGTGCACGGAGTGGTGCTTGGTTGGCGGTGTGTGTGGAGTTGCGCTTGGCTGGTGGTGTGTGTTGAGTGGCGCTTGGCTGGTGGTGTGTGTGGAGTGGCGCTTGGCTGGTGGTGTGCGTGGAGTGGTACTTGGCTGTCTGTGCACGGAGTGGTGCTTGGCTGGCGGTGTGTGTGGAGTGGTGCTTGGCTTGCGGTGTGCGTGGAGTGGTGCTTGGCTGGTGGTGTGTGTGGAGTGGTACTTGGCTGTCGGTGTGCGCTGAGTGGTGTTTGGCTGGCGGTGTGCATGGTCTGGTGATTGGATGGTGGTGTGCATGGAGTGGCGCTTGGCTGGCGGTTAGTGTGGAGTGGCGCTTGGCTTGCGGTGTGCGTGGAGTGGTGCTTGGCTGGTGGTGTGTGTGTAGTGGTACTTGGCTGTCGGTGTGCGCTGAGTGGTGTTTGGCTGGCGGTGTGCATGGTCTGGTGCTTGGATGGTGGTGTGTGTGAAGTGGCGCTTGGCTGGTGGTGTGCGTGGAGTGGTACTTGGCTGTCTGTGCACGGAGTGGTGCTTGGCTGGCGGTGTGTGTGGAGTGGAGCTTTGCTGGATGGTGTGCGTGGAGTGGTACTTGGCTGTCTGTGCACGGAGTGGTGCTTGGCTGGTGTTGTGTTTGTGGAGTGGCGCTTGGCTGGTGGTGTGTGTGGAGTGGCGCTTGGCTGGTGGTGTGCGTGGAGTGGTACTTGGCTGTCTGTGCACGGAGTGGTGTTTGGCTGGCGGTATGTGTGGAGTGGCGCTTGGCTTGCGGTTTGCGTGGAGTGATGCTTGGCTGGTGGTGTGTGTGGAGTGGTACTTGGCTGTCAGTGTGCGCTGAGTGGTGTTTGGCTGGCAGTGTGCATGGTCTGGTGCTTGGATGGTGGTGTGGGTGGACTGGCGCTCGGCTGGCGGTGTGTGAGTAGTTACTTTCTGTTGGTCACTACACACACTGCTAGTTGAGTGACACTCCATGCAGTCCATCATTTTGTGTAGTTGCAATGTCAGAAATGTGGGTGTGTGAAAGTGATGGGCCCTTGAATGGCGCTGTCTACTGGTGTGAGTGTTAAAATGTGATGGGTCCGCGGCTGGCGGTGTGAATGTTTTGTATGTGTCACACGTACGAAAGGTGTATGAATGGCCTGTAAAGAGGTTGCAGCCTGATTCATCATTCTCCCGTTTTGCGAGCCCCTAATAGCGATTCATAACGAATCGCTATTAAGGACTTGCAAAACGGGATTCGTGTAGGAATTGCAATAAATATTGCGATTCCTACATGTTCCTTATTTGCGATTAGCTAATTGCTAATCGCTAATAAGGAATAACTCCCCATGCATTCCTATGGGCCTACAGGCCCATAGGAATGCATGGGGAGTTATTCCTTATTTGCGATTAGCAATTAGCTAATCGCAAATAAGGATGCGATTTCAAGGGTGCAGGGGTGTCCAAAGGACACCCTGTAGCACCCCTGAAATGTAATCTACATTGGTGTTGCGCACACACATGTCCAAAGGACATGTGTGTGTGTAACATGCAACTTAGAAAAATGCATTTTTCCAAGTTTTTGCTATTTACCGAGAGGTCTGACCTCTCGGTAAATAGCGGCCCAAAATTGCAATTTCGCAATTTTAAAATGCTTCATGAATTGCATTTAAGGAATCTCAAATAGAGATTCCTTAAATTCAATTCTTCGCAAATGTGCGAATTCTTAAATAGCTAATTTTGCATTTGGGATGATGAATCCCAAATGCAAAAATTGCACTCGCAAAAGGCAAGATTCTGAGAATCTTGCTCTTTGCGAGTGCAATTTAGCTTGATGAATCAGGCGGTACGTGCCTTGACGTGGCTTTACAGCTCACGAGCTGTGAGTCAGTGGTTCAGTTTATCATACTTTCAATTATACGCAGTGTATTTCATTTTTGTGAAATTACTTGCGAATACAATTGTATGTACTGAATCATCACTCACCCTCGTGCCAAATCCAACCAGTATGTGTGTGTGCTTGCGGATTAGATGGCTGTGCAGTAATATTTGTCTTTTATCTCTTTCAGAAGTAGGGTGTACCTTGTCCCTTATTGTAATTGTTGTAACGTGTTGCTTTTCCTTCCGGATGGTGTCAATGGTCTGGTTTGTATCAGGTATGAAAGGTGCGTGAATGGCCTGTAAAACGGTTGGTGCCTTGTCGTGGCTTTACAGCTCACGAGTTGCGAGTCACTGGTTCGGTTTTTATGCATTTATTTATTGAACGAGCATTTAATTTTTTTTAAATATCTTGTTAATAAAATTTTATGTACTGAACCATCACTTGCCCTCGTGCCAAATCCAACCTGTATGTGTGTGTCTTTGAGGAATAGATAGCCGTGCTTGAATGTTTGTCTTTTGAGTAACTCTGTTAAGGTGTACATTATAGCTATAATTAACTTACTAAATTTAGATATTATTGTTAAACCACGGGAGTATATGGTCATGTCTTTCTGGTGAATTCTATTGTTGTTTTTTATCCACAATCTTCTGCAAACTTGAAATTGTCTGTCACAATTTCCATGCAATATTGTCCCAAGAGTCGCACGCTCTCAAATTGAAAGCTTAATTTTTTCAAAACAATTTGGTTTTGCAAGGGGGTTCCCATGAGTTTTTGGCCCGGGGCTTGGCGGGCATCTTTGGAAACTACCAAACCCAAACAGTTCTGAAAACTAGCCACTCGGGGGAGTCCAGGGAGGTATGGCATGCGTGGGTCCCCCAATGTTTTCCTACCCAGAAATCCCTGCAAACCTTAAATTTAGGTTACAAAACCCACTTTTCCATACATTTTTGGGTGGGATCTCCCTGCCGGCACAAATGTCCTACCACCCAGCGTTTCCCTTGTTCTCCCGAGTAAAATGATACCTCACTTGTGTGGGTGGGCCAAAGGCCTGTGACTAAGGTGGGGTGCTTAATTTGTCAAACTTAAATACTCCTTTTTTTAAAAATTCATTTTTATCCTGTTCTGCTTTGGGGCACCCACACAAGTGAGGTATCATTTTACTCGAGAGAACAAGGGGAACGCTGGGTGGGAGGACATTTTTGCCGGCACGGAGATCCCACGCAAAAAAGTTTGGAAAAGTGATATTTTTACCTAATTTTAAGGTTTGCAAGGAATTCTGGGTAGAATAACATTAGGGGACCCACGCATGCCATACCTACCTGGACTCCCCCGGGTGTCTAGTTTTCAGAACTGTTTGGGTTTGGTAGTTACCAAAGATGGCCGCCGAGCCCCGGGCCAAAAACTCAGGTGCCCCCCCCCCCCAAAAATCAAGGTAGTTTTGCCATAGGGTATTTTAAATTCACCACCGTACGATTTGGACCTTTTCCTGTTGCAGCCACTATGCCTACCCATGCAAGTGAGGTACCATTTAAATCGGGAGACATGGGGGAACGCTGGGTGGGTGGAAATTTGTTGATCCATGCAGATTCGGGAACTTTCCACCACAGAAACGTGCGGAAAATGCATTTTTTTCACAATTCTTTTAGCTTTGCAAGGGATTCTGGGTAACAGAACCTGGTGGTAGGCAGTCGAGTCACCCCATCCTGAATTCCCCTCGGTGTCTAGTTTTCAAAAATGTATAGGTTTGCCAGGTTTCCCTAGGTGCCGGTGGAGCTAGGGTTCAAAAACAAAAGGTAGTCTCTTTGCCCAAAAAGGGCACGATTTCACTGGGAAATTGAGGGCCGACCACGTTGCGTTTTGCGCTGTGTCCTGTCGCAGGCACTAGGCAGACCCAGGCAAGTGAGGTACCATTTATTTCAGGAGACCCGGGGGAACGCTGGGTGGGTGGAAATTTGTTGATCCACGCAGATTCCAGAACTTTCTACCACAGAAATGTGAGGAAAATGTGTTTTTTTTTGTCAATTTCTTAGCTTTGCAAGGGATTCTTGGTAACAGAACCTGGTGGTAGGCAGTCGAGTCACCCCATCCTGAATTCCCCTGGGTGTCTACCTTTCAAAAATGTATAGGTTTGCTAGGTTTCCCTAGGTGCCGGCAGAGCTAGGGTTCAAAAACAAAAGGTAGTCTCTTTCCTCAAAAAGGGCACGATTTCACTGGTAAATTGAGGTGCGACCACGTTGCGTTTTGCGCTGTTTCCTGTCGCAGGCACTAGGCAGACCCAGGCAAGTGAGGTACCATTTTTTTCAGGAGACCCAGGGGAACGCTGGGTGGGTGGAAATTTGTTGATCCACGCAGATTCCAGAACTTTCCACCACAGAAATGTGAGGAAAATGTGTTTTTTTTGTCAATTTCTTAGCTTTGCAAGTGATTCTGGGTAACAGAACCTGGTGGGAGGCAGTCGAGTCACCCCATCCTGAAGTCCCCTGGGTGTCTAGTTTTTAAAAATGTATAGGTTTGCTAGGTTTCCCTAGGTGCCGGCAGAGCTAGCGTTCAAAAACAAAAGGTAGTCTCTTTGCCCAAAAAGGGCACGATTTCACTGGGAAATTGAGGTGCGACCACGTTGCGTTTTGCGCTGTTTCCTGTCGCAGGCACTAGGCAGACCCAGGCAAGTGAGGTACCATTTTTTGGGGGAGACCCGGGGGAACGCTGGGTGGGTGGAAATTTGTTGATCCATGCAGATTCCAGAACTTTCCACCACCGAAATGTGAGGAAAATGCGTTTTTTTTGTCAATTTCTTAGATTTGCAAGGGATTCTGGGTAACAGAACCTGGTGGTAGGCAGTCGAGTCACCCCATCCTGAATTCCCCTGGGTGTCTACTTTTCAAAAATGTATAGGTTTGCTTGGTTTCCCTAGGTGCCGGTAGAGCTAGGGTTCAAAAACAAAAGGTAGTCTCTTTGTCCAAAAAGGGCATGATTTCACTGGGAAATTGAGGTGCGACCATGTTGCGTTTTGCGCTGTTTCCTGTCGCAGGCAATAGGCAGACCCAGGCAAGTGAGGTACCATTTTTTGGGAGAGACCCGGGGGAACGCTGGGTGGGTGGAAATTTGTTGATCCACGCAGATTCCAGAACTTTTCACCACAGAAATGTGAGGAAAATGCGTTTTTTTTGTCAATTTCTTAGTTTTGCAAGGGATTCTGGGTAACAGAACCTGGTGGTAGGCAGTCGAGTCACCCCATCCTGAATTCCCCTGGGTGTCTACTTTTCAAAAATGTATAGGTATGCTTGGTTTCCCTAGGTGCCGGCAGAGCTAGGGTTAAAAAACAAAAGGTAGTCTCTTTGCCCAAAAAGGCACGATTTCACTGGGTAATTGAGGTGCGACCACGTTGCGTTTTGCGCTGTTTCCTGTCGCAGGCACTAGGCAAACACAGGCAAGTGAGGTACCATTTTTTTCGGGAGACCTGGGGGAACGCTGGGTGGGTGGAAATTTGTTGATCCACACAGATTCCAGAACTTTCCACCACAGAAATGTGAAGAAAATGCGGTTCTTTTGTCAATTTCTTAGATTTGCAAGGGATTCTGGGTAACAGAACCTGGTGGTAGGCAGTCGAGTCACCCCATCCTGAAGTCCCCTGGGTGTCTAGTTTAAAAAAAGTATAGGTTTGCTAGCTTTTCCTAGGTGCCGGCAGAGCTAGGGTTCAAAAACAAAAGGTAGTCTCTTTGTCCAAAAAGGGCACAATTTCACTGGGAAATTGAGGTGCGGCCACGTTGCGTTTTGTGCTGTTTCCTGTCGCAGGCACTAGGCAGACCCAGATAAGTGAGGTACCATTTTTTTTGGGAGACCCGGGGGAACGCTGTGTGAGTGGAAATTTGTTGATCCACGCAGATTCCAGAACGTTCCACCACAGAAATGTGAGGAAAGTGCGTTTTATTTGTCAATTTCTTAGCTTTGCAAGTGATTCTGGGTAACAGAACCTGGTGGGAGGCAGTTGAGTCACCCCATCCTGAAGTCCCCTGGGTTTCTAGTTTTTAAAAATGTATAGGTTTGCTAGGTTTCCCTAGGTGCCGGCAGAGCTAGGGTTCAAAAACAAAAGGTAGTCTCTTTGTCCAAAAAGGGCATGATTTCACTGGGAAATTGAGGTGCGACCACGTTGCGTTTTGCGCTGTTTCCTGTCGCAGGCACTAGGCAGACCCAGGCAAGTGAGGTACCATTTTTTTCGAGAGACCCGGGGGAACGCTGGGTGGGTGGAAATTTGTTGATCCACGCAGATTCCAGAACTTTCCAGCACAGAAATTTGAGGAAAATGCGTTTTTTTGTCAATTTCTTAGATTTGCAAGGGATTCTGGGTGACAGAACCTGGTGGTAGGCAGTCGAGTCACCCCATCCTGAATTCCCCTGGGTGTCTACTTTTTAAAAATGTATAGGTTTGCTTGGTTTCCCTAGGTGCCGGCAGAGCTAGGGTTCAAAAACAAAAGGTAGTCTCTTTGCCCAAAAAGGGCAGGATTTCACTGCGAAATTGAGGTGCGACCACGTTGCGTTTTGCGCTGTTTCCTGATGCAGGCACTAGGCAGACCCAGGCAAGTGAGGTACCATTTTTTTCAGGAGACCCGGGGGAACGCTGGGTGGGTGGAAATTTGTTGATCCACGCAGATTCCAGAACTTTCCACCACAGAAATGTGAGGAAAATGCATTTCTTTTGTCAATTTCTTAGCTGTGCAAGGGATTCTGGGTAACAGAACCTGTTGGTAGGCAGTCGAGTCACCCTATCCTGAATATCCCTGGGTGTCTACTTTTCAAAAATGTATAGGTTTGCTAGGTTTCCCTAGGTGCAGGCAGAGATAGGGTGCAAAAACTACAGCTAGGCCCTTTGCCATAAAAGGGTCAATTTGTAACTGCAAAATTGAGGTGTGACCACGTTGCATTTTGCGCCGTTTCCTGTCGCAGGCACAAGGCCGACCCACACAAGTGAGGTACCGTTTTTATCGGGAGTTTCAGGGTAATTCAGATTTGTAAATCAACTGTTATTACCGATTGAGTTTTCATGCATTTTTCCCTTCCCAATGAAAGACATTGTGTAAAAAAAAATCTTTTAAAAAAATGATCAATAATTCTCATGCTAGTATGAGTATTCCCAATTTTGAAAATGTGCAATTATATACTGTTTCTAAACTCTATAATTTGTACCCAATTCAGAAATACATAGGTGTCTTTCATACAGATTTTTCCATGTATACATTTTCGAAGACAAAGTGCTCTATACCCAATAAATAAAAAAATACCATTGCAAGTTACTGCTCAGTTTTTGGATCTGGGTTCGTCGGGTTCTTGGTGAAACTACAAGTCCTATATATCCCCACAACCAGGAAGGTCTAACGGATGTAACGGTATATTGCTTTCCAAGAGCTGTCAAAATTACAAAAAGTTGGGGGCGTGGCTTAGCGGGCGATCATGGCGGACGTGGCTTCCTAGAGCTCCCGCCGGCCCGACGATTATCCTAACATTTCTCCTGGCCCCCGGACCCGAAAAGCACATCACGGCTGGGGCACAGGTAGCGGACGACTCAGGGTGCCATCCGGTGCCGGGACTGGCGTGCCGTGACCTTTCCAGGCGGTGTGGCGAGCTGAAGCAGCGGGCGGCCTAGTGCCGGTCAGTCAAGCCGGGGCCTCGATTTTGGCGCACCCGGACCGGAGAGCTCGTCCTGGGTCTGCGGCGCCGCTTTCTTGCCACGATCCGGCGCTGCCTGCGGCGGGCGAGCCACCACGGGCTCCCCTGCCTTTCCACGCCGAGCAGACGAGGAGGGCTTGTGCTGGCGAGCGCATCGGAGGAGCTGCGGCCTACCTGGCCTTGGAGGAGCCGGGGCCTCGAGTTTGGCGGCCCCCGCCCGGAGTCATCTACACAGATCCTTGGCCCGGAGGTGCAGGCGCCTGGGAGCCCCGGGGACCGAGGGGCCAGTGGTGCGCCCTGCCTGGCCAGCTGTCTTCCCCGATCCGGGGGTCGCCGGAGCTGTGACCGGGGGCCCTGTAGACTGGCCTGGAGGGGCCCGTGCCGCATTGGGGGTGCCGGGTGACCCGGAGTGGACCTGGTGCCGACCCGCGGCGGGACCCGACGAACAGTGAGTGTTGGCCCCCCCCCCCACAAATGGTGATGTGGTGACTGCTGAGGGACGCTGTGCTCGGGGGGGGTCTTTGGGGGCCCGGCCCGGATTGCCAGACCGGAGGAATCCCCTGGCTGCCGTTGGGGCACGCGGAATACACCGGAGCAAGCTGACACAAAGGGAGAGGTGCCCCGGGCGAGGCTTGCACGCGCTGGTGCCGACCCGCGGCGGGACCCGACGAACAGTGAGTGTTGGCCCCCCCCCCACAAATGGTGATGTGGCGAGCGCCGCGTCCACTTTGGTGTGCTGGGACAGATTTCACGGTGCTGGCTGGTGAGGTGGACGGATGGTGCATAGACGACGCTGCATAGTGCTGTTCAGTGGGGCTCACGTACACGCCTGGAGGGACGAGCCTACTGTCCGAGTGGTGCCTGGAAGTCTTCCACAGACGGTCCGCGACGAACTGTGAGTGCCCCCCTCTCTCCTCCTCCCCCCTGGTGGACCTGCGTTAAGGCGCCGCGACAAGGCGTGTGGCCCGAGGGGTGATCAGGGCTATCCAGCTTGGAGACCAGAGTGCCTACCCTGCATCGTTTCCTGCTGTGGTCGCGAGTGAGGTGTGGGGTGGCCAGGACGCCCCAGTGTCTTGAAAATATACTTGAAACTATACTGGCTCGCAGGTCCTGGGTGCGGTCCGAACAGAGATCTTGGAGGCCCTGAGCAAGTGACGGGGCTGTCCTGTTAGCGTTCCGGCCGGGGCTGGCCGCCCGGAGTGTGGCTGCGGTGCCCGTGATCTGGGGGTGCTCATTGGGGACGGCGTTCAGGCCCTGACGGTGTTTCCTTGGCCCACAGAGTGGACACTGCTGTTGAATTATTGTCGACAAGGGACCCACCGCAGTGGCTGAGAGGCCCTCTTCCCTACCACTAACCATGACGAGAGGTGGGGGCGGCACTGGTTCTGCCAAGCATGGGCCGATTGATAAATTCACGGGACCCGGTGTGGGATCCGGGGCCTCCGGGGGTGGCCAGGGCACAGGTCCTGATAATGCGGCCCTAATGGCCGCCATTACGCAATCCAGAGACATGCTTGATGCCAAAATAGGTGCGGTTGGAGCCGATGTCATGCTGCTGCGTCAAGATCTCCGCAATGCTGTGGCCCGCATCACCGAAACCGAGACTCGGATTACCGGGGTGGAAGATGATGTGGTGACCCTAAAGAAAAAAGTGGAGGACATGGCCAGGATTCAAAAGGGGCTGGCACTCCGGGTCGAAGATGCGGAAGGGAGGGCGCGAAGGAACAATCTGCGCTTTGAGGGATTTCCTGAGGATTGTGAGAAGGGGTCCATGGATGTGTTCTTGACGCACTGGTTGGAGAGTTGGCTTCCCCCGGACGTTCTATCACGCTGCTTTGTAGTGGAACGCGCCCATAGGGCCCTGGCGCAGAAACCGCCGGCGGGAGAGCGACCACGTCCAGTCATCGCCAAGATCCTCAACTTTCATGACCGGGACGTCATTCTTAGGGAAGCAAGAGCGAAGGAGGACTTGTCGTTCGAGGGTCACAGGATTATGATTTTCCCGGACTATACCAGGCTGGTGCAGCAGCAGCGCCGATCCTTCCAAGATGCGAAAGCCAAGTTACGTGGACTGAAAATTCAGTATTCACTGTTGTACCCTGCTCGTCTGCGTGTTGTATTTCATTCCAAGACCCACTTCTTTGACACCCCGGAGGCGGTGTTTAACTGGACGGATGAGACTGTCAGGATCCGACCGAATGCCCAGCCGGGCCTGAACTCCGGAGCATCGCGTGGGTCATCGCCGGAGAGAGGCGAATCCTCCAGCAGGAACAGGAGACGCGGGAAGTCTAGGTCGCGGCGCCGCTCCCAATCCGGGGGTGACCTGCTGGATGGTGCACAGTCGGATACTGCTCAGTCTGGGACTGGGACCTGAGGATCGTAGGGCCCCCTCTTGTCTCCTGAGCGTCATTCGACTCTCGCCTTGGCTGGTGGCCATAGGGGTGACACTACTGCTTGATGGGCTGGCGCATGGTGTGGAATGGCCTAGGCCGTGGCTGAACACACAGGGGGGGGCGTGATGTTTGTAGTAGTTCTGTCCCGCTGCGCTTAAGCGGTGGGCCACATGTGAGTAATGGGGTTCGGGGTGCTGACTCATGGGCGGCCTACTCCTCCCGTGTTCGAGGGGGGCCCTAAGGGGAGGTACTGTTAGTTGGGGTGTATGAGGGGATCCATTGGCCTGGGGGGCTTTGGGCGCTCTGTTTTGGGCCCGGGGCTCTCTATGCCGCGACAGGTACTTCACTGTTTCATGAGGTATAGGGGTGGGGGAGGGGGGATAGGCGGGGGTTTGGTAGTTGGGGATGTTGTGCTGGGGAACGGAGTGGGGGGGGTGCAGGGTAGTTGGGTGGGGATGCACGTGATTTTTGCTGCTGTGATTTTTGTGCTGCAAGGTGCTTGGGCTAGGTCCGAGGGTTTCCAGATGCTCTCCCACTGAGACTATGGGTGATTCCCCGGAGACGGCGCCTGTTAGTGGCTCCATGAGGATTCTTAGTTGGAATGTTAGGGGAATGCTGGACAAAATTAAGAGGGGAGCAGTACTGCGCTGGGGTAAGAGGGACTTGGCGGATGTCATGTTGTTGCAGGAAACACATATGTTAGGAACGAAGGTACTGAGTCTACAACGTTTTGGTTATACCCAGGTGTTCCATGCAGGCTTTACCAGAGGGTCGAGAGGGGTGGCTGTCCTCATTCATCGACGCTTGTCTTATACTCACGAGCGCCATTGGCTTGATCCCCAGGGTCGGTTTGTGTTTGTCAGGGGCATGATTGGTGTGGAACCTGTGGTGTTCGGCAGTGTGTATGCTCCCCCTCCCCTGCAGTGGTCTCTGGCAGAGCGCCTGTTTGAATTGTGGGCCGATATCCTGGACTGCCTGGCTGTAATAGGGGGTGACTGGAATGATGTGATGGATGTGAGTCTGGACAGGCAGAGAATGCAGGTGGCCGCGGGGGCGCCTACCCCTACACGTCTGAGAGCGATGAGCGATGGGCTAGGTTGGGTGGATGCATGGCGACATCTACATGCCAGGACACGTGAATACACGTATGTGTCGGCAGTGCATGGCTCCTTTTCCCGGTTGGACTGTGTGTTTGTACCCGGGGCCTTCCTCGATAGGGTGAAGCAGGCCGTGATCCAACCTCGAGGATTGTCGGACCCTTCCCCAGTCGCAGTGCGGATTGCACTGTGTAAATCCCATCAGCCTTTCCGTTGGCGGATGTCTTCGTGGCATCTCCAACGGACAGAATATACGACCCACATGCGCGGTGCGATAGCCCAATATTGGCGGGAGAATTTGACCGAAGGCATGGACAGCGTGACGGTCTGGGAGGCCATGAAACCCACGCTGCGGGGCGTGGACATCGCCTGGTGTGCTGCCGCCCGTCGGAAGCGTCAGGAGGCCACTGTAGCGGCTGCGGCTGCGGTGAGAGCTTTGGAGGGGCAGTGTAGTGGAGATGCAGGCGATGTGGCGCTCAGGCTACTTCTCCAGGCACAGCGATCCTATGCTTCGATCCTGCTGGACGAGGCTCGGCAAGCCTGGCTGGCCACGCGGAGTAGGGTGTACCAGTGGGGTGACAAATCATGCACTATGCTCCACCGACTGTGTCAGCAAACTCTACAGCCGATCTCTCTGCCGGGCCTTACCGACGGGGAGGGGATTGCCATGACGGACCCTGCTGCGCTTGCGACGAGTTTTGCCGACTATTATAGGGTACAATACGCTTCACGTGATTGTCTCCCACTGGAGGCAATTGACAAATTCATAGCTGAGCTCCCCCCCCGGGTGATATCGGATGAGGCCAGGACAGCTCTAGACCTTCCCCTGTCGGCGGAGGAACTGGGCGACGCGCTAGGACAACTTAACACGGGCAAGGCGCCTGGACCGAGTGGCTTTCCCAGTGAATTCTACAAGAAATTTCATTTGCAGCTGGGACCGCACTATCGGCAGGCTTTGGAGGCGGCGCGGGAGGGTGGTAGCTTGCCGGATGACTGGCGTCAGGCTGAAATAGTGGTGTTCCTGAAACCGGGCAGGCCCCCTGACAGACACGAGTCGTATCGCCCGATTTCCCTTATTAATTTTGAGGCCAAATTATTGGCTAAGGCGTTGGCGAATCGTCTTCTCCCGTATGTTGCAGAGCTGGTCCACCCGGATCAGGCGGGCTTTATGCCGGGCAGAGCGACAAGGCACAATATCAGACGGGCACAGGTGGCGGTGGGTGCGATGGGGGCGACTGGGGAGCGGGCGGCGCTCCTACTGGCAGACATCGACAGAGCGTTTGATTCTGTCAGCTGGACGTACCTCTTTGCTCTGTTACCACGCCTCAACTTAGGTCCGGTTTTTGTCTCGTATGTCAAGCTGTTATACACCGACATCACAGCCTCGGTACGTGTCTCGGGCGCCATTTCGGAGAAATTCCCGATTGCTAGGGGGACCCGGCAGGGGTGCCCCCTGTCCCCGTATCTCTTTGCGCTAGTCATGGAGCCGCTGGCTGCCTGGGTGCGCATTGACGCGCAGCTTCGTGGCTTTGTATGGAGTGCGAGCCTCACGGACAGAATCGCTCTGTATGCGGATGATGTTCTTTTCTTTTTGACAGACCTTGATCGTTCAGGCCCGCGTATTATGGAGATAATGCGCATTTTCGGGGACGTCTCGGGACTCTACCTTAACCCGCGTAAATCGACTCTCTGGATACTAGGGGGCCGGCGCGAAGTGTCTCCTTGGGCAGTGGATCTGCAGGTGGCGATTAGTGGCCTGAAATATCTCGGAGTCTTCCTGTCGGAGTCTGCCGATATTGCGTGGGAGCGTAACATACAACCGGTGTGGGACAGGGTTCAATCCGACGTCAAAACGTGGTCGCGCATGCCTCTGAATATCTATGGCAGATCTGCTATTTTTAAGATGGTGGCCCTCCCTAGACTGCTATACCAGCTACAAAACCATCCGTAGAGAGTGGACCCGCAGTGGTTCCAGCATGTAAACTCCTTATTGGGCCGGTTTCTGTGGGCCGGGGGTGCTTCTAGGGTGGCACTGCGGACCTGCTTTTTGTCCACATACTGTGGAGGTCTCGCGACCTCTGACATATTGTCCTACTATCAAGCCTCTCATTTGCTGGTCTTAAATGAGTGGTGGTACGGTGGCCGTGACGATCCGGCGTATGCCCTAGAACATTTTCTGATGGGAGATGCCACGCTCCATACCCTCTTGTATTCGGCAAGGCGGCGGAAGTCGCTGCCGCATGCGACTCAAGTGGTCTTCCTGATATGGAGGCAGGCACTGCGTCGAATGGGCTGGTGGGGACGGCTGACGGCCGAAACTCCGCTGTGGAACAACGGGCGGCTCCCTGCACTGGCCTCCCTGCAGGGGTTTGGTGGCTGGGATTCCATAGGGATCTCGTCGCTTGGTCATATACTTACCGGGACTACCCTTAAATCCTTTGAAGCGCTCAGCGCCGAATTTGCGATGCCCAAGACCCAGTTTTTTAAGTACCTACAGCTTCGTCATGCTCTGGCGCCGAGTCTGGTGGAGCTGGACCAGCTTCCAGACTTTAGCCCCGTGGAGGCTAAGCTTTTCATGGGAGACCTAGGGGATAAAAAAGTCTCGAAAATCTACCAAACACTGGTCACTCACTGCTCCTCTTCCCTGGTGTCGCTGAAGGCCTCTTGGGAGGTGGATGTTGGTCCGCTGGATGAGGATGACTGGAGAGAGGCGTTGGAGTCCCCCCGGGGCGCAGCTATAGCAGTGCGGCTGCGATTCATACAATATAAATACTTACATCGGGCCTATTACACTAGAGAGAGACTGTGGAGGGCGGGCCTGATTGCTTCCCCTGATTGCCTGCGCTGTGGGGCTGAGAGAGGCACATTGGTGCACACTGTGTGGTCGTGTGTGGGCCTGGTCCGGTTCTGGGGTGGAGTGTGGGACTGCCTGTCGGAGGTGCTGGGATGGGAGCTACCTCGTACACCTAGGTTGGGTCTTCTTCATATCCTGGATCAAGTGGGTGGTAACATTTATAAGCGCCATCTCCTTCTGTTAGGCCTTGTTGTGGCCAAGAGGGATCTGGCGAGGGCCTGGAAGAGTGACCGCGCCCCCCCCGCTTAACGCTTGGAAGGCGGGCTTAGACTTCCTCATGGGGCTGGAAAAGCCAGTGTTTGAAGCCAGGGGCTGCCCTCGGAAACATTACAAGATCTGGAAGCGGTGGGCGGACTATAGAGACCTGACATTGGATCCTCCCGCTGAAACGGATGATGCTCTGTCCGATGATTGAGACCTCGGGGCCTGGAAAGTTCCAAGACACCTAGTGTGTTTCCTCTTGTATACTGCAGCTGATTGTGATCACGTGCATCGGGTTAGGGTGGGATAAGGGGTGGGTAGTTGGGACTGTTGCAGTTGTGGGGGGGATAATGGGGCGGGTAGGGGTTAGTCAAAGGTTTGAGCCATACGTATATTCTGCTGTAATTTGCATATTGACGTGCTCTCCTGCTCTTGGAGAGCTGTACACTTGATTTGCTTGAACTTCTAATAAATACGGTTTTGAAAAAAAAAAAATTACAAAAAGTTATAGGTGAAAACGTTGAGACAAAAGGCTGTTTTTTTCAACAAATTTTCAATTATTCCAATATTTAACTGTTAGTTTCTATAAAGAAACCTTCATGGATTTAGACAAATGACCCCTTTCTGAATTCAGAATTTTGTCTACTTTTCGAAAATTATTGCTTTCAAACTCATTTCTACCATTAACTGGAAGGAGGTGGAAAGCTCTAAAAATAGCAAAAATAGGCTATGTCCCAGAAAAATGCCAAAACTGTGTGAAAAACGTTGGTTCTCTGACAAAAGACTGTCATTCCGTAAAAGCTGAGAAAATGGAGATTTCAGCCCCACAAACCCTTTTTTGATAACATTTTCAGGGAAAACCCCAGAGGCTTTCATTTGCAGCCCGTTTCTCCCATTTTTCTGAAAAAAACAAAAATTTGACTATATTTTGGTTAATTTCCCTGGGCACCTTTAGAATCCACATGATGTTGGAAGAAAAGGACGCAAATTTGGCGTGGATACCTAATGTGGTCAAAAAGTTACAGGGGCCTGAGCGCGCACTACCCCAAATCGCCAAAAAAAGGCTTAGCACAGGAGGGGAAAAGGCCTAGCAGCGAAGGGGTTAACAGAGTGCCAGAGGCTGAATTCTAGGTAAGGTTACTGAATAAGGGCAGATAGGAGTGATACATCCACATTTCTTGATAAAGTAACTTTTAATAACATGAGTAGATGTTGGAATGTTTCTTACAAAGGTAAACAAAGCAAGGTATCACATTTTCTTTTTAACGCTTTAACAGCGGCCGCGATTTTGCAGAAGAGCGGCACTTCCGCAAAACGGGCGGGGCCGCGTCGGCCATTGGCCGACGGCAGCACTGGGCTGGGTGGTAGTGCTGCCGTCGGCCACGGACAGTGTCAGAGCTGATATGTTTAAAAAAATTATCAAATCTTCAGGTTGCTAATTGCAGACTACGGCCACTAGATGGTAGTATTGTATAAAAGAATAGAAATGGATGCACTGTGCTAAATATACTAATATTTTAGATTTAGAACAAAGCTATTGAGTTAATATGTCGAATGAAATACCACAGTTTAGCAATGTATTATTACCTCTTGGCATTCAAATTCATCTCAGTGCTTAACAATGTTGAAGTCAAACGTACTGAGGCTGCATGTATTTACTGATGTTGGTGTGCGGCTATAATTTGTAGCGGAGCCTAGCAGATAGGTCTTCCCACGAGGCCCTGACACTCCGGTTCGAATCCCGGCTTCGCCTTAGCATCCTGTGAATCTGGGTAAATGAATCACCTAATCTCCCTGCGGCCAAAAACTGCGACACGCTGCTTTAGAAGTACAGACTCTAATGCCAAGGGGCCAAGTTCGCGCTAAATAAAACCGCCAACAAAAAATATATATTTAAAGAGTAGCTGCCAGCACATTAATACAGACAAATAAGTTCTGCTTCCACAGGGCAGCGTGAATAATTAATTATATGATGCCCGAGAGGGAATCAATTTAAATAAAAACTCGGCTTGCAGATCTCCACTCGCGAACTCTTTCGGTTGTGTGTTAGGTCTGATGAACCTTTGCCATTGTGTTAGAGAAGATCAGGAGTAAATCATCACATACATTATAATCACAATCTCTATTCTAAGTTCAGACAATAAAGAGACTTTGGGTGTAAGTTTCAAGGGTTTTATCAATTGTTAAATCTTTATATTAAATCAACTTTATTGAAAGTCACAAGTTTTATTCATTTTAGTTTCAGTAAATCAATCATGAACAGAAATCGATAATAAAAAAAATGGTTAATTAGTCATTTATAATAAATACATTAAGTGTGTTCCATATGAGAAAGTATCCATAATCCCTATTCTAAGAATTGGGTGAAAAGGTGTCAGTTTGAAACCATAAAGTGTTTAAGTCGAGAGAGTGGGGGCTCAAGCATAGAGCTCATATCAATTCAAAAATCCATAATCGATCAAAGCAGAGCTTCCTACAAAGAGAGGTTCAGGAAACTCAGGAGAGTCTCGGGGCAACGGAGAATAAGTCTGGGTAAATGGGGTCTGGGTATGTCATAAAGACAAGCAGTATAATTGGTCTGGAGAGGGCAATGAATGGAAAAATGGCTGAATGGTGTTAAATTGCTCTAGAAGTATGCACTAATATAAACAGCTGAAAACAATGTTGCATTCAATGTTGCCTCTTCTCCTCCTTCCATCTCATCCAATCAGCTTTCGATGCTCTTCTGGCAACAGGGTCACACCTATTCTCACACAAATACAGTGGTACACAAACAGAAATGATAAAATTGTTACCTTGAAGTGACAGCTTAGATTCTCGCTGAACATTTTCTCTTGTAAGACTTCTTTTCTCACACGTCTAACTACATGTCTAACCTTCTAAAATATCAGCTTGCCCCCGATAGAATGCACCTCATATCGTCCGATATCGCTGCTTAACGCAGAGGCCAAAATTTTGGCTAAAGTATTGGCAAATAGACTGATGTCCCACCTCCCGCGACTGATTCACCCGGATCAGTCAGGTTTTATGCCAAACAGGAAAACAGCACTCAATCACGTGTGCATGGAGTGATGGCCAGGGCTTCAAAGTTATTAGAACCGGCGGTGATACTGTCGTTAGATGCAAAAACGGCATTCGACATGGTAGAATGGCAATATCTATTTGCTGTCCTGTCGCATATGGGTTTTGGCCCTAAATTTAGAGCCTGGATACGACTCTTATACACTAAACCGCTGGCTCAAGTTGCAACTAACGGCCATTTGTCCCACGAAATACCGCTGGCAAGGGGTACTCGCCAAGGATGTCCACTATCGCCGCTTCTGTTTGCCCTGGTGTTGGAGCCTCTGGCAACACTGATCAGGAAGACCCCGTTGTTGAGGGGAATAGCCTGGGGGGATGGGAAGACCGTCTGTCGCTCTACGCTGACGACATGCTAGTATATCTGACGGATATAACATATCTCGGGAAAACTTCAGGTTACACTATAAACTGGTCTAAATCAGTAATATACACGTTGAAGGGACCAGAACCTTCGCTCCCAGCGGATTGCCCACTCGTATTGGCAGGAGACTCATTTAAGTATTTAGGAATCCACATTACTAGAGATCCGACAGACTTTTTTGAGAAAAATCTGGCCCCACCTCTGGAGCATTTGAGACGCGATGTAGTACACTGGGCGTCCTTGCCCCTTACGCTCCTGCGTAGAGCGGCTCTATACAAAATGATGGCTCTGCCAAGATTCCTATATGCACTTGACAACACACCCTACCCGGTCCCACCTCAATATTTCCAAAGAATAGCAGCACAAGTTTTGACCCTTCTGTGGGGTGCTCGCCCGGCACGCATAGCATAAGTTAAACTGTGCAGAAGTTGGTACGACGGCGGGATTGCACTCCCGAATTTACAATTATATTACTGGGCGACACAGCTTAAAATCATTAACCAATGGATACACGCGTCTCAGGACGACCCAGCATATAGAGCGGATAGGGCACAGTTGGGTACAAATAACAAGCTAGCCGTGCTCTATGACAGAGGCCTCGCCTCAAAACTGGAAGGGCCCACGAAAAAAACGGTCACAATATGGTACACGGCACAAGCAAAACTGGGTTGGAAGGGGGTTATAACCAAACTTACCCCGCTCTGGGACACTAGGGCCCTGGGACGCTTGAGACGTAGTAAGGGATTCACACAATGGGACAACATTGGTATTTCCACAGTGGGAGATTTGTGGGATAAAGGAACGATAATCCTGTTTACCCAGCTTCAACAACAATACGACCTAGGCCCGAATGAGACATATAGGTACGTACAAATTAGGCACGCATTATTAGCGGCACTCCCACCAGACACTGAAGTCCAGGAGGCATCTCCACTAGAGGACCGTCTACTGACTGACTTTATGCAGAGACGCGCAACATCACTCACATTCCGGAAATTGAATAATAACCTACCAGACCCTACAATCATATTGCGAGAAAAATGGATGGCGGAAGTGAGAGAAAAGGATGATGCATAGTGGTTAGAAGCCTTGGCGTCCCCTAGGGAGGTGGGAATCTCCGCTAAGCTTAGGCTAGTCCAGCTTAAAATCCTACACCGTATATACTATACTAGAACCACGTTGCGCAAACTACAACGAGCGCAACACCCATTTTGCCTACGGGGATGCGGGGAGGAAGGTAACTTTTTCCACACTTTGTGGGAATGCCCAGTGATAGTAGAATTCTGGCGTCAAGTCTTACGCACAATATCGCATTGGAGGTTTCCCTTATACCAGAACCACGTAAATGTCTCCTAAATGTATGGGACCCCAATGACCTCACCCGACATGGGCAGACCTGGGCAACGCTAGGGCTCATGATTGCTAAGAAAGACATAACGCAGAAATGGGGTGCAATGGATGGGCCCACACTGAGAACCTGGTGTGGAAACATGGATCTTACCATGATTACTGAACGCACAGTTTATGCGACGAGGGGTAGCCCCCGAAAATGGAATAAAATCTGGACTGCCTGGAATGTATTCAGAGGAGGCATATGTGATCAGCTGCCAGATGAGGACATGGATAGTTCAGATGAAGAGGGATAAGGGGAGTAAGGTTAAAGAGGAATGAGAGATAGCAAAACTGAAATAGAGGATGTAACACACTACAGCTGTACTAGAAATGGTATGCTCCTATATAGGTTAATGTTCAGATATGAAATGACTGCCTATGATCTGCTGAAATTGTCGATGTAAAGTTTGTTTGAATAAAAACAATTTTAAAATATCAGCTTGTACATTTTACTAACAAGGATGTATGTAAAACTGGAACATCTTTATAACAAAAGAAAACATTTCTGCACAACATCATCCTTTGAAAATAAAACATGTATGTTAAAAGAGGTCACATTCGGTTTAAATGCTGCATTTCTTATGAGTTTTTATCCATTATTTTACTAAACAATAATTTATATTCAAACATTTAACAGTCTTCTTTGTGTGAGTAGAAACATGTAGCAGAGCTGTGTGAAAACATTTGTGTAACTTTTTATTGAAAGAAAAAAATATGATCATTAAGCAGTCAAGAATTAAAACTTTTATGTATATTTCAGCAAAACTAGTCAAACCACTTTCAGGCAAAAGGCAGCTTTAGTATTTTGAGGCTTAGTATAAGTAAATATGACTATTTGGTGCATTTTCCACATTTTAAAAGCATTTAATTTTCATTAAAGCTTGCACATTATATTGAATTGCAATCTTCATTCGATTTTTAATCAATAATCATGAAAGTACAAAGTACAGAAACAAATCTAAGAATTAAACAGCACCCAGAGCATCCTCTTCAGAACAATTCACATCAATATTATAAACTTCAATTAAGAATTGCATTTTATATGTTCAGGGCGGCATTCAAGTGCTGAGCATTTTTCATTAACAGCAGTTGCAACAGGCAGTTCAGAAAGCAGCTGCAAATAATAAAAAGCCAGTCTTCACTGGTAAAAGATCCTGGATTTCTATATTGGCAGCAGATATATCAACCTTGGGAAGTCATACGGCTTGCAGATTAAAATACAATGCTTGAGAGTCTGTACTGAAATCCCATCACAGGGGTGCAAAAATATTGTACTGGGATCATACTGTCCTGGTGGAAAACATAGCCTATACCAGATAGCACCTAGTCAGAACTTAGTAACCAGTGACCTCTCACATGGACTTCTAACTTGGGAGAGATAAGGCTCCGGATCAGTGTTCATTTGGATGCTTATAAATGCTTTCACGGTTGGTTTCTCCAAAGCAGCATTCTCTCTCTTCTCAGCTGCTTGGCCAAGGAATGGCTCTTTTATCTCTGGACCGTCACTCTTACTTATCAGGTGGGGGGATGATATAATTCTGGACATCCTAGTAATGAAGCAAGATTTTTTATATAGGTCAATCATGGGATTTTAGGGCCATACTCACACCCCAGGCAATCTAAGATGACTGCCCTTTTAAAAACGGTATGTTCTCTGCTCCACATCGTTATCCTCTAGGCTAATCCACAGGGCTAATTTTACATGATCTTCCACATACCCCAGGTTAAGCTCATCATGTATAAAAAAAAGAATAGGGTGTGAAGGGACCACCCCCAGTAATTTCCTACATAAACAGTTCTCCTGCCATTGTATATTCGGACAAATCTAATACCCCCAAAGGGTGGCGCCATATGTGAGGACCGGTAAACATTTTGTTCTATATATTTGTATCAATGGGAGAACTGGTTTGCTGCCTACAATTAGCAAAAAACTAAATAAAGCACCACAGGTTTGGGTAAAGTGCTGGGTTCTGTTGGCCAGACTTGAGATCCAATTATTCTGCTGGTCAAAGGTAATGCCCAAATAAGAGAATGAGCTTAACCCTGAGATAACCTTTGCTGCGATCCTTATTGGCCTGGTTTTGGCCAGCTGCTTTCCACATATGACATGGGTTTTGGCGATATTTATATCAAGGTCAATCTGGTCCATAAAAATAACGAACAGGTTCAATAAACCTTGAAGTTCATTCGAGGTACAAGAGAGTAATACCGCATCGACTGCGTATAACAATTTCGGGACAAATTAAGATTTATTTTAGGCATGTCCTTTCGATTCAATGCCAAGAAATTATCCAGCCCATTAATATAGAGTAAGTATGGGTAGGGTGATATTGGTTATGGGTAGGGTGATATTGGCTCGTCTGGAAACCTGGGCAGAATCATCTGGGATTATTGTAGAATCACAGTATGGGTTTAGAAGAGGGAAGGGAACTACTGAGCAGTGCTTGAATTTAGCACTGATTATGGGCAAGTACATGGGTGCCAAGAATACTCCTATTTACTTGGCATTCATGGACTTGTCCAGTGCATTTGATACGGTATGCAGGGACAAATTGTGGCGTATGATGGAGTCTATGGGGTTTGAGGAGTCTCTGGTAACTCTGCTCCGTAGGTTACACACCGCCACAACAGTTAGGATTAGATATGGTCCTGGAGGAGAAAAAACTAGACATATATTATCTACTGAAGGTGTCCGTCAGGGATGTATTTTAGCTCCCTTTTTATTTCTGGTTTATACAAATGGTTTAGAAAGTTTTTTGATGGAAACTGGTGCTGATTTTCCAAAGATTAATGGTAAAAAAATCCCAATGTTGTCATATGCAGATGATACTGTCCTAATGACCCTTACCCCCAATAGCATGCAGATTTGTCTGAATGCTTTTGATGCGTTTATGGGAGAATTAGATCTTGGGGTCAATTTTACTAAATCCTTTGCCATGACTTGCGGTTCAAAAAGTGCCAAAGTCCGCAATTTCAGGGTGAGGGATTTTAACATAGAGAAAGTTGATAACTTCAATTATCTGGGCAACCTTTTTAACAAAAAACTGAACTGGGACCCGTTGTTGTTAACCCGAGTTCAAAAGGTTTCACAGTCAATTGAAGCTCTCTTTCGCTTTGCTAGTAAGTTAGGACAACGACGCATAGCTGAAATGATATCTTTGTATAAAGCTAAATGTGTTTCTGCTATGACCTATGGTGCTGGTGTTTGGGGGTCACAGAATTGTGAAAAGATACAGATTATGGAGAACAAATTCCTAAAACGTTTACTATCTGTTCCTTCGGGTACTTCAAATATATTTTGTCATGGTGAGGTTGGAATTGAGTTTGTACGTGATACTATTCATATTGCACCCTTAGTATTATGGTCTAAAGTTTGGCAATCTGATGATTTGAAATTGACAAAAGATATCCTTTTAGATTGTCTCAAACTTGAGCATTATGGGGAAATCCCATGGCTCCGATATGTCAGGGATACTTTCTATAAAATTGGGCTAGACAGTATGTTTAGAAACCCCGACATGCTTAATAAGGATACTAAGGAAATTATAAAAAAAGCGTATAGCCTTAACTTGGGTTCTTTAAAAAAGAATGAACAGGTATTACGTGTTCAGGGAAGACTAGTGCAACCATTTTACTTAACATACATTATGAACACGCAAGGGCGTTTCTATCTTACAAGGTTTCGCCTCGGTACCTTACATTTCCTTTTTGCCTTTCCAAAGCAGGGGGGTTGGAGGGAGAAGTTACCTTGTTGCCCCTGCAATAATAAGGTTTCGCAAAATACCCTTCACCTTATTCTTTTTTGTACTTTGTATAAGGACCCAAGAAATTCTTTCATCAGACCATTACTATTATCCCTCGGAACATGTTATTATAAAGAAGGTTATGAATTTTTGTTATCACTTTCAACTGTAAATATCTGTAATGCTGTATTGAATTTTATTAGATCAGCTCTCGCAATTAGAAACCGCTACTGAATATATTTGTGGAAATCAGAATTATATAACTATGTATCATGATGCTACTATAGAATTAGATAGAAATGTATTGTGATTTCATTACAGTTCATGTATTTTTCTTTTTTAAATTGATGTATACTTTTATGATTTCCTTGAGGAATCGAAATAAAGTTATTTGAATCGAGTAAGTATAGATTAGGCACCCGGCGCAGCCCTGTCTAACACGCTGGGGAAGGCAGGAGGAATCAGTGCATTCTCCCTCCTGGCCATACCTAACAGAGGCAGTGATAGCAGAATGGAGGGCCTTTAAAAATCAATTAGTTCCTGGGTCATACTCAGACGGGCTAGTGAATCCACAACTTTGACCTGTTAACCCAGTCAAAAGCACTACTCAGGTCCATGAATACTAAGTAGATACCACCAAGCTCGGGTCCTGCGATGAGACAACGCCGGACAGAGCGGGGCCTCCCTTTTCCTGAGCTGGGTTCCAGGAGAGGTGAGGTACACTCCCTGTACTATTCAGATGTAAGAGACACCGTTTGGTACAGAGGAACACAATTTTGGACTATTTATGTATATCCTTTACAGATTGTCGTTACGTTCACTTTATGTATGCAGTAGCTTGCTTAGAACTCTGGCCCTGAAGAAAGCCATGGGATCTTGTCCCTACCGGCTGAAACATGTTGGCCTTGTAAATGCAGTTATATGTTTAGACTGCTTCCTCTGCATTGTTCTTGTTTGTTTGAGGGAAAGGACAAATTACATTAGAGTTTTTCGCCTATTGATCCTTTTACCCCTTGTTTTTAACTCACACATCTTTTGATTTTTGCACTGCACTCGATCCCTTCTTTATCATTTGTTCACGGGTACCTTAGCGATTGATGGTGCGACCCAATTGAGTAAGGGCGATGGATGGGTCTCATTGATCAAGAGACATACCACCCAATTTTTGGATGACCAAATGAGAACACTTGATCTACATACCTATTTGATGGGAATCCAACACATCTCTGTACGGGTCTTACCAACAATCTCAGTAGGTCCTTCGACAGGTTTGTCCTGGCACACATTCTGATATAGAGACTTATGTAGCTCTATTAGCGCCTAACTCACTTATGTAGGAGTTTTGCAGCAGCTCGGAGTACTTGAAGCTCCGTTATAGACCCCCGGTTCTTTTGTTGTTAGTACAAAGTAGATAGACCCTTCTTTCCCTGTGCATATTACCCTATCAGCAGGTTAAGATTTAGATACTGTTCGTGTGTACCTCTTCCTTCTCTGAACCCATATTGAGCGGGGCTAAGAATGTTGTTAAGTTGGGCCCAGTCATGTATTCTTTTCAGGACAACTATACCTGCCACTTTAATTATTGAATTTAATAGAGAAATTGGTCAATAGCAACATGGATCCTGTCTGTTTAGTTTCTTAAAGACCGGTACAATGATAGTGACTTTCCAGGACCTAGGAATACCCTCTATGGCAGCTGTATTCGGGACATTCGTTATCAGGGGGAGCCCAGGAAGGGATGTTTGCTTTATAGAGATCCGAGGGGATCATCTGGACCTTGCACTTTAATTCTGCAAGTTTATTTTAGCTATGTTATTTTGCGCTTTATTTAAAAACACATCTACAATGGCACACTGCCAAAATCAGAAACGACGAAAAAAACAAAAACGTTAGGTGTTAAGAAGACTACAGCAACGGCTTAGATAGTCTATTGGTTTTCAGTCTCTCCTTGTTACACTTTTTCTTTCTAACACAAAGCCAAGGGTTCCAGGTATTTTTCCTCATTGCCTATAGGTTTTAGTCCTTTTACTTATATAGCAATTATTTACTCTCCAGTTCATTGAAAGAGAAATTCGTATTGCACGAACAACCATTCCATCTTTAGTGGGAAAAGTCTGCTTTAATGAAACAGGTCCTTATCACAAAACAGTTCATTAAAAATGCCTCACTGACTAGCACACTCACTAAACATCACATTAATCCTGCCCCAAAATCCCACTCTTGAACACCCCAGCAGCCCTTGTCCTAAAAGAAGCCCTGTAGCAGTCCCTTCCTCCCCAATGTCCTTCCATAAATCAGGCTAGTGATCACAACCTTTCCAAAGCGATTGCTCTTAAACACATAACATCATAACTGCACACAGCCACACACCACTTTCCCTCCCTCGAGCTGGACCACCTGACCAGTAGTGAGACCAACTAGTACTTGTGACCTACAAGAAAAACCTACCAACCTGCTCCAGCCAGTGACACACATGCTCATCCGCAACAAGCATCATACAATTCACTTCTAATCCTGCTATGCACCTGTGTCATCCCAGCAGGCCTTGTCAATCCCTATAAATTACAACTACCCTCTAAAGGCCTAAAACCTGATGAAACCACCCCTCCAGTTTAATTATAGGGGCGGAGGGCCAAAATAGCTTAAAAACCTTTGCTTGCAGTCAACCTTCCCGAAGATCTACCTGGAAAGAGGACCCTTACTGCTATTCCCTAACACTAAACTGTCACTGAAACCAAATCTCCAAAGACACCCCATCTGTCACTTATGGCCTGTCTCCTCAACCGCACTACCTTCCCGAAGTTCCAAGGAGAGCTCTATTGTCTCCACTCCAAGCCCTCACTGGCCAGTGAGATTCTGTATATTACTATCTCTTTTTTGGTAAGATTATGCTAGTTGAGAAAAGAGAGAAGGCAACATTCACACTCGTTCTTTAGCCTGTCTGTTTCTTCCCTTTTCTCTCTTTCTCCAAACACCTATTTATGGAGTTCTGTTTTGTTGTTAGTCTGTGACTCACTTGGAAGAAGATAGGAGGCATCTTTCTTATTCCATCCAGTATGTCCCTCCGCTTCCCTTTCACTCCTCACTGCTTTATAAAGGACCCAATCTTGGGAGGCATTAAGAAAATGCCCATCCCTTTGTATGTTATTATTGTTTTGTTTCTTGAGGTGTAATTAGGAGCAGGGGAAGTAACATTCTATTTCTCATTGGACACTTGGTATTTGTACTTAGTATTGAATTCCGCAAGAAGCTGGAGACCTGGCTCTTCGATTAGTTCTGTGGGGTCTGACGCTCAAGGTCCTTTGTTTTGAGCCTACATGCCTCCTCCAGCATCTGGATCTCCTCATGGGTGATTAGTTGTGCCATACAAATCTACGTAACATAACATGTTCCGCTGCCACATTCCATCTAGGAAAGAATCCGTACTCCTCCCCTCCTTCTCCTTGATTCCCTTACCCAAGAAAATGAGTATGGCTATTGAATGGATGTTTCGTCCACCTTAGGAACAACACAGTCGCTTGTCCGCTGGACCCATCCACAATCACAATGCTCCTGTACCCTCAGGTGGCCATGGGTCAGAAAGCATATCCACCAACAGCATTTGCTTCCCTCTTCTCTTTAGCTTATGCGGTCTGTCTGTGTATGCGCTGAGTACTAGAAGATGTTGAAGAGTATGTTGGGGTCTTTTGTCTTGTCCCACACCCACATACTTCTAAAATACAAACACACCTTGCACATATACAAAGGCACTACACAGGTCAATCAATAGAAGTTACACATCCACAGGCACACATCCATCTAAATGCAGGATCCTTCAACAACCAATCAATATAAGAAGGCACACTCTAATGTCCACATGTAGGCACCTAAGGCCACGGCATAAATGAAAAAATGATCCAACAAAAAGATTCACAAATATAAGTGACACTCCTACAAACAGATTCACAGCCATGTCACAGAATGCACACAACAAGGAGACAATGATCACAAAGCTGACACACAATCCAAAACAATACATACACCTGCACTATGACACGCCACACAGAAGGATCAGCAGGCATTTGAAGAAAGTTACAGCTATTTATACAGCTGCCAATTAAACAGGAACATATCTCACTTGTGCAGCTGGCTAATTGTTAAATAGGAGATTTAATTCACTATTTAACAGGGAGATATCTAACTATTGCTGAATCTCTTCTATTTACCCAGAGGTCAGCTAAATGCTACAAATCAAATTGAGTTAGGTTGAAAATGAAATATTAACTTCTGAATATCGAATACTCATTAATTAAAATGTCATACATACGGAAATGGTACATCCACCTAAAATCTACCATAGTCACGAATGTGTTCTACTAGGGGTATTTGTAGCTGAATCGCGAACGTTGACATTAGTGCAAAAATGGCGTCTGTAAGATGTAGGATGGATGCTGGCCACAGAGGACAAGGCCATCCCCATTTCTTCTCCCTCTTCTTCTGTCTGCGTGGGTGTACACACAAATTCCTGCCAGAGCAGACCTGTCAGGAAGCAGGTAGCTGAAGAAAGGAATTGAAGAAAAGACCAGTGCCCAAAGAGATTCAAATAGAGAGGCAACACAGCTATCTATTCTCTCTGCCTCAGCAGTAGTAGAATCTCTATATGAGCCCCCTAACGAAATGTTCTGACAGAATTTTAAACTTTTTGACGTGTTTTTTAAATGTGTATTAAGGTATATCAGATACGTAGGGAGTAGATGTGATATTTGTTTTATGTGGACGATTTTACTTTTATCCTGTGAAGGTATTGCATGGTATATAAACTATCTTATGTTATTTATCTTCTCAATTCTTGCACCATTGGCACAAAGATCACTTTAATGCTTTTTACTGTGCAATATGCTGCTATGTTTTTAACAGAAAACTATTTGATCGTTGGATTTCATTTAGGAGCCTCTGATCTCTTGTTGGGGAGGAATATACTTCTGTGTCTATTCTATTTGTTAAACAATTTTTGTAATGTGTTGGTGGTTTCGTGAGTTATGTGGACATCTTCAGAGTTTTGAAATCATAAATAAATAAGCTTGAACTTGAGAGGAAACACTGAATAACACATGTGTGGAGAAGGTGGAGGTCAGGCGTGGGATGGCTGGGGCTGAAGGGAAAAGACTGGCAGAGCAGAAGGACCAATCAGAATCACTCTCCTAGGTCACAGGTTTCACCCGGTGGTTCCAGGTGACTTTAAGTAATGGCAATAGGAATTAGCTGGCACTTCACAAGTTACTTTTCTGTAAGGCTTCCGCCACTTTCAAAGTTAAAGTTTGTAGATTTATATAGCACAGCTTATCACCTGTGAGAGTATCCAGGCGCAGTGCTGTCCTCGGGTACAGGGAAATTAAGTGATTTGCTCAGAATCACAGGATGTTGCGCCGATGTCGAGACTCGAACCAGGATCCACAGCTCCAGTCAGCAGCTCTGACCCCTGCACCACATCCTCTGTCTTTCAGTTTGTTCACCATTACCATTCCCGCAACATTCCTTTGTTTGCACTCCCCTCCGTGCTTCTTCTTTGGATACTCCCATCTGCCTGCCATGTGTCCATCTGGCTTTGATCTACAATACGTCACCCTGATGTATCTCGTGCTGCTGACTCAGATCGGCTCTTCTGGTATTGTCTGGAATAGTCATGCTCGTAACCTGGAGCATAGGGCATGTATGCTGTCTGATGAGATCCCGTAGTTCTTGACTCATGTTTACCAACTACTGAAATCTATATTCTGTAATTTCAAGACTTTACTTTGCTGCCACAAAGCATATTGGATCTAGCTGGCACCATCCAACTGCTAATGTTCTGCAAATAAAGGATCGCAGCAGTGATGTTTTCTCTCTCTTTCCTCCCTTACTACATTTTTCATCTTTTGAGGTTGTGATATGGAGTCTGGCTACTTCATACTCATTAACCTATCCTCTTAGGGACAAGATTGGTGGAAAATAATCTGGTAAATTAGAATTTTGTATTGTAAGGATGCACTCAACACTAACTGGAAGCGAGCATCCGTCCAACTGCCCGGCTTTGTATATATAATCTGGAGCTGCCCTACGGCTCACTGCATGTCTTTAGGTCTCGCCTACGCAGCGCGCATGCTCTGCTTAGGCAAAAAGACCTTTTCCGATCGCTTTGGCTTTTTAGCCAAAAACGTGCACGTGTTCCATTGCCATCAATGGCAACACGTGCACATGAGGCGATCTATTTGCAGGAGGCTCCTCCCCGAAAAGGACGGCAGTGCGAGCTACGGGCAGGAGTATTAGTTTGGTGTCGCCCTGTCTTCTGAGGCTGCCAATGATGGCAACCCCTCCAAAGCTGCTGTGTGGGGGGCTTCTGTCCACGCTGGTTCTGCTGGCTGCTCTCTGGTACCGCCCGGCACCCGAGGATACCCTGCAGAGTCGTCTGGACGCAGTCTTCACCTCTCTGCTGTGCGCCGAACAGAAGGTGGAGCTGGGTGGCCTGCCCCCTCCACGGGTGGCCATAGGTAAGCTGAGGGCGATGGGTGAGTCGCAGTCCAACATTTAAAAGTGCACTGTCTGTTGTGGATCCTATAACCGTTTCAGGCGCAGCACAGACACTGGCGTGGGTAAACTCATTGTCTTTGTTTACAGATTACACTTTAGCCAGCAACAGCCTCGGTGCTATAGTTAATTTAACATCTCTGCTTGCGTGGGAGCGTTCCAGATGTGCGCACCATTGCACAGTCACTGCTGTTGCCCTGCACCCACCATGCCCAGGATCCACCAACGCAGCCCCGAGCATTGTCAGCGGGTAACGCCTCACTGCGAGGTGGGCACACACGGGGGCGGGATGGGATGCATGTAAAGCTGTGTATGCGGCTGTTACTTCTGCGTCGGTGTCAGGCTCATCCCCGAAAAGGACGGCGGCGCGAGCTCCGGGCAGGAGTAGTAGTTTGGTGTCGCAGTGTCTTCTGAGTCTGCCAATGATGGCAACCCCTCCAAAGCTGCTGTGTGGGGGCTTCTGTCTGCGCTGGTTCTGCTGGCCGCTCTCTGGTATCGCCCGGCTCCCAAAGATACCCTGCAGAGCCGCCTGGTGGCAGTCCTCACCTCTCTGCTGCGCGCCAAACGCAGGGTGGAGCTGAGTGGCCTGCCCCATCCACGGGTGGCCATAGGTAAGCTGAGGGCGATGGGTGAGCACCAGAGGTGCAGTGCGGTGGGCAGGGTCATTGACAGGAGCTAAAGGATGTGAGGGTTACCGCTTCTTCGGGAGACCCTACCTGGGCTAAGATAAGATAAGGGCCCAGTTTGGCCACTCAGACATCACACGAAATTGCTTCTTTTACAGACCTCAATATAATCGCAAGAATCCTACAGGCAGACACTTCTCACCGTGCAGTATGCTGATCGACCACTAATACACTTCGGCATATCGTCAGGGTTTAAAAGCACTATACACATGCTATAAGAATGACTCTGCCGGGAGCAGCACAACACGCTGCAATAATTATTAATGAAGGACGTGCGTGTATTTATGAGGTCATTGTTATAGTACAGGCCTTCATGTCCTGGGCTCATGCATATGCAGTGACCAGTGATTGCAACCCCAGCAGGAATGCAGGCTATTTCATTCCTATTAAAATTAGCTAGTTTACCCTGAAGCCAGTACTAAGGACAGAAAATACTGTTGGGGTCGACACAGGTCACCTCCTTGTGGAGTGCGCCATAAAGCTAATGTGAGTTGGCATAACTATTGCGTGATTATAGCGTTTGCAATGATAGTGCATGTGCCCCTTTAAAAATAAGAAATAGACTAACGCTGGACAACCAAAGGCCCTAATTTTTATCCACATGTTTCACGTTGACACGTGTCCCGCTGCACACGAACAGGCCCTATTTTTTCCATACAAAGGCACATATTTCAGTTGCACGCAGAAGAAAATCTTCTAGAAATTATCACCAGTTGGTAATTTTACCATTGGTTCTGTTAGTGTGCTTATAATATGTATCTGCATTATTTAAAGAAACCCAGATCTCTGCACCTAAATGATCATTCTTTGCGTTTTCCAGCGGCAGTACTCAAACATGATATATTTTGCCACCCGCATCACAAAAAACATTTCTAAATTAGAGCACACCAACAACAGAAATGAGACTGCAGAAGCGAAAACTTGCATAGCAGTTGATGGATGGTGTGGAGATCAAACAAATGCTCCTAAACACCAACGCCACCAGTGACAGCAAAAACAATAAGGACACAGGGAGTCTTCCATTTTAATAAACGGAATGTAAGTGGACTTTTTATTACCTTTCCACGGATGCTTGCGAGGGGCCCGACGGTGGGTAATATTGCTGGACCTTTGCCAGTGTCGCCTTTCTTCATTCAGTCTTTTGTAGGTGTCATGAGGTGTTTGGGGGAAGGGCTGAAAACGGATGGGTCATTGTAATATTGTCAAAAACATTTTTTTTTTGTGGCACAGTGCTAAATTAGACCATATGCATATGGATACTGCTTATAAAGGGTACACGGTATACAGCAATTGTATAGCTCTTCAAGACCTGGTGGCATGGCTCATGGAATAATGTGCTACATGGCTAAACACTTAAAAGGTCCCAAAGGCGAGACCTATTGGCTATGCCAATGCTGGTTTGGACATGGTATCGCCTATACCCTGTGCTGTCATTGTATCACACGTGTACAGCTGCAGTCTGCCCACTGCCCTCAGTAATACTAAGTCTGAGTCCTACATGAAGCTACGCCTGCTGTCCTGCTGCTGAGGTTGTCGAAGTGGAAAGGCCCCAGCCAGCCCAATAAGACCTGAGATGCAGAAGCAGCAACTCTACCCGTGGTGATCTGTGATGCACGGTCCGAGAACAATGAGAGGGGGTCTCAAAACTCAAAATCCCCATTCATTTTTCATAGACTTTTTCAAGAAGCACTACTAAAAAAAACTGCTGAAAGGAATTACTCCAAGTTCGACATGCAAGTTAGATTTTGGTCCAGACGTCCTTTTTGTGATTTTGTGTAAATCCATTTAGTAATCTTTGAGATATTAAGGTACAAAAATATTTGTATATCTTGACGGTTTAGCTCGAGGGACTCTCGAGCGAGTCCCTCAAACATAATTAAAAAATATATTGCTGTAATTGCCCCAGTGGGCATTTGTTTCCTTGGGCCAATACGCTCCCACAGGAGTCACGCTCCTGTAGGAGCAACCACTCTGATTGGCTGCTTGCAACATGGTGAAAAATGTTGCAAGAAGCCATTACAAGACTCGGATATTTAGGGCCGCATGTATAAACAATTCTTATTGTTTAGATCAAATTGCAAATGTTTGCAATTCGGTATTGGTAATCGCGAACAGCAATATGCAAATGTATGTACTACACATTTAGGGCCAGATGTAGGTCACCAAATACCGGTCGGTAACGGCCGAATTCGGCCGTTACCGACCGGTATTTGGTGATTGAGATGTAGGGGCCATTATTTTACAGAATCAGTAAATTTACCGATTCTGTAGAATACTGAATCGGTAATTTTACCAATTTGGTAAATCCATATGTAGGTGACACTCCTAAGAGTGCCACAGGCCCTTAAGAGTCGGTATTTTACCACCCAATCCTATAGGGTGGTAAAATACCGAATTCAGGTGTGCATGCACATCTGTGCATGCACACCTGTGCAATGTGACACACATACATGCCCTTAGGGCATGTATGTGTGCCACATGTCACACATGCCTGTACTTGGGGTGCTAGAGGGTGTCAAAGTGACACCCCCTGCACCCTTGCAGGATTCGGTATTTACCGATTCGGTAAATACCGAATCGGTATTGCCCATTGATTCCTACGAGCTTCAAGGCCCATGGGAATCAATGGGCAATACCGAATCGGTATTTACCGATTCGGTAAATACCGAATGTTACCGATTCGGTAATTCAAAAACAAAAATTAACTACATCTCCCTCCTTCATATTTACCGATTCATAAATACCGAATCGGTAAAATTCGGTATTTATGAGTCGGTAAATTGAAGTTACCTACATCTGGCCCTTAGTGATTCCCAGTCTGTTGCAAATAGACCTACCTCATGAATATTAATGAGGTAGTCTTGGTTTGGTACCCATTGGGAATCGCAAAAATCACAGGGATGGAGGCCTGCTGGGGTCAGCAGACCACCTTCTGTGAAATTCCTTTTCAATAAAGCAATCTTTTTTTTTTTTTTAAATGCAGCCTATTCTCTTTAAAGGAAAAACGGAATGTGTTTCGAAAAGAAAAATGAAAAGTTTTCTTTTTGTTTTTAAGAGTAGACAGTGGTCCATTGGACCCCTTCCCATTAGCGAACGGGTTACCACCTACTTAAAATGTATTGCGATCACATTTCGGTTCCAAAACATTCATACATACCATTGCGATTTGGTATTAGGAAGTAACGCCCAAAATACGTTCTTTCCTAATACCGAATCGCAAAACCAATTTGTGATTGTTTGATGGGTTACCGAATCGCAAATAGGGCTTTGTACATTTTAAAAAGCCTTTTTACATTCACAAATTGGCCAATTCTGTTATTCGGCTTGTTTGCGACCACAATAAAATTGTACATATGGACCTAAGTCCCCTGTCCTGTCCTTAATTAAAAAAATTAATGGAAGGGGTAGGGTAAGGATACCCTGCCACCCTAGGCTTTGTTGGGGTAGGGACACAGAGGCACCCTCCCCCTACCAGCCAAAATATATATATTTTTTGAAAAACGGATGTCCCACAGGATTCCCACAGAATGGCGGCATTTAAAAATAAGTGAAATGACAGCCAGAGGCTGCCATGAAAATTAAAGGGAGGTGGGTAGTGCCCCTGAGTCTCTTCGAGGACCCAGGGATGCCATCCACAAGGGCCAAAATGTAAACCTACGGAAAGGTGGTGTGTACCCTCTTCCCTTGACCAAATACGATCCCAGGGACCCCATCCTCTTTTGGCACTTGTTTAAACAAAAGCGGAGGGGACACGCAGTCCCCTTCCTGCTGTAATGGCCCTAAGGGCCCCATCGCATGGGGTCTAAATACATATTATTAGGGAAGGGGGCCACACGCCCCACCCTCCCTGAGCCACCAATGGGCCCTGGTGACGTCATTCCCTGGGGCCAAAATGTAAGTTATGGGGAGGGTGATGCGCCCCCTCCTCGAGCCTTAAAATGCCCTAGGGGATGGGATCCCCTGGGCCTATTGGTGGCTCAGGCCCATCCCCCGGGCCTTCTCATATACTGTGTACCGGGAAGCCCACAGGAACACAGTGGTTTCAAGTGTGCTCCCATCCGGCATCATCTTCGAAAATGCTCCCACCAGATAGGAGCAGACTTTTCCTTCCCTGCCTGCGCTCTTGAAGGCAGGGCAACTCGGATTGCTCCCATCCAGCATTACAAAAGCCCTAGAAATTCACTGAAAAAAAACAAAGTGACGTTATAATTACGTGAAAACTTCAGGGACAATGTATTGTTTTCAACTTAAACATGCATTGGTAATGCATCGGTTATGGTCTATGCAATGAATAAAGAGCTGTTTTAATCAATCATCGTACGGGAGAAGGAAATAGGCCCCTTACAGATAACACAGGAGTGGAGATGTTGTGGTGCAGCGGCCAGAGCTGCTAACTTGAGAGGTGAGCATCCCGGTTCAAGTCTTGGCGGCACCACATAGCGTCCTGTGATTCTTTGCAAATCCTTTAATCTCTCCGGGTGATGAATTGTTATATAATTATGCTGGTATAGTAAAATGCTAAACTTTATGAAAATACAGTTTCTCCAAAGTGGATATTAGCAGTATTTCGGTAGCGGAAAACTGATAAGAGAAGCAGATGAGGTACAAGCATTGGTAAAAGCAGGAAATATCTGCAGCCAATAGATATTAAGGAAAGGTAAGTGGCACATACAGGAACAAATGAGAAGCCAGGAAATAAAGAAGGCGGGATGTAAGTCCATTTTAAGTTTATATTAAAAATAATAGATTTCACAAACACAGCGAAAGCCCTGTGCAGGAAAAATCTAAAAAACACTGAAATTCTTCAGTTACAGTTACCTCTAGTAACTATAACTCGTGCCCTAAGGTTACTATAACTCACGTCCTCGCCATGAAATACCCCAACTAGCAATCATGGCCAATTTATGTGTGATTTGGGTTCCTGGGTGCTACTGTTGATTCCATATTCCCATTTATTTCGGTCTGTGGTTCCTGTCTCAGGAATTCTCCAGTGTATCTGCTTCCCTCGACATTTCAGTTCAGCCTCAAAACGCCGGTTTCTGTTCTGTATTTGCTGTTCTCCCCGCTCCACATTCTCTGCTCACCGCCTGTCCTTCCTGCTTAATAGTTTCAACGTGACTCTTCAATATGTGCATTGCACTTCCTTCCAAGCCACATACATTCCTGTGCAGTGTAGATTGAATTAACCCATTCAGGGACCTTCTGTTCAAGTACATATCATAAGGAACAGTTTATCTGCTACACAAATTATATGAACAACATTGCCAGCACATCATGGGACGTATTGGAGTCTTGTGGTTTAGGCTTCTTGAGCAGTATTAGGGAGTTTGTCCAGTTGATTCCAGATTTCTTAAGCTGCTAACCTAGAATCTGACGCCTGTCCAGAGGGAACCCTGAGAAAAAACAAACCTTGAAGGGACACCAGCATCTGGCATCACCATCTGATTGCACACCACATGCAGTCCCAAGGTTTCACTGACAGACCAAGGGTGTGTGATCTATCTTTTCTCCCAGTTCCCTTTCCCCTTACTTGTTCTATACTTCTGAGACTTCTTTGGCATTGGAAGCATTTATTGTCCGCCTCGGTCAAAATCATGACTCTGACATATTTTGGGTTGTCGGGTATTTAATTTTCAAATCTATGGCAAATCCTAACTATAAACCAGGGACAAAGAAAGAGCCACATAACCATTTACCGAGAATAATTAAACACTTGATTTTACTTTGATAGAACATTGTTTTCTTTCCTCAAAGGTTGCTTTGGTGTATTTTTCCTAGTGATCATGGTCAGCCAGATATTGCATACAGTGTAGTAGGAAGTTGTGTGCTTGTCAAAATGATTGCCACCCTGAATATTCTTAAAACAAATGTGAACAACACAGCGTTCCCAATAAGTTAGTAAGCACAAACAGTACATATTGTGAATAACGTGGGGGCTGTTGTAATTTTGTATACACCCATTGGTTATGTTCCTGTGTTCTTTCCCTTTGTCCTTTCGACTTTCCTTCCTCCTCTATTCTTACATATGGTTCACTCGGTCCTTTAACCTTGGGTACAGTGTTGGCAGCTAACACAGTTGAGCTACACCAGCACAGAGATGCTCTGAAGTAAAGTTAACAGAGTTGAGCTACAGCAGCACAGAGATGCTCCGAAGTAAAGTTAACAGAGTTGAGCTACACCAGCACAGAGATGCTCTGAAGTAAAGTTAACAGAGTTGAGCTACACCAGCACAGAGATGCTCTGAAGTAAAGTTAACAGAGTTGAGCTACAGCAGCACAGAGATGCTCTGAAGTAAAGTTGCTTACTGTAATCTTGCTATCCATGCTGAATAACTCTGTGTTTCATTACCAATGTATCTGCTTTATAATACCGGAGACAGATGTTCTACTGTGTGGGGGCATCCTTCACCATCACCCTTGTCTCAGAGTATTTTAATCTCGATCATCTTACCTCAGTTTACTCTCTTTGTTTGGAGCACCCCTTATATCCAATGTGGACCTGCACATAGGTTTGGTGCCATGGCCTGTGGCATTTGTGGCATTAGGTGATTTTGATTACATCCATCATTCCCTTATCCATGACCAAATAGTGAGATGCAGTAATAGTCCTAGAGTACAGGAGAAGTTACTGTTAAGAACCCCAATATCAAAGAGGATACAGACATAGTGAAGAGGATTGTACATACAGCCACCCATGAAAAAGAAATGAAAACTTTGATTGATCACCCCATTTGTGTTGTAAAAAATATAAAATAAAACACTGAGAAGTCAAATAAATTATGTGATACCTACACAGTAAATCCTAAAGCTTCTAGTGAATAAAGTAAAGTGCTTTAGGTGCAGTACTTCGGACTATTTAGCTAACATTAATTCTTGCTATACTAATACGGCATTACATAGAAAATGTGGCAAAAGGGTGACTTAGTCTGTTTATGAAAAGAGCAAATTGTTACCCAAGTTGGGAGTTGACAATTTAAGTAAAGATAAGGATAAACTTGTTTTCCAAATTTCTGGCAATTTGTAACAAGTGCACTCCTCTACCTGTGAGATTTCTTTGGATGACCATATTGTAAAAATGTATGCTGACTCTAATTCATTGTTTACCCTTATTGACGAGAACGTTTATGAGGCCTTTCCCAATACTAGAGACTATACCTTAGAAGATCCTGACATCAGTCCTGGCAGTTATAAACATAATTGTTTTGAAAACAGATTTTATTCAGTTATTACAGTTACATAATGGTCAATATCTTGAGGATATGGGGCACAGTACATCTCAATCAGAAACATCGTGAACAACTATAGTACCATTGTCGTAGTCATTTCTTTCTCGTCGATGTCTTCGCCTCTGCCCACTGTCCTGTGGTTGACCAACCAGCCGATAGTGCTCCCCTCATTCAATGGAGTAACAAAATAACAACTCCCCCCTACCCTCCTCCCACCTCCAGCCCTTCCCATCCCCCCGTCAGACATGTCACTCTACTCCATACCCCTGTGCATCGCACCCCACTCACTCTCACAGCCCATTTGGAACCCCCATGTCAGGAAGTAAGCTTGCACTTAAGGGGATGCTCTCATACCATTCGCACTACCAGACATCCAACCCTCCCACTCGACAAAGGCAACTTTCCAGTTCCCGAGTACCGGTCTCCCCTTCAGAGGATCAGTCATCGCTGGCAGTTATAAACATCATCATCATATATCCCTAATTGGCATGTTAATAATGCACTTTAACTTCAAGGATAGATCCATTGCTAGTAAAGTGTATGTGGCTGAACATGGGTCTACTTTACTTGGGTAGAAACACCAAAAACAATTTGGGAATTAAAGTTGAACCCAAGCCTGAAGATCCTGTAATGCTAGTGACAAACATTTGGTTAGTGAAGAGGGTGGTGAAGATGTATGTAAGAAATGTCCTAATGTCACCAGTGTCGGCTCCTCCACTATGGCGGAGGAGTGTCGCCCCGCTGCTTTCAAGCAGAGGAAAGGAGAGGAAATATAAAATGATAATTACTTTAAGTTATTATTGTATTATGTTTACTTTGCGGGCAGGTAGGTGGGCGGGGCTGCTCTGCTCTGCTTATGGAGCAGGGCAGGGGAGGAATGGTTTGCCCACTCCTAAGTGCGCAATGGCTCTTTGGTCGGCCCTCTTGGGCCGGCAAAACCAGTCATGCGCACTTTCCATGATCCCCATGCAGGCTGCATTACAGCCTGCATGGAACACAAGCCTAGGGCCCCATTCCCTGGTTGAACATCCAACCAGGACGCTCAAAACCAAACACAACGCTGCATTGCAGCGTTGTGACTGGTCAGGGGAGCCTGGCTGTTCCTGGCTTCCTGTCCCACAAGGAGAACAGGAGCAAGGAGCAGGGTGTGTAATATTTAATTTTTTGTCTTTTACATTGTTATCCCCACGCTCCACCCCAGCGCCCGTCCTCACCTCCCCGCTCCCACCAACACCATGCCTGCCCTGCCTCCTGCGAGTCATGCCGGCCGCCACTGATTGTCACTTAGTCAAGCAATTTCCAGCACAAGATAAAACTTGATAAACAAAATTCATTCAATTCCTCTTCTCACAATGAAACTCCTAGACATAGAATTAAATAGGTTAGTGATGGAAGGTGTTATTGAACCCATTGATTCCTCACAGTGGCTGGCTCTTGTTGTTTTACCAACATAGCTCCTGAGAAAGGGATTTGATTATGTGTGGATCGAAGTGGCTTAATTCCAACATTTAGGTGGACAGGCATCCCATTCCTAAAATTAACAAAATACTCAGTATGGTAAGCAATTCCTCTAGTTTTATTATAATTGACCAGGCCTCAGCTTACCACCAATTCGAGACCAATCGTCTCCTGTGTTACTCCTGTAGGTGCATACAGGTTTAAACATATGTTGTTCGTCTTTACATTGAGAGCTTCTATCTTTCAACCTATTGTACAACATATCCTGGAAGGTGTTAGCAATGTTGTGTTTTTTCAGGATGACATCCAAATTTATGGAGAGGATGTAGTTGACCACAATGAGATTTTGAAATTAGTCCTGACAAAAATGAGTGACGCTGGCTTCAGAGCTGTAAAGAAGGATACGTGTCAAATTCATGTAGGGTTCCTGAACTATTTAAGTCACACAATACCTAAAGATGGAGTCAAACAGAAACGTGACTTGGCAGAAGCTGTAAAAAGAAAAGTAACAGATGAAATCGCTTTTAGGTCCTGTAGAACATTCTTCTAAAAAATGTTGCATTGTGTATTACTCCCATTGAGAGACAGTCTTACGAAGCATGTCAGTTTTTGTGTGGACTATATATTGTCAGGATCCTTTGGAAGAAATCAAAAAATATATTTCTTAGGCTGTTCTGAAGCAGGAAGAAAAACCCTACTCACCACTGATGCTTATTTGGTGCACTCCCATGTTGTGTCCCTTTGTCCCTTCAACTTTTCTCCCACCTCAGTTCTCTTTAACAATGGTCTGCTCTGCCCCGGCACTTGGATAAAAGTGCCTGCTATTGTTACTCTATTTAATGTGTAAGATGTTGCTTCTGTATTCTGTTTTGTGATATACATTTCATATCACTACATTTTCTATACTTGTATGTCAATATTAATGTGCCCTTCTTTTGAAATACATTAACAATTTGATGGTACATTAAGGGTCTAACTAACAAAGCTATAAACATGTGGAAGTTTAGCTTACGCATGGGAATAACCTTTTGTTATGATTGTAAACCCCTTTTATCAGTGAATGTCCTCCCCTATTCAATGGATTCTCATTCAAGGCTAAGAATGCCCTTCATATTTGTGCACTCCCACAAACAGTCATATTTGTGTGTACTTACAACCTGGTTTCGGGCCAATTCCCACCCAGGAAATGGTCAGAGATTTACTGCTCTCAAGGACAGGCTCGTAATGGGCAAGGAACACCCCCATAATTAGTGATGTGAAGAGCGTTTACTTTCTCCACATGGAAAAAATAATCAGTGAAGAAATGGGGGAAAGGTTGGCAAGGGCATTTGCATCTCCTCTGGGATCTTACATGAGAAATTATGCAAAAGTTGCAACTTCCCTAGATACTTCTGGAAACCTTTGTAAATTTTAATATTCCTTTCTGGTCCGCAAAGGTAATTGCAACTGTAATAATTGTGTTAGACAGTGTCTAGTCTCAGCCTTCACACAGACTCCTTTGAGCCGGGCCCAAGACTGCTCGGCCAAGCAGCCCTGGGCAGCCTAGAATCCTTGGCGGCCATCTTATCACCACAGATCACGCACCCACATTCCTGGTCACTGGGGGATATCTTCTATGACACCAGGGGACTGCAGAATTGGGGAGTAGCACTGTTCAATCTTTGTAGACTGGGAAATACCTCGACTGGCTAATGCCAGGTCCTTTGACATAGTTCTGCTGTGCTTTCCGAGGCCAGGCCCAGTAAAATATGTGTCTCAGCAGAGATAGCGTAGTTGTTTATGGTTAAAGCATGTGCAGTTTGTGCTACTGGGGAGATACCGTAGCTCTGGTATTAAAGGCGCCCCTGCAGATCTATGTTAATAAAAGAGTGACACTGCAGCTCCTCTGAGTTGGCCCGTGCTTTTAAGGTTTTTTAAAGCTAATATATGGCTCTGCTAATGTCTGTAGCATTAATGTCACCTGGGGGCTTCCCTTCTGTATGATTGATCCCTACGCCTATAGTGTCTGCATCTGCAGGATGAAAACTCTGCTGCGTGAGGACTAAGATTTAATTTCCATGTCGCCCCATTTCATTAGTTGTTCATAAATGTTCTGGAAAGGGTGGTGGGGAGATGTAAGAGAAACCCCTCCCTCCTCTTAAAGGTCTATCTGTCAGTGCCATTTCTCTGATTTCTCTATTAGAACTCTCCCATTAAAAACCTTAGATTTGCCCTCGCTGACTGGCTTTTACTTGCGCATTATGGATGAGCTTAAACGTCACTGTAAATAAACATAGAGAAAAGACAACGTACAGTTAGTTTCCTGTGCATATGGTTATGCAACTTTTCTAAAATACACAAAAGCCGAGAAGCACAGATCATAAAATTAAAAGTGTCTGTAAATATATGTATGTACTTTAAAGGACACGTAATAACCCTAGGGGCAAAGATGTTCAGACGCTGGGACTCTGGAACACAAAAACAAGAGCATCATCTAAAGGTTAATTTAAATGTTAAAACAGCCCTGGGGAAATAACAGGACCTCCTAAAACCAAGCACGGGAAAGAAATTGGTATTGAAACAGTTTGAAAAACAACTATAATCCTATCACAAAGAAAGAGGATTTGGAAATAAAGCGCAGAGCGTGGTCCTAGGCTCCAGGCATTGTGCAAAACATTTAATATTGTTGGCTCTCCATGGTAATCTGAGGCTAGCCCTTTGGGAGCGCACTATTGTAGCACAATCAATTTGCAACCCTCGAAGCAGTAAAAATAGGAGAGGGTGTGGAAACTTATGAGACTGTGCACGGGTCTATGACAACAGATGCACTAAAGGTGTACTTGGGTAACTCAGGACAATTGGGCGGTATTGTTAGAATCCCTATTGAAGTGTCGGATATCTCATAGAGGAAAGCCCCTGGGCAAGAGTGACCAGCTGCTGCCCCGACCCCAGCACAGTTACCCCGTCCCAGGCCTTTAACACTCTTTCTGTCGATGCTACAGCTCTCTATTCCACACAGATAGACATAGAAGGGGGTTAACACATGCCCAGTTTTCACTCTATCACCACCAGGTAAAACCTTGCAGTATCTGGCAGTGAAAATTGCAAAAGTACCCCCTCACCGTGTGAGAATTATCATATGGTTGGAGGGTCATTGTTTTTTATATTTTGGAAAAGAAAATCCGCCATTAGGATTTCTTTTCAAGATAAAAAAAAGTTGAAAGTTTAACGTATGGCTCCATCATGTTGTCGAATCCATCCATCAAACTTTCAATGCATTTAAGGGAACCACTGTGGCGGCGGTACCTCCAAATGCAAGACATGTCGGCTGGGCTGGAGGATAGTTCTAAATTTGGCAGGCGCAGTAAACTCATCATGGCAGCATTAAAGTACTCCTGGTACCAAATTCGCTTGCCAAATTTAGAAACAAGCCCTTAGATTTGGCGGTCGAATGGCCAGTGTTTACTGGCCCTAACTGCAAAATGACCACCACACAATGGGAGACTACTCCCATGGTGTGGAGGTCATGTTTTTTTTATTTTCAAAACAAAATCCCGCTTTAGAATTTTTTTGGGGGAAATACAAAAGCATGTTCAAAATTTTGGCAAAGGGTACCGTCATTTTGGGAATCCGTCTGTCAAACCTATAATACATTCACAGGAACAGCAGCGATGACAGTTCCTGCTAATGTTAAGAGTTGTCTGCTGGGCCAGTGGAACTCTATACATTTGGTGGGTGGAAGACCCTCAATATGACAGGAGTAAACGCTCCCCATACTGAAAGATTTACTTCTGTCACTAAAGTCTAGAACAGGCCCTATGTGTCTTGAAGCAAGCAGTTCAGTGTGGCAATTTTGGCTCACCTGCTTGAGTAGATTGTTTGTTCTTGGGCAAATCATGTTCTCCCTGGGCCTTTTTCTCCTTGCCTGCCATTAACTTAATGGAAAGGTATTATGATTGGTGCTTGCTCATTTATGGTGTTTGTTTTTGTGTTTTAAAGTATTTGTTATTGGATTTTCATACAGGTTCAATCACATTTCTGATACAGGGTACAAGTCATTCTTGGTTATAGCTGTTTTGGTTACATTTAGTTGATAAACATGTTCCCCTGTGCGTCATGCTGATGTCTTGCTAGGAGATGATGGACAGCTAAGTGAGAAGGAAGGGAAGGAGAGAAGAGAGAGGAAATGTCTACAGGAGAACTACCTTAGCAGCTGTGTCGGCTTCTCTGGGCTTGTGTTGGTTTGTTTTGCGGGTGGTAGCATCCCTCTTGGGAGTCTACGGGGGATCGTAGGGGTCCAGATACTCGTCCAGGAGTTTCCACATCCCCCTAGTAGCTGGTCACCATGGTGAGTTCTTTAGTGCGATGCTATCAGCGCCCCTGAGATTTATCACCCAATAGAGCCAGCCCTTAATGGATGTCTTTGCTGTGTCCTTCCAGTTGGATAGGACCCGTTTCACTGCCGAGGTAAATAGGAGATCTAGCAGATCCCTGTCGTGTTGTGTGTCTAGTGCCGTGGTGATGAATGCGGTGGTGAGGGTAGAGAACTCTGGCTTCAGTGTGCACCCATCGTTCTTTTTATGAACTCGAAAATCTTTTCCCAGAAGATTTTAATTTTGGGGCAGTAAACGATGAGGTGGGTTAGGTCGCCTTTTTTCGTGTTGCAGTTCCAGCATGTGTCGTTTTCCCTGAGGCCTATCGCGGCTAGCCATGACGGGGTCCAGTAAATCTTGTACAGGAGCCAAAATTTTGTCTGTGATAGCACTGGGGAGATTTTGTTGCGTGAGGGCGAGGCCCAGAGTTGGGCCAGGTTCTGTTTGCTTAGTGGGGTGTTGAGCTGATTTGTCCAGTATTCAGCTGTCTTATCGTTAATTCTTGTGACGTCTGGGCGTAGCAGTTTATAGAGGTGTGACACCTGGTGTCCTAGTCTGTTTAGTTTGACATATATTGGATCATTGATGGTGTATGTTGTGCAAGTTTGGCTTTTGTGAGAGCTGTTCTTATTTTTAAGAAATTGTAGAACTCGATGTCTGGTAACCCATGCCTGTCTTTTAGCGTTGCAAATGTAATTGGGTTGCCTTCCTCCTCCAGATCAGCTGGGTAGGAGATGCCTTTTGTTTCCCATACGTCCATAGACAGGCACTTCCCCCTATATTTATTCTTGTTGTTGGCCCACAGGTATACCCATTTCGAGTTCTTTACACTGGCTTCCATTTTCTTGTCTATTTTGAGTAGCGCAATTCTTGTGTTTTTGAATATTGGGTTGGAGGCGTGTTGGTGTGTGCTAGCTGTTAGCAGAGTCAGTGGGTTTTGGTTGTTTATGATGGCTCGCTCTATTGTTAGCCATACAGGTGTGTACCCTTCGGGGGGCATCAGCCAGTAAGCTCCCTGTTTGGCTATGAAGGCAGTTTGGTAGGTTCTGTAGTCTGCTAAGTTTACTCCTCCCATATTTTTGTCTAGCCTTAGTTTTTGAATACTTATTCGTGTTTTTTTCCCTCGCCATAAGAATTTTGTGATCTGGTTCTCCATTTTACGGTGGAAATCGTCATTGAGGATAAGTGGTAGCATGCTTAGCATGTAGTTGATCATTGGGGTAATCATCATCTGAATCGTTTCTATTCTGCGCCACCAGGTTATGAACTTGGGGGACCAGGATTCCAGGAGAGTCTTTGTTTTCTCTAACAGTAGTTTCTCATTTTGGACTAGTGTGGTTCTAAGATCGTTTCCGAATTGTATCCCTAGGTATTTCATGAACCCTGTTTGCCATGCCAGGCCTGAGTTCCCTGGGGTGTCTCTGGTGGTGTGTATGTTTACATTCAGATTTGTCCCTGTTGAGTTTGTATCCTGAGTGAGTTGAGTATGTTTCAATATTGTTCATCAGGCGCTCTAAGGAGGTCCCAGGTTGTTGTGTCATTATGAGGATGTCATCTACGTATGCGGCTAGTTTGAGTTCCACGCCGTTAATTCTGACCCCTCTCACCGCTTCATTGGCCTTATTATCTCTGATAAGGGGTTCCAGGAGGAATAATGATGGGGATAATGAGCATCCCTGTCTCGTTCCGCGTTGAAGTGTGAAGGGTTTGGAAAGTGATCCATTAACGACAATGAATGCTCTGGGGTCTTCAAACAGAGCTAGCACTTTCCGTATGTATGCTTCCCCAAGGTTGAATGAGTGCCTGCACTTTTCCAGGAAGGTCCATGAGACTCTGTCAAATGCCTTCTCAGCGTCTAAGGCAGAGGTCTTCAAACTGTGGGGAACGCCCCCCCAGGGGGGCGCGACACCATCCCAGGGGGGCGCACACTCGACCCTAACATCTTACTTTTGTTGTCCTCCACTGATCTCCGTGTGGCAAGTATTTACCCATTTTAAATGGGAATTTCTTTTCATTAACGAACTCCGGTGACAGAGGGTTGATGGAGGGCGAGGGAGGGGAAATCATTGGGCGCGCCGTGCCGTGCTTTTGTCTGCTACATGCTAAGAGTTCACCGTCCCAGGAGGGGTTTAATTGCTGGAGCTGAAATGCTTCAGCTGCAGTGGGAGGCAGGAAGTCTCCTCTGCTAACAAGCACTGGCAAAGCCAGCAGGTTACACCTTTACAAAATCTATTGGCTCTGTCAATTGTTACTAGAGCTGCTGCGCAACATAGCTTATGATAAAAAAAAAACACTATGACACAGTCAATGGTGCGCGCATCATAGCACTTTTTTTTATAGTAAGCCAGGTTTCACAGAAGCTCAACTGCTATGCAATATGTAAAAAGGCAGTTTGGTAGGTTCTGTAGTCTGCTAAGTTTACTCCTCCCATATTTTTGTCTAGCCTTAGTATTTCAATACTTATTCGTGTTTTTTTCCCTCGCCATAAGAATTTCGTGATCTGGTTCTCCATTTTACGGTGGAAATCGTCATTGAGGATAAGTGGTAGCATGCTTAGCAGGTAGTTGATCATTGGGGTAATCATCATCTTAATCGTTTCTATTCTGCGCCACCAGGTTATGAACTTGGGGGACCAGGATTCCAGGAGAGTCTTTGTTTTCTCTAACAGTAGTTTCTCATTTTGGACTAGTGTGGTTCTAAGATCGTTTCCGAATTGTATCCCTAGGTATTTCATGAACCCTGTTTGCCATGCCAGGCCTGAGTTCCCTGGGGTGTCTCTGGTGGTGTGTATGTTGAGGGGTTTACATTCAGATTTGTCCCTGTTGCTTTTGTATCCTGAGTGAGTTGAGTATGTTTCAATATTGATTATCAGGCGCTCTAAGGAGGTCCCAGGTTGTTGTGTCATTATGAGGATGTCATCTACGTATGCGGCTAGTTTGAGTTCCACGCCGTTAATTCTGACCCCTCTCACCGCTTCATTGGCCTTATTATCTCTGATAAGGGGTTCCAGGGCCAGGAGGAATAATGATGGGGATAATGAGCATCCCTGTCTCGTTCCGCGTTGAAGTGTGAAGGGTTTGGAAAGTGATCCATTAACGACAATGAATGCTCTGGGGTTTCATACAGAGCCAGCACTTTCCGTATGTATGCTTCCCCAAGGTTGAATGAGTGCCTGCACTTTTCCAGGAAGGCCCATGAGACTCTGTCAAATGCCTTCTCAGCGTCTAAGGCAGAGGTCTTCAAACTGTGGGGAGCACCCACCCAAGGGGGCGTGACACCATCCCAGGGGGGGCGCGCACTCGACCCTAACATCTTACTTTTGTTGTCCTCCACTGATCTCCGTGTGGCAAGTATTTACCCATTTCAAATGGGAATTTATTTTCATTAATGAACTCCGGTGACAGAGGGTTGAAGGGGGGGGGGGGAGGGAGGGGAAATCATTGGGCGCGCCGTGCCGTTCTTTTGTCTGCTACGTGCTAAGAGTTCACTGTCCCAGGAGGGGGTTAATTGCTGGAGCTGAAATGCTTCAGCTGCAGTGGGAGGCAGGAAGTCTCCTCTGCTAACAAGCACTGGCAAAGCCAGCAGGTTACACCTTTACAAAATCTATTGGCTCTGTCATTTGTAACTAGAGCTGCTGCGCAACATAGCTTATGATTAAAAAAAACACTATGACACAGTCAATGGTGCGCGCATCATAGCACTTTTTTTTATAGAAAGCCAGGTTTCACAGAAGCTCAACTGCTATGCAATATGTAAAAAATAAAAAAAAATGCCAAACCCAATAGATTTCATATAGTCGAAACCTATTGCCTTCTGCCGACACAGGTTGTTCAAGTTGGCAGTTAAGATGGCCTGAGTGAACTTGTTCTCCCTGTTCAGCAGGAAGTCACCATACCGGAGGAAGGGCTTTAAGTAGAATGAAAAAACTTGTGGGGCTCCCAGAGGGGCATGGTCGATGTAATGAAGGGCGTGACTTAAAACCCCTAACTGAAAATCCATGCCCGGTATAGTGTGTCGCCCCACTGGTATTTTGCTGCTTCATCACTCCATCCATATACATGTAACATTACATCTACTACAAGCCAGGACTATTGTCTTTGTCAATGGTTGTTAGTTGCATAAGATAAATATGCATCAGCGATGGCATTGAAGCTTGAGAGGGGTGCTGCTAAGGGTGGGAGTGCGCTGCGAGGGGTGAGAGAACTGTAGCTGGTGTGAGAGTGGCGCTGCGTGGGTGTGATGGGCGCTAGGGTGGTCTGATGGGTGCTGCAAGGGTGTGAGGGGCACTGCAAGGGTGTGAGGAGCGCTTCGGGGAGTGAAAGGACGCTGTTAGGAGTGCTGCTGGGGATGAGAGTGGCGCTTCAAAAGGGTGAGAGGGGCTCTGCTGGAGGTGAGAAAGAGCTCCAGGTGGTGTGAAAGCTGCACTGCTTGAGTGAGAGAGGGCCTGGTGGGGGTAACAGATGTGCTGAAGAGGGAGCGAAAGGGCACTGTAGTAGACAAGCAGTATTTAGGGCTGAGAAGGGTACTAAGGGGTTCGGTGACGGAGGCTGCAGGGGGCAAGGGATGCGCTGCAAGGGTGGAGAGAGGACATTGCTGGTGTGAGAAGGGCACTGATGTGTGCCTGGGAGCTGTGCACGAGAGGGGATCTCTGCAGACTTCATCGAGGGCATTGACAAGGGTGAGGCTGGGGGCACTACCAGAGTGAGGAGTGCCATGGCAGTGGCTAACAACAAAAGGAGTGTGATAAGTGTGTAAACGGGGGCACTTTCAGTGTGAGATTGGATGCCCCACGGAGGTAGGCCGGGCAGCGTGCGACTGTTTGAAGGTGTAACTTGGGGAGTGATCAGAGGTGCGCGTCTGGTAGTGAGCCGTCACAGTGAGATCTTGAAAGGAGTGAGTTTGTATGGGGGAAGTCCCTGTCTACCGGGACTTTGTGTGCACGCGTGTGGCTGAGGGGTAAATAGGGCGCACACTGCAACAAGTCACTGTGGGGAGAGTGGATGTGTGCATGGATGATAGTGAGTGTATGGAATCACCGTGTGAAGAAGGTTGCATCCGTGCAGGTGGTGGGGAAGCAAGGAGAGGGTGAACCAGTGTTGTAATGACTGTCTGCTGGCGGACTGTGTGCAGCGATGAGGGGCTGCTTGGTGAAGGTGTGTGCAGCGTGATTGTGAGTGGACAGTGAGTGCAGGTAGTGTTTGAGAACAACTGTCTGCCAGCAGTGCGTGATACGTCACCGGGGGCCCTGAAAACGCGCTAGCGGTACATATAGCGCTGTGACACCCCCTCATGGAAAGTGCGTGCAAGGCGCATGTCTTCAGAGAAATGTGTGCACCGGGAACCATTGTGCAGACGTTATATCAGAGGAAGTGTGTGAGTGAAATTGTGCATAGAGAGGCTTCTTGCAGAAAGTCACTGCAACAAAGTGTGTGCAGGGGGAGTGTGTGTATGGGGTTCACCAGCTAGTAAGTCACCACAGCCGATTAGGAAGTCCCTGCAAGAAAAGTGTGTGCAGAGGGGGTCACCATCTAGTTAGCCACAAGCCACTGCAGGGAGAGTGTGTGCAGGGTGAGTGTGTGCATGGTGAATACCAGCTAGGAAGTCACCGCAAGGAAAGTGTGTGCAGGGTAAATGCGTGCATGGGGGGTCACTGGCTACGTGTGTCAGCCCGGCCTGGAAGTGTGTCTAACTTGAATACTACAATTACATTGTAGCAGAACTAACGCGCAAGCGGCAGAGCTGCAAACAGAGTTAGCAACATTATTTGTCGGATATGGCCCGTGATATGCACGTGGCGGTCGATTCCAGAAATTTCTGTCAGGTGGTGGGGGGCCCAACATCTAAAAAAATTGAGATGGTGGGGCTCAACCTACAAAAGTTTGAAGACCTCTGGTGTAAGGTGATAGCCACCGCCGGTTCTGTTAGTTTGCTGGTATGTTCCAGTACGTGGCATAAGAGTCTAGTGTTATCATTCGACATGTGGGTCTTTAGGAAGCCTACCTGTGAGTTACTTATTAGTTTTGTCAAGATGGGATTTAGTCTTGTGGCCAGAATTTTTTCCGTATATTTTACAGTCCACAATAATGAAAGAAATGGGTCTGTAGTTTTTGGGTAGTAGTGTGTCTTTACCCTCTTTTGGAATTACAATTATGTTGGCCTGAGACATGGATTTGGATACTATTCCCTTCTCCGCATAGTGGTTAAATTTCTTCTTCATGGTGGGTTCCAGGTGAGGGAGCATGGCTTTATAAAAGGTGGCTGTGTATCCGTCAGGGCCTGGTGCTTTGTTGTCCTTCAGTGATTTGACGGCCATCTCAATTTCAGCCGTATTTATTTCTTGACCTAGTTTTTGTGCTTCCTCATTCGTTAGTTTGAGTACGTCAAGTCTGTCAAGGTATTTTGTGCATTCCCCTAGGTTTAAGGTCTGGTCGTTTCTTTAGAGTTCTTGGTAGAACTCTTTGAATGTACGTAGGATTTCCTTGTGTTTTGTGTGTGTTCTGTTGTGTGAATCTGTGATGGATGCTATGTTGAATTGCCTCTGTTTGCGCTTTAGGTAGGAGGCTAAGAGTTTGCCCGCTCTGTTAGCCTCGCAAAGATTGATGGCCTTGTATTTGTTGACCCACTTTCCGGCTCTCTCGCTCAGTATTTTATTATAGTTGTACTTTTTCCTAGTGATGTCTGTTAGTAGCCCCGGGGAGTGTATTGCATTGGTGTGGGCTAATTCTAGCCTTTTGATGTCTCGTTCAAGTTGGTTCAGTCGCTGGTTTGCGATTTTATTGAGTTTGGCCTTGATGTCGATTATTATGTCCCTGACTGTCGCCTTGAGTGCATCCCATAATGTAATAGGGTCTGTCTCTTGTGTGTCGTTGAATGTGAGGTATTCTTTAATGGCATCCTCTATGTTTACTTTGCTTTCTGGGTCGGCCAAGACGTCACTTTTAAAGCGCCATCTTTTGTGGATGTCTTTATTGTGTATGCCGCTCAGCTTGAGGCTGATGCAGGAGTGATCTGACAGAAGTCTTGGGACTATGTCTGTGTGTTCGATTAAATATGTGTGTGGGCCTGTAATTAGTATGTAGTCTATCCTGCTGTACGAGTTGTGCGGGATGGAGTAGAAGGTGTAGTCTCTAGTGTCCGGGTGTTGGAGTCGCCATGGGTCTTTGAGGTTGAATCTGGTACATATGTTGTTTAGTGTGGTGTGCGCGCTTGAGGGTTGGGAGTGGCAGTGTGATTGTCTGTCGAGTATATGGTCAAGAGCTATGTTGAAGTCTCTCGCCACCACGGGGAGGTCGTTCTGCGGTATATTGTCTAACCTGTGTGATACTTCTTCGCAAAACGCAGTGTCATCTGTGCTAGGGCTGTAGATGTTTGCCACATGGATGAGTTCCTCCCCCCTTCTCAAGTGTGTTATTAGTACTCTGCCTGTGTCATCGTGTTGGTGTGATTCTATAGTTAGGTTGGATGTCTTATTTATCAATGTGATTACCCCTCGCCTTTCCCTTCCGCCGGTGAGCACGCCACCTGCGCGATCCAGTTGGCTCTCACTAGTCTGGTATCCTCCAGGGACAGTTTGGTTTCTTGTAATAATATCACATCCCCTTTACTTTTCGCCAGGTAATCGAGTATCTTTTTCCTCTTTACTGGGTGGTTGAGGCCCTTGACATTCAGGGAGACTATCTTTAGGTCAGATTACAGGTTAATCTTGTTGGTGGGCGTCATTGCCTATGGTAGGTGAGCGCGGTTGTGGCTATTTTAAGTGTCCGGGTCTTGTGCGTTGCGTATCCCCCCTCCCGCTGTGTTTTATTGCCTTATCGTTTCCTGTCCCATACTCTGGCATACCGCATTCCGTACTTGGTTTAGTCTTAGTTTAGTTCCCTGTGTAGAGATATGTATGTAAGAAGGTGAAAATAGACTGGAAGCTAAAGGAAAGATAAACGAAAGCAAGACAAGTCTGTTGAAACCCCCCTCTCCCCCTCCCTCTCCCCCCCATGATAACACATGGTATGTTGAACGTGCGACGACAAGATCGCCGTTCCGTATCCCCCGGGAGTTTGCTAGTACTGTTCTTTGGTGTGTTTTTCCCTCAATAATTTCGCAACAGTCTTTAGGGATATGTATATATAGTCACTCTGAGAACCCTTACGTTCAGTGACAAGCGACTGTGTAGGTACTCCCACACCCTCACCCCCCTGTATGTGATCAGCAGGGTAAGCAAAAAGGATATGGAGTTGTTCTCCTTCGTGGTGAACGTTGGCTGGGTTGGTGGGTTGGTGCTACCACGTAGGGCTATGTCCAAGTACCCCTACATCTAGTTCCGGAAATATTTATGAGGTCCATATGTTGTGAGGTAGATGTGGTTGTATTACAGTACATTACCCACGTCATTCTGCTAGGGCCTATTTCGGTTCTCATTCCACTCTCAGTTCCGGGGATGCCCTTCTCTTGCAGCTGCCTGTCTGGGAGGTCTCCATTTCTTGCTGTGTCGGGCCCTCCAGGTATCTGTTAAACTCTCTTTGGTCTTCGAAGGTTGGTGTTCGTCTGTTGTCGTTTATCTGAAATCTTGCAGGGTCGGTGAAAGAGAAAAGGATGTTTCTCTTTTGCATTTTGTCCCGTAGGGCCAGGAAGCCCTTTCTGACGTCCACTGTTGGCTTTGAGTAGTCTTGTGTTAGCATTATTCTTTGGCCATTCCAGGCGATATGCTGGTTTTTCCGTGCGTAGGTGAAGATGGTATCTGTGTGCTGTGATCTTAGCTGTTTACATATTATTGGACGCGCTCCTGTCTTTGTAGCTGACCTGAGTGCTGGTACTTTATAGGCTCTGTCTAGCTCGAAAGGTCGGTCGAATTTAAGGTTTGTAATTTTAGATAACATGTCTTCAATGAAGGCCATGCAGGACCCTGCCTTGTCTTCCGACCCCTCCGGCACGCCTAGAATTCTTATGTTTCCCCTTCTGTTCCGGTCTTCCATCTCCTCTGCTTGTTTTTGGAGTGCTGCTGTAGCTTTGGTTAGGGCTTTTATATCATTGTTAACCTGTTGGTCCGCATCTTCAATGTCACTTTTTCTCTGCTCCGAAGCTGCAAGTCTGTTGTTCGTGGTGTGCATGTCGGCCCTTACTGCCGCTAGTTCTAGTTGGATAGCGTCAGTAGTCTGTTTTGTCGATTTGGCCAGGTTGTGAACGTCCACTAGCTTTTTCAGGATCATCTCCAGTGTGATTCACAAACTAGGAAGGAGCGTACTGATCATACATGCACAAGAAATATAACTGAAAATGTCACAATAATTCTTCTCCATAGAGACGTCTTCTCAATTTTTCATTAGTTTCTTTTATTCTTTTTAGAGAGTTTTTCAAAGTTCACAATATAATTTCAACAGCCAACAGCCGACGCGTTTCGTCCCGTGATGGGACGTCCTCAGGGCTGTGAAAAAATATATACAAACAATAATCACAACATTGTTCTTGTTCGTTCCACAAATATACAAAGATGTGTCTTTAAATAAACTGATTAATTACAACATGTGTCCTCTCTACTCAGAGCAACATGAGCAAACTGTCTGTTGTACTTTACAAAGTGGCTATAACCATCACTACCTGCCTAATGAACAATCTAAACTTCCCTAATGGGTTATACACACATTTTTATCCTGTAAGTCAAGTTAAGTTTCATTGTTCCAATTACTTGCATTTTAAACAAGCTGAATATTTCTGCATCGCTCACCTTTTAGAATTGAAATACACCCAATATAAGACCCGATGAGTCAGTATTTCTCCTCTTATTCACGGAGTTTCTGAAGGCGACCCAAAATCTGCAGTAATCCCCGATCAAGAAAAAGTATTTGGATCTGAAGGGAGAAGAAATAATTCTATCAACTAACAGAACCCACTATTTGCAGAATGGGGGTAGGAAATGTAGTCCCATGTGATTTTTGAAAAAATCACCATCCATATATTAACCAGGGGATACCCCCTAAGGGCAGTTCTTCACTTGTTCATAATCATTTTTACCTGGTCCTCTTTATGTTATCTCAATCAGTCCTCTTTTATTATCTGCAAATCCCTGTATCCAGTGTATACTTCTAACTGTATAAAAAAGATAAACAAACCGCCAGATTACTATCATGGCCTCTCTTCCTACTTAAAATTACCTGTATCCGTATTAAATAACTTACTTCATAGAATATCCTGCACTGAACCATAATCAGTTCCAAGAGTTTGCACATCCAAAGTTCCGCCTATATATTCCTACATAAATTCGTCTTCCTGCAACAATCAATAGGCACCCAACATCATTATCAGAAGAAAAGTAGCTTAACTCCTTCCAACCCCCAACACTTAAATGTATCTCCACCCAGGCCCCTGTACTATCCTAGTATTCCCTGGGTTTCTCACCTTCTTTTAATATTCCAAAAAATGCACCCTTCTTATCTCTCAGTTCACCATTTTCGTTATCCAAGTGTCCAGGCTATACATAAAGTCTACTAGACAAGGAAAAAAGATCACTCCATTAACCCACTGGACACCAAATTTATAATCTCCCTTCCTACTATACCTTATAATTATATCCTCACCTCTTCTATTGTTAGCTCGTCGCCTTCCTCGACATCCTCGCTTCAGCCTGGTTCCATTTCCAATGTTACCTCAAACATGCTGTGCTTATATACCCTTTGAATCACACGTATTCTGCTAATTAGTTCATATAATGACCGCACATTGTCAGCACCTGCTTTTAACCTAGAGTTCCCTTCGTGGTCCGCCTCCCGTCTCGTTTCTTCTCTATCGCCAATCTAATGCCTCGTCTCCTCCTTTACGAGGGTGGCCTGCCAGTCGATGACGTATGTTAGTATCAAGGAATTGGATGCCTCCCCCACCGAAAGGTTTTTTTGTTTGTGGATCCTGTAATGTGTGTGAACTTGGGATCAATAGAATGAAGACCTTTGTATACAGGAACGACAAGTAGTTTCAGATTAATGATTTTATTAATTGCAATAGCATGGGCGTTATATATGTCATCATTTGTGATTGTTCGAAAATATACATTGGGAGCACCAAGAGACAGTTGAAAATCAGAATTCAGAAGCACAGGCGGGCAGTAATAAATGGGGATCTTAAATCGCCTTTGTTGGTGCATATGGAAAATGAACACAAAATGCAAAAGAATTTCAACTTTCACGGAATCCAGAAGGTGCCCCAAAATGTAAGGGGGAGGGATTGGGAGCTTAAAATCAGGCAATTGGAAGCAAGGTGGATCAGTAAATGTAGATTGGTAAAATAAGGGCTTAATAGGGATTCTGAGTTACATTATTTTCTGGATTAGCCCAGTTTTGAGACATTTCTAATCATCTAAACAGTGATGTTTAGTACAAGGTTTTTTTGAAATACGGTGCTGTGCATAATAGATAGGTGGATGATGAAGTGTACTTATTAAGAATGGTAGGGATGAATTTATTGTACACTGTATTATTGCGTCACAAATTAGTGATGGACAAGCGTGTACGACTAGGGCATGGAGGATGAACATTGTTGGTCTATATACTTTAGATATGCAGTCATTGAAATAGGACAGGATTAGGCTAATCTTACTATATGGTTAGTGTGGATGCGCTTATATTGGGGGATATATTAATTCATGATATATAGTGACACCATCCACACGGGGTAGGATGATGTTCCTTCCTCTGTGAGTATAGTAGGTAACGAAAAAAGGCGTGTTTTAATTGGCTGGTATCTAACCTATGACAGGGTCGTATTCGGCGTGAGGCCCAATAGCGGACTGGAGTAGGTGTAGTACGGTTGTTTCTTACGAAGAATCGATTGATCTACAATTGCATAAAACATCAATATAGAAGACATATGATTGAGTACTTGAACATTTTTAATATGATTGGTTCATATAGATGGTTTCAACAGCTTGCGGAGGAGTATAGAAAATAGCAAGCACACAGGTTGGCAAGTAAGAGGTATTGTGATTGGCTAGGATGACAACCAATAATAGTACCGTATCCAGTCTAAGGTCCAATAGCGGGCCAGAATGAATTTATACTGCTAGATACCAGCACACGGTAGCGGCAAGTAGGCCGCCCTCGTAAAGGAGGACAGAGAGCTAATGGGTGAAAGCATTAACCGTTATACAAATGCAGAAATGGAAGACCGACGGAATGGACTAAGGACACATAGGGTAGATTGGCGAAAGGGAACACAAACAAAATAGTAAGTATGTAGACCATCAAGTTAGAAGGAATATGATTGGCTGGATTACAACCAATGATAGGGTTGCATCCAGTCTTAGGTCCAATAGCGGGCGGTGATAGATATACACCACCCGATACTAACATACGTCATCGACTGGCAGGCCACCCTCGTAAAGGAGGAGACGAGGCATTAGATTGGCGATAGAGCAGAAACGAGACGGGAGGCGGACCACGAATGGAACTCTAGGTTAAAAGCAGGTGCTGACAATGTGCGGTCATTATATGAACTAATTAGCAGAATACGTGTGATTCAAAGGGTATATAAGCACAGCATGTTTGAGGTAACATTGGAAATGGAACCAGGCTGAAGGCAGGATGTCGAGGAAGGCGACGAGCTAACAATAGAAAAGGTGAGGATATAATTATAAGGTATAGTAGGAAGGGAGATTATAAATTTGGTGTCCAGTGGGTTAATGGAGTGATCTTTTTTCTTTGTCTAGTAGACTTTATGTAAAGCCTGAACACTTGGATAACAAAAATGGTGAACTGAGAGATAAGAAGGGTGCATTTTTGGGAATATTAAAAGAAGGTGAGAAACCCAGGGAATACTAGGATAGTACAGGGGCCTGGGTGGAGATAAATTTGAGTGTTGGGGGTTGGAAGGAGTTAAGCTACTTTTCTTCTGATAATGATGTTGGGTGCCTATTGATTGTTGCAGGAAGACGAATTTATGTAGGAATATATAGGCGGAACTTTGGATGTGCAAACTCTTGGAACTGATTACGGTTCAGTGCAGGATATTCTATGAAGTAAGTTATTTAATACGGTTACAGGTAATTTTAAGTAGGAAGAGAGGCCATGATAGTAATCTGGCGGTTTGTTTATCTTTTTTATACAGTTAGAAGTATACACTGGATACAGGGATTTGCAGATAATAAAAGAGGACTGATTGAGATAACACAAAGAGGACCAGGTAAAAATGATTATGAACAAGTGAAGAACTGCCCTTAGGGGGTATCCCCTGGTTAATATATGGATGGTGATTTTTTTTAAAAATCACAGGGGACTACATTCCCTACCCCCATTCTGCAAATAGTGGGTTCTGTTAGTTGATAGAATTATTTCTTCTCCCTTCAGATCCAAATACTTTTTCTTGATCGGGGATTACGGCAGATTTTGGGTCGCCTTCAGAAACTCCGTGAATAAGAGGAGAAATACTGACTCATCAGGTCTTATATTGGGTGTATTTCAATTCTAAAAGGTGAGCGATGCAGAAATATTCAGCTTGTTTAAAATGCAAGTAATTGGAACAATGAAACTTAACTTGACTTAGAGGATAACAATTTGTGTATAACCCATTAGGGTAGTTTAGATTGTTCATTAGGCAGGTAGTGATGGTTATAGCCACTTTGTAAAGTACAACGGACAGTTTGCTCATGTTGCTCTGAGTAGAGAGGACACATGTTGTAATTAATCAGTTTATTTAAAGACACATCTTTGTATATTTGTGGAACGAACAAGAACAATTTTGTGATTATTGTTTGTATATATTTTTTCAAAGCCCTGAGGACGTGCCATTACGGGACGAAACGCGTCGGCTGTTGGCTGTTGAAATTGTATTGTGAACTTTGAAAAACTCTCTAAAAAGAATAAAAGAAACTAATGAAAAATTGAGAAGACGTCTCTATGGAGAAGAAATATTGTGAAATTTTCAGTTATATTTCTTGTGCATGTATGATCAGTACGCTCCTTCCTAGTTTGTTAATCACACTGGAGATGATCCTGAAAAAGCTAGTGGACGTTCACGACCTGGCCAAATCGACAAAACAGACTACTGACACTATCCAACTAGAACTAGCGGCAGTAAGGGCCGACATGCACACCACGAACAACAGACTTGCAGCTTCGGAGCAGAGAATAAGTGACATTGAAGATGCGTACCAACAGGTTAACAATGATATAAAAGCTCTAACCAAAGCTACAGCAGCACTCCAAAAACAAGCAGCGGAGATGGAAGACCGGAACAGAAGGGAAAACATAAGAATTCTAGGCGTGGGGGAGGGGTCGGAAGACAAGGCAGGGTCCTGCATGGCCTTCATTGAAGACATGTTATCTAAAATTACAAACCTCAAATTCGACCGACCCTTCGAGCTAGACAGAGCCTATAGAGTACCAGCACTCAGGTCAGCTACAAAGACAGGAGCGTGTCCAATAATATGTAAACAGCTAAGATCACAGCAGACAGATACCATCTTCACCTACGCACGGAAAAACCAGCATATAGCCTGGAATGACCAAAGAATAATGCTAACACAAGACTACTCAAAGCCAACAGTGGACGTCAGAAAGGGCTTCCTGGCCCTACGGGACAAAATGCAAAAGAGAAACATCCTTTTCTCTTTCACCGACCCTGCAAGATTTCAGATAAACGACAACAGACGAACACCAACCTTCGAAGACCAAAGAGAGTTAAACAGATACCTGGAGGACCCGACACAGCAAGAAATGGAGACCTCCCAGACAGGCAGCGGCAAGAGAAGGGCATCACCGGAACTGAGAGTGGAATGAGAACCGAACTAGGCCCTAGCAGAATGACGTGGGTAATGTACTGTAATACAACCGCATCTACCTCACAACATATGGACCTCATAAATATTTCCGGAACTAGATGTAGGGGTACGCACGGAAAAACCAGCATATCGCCTGGAATGGCCAAAGAATAATGCTAACACAAGACTACTCAAAGCCAACAGTGGATGTCAGAAAGGGCTTCCTGGGCCTATGAAAAATTGAGAAGACGTCTCTATGGAGAAGAATTATTGTGAGATTTTCAGTTATATTTCTTGTAAATGTACAGGAATTTATATAGCGCAAATCACCAAGCGGTTTCTAAGCGCTTGCTTAGGGAACCCGTCCTGGTATTCCCCTGTGAGATAACCCCGGCAGGGTATCCTCAAGGTGAAAGCCAGGCATCCCGCCGCGAGGGGCCGTTGTGGAGATTAAGCAAGCTATTGCCCAGAGTCGCAGAGTGTGAACCCGTGAATCGAGTAGGCACTGGAGCGAGAATTGTCAAGTCCATGGACATTTTAGGACTCAAGACCCCGCCGAGCCGGGAATTGAACCCTGGTCCCGGGCTGACCTCTGCTTCTAGGTCTGCCTCCTCTAACCAGTGAGCCACACTTCTCCATCTATTTCTTGTGCATGTATGATCAGTACGCTCCTTCCTAGTTTGTGAATTTCACTTGTTTGTGGGGAGGTTGGCGGTACCTCTGAAGGGAGTTGAGCGTAATCAACAGATAATTTGGTAGACTGCCTGTTTAATGTGACCAAGCAAGTAACCCCATTATCGCCAGATTCTTGTTAGGAGTCATCTCCAGTGTGCTATTCATGTCAGGCTTCTGTTTTATTGGCGAGTCTGTTTTTGTGGGTTGTCCCTTGTTTTTTTATTATTGCTACTGTGCCCTTGCTTCACTTCCCTCCATGCTTGCCAGCCCTCTCCTCACCTGTTGAAGGTCGAATCTTTTTCCTCTATGAGGCACAGCGTCGAAGGGTATGTGTTTCTTTGTTGCATTCCTTAGAGATCGCTCTGGCTCTAAAATTAGGCCACCTCTGGAGGTTGTTCTGGTTGGTAATGTTACTGCGGTTCTGTCCGCCTTGCTGGTGACTGAATCAGGCCCGGTTCTAGCGGGTGGGCCGGGTGGGCCGGGCCCACCCAAACATGAGCCTGGCCCACCCAAACAGGAGCCTTGGCCCTCGCAGTGAGGGCTTGAAGGCAGGTCCGCAAGAGTGTCTCTGTGTGTGTGCGCGCCCGGGCTGAGACAGCGATTATCACAGCCGCACCCGAGTACTTAACAGGTCTTTAAAAGACCATTTACATAATTAACAAGGCTTTGTTTATTTTTTCACCCCTTAATCTTCATGTGGCGAAAGGTGACACATCCTGTCTTTGACATGGGTAACCTTTGCCTACAGTTCTGCTGCGTGGATATTTCTTTTTTATGCAGTGCAGGAGAAAATAAGTTTGGTTATTCCTATTCACCTTTCCTGACCCCTGCAGCTGCTTACCACATCAGGCTGCCTGTGACACAAAGTTTAACTAATGAAGTAGTAGGTAAGAGAATGTGTTACTATTTGTTTTTCTTTAAAAAATGTGCACAGCCCCAGCACCACACATACTTTGTGTGAGCTTCATTTAAACAGTTTTATCATTATCATGGCTGATGCAGGACAAGAATTAGACACTACAAAATGCCCAGATAACGCTGGTGATTAATGATCCTGCTGGAGAGCAATCATTTGTCTGTTAGTAGTTTTTAAATGCAGATGAACTGTATTTTATGTGGAAGCTCAGTGGGTTACTGCCTTTGTCACAGAGATCCTTGTGTTACTTGCAGTTCAGAAGTTACAATCCTAACATAGGACAGTGACTAATGAATTGTTACCAAAGAGCTGCATACAAACATGAATGGTATAGTTAGAACGTTGCTTTTTTTTTTTTATATAGTTAGAACTTCCTTTGTCTTTCATTATTCTAATGTTGCTAAAATGAGTATGTTTGGGCAGATATACATTTTTATCATTTAAGCTGACCCCCATGGAATACTTTTTAAATCCTATGTTTGTGTTTCCCCAGACCAAACCCTTTTAAAATATACTGCCCACCAGTATGGATGACATGTGATTCCTACACCTTGTAATTCTTATTGGTTAATGTGACATTCCCTGTAGACTGATTTACATACTTGTATGATTCATTGTCTCGGTTTAATGTGTGTGTGATGTAAAGTACTGACACACACTACACTGATATGAGTAGCGCTATACAACAAATGAAATGCATATGAGAGAGTGGCTACGTAGAGATGAGGGCACTGGAGGAGGGTGGCAGTGAGGGAATCAGAGGAGGAGGTCAATAGGGGGGATTCACGGGGGGGCTACGAAGAGATGAGGGGCGCTGGTGGAGGGTGGCAGTGAGGGAATCCGAGGAGAAGGAAGTGGGAGGGCCTATGGAGCGATGAGGTGCACTGTTGGAGGGTGGCAGTGAGAGAATCCGAGGAAGAGGTCATGGGGTGGAGGTGGAAGCTAGGGAGAGATGAGGGGCACTGGTGGAGGGTGGTAGTGAGGGAGTCTGAGGAGGAGGTCATGAGGGGGAGGGGCTACAGAGAGATGAGGGGCACTGGTGGAGGGTGGTAGTGAGGGAATCCGAGGAAGAGGTCATGGGGTGGAGGGGGGAGCTAGGGAGAGATGAGGGGCACTGGTGGAGGGTGGTAGTGAGGGAGTCTGAGGAGGAGATCATGAGGGGGAGGGGCTACAGAGAGATGAGGGGTACTGGTGGAGGGTGGCAGTGAGGGAATCCAAGGAGGAGGTCATAAGGGGGAGGGGCTATGGGGAGATGAGGGGGACTTGTGGCATGTGGTGTGGTAGTGAGGGAATCCGAGGAGGAGGTCAATAGGGGGGGGCATGGAGGGATGAGGGGCACTGTTGGAGGGTGGCAGTGAGGGAGTCTGAGGAAGAGGTCATGGGGTGGAGGGTGGAGCTAGGGAGAGATGAGGGGCACTGTTGGAGGGTGGTAGTGAGGGAGTCTGGGGAGGAGATCATGTGGGGGAGGGGCTACAGAGAGATGAGGGGCACTGGTGGAGGGTGGCAATGAGGGAATCTGAGGAGAAGGTCATAAGGGGAGGGGTTATGGGGAGATGAGGGGCACTTGTGGCACGTGACTTGGCAGGGAGGGAATCCGAGCAGCGGGTCAATGGGGGGCATGGAGGGATGAGGGGCACTGTTGGAAGGTGGTAGTAAAGGTATTTACAGAGAAATAGGTCAGTGGTGGGGCGCCATAAAAGACTTTCGCATCAGCGCTGAAGCCGGCCCTGTCATGGCCTTTCTGTTTTTGTTTATTTAATTAGCAGTCTGGTCATAAGGGCTACTGTGGAACATACTTTAAAGTGCGTGCTAATTATATTTACTGCTATAGTCCGTGTTTTAAGTTTGAAGGTGATTTTAATAATGATTTTACCAGGTAAAATGAAAGTGGAGCCCGATGGTGCCTGATATGGGGCTGGGGCCCAAGGTCAGCTGTGAGATAAGGTGCATTGGAGAGGAGTGGGTATAATCAAGCCTGTAAGGGAGTGTGTTGCAGATTCCAGGGTCAGGTGGAGGTAGGTATGAAGAGGGATTCTCCCTGAAGGCTCCCACAGAGGAAGCCAGTGAAGTGTCACTTGCCTGATCCTCCCACCTCAGAAACCTCCTCTTTCCATCAAAGGAACATTATATGGAAAAAAAAATTGGGGAGAGTGATAATATTTAGAAAGAGATTTGGAAAAGAGTGCGTTTTACTGAGCCTTGTAAGACTAAGAAGAAATAAAGGAGGGCCCTGAAGCAGGTCTGCCTAGAAATATATGCGACAAATCGTGCCCGCAGTGGCCCACCCAAATGCACCCTTGGCCCACCCAAATAAAAATTCCTGGAGCCGGGCCTGGACTGAATGTATATTTTGCCTTCGCTAGTGCGCCTCATGACCACTCTTCGCAGCCTTCCCTCAGCCCCTTTTGTTTAGTGGTTTATTGCTTTTACTCAGTATGAGCAGTTTCTCTTGTTCTTGTGGTGTCTGTCCCCTTCTTTTCTGCACGGACATTTGGGGTCTAGGGCACTGTGTTATGCACGGTTGTTTGAGCAGTGAGTGCTGAGCGCTGTGTTGTGCACAGTTATTACAGCTCCTTGCGGCCTCCTCTTCGTCTCGTTATGCTGTGCTCAGTTGTTTCAGCTCCTTCGGCCTTTTCCTTGTCCGCTCTTCCCCCGGTGTGCGGGATCACTGTGCGCGTTTCTTTGGGATCACTTGCGCTTCTGCTTTATCACGCCCCTCGGTTGAACTTTGTGTGGAAGTGGGGGATTTGAGGGTGTTTGAGGGAGGGACCGTTCTTGCGGTGGTGTGCCTTTGTCTCCCCTAGCTCTTGTGCTCCCTGTGCCGCATCTCTCACCTTGGGTCCGCACTTTTTGCTCTTTGAAACCTTCTGGTAATGTTCTTTGTTCCGCACGGTTCCGCACTTTTTGGCTCTCTGCTCCCTTCCGGTACTGCCCTTTGTTCCGCTTGGTTACGCACGCTTTGGCTGTCTGCACCCTTCCGGTACTGTCCTTTGTTCCACTGGCGCTTGTGCTGTCGGCTACCTCTGTAGTCTGTGGTGATCCCTGCGGCCTGTGATGAGCCTGTGTTTCCCCCTTGCGGTGGTTTTACTGCTTCTTTCCGTTTGTTGGTGCAATAGCGTTTGGCTGCTCTATGCTCTTACCCTGCTTTGTAGGCTCTGTGGTTCTAGCTGCGGTTCGCTAGATCGACCTTGTTTATCGGTCATCTAAGATGGGGCTGCTGTTTGTGGGGCTCCACCTCTTGTTTTTGGTTTCAATTGCGGGCGATTTTCCTGCCAGGCACTTGGAAATGGTGGTATTGAGAGTTTTTGAGGGGGGGGTGGTCCGTTCTTGCTGTGGTACGCCTTTCTTATCTTCCCCTCTAGCTCTTTGTGCCCTCTCACCTAGGTACCGCACTTTTGGCTCTCTGCGACCTTGTACTGACTTTTGCTCCGCTTGCACTGTGCCCCGCTGAGTCGCACGTTCAGGGTTGTGGGGCTGGTTCTGTCTTGGCTTTTCAGTGCCGCGCTCGGCTTCTCTTTGCTCCGGTGTCAAGAGTCTCTATGTGGTTTCATTTTCGTTTTTATGGCTCCATCTTCTGTCCTCTGTGCTGCCTCCTGTTCCCCGGCGTAGATGGCTCTTTTCTTCCTTTCTCCGCCACAGTTGCTCACAAGATTATTATCATCTTGCAGGGCTGGTATTCTGACATACGCGGTTGCTCTTTTTTTTTCCGGTTTCTCCCGTGAAAAACTCAAGGGTTCGCTGTTTTCCCTCCCGGTCTGACGGTCTGTGCTACAAGTCCTCCCTCCCAGTTACCATGTTAACAAATGCTGCCCCTCGCACCTCTGCACAGTGGTTCCTCCCAGAGTGAGGTTGGACTGCTCCACCCCTCCAAGCTAGCCTATTTGTTTCACTTCCCCTGTTTATTAGTCTGCTTGCCTGCATCAATCCCTTGGTGAGTAAAAAAGTTGGACATGTGGTGTCCTGCAGGATGTCAGTGAAGTATGCAGGACAAACATCTAAAATGAGGAACAATCCTGCGCCATACTATCCTACTTTCTGGGCCTGTCAGCACTGGACTATGAGAACCAGGGGATGGGGCCTCTACTGTTCTGGTCATCACAGTGCTGCGAAGCCCGGTACAGTAGAGGCCCCACCCTCTGGATCTAAAAGTCTAGAGAGCCAATGGTGCCATGGGCCCTGATCCCTGTTTACCGTACGAACATAAAATACATCCATAATTTGAGTACAGTTGGGCCCGCAGCTGCTACCTGGCCGCCCGAAGCGCACATAAGGGCCCTTCTCCTGCCGGAACTGCAGCTTCACCAGCATCCGGTCCAACAACCCATCAACCAGGAAAGAACCCAACCACCTCAGCTGCATTCTTCTCAACACCCGCTCCGCCCGCAAACACGCCATCGAACTCTGAGACCTACTCTACTCAACCTCCCCAGACATCGCCTTCCTGACAGAGACCTGGATGAACCCCTCCTCGGCACCCGACATCGCCATAGCCATCCCGGACGGCTACAAGATCACCCGCAAGGACCGCACCAACGGAATAGGAGGAGGAATCGCCATCATCCACAGGAACACTCTCAGAGTCTCGACCAACACTGACGACACCCTCAGCTCCGCCGAACACCTGCACTTCCAGATCCACACTGACCCCAACACCACCCTCAGAGGACCATCGTCTACAGAACCCCCGGACCTCGACCACAGTTCAGCGACTCCATCACTGACGTCATCAGCACACACGCCCTCGCCTCCACAGACTACATCCTCCTCGGGGACCTGAACTTCCACCTCGAGAGCAACAACTACACCAACTTCACAACCCTGATCGACAACCTCGACAACCTCGGTCTCAGACAACTCGTCACAACACCCACCCACTCTGCCGGCCACACGCTTGACCCCATCTTCCCCGCAAGCTCCCACGTAACCTTCAGCCACACCACCAAACTCCACTGGACCGACCATCGCTGAATCCACTTCACCTTCCGGAACCCAACCGCGCACCACCGCGCCCAACTAATGCCCCGCCGCTGTTGGAGCAACGTCACTGAAGACCAGCTAACCACCACCCTTGCCCAGAGCCCACCATCTGACCTCACCGACACCAACACCTCTGCACGCAACCTCAGACTGTGGACCGACGACTGCGCCAACACCCTTGCCCGTTAAAGAAACCCTCCATAAGCCACACCAGCAAGAAATCCAGCTGGTTCACTGAAGACCTCCAGGCCTCCAAGCAAACCTGCTGAAAGCTAGAGAAGACCAGGCTCCACGAACGAACACCGGACAGCTACGCAGCCCACAAGGACGCCACCCGCAGACACCATCACCTCATCAGATCCGCCAAAAGGGCCTCCTTCAAAGATCGCCTAGACAACAACGCACACAACAGCAAAGAGCTCTTCAACATCGTGAAGGAACTCTTGAACCCCAGCTCCAACACCAACGAGATCCCACCTTCGCTAGATCTGTGCGACTCGCTCGCCACCTTCTTCCATCGCAAGATCGTAAACATCCACGACTGCTTAAACGCCACATCCGCCCCGACCACCTCGGAGACAACTGTGGAAAAAGGGCGCAAGCAGGTCTGATCGATTACCCCTTTTCAATGTTTGCCCGGCGATAGCCGCCTCTCACCCAACTCAAGGTTACCAAATGAAGAGGCAGGCGCTGGAGACTGGAAGGCGGGAAACAGGAGTTTATTCCGACGGAGCAGAACACGTCAAATCAGACAACAGGGTATCTTCTCGAGGTGCTCTAACCGCATCTCTGAGGCCTGGCCTCTTATACACAAGTTTATGGCTTTATTACATTTATGACATCCGTGGTATTGCTTTGAAGTACGAAAAAGGCATCTTTGGAATCCCCGGTTCAGGCCCGTTCTCACACATATCTACAGTAGGGGTCCCCACCCAAATCTCAGCATGATGGCTATCGCGCAGCTGGACATTCCGCTGGGAAAAGGAATGCGGGCGATCGGTCGGATCTAGGGGTGTGAAGGCATTGATTAATCCCCGCTCCTTTGATGTGAGGCGAGGTCCTACTGTAGGGGGCAATAAACTGTATCTGTTGCGCTAGGTGATGGCCTGAGATCAGGCCGGACAATCGGGCAGGGAAGAAGAGGTTATCAAGAAGGGCCTGTTCTATGAATGAGATGAAAGAGTGAGAGGGTTCAGCGCGGGATGTGGCTCGGAGGCAGGGTCGCGTTGGAGGTGCGTTTATGGCCCAGGCAGGAGAGACCGGGGGCTGTCGGGCGCGGGGGATGCTTGCGAGGCCAGGGGTGAGGGGGAGAGACACGCTGGCTATTGGCAGTGGGCAGAGAGACCATGGTTTTCAAAAAGATGGCTGCTGTTGTAAGTGAGCGTGAGTCTGAAAGGGGACAAGATGGCGCCGATAATGTTGACATCGCAAACCAGATTTTAACAGTCCTCCCTTTTCAACATATCTAGCCATTTGGTCTAGTCGATATCGATCTTCATTAAATCCTCAACCTCGACGTCGTACAATGCTCTCATGCGTTCCTTGTCAAAGTCCAGAGTCTTTGGGCAGATACAGTTTGCACATAGTGAGCACAAAGGCGGCAGGCATTGAATTCCTAGGCAGAACCCACATAACACAACAACGGGTATCAGTATAATTGTAAACAACCTCCACCCCCAGTTCTTTACAGTACTCCAGAACCATCCGCCAAGCGACCATTCTTCTTGTTCCTGGTGGACTTCTGAGGAAAGTCTGTGGAGATGTTCAATGGCTTTGTACACTGAGGGTGAATTGTCCGGTATATAGGTGCAGCAGCTAGACCCTATGATGCGGCATGCCCCTCCATGATCTGCTAGAACCACATCTAGAACAAGGCGGTTCTGAAGGGCCACCAAGCGGACCGCTTGAAGCTCGGCCGTGTTATTTGTGAGGATGCCAGCTGTAATGTTCATGGTTGTTTCAACTGCCTGGGTCAAATGTCGGATGGCACGGCTGTTTGCCATTGGACCCCAGAGTGGAACAAGTCCCTTCATTGCGTCCAGGAACTGTGCTCCGGCAGAGTCGGCTTGTTCAATGTCTCTCTCTCGTTTTTGTCGGTGGTGGTTTGCAGATGCCACATAGGTCGGAGGAAGGATGAAGGCAATATAGCAGGTACCTCCCCAGCCTTTTGGGAGCCAGGTGTAGGCTTTCGTACCGCAGACAAAGTACATGTTTGGAGAAGTGACAAAAGAGGGTGGGTCAGCAGTGTCCAAGGTTCTGGTGATGTTGCAGGCACTGTGACCTACAAATTGTGTCCCGAGGCCTTTGATGCATACAAGGCCCGAGATATTGACAACAGATAGGGCCACAGTCAGGGTGGCTGCTGTTCGTTTCCGGAGGTAGGAGAAGGTAGGTCTGGCCGGGTTGTTGAACACCTGCATTTTGACACGCTCTTTGGCTGGGATGTCCAAGTGAACAGAGGTGTTGGTCGTCAGGGGGCAAAAGGGTGCAGTCGTTTTTTTTGTTTCGTTCAGCCAGACCCCTTGATAAAAGTGCGACATGGTTTCGCTGGAGATTGTCTTATCTCTGTAGCTCTCTTGCAGGAGAATCAACCAGGCGAGGCAGGAGCCATGAACAGAGAATGGTGAGGGGATGAAAGGGATGGAATGACCAGTGGCATGCAGAAGCAACCCGCAGATCCAGCAGTTGGTGGCATTGGCGGCAAGGTTGTGCTGGTGCAAAAGTTGTACGAAGGAGTTATTCTAAAACTCCTTACGTCTTTCTCGGAGTTGAGGTGAGAGAGAGATCAGGTGGTGTTCCTTCACGGTGACAGGTAGTACAGTGGCTAGAAGTGTCTCTTGTGCTGGTGAGGTTTCTTCCAAGATCCAGAGGGTGGTCATGAGGAGGAGACGGAAGAGAAGGGTAACAAAGAAGGCAATAGTCTTTGAACTGTGCATTTTGTCAGTCTTTGGGTTCCTGTAGTGGGTCTTTGGATATCCGGTCGCTTCCACCATCTTCAAGTCGGGTGCTTCCATCATCTTCGTATCGGGCGCTTCCATCATCTTCAAGGGGGCTCGGTAGTGGGCAGAACCACAAACTTCATTTGGCTTCTCTCCTGGAGACCTTAGTAGCGTTAGGCCACCGCTCTGAGAATATAAACTTAGTCAGTGGTCTATTTAGCCGAAGCTCCCTCCTTTCGTCGCAGGTTGTACCCTTCTCTGGATGGCACAGTGGGGTCGGGATATGTTGCCAGTTCAAGCGCGTCTGTTTCCGGGTAGCAGCTCAGGGATGGTCGATCTTTGTTCAGGAGCTCTTCTTGCGTGGTCACGCCTTTGGTTGTTGTCAGATTCGACGAGACCTTCTTGCAGTGGTGTGCGTGCAGCCAATTGCGCTTTCCCTCCACTCGAAGAGCTGTTCGGGTGGTGATCAAAACTTGCCAGGGGCCCGTCCAGCGGGGTTCCAGACTCTTCTCCCGCTGGAAGTTCCGAATTAGGACGAAATCTCCAGGCTGGATGGTATGTCCGGGGCCCCTGGAAGCATCGGGGATGGCCTGCAGCACCTGATGATGAATAACAGACAGCGTTTTAGTTAGGTTATACAGATAGTCAGACATTAGGACGTCCGGGACGTCGTGAATAGATGTCGGTTTGGGTGCAGACCAGATACTCATGGGTCGGCCAAAAACGACCTCGTAAGGGGCCAAGTGGTGTTTGGTGGGGGTGGAACGCATTGACAGCAATGCCAGGGGAAGAGCGTCTGGCCATTTTAGTCCTGTGGTAGCCACTATTTTTGCCAGTTTTAGTTTCAATGTGGCGTTGTGTCGCTCGACTAGTCCAGCTGATTGGGGGTGAAAAACTGCGTGGAATTTCTGTCGTACCCCCAGCCCCTTCAGGATAAGCTGGATAACCTCGGCTACGAAATGGGGGCCATTGTCACTCCATAAAATACGACAAAGGCCGTAGCGAGGGAAGAACTCTTTCAGTAGTACCTTTGCAGTGGCAATGGCAGTGTTGTCACGCGTCGGGTAGGCTTCCACCCATTTGCTAAAAGCGCATACAACAACAAGTACATACTTCAGTCCTTGACATCTCTCTAATTGGATATAGTCCATCTGTAGGACTTCAAATGGATGGTTGGGGACCCCCAAACCCTCCCCGGGGTACGACAGTTCCTTTCCCAGGGTTGTGTTGCAGGCAGACTAGACATTGCTGGACTAATCGTTTGGCTGAGTCTGCAATTCTATCGTTATGCCAAACTCGGGAGACAAGTTCGGTCATAGAGGCAGATCCTATGTGTGCAGGGGAATGGGCCATAGTCAGTATGGGGATCAGATACGAGTTGGGTAGCAACCATTTGTTCGTGTCTTTTGTCCGCCAGCAGCCTTCATCATCTTTTAATCCCACCCGTGCCCATTCAGTCAATTCGTGTGGTGAGCTGGCCATTTGGATGTCCCTAATAGTTTCCCTAGCGTCCGTCCATTTTTCTGCTTGTGACCTAGTCACGTACATGTGAGTCGTCGTCCTATTCTCAGTTGTGGTTCGGGCAGTGATGTCGGCCAGTGCATTTCCCTGTCCAATGATGTCTGTCACCTTTTTGTGTGCTTGGCATTTGATTACGGCAAGTCGTTTGGGGAGGAGAATCGCTTCAGTCAGAGCGGAGACTAGATCTCCGTGTAGGATGGGTGTGCCATGAGATGTCAGAAATCCCCTCTCCTTCCATAAGAGCCAAAATGATGAACCACCCCGAAGGCATACTGGCTGTCCGTGTAAATGTTTGCTGTCGTCCCCTTTGCTAGGATACATGCTCGCGTGAGGGCAATCAGTTCTGCCGCCTGTGTGGATCGTTGCGTGATGCGGGCGGTTTCAACTACAGTTCGGGCTGTGGTAACTGCATAGGCAGCTGAGGTGGTGCCGTCGGGGAGTTTAATGCAAGAGCCGTCTACCCATAGCTCTCCGTCAGGGTTTGGGAAGGCAGTGTCTCGGCGGTCAACTCTACTCCTAGTCTGTTCGTCCGTGAGGGTCACACAGTCATGTATAGGGGGGACATTTGGGTCATTTTCGGGCAGAGGCAACAAGGTGGCTGGGTTCAGCGTGGTGCATCTTTTCAGCGTGATGTGGGGAGCAAGCAGAGTCAGTTCGTATCCAGTCAGTCGTGCGCTAGTCAGGTGTTGCGTCTTAGTTTGGTTCAGGAGGGTGTCAACAGCATGGGGCACTAATACCGTGAGGGAATTCGAGAGTACGATCCCCTCACTTTGTCGGATAGAGACAGCAGCGGCAGCTACGGCTCGAAGGCAGGCAAGGCTCTCGCTACGGGATCAAGAGTGGCAGAGAAATAGGCACATGGTCGTTGCTTGGGGCCGATGGTTTGAGTCAGGACAGACAAAGCGCATCCCTCCCTTTCGTGAGTGTAGAGAGAGAAGGGTTTGGTATAATCGGGGGTTCCTAGGACTGGTGCAGATCAAAGGGCGTCTCGAAGTTCTTTGAAGGAGGATTGGCATTCGGGGGTCCAAGGGAGCGGGAAGGGGACATCTTTAGCTAGTAGAGAAAGCAGTGGCTTTACAATGAGGCTGAAGTTTGGCAACCACTGCCGGCAGAAGGAGGTGAGGCCTACCAGGGAGCGGACTTGTTTCTGGGTCTTTGGGACAGGGGTTTCTAGAATGGCCTGAATTTGATCGGGTGTAAGCTTTCTCCCGTCTTTGGACAAGAGGTGGCCTAGGTAGGTGACCTGGGGTTGGCAGAATTGCAACTTCTTCTTGGAGACCTTGTGGCCATTTTCCGCAAGGAAGTGCAGGAGTTGGACAGTGGTAGTGACTGCAAGTGGGGTGGTGTCGGCCGCCAAAAGGATATCATCGACGTATTGTATCAACACCACTCCATCTGGCAGCTGAACGGCGTCCAGCTGTCTCTTGAGGGCCTGGCTATAGATGCTGGGACTTTCAGTGTAACCTTGGGGAGCTCTACAAAATCTATATGAGCGGGATTTTAACGTGAAGCCGAAAAGGTAGCGGCTGTCTGGGTGGATGGGGATGGAGAAGAATGCATTCTTGAGATCGATTATAGTGAAGTTGGTGGCTGTGGAAGGAATCAGGGTCAGAATGGTGGTGATATCCGAGACTACGGGGTACTGAGGTACAACCACTTTGTTGACCTCTCGAAGGTCGATGATGAAGCGGTACGCTTTCTCATCTCCCTCACCCTGCTTCTTTACAATGGGTAGGATAGGGCTGTTGCAAATATTGCTGACTACTTCCTCTACCACTCCTGCCTCTACCAAGGACTGAATTATCTTTACCAATGCCTTCTCACCTTCAGGCGATATCCGATACTGTGGGAGTTTTGGGAGTATCGCATCTTGGCGAACAGTTATGTGCACAGGGTCAATCATCATGCGTCCTACGTCAGCGTCAGTTTTGGCCCACAGATACAGAGGTAGAGAGTCGAGTAAGGATGAGTCAGCGTCAGAGATGGAGAACATGTGTCGTAAGGGATAAGGTCTGAGCAGAGTCGGGTTATCGTACAGAATGACTCGAACTCCGTCCTGTGAACACCTAATAGTAGCTCGGAAATGCTTCAGTAAGTCAAGTCCCATAATGGCATCGGGGGTGTTGGAGGAAAGCAGAAACGTCGTGTCAGTGGGGTTACTGTCCAAGTCGAAGGAGATCGGCGCGGACAAGGGATTAGTGGAGGGCGTTCCATCAAAACCTATTGATGTTATGTGTGAGCCAGACAAGGGTGCCCTTGGAATCAGTCGTTTAGATAACGCACTACGTGTCGCGCCAGTGTCTACCAGAAATGGAGACTTCGTACCTAGGACCTTAGCGGTGACAGAAGGACCTTGCTGGTCAACATAGAGCTCGACTGGATCCCTCCCTTGCCCTTGGCAGTCCTATGCGAAGTCGCGGGCATCGTCGCAGTCAGCCTGCTGGCATTGGTTCTGTCGGGGGCGGTCAAAAGTGTTCGGTCTGCCTGGTCTGTCATTGCTAGCGTGGTTTGTGTGCCCTCGTCCCTGTCCTCTATTTTTCGGCCCATCCGCTACGTCTTTAGTGTCTCTATTTTTGTACATATCTAACAGGACCGGACACTGGGACTTCCAGTGCCCAAATCCCTTGCAGAACGCACACTGGTTGTCGTCAATGTCTGTCCGTCCAGCATAGGGCGCGGGGGTACGGTCTTTAGGGGGTGGATTTCTAGGGGCAGTCGACTGGTCCTTTGTACGGTTCCCTACCTATCGTCGCTCCTTGCAATTGAGCGATCATTACTCGTTCTTTCAAGTCCTTTTTCTTTCTCTCAGTCGCTTTGTCGTTCTCATTCTTTTGTCGTTCGTAGTATTGAGCCATCTGAAGGATAGCCGCGGGTTTGGAGGCAGCCCAACTACTTTCACTAGTCTGCAGTTTCTGCGAGACTTCTGGAGTCAGGCCCTTTACGTAATTCTGGACGAATAAGTGATGTCCGGTTGCAGAGGTCATGTCTTGGCCACTGTAATCGGAGAACACCGTTTCGAACCTGGAAAAGTATTCTGATACGTCTTCCTGGGGTTTCTGGCAGCAGGCCGTTACTATCAACCAGTCCACCTTCTTTTCTGGGACTATGGTTTTGAGTTTTTGTACGATTTTGTCTGGCAGGTCTAGAATTGATTTCAAAGATTTCTGTCCGGGCTCTCGTTGCTTGTCTATGCCATCAAGTTGTAACCAGGTATGTCCGAACAGCTCAAGGTGGTCGACTTTCCGGATTAGCTTCCACACATCAGCATGTAGACATAGCCCGAAAAACAAGTCGATGTCCGCTAGGGTCATAATCGTCGACCCCAAGGCGTACCTAATTCTGTGTAGAAGGCAGTGGGGTTCTTTCGTAGATCAGGCAAGGACTTTCGAAAAGTCAGGATGTATTGCCGATCCCAGGGTTGGTAGACCCAGTTGTACATTACCCTCCCCCTCGCATCTTGGTGGTTAATATCGTCGTGTGTTCCCTGTCCTCGTGAGGGGACCCAATAAGGAGCTGCTTCTCTTATCGGCATCATGGTGTTAGTTCCCTCGGTTTGAGGTACAGTCGCTACAGGGGTCGTGGCGCTAGCTTCTAATCTTTGTTCAGTGAGGTGGCGGGAGACTTCAAGCGTGCGCATGAAGAGGTCCGTCACATCACACTCACCTCCGTTTCCAATGTCGACTTTTCTATACAGAGTCGTTAGGCTTTCAGGACCTTTGACTTGGTACCGATCTTCATAAGCATTAAGGGTGTGGTAACAGAAACATGTAACAAAGTGTCGTTTGTGGTTATTGGCATACGAATTGCATATATCTGTTACGTAATCTTCGCTTTCTTTCCGTTCCACTAGCGTCTTTACGATTTTATCAATCCCTGCTCGTTCATTCTTACTCAATCGATTTAATCTAGCAGAGTCTTTCTTCTCAGTGTCGGGGTCATCTACTGTTGCTGCTTGCGCTGCGCTGAGTACAAGGGGCTCGGCCGGTGCGGAGGCCGTGAGGACCGAGGCTCTGGTACCGCTCTCATCTGTGCTTGGGGGTTGCGTGCATTGCACTAGGGGTTGGGAAGGGGCGTATGGAGGGGGCATGTAGATGATCGGGGGACCTAGCAGTAGATCATCGTTCGCTCGCTGCTTCGAAGGTAGCTCAGGGTAAAGCGTGGCGGGCGTTCTAACGGGACACTGGCTTGATGTTTCAGATTCTTGTTTTAGTTTAGCTTCCTCTCTTTCTTTTATTTCTTCTTTCAACTTGTTCGCGGCTAAATGAGCTGCTTTTCGTAATTCTTTTTCTAGTCTGACTTCATTTCTTTTCTTTCGCTGTTCTGTTTCTTTGCACCACATGCCAAAACTATCAAGCATAGTGGGCGTTGTTTTATGGTTACGAAGGGCTGTTTCCAGCACGCTTATTTTAGTATCATCGAAGGATCCTATCAGTGGCCACTGACTTTCCTGATCCTTTTTAGTATATTTATGCCATAACTTACTATAAGCTACGGCGACTAGTCCATACTTTAAAAACATATCCTTATTAGGGGTGCCTTCCAGAGGAGCCGGATGATCCACCTCTAATAAGCGGTCCGGGCTGAACCAACTACTGAACAATGGGGAGAAGATAGGCATGACGGGTTACAATGGGGACAAAAGTCTGCACTACCTATCCTTCACTACTTTGCAAAGACTAGGCAGAATATTTCTATTCTACAGTATTCGCAAATAGGGAATACGCAAAGAGAGAACTAATTCCAAACAGTCAATGTTCGGACAAACAATCAATCAATCAAATGAGGAAAAATAGGCGCGACGGGTTACAACGGGGGCGAAAGCCTGCGCTACCTACCCTTCACTATCTGCAAAGAGAGAGGGAAATTCCTGTTCCTCCCCGTTTGTAGGCAGAGAAGATCCTTTCAAAGAACCAATTTCGAACAGTTAATGCTCGAACAAACAATCAATCAATGGAGAGGGAAGTAGGCGCGGCGGGTTACAACGGGGGCAAAAGCCTGCGCTACCTACCCTTCACTATCTGCAAAGAGAGAATACTCCTATCCTTCCCCGTTTGTAGACAGAGAATCTCTCAGAACCAAACAATCAAATGCGTAATACTAGTATTTTCCAAGACAATCAAACAATCAATTCGCAATTCGTCGTGTTACACGACCTTACCCGGACCGCATGGATAGTTTCTCGTCTTCCGCTTCCAGCGCTTGATCGTCCTCTATTCTCTGTAATTGCTGTGGCACTCCTGATGGTTCCCAGTCAGGACCGTAGATCACTCGAGAGAGGTCTGCTCGGAACCGGTGAAGTTCGGATGATCGGCTGCCAGACGAGGGTCTATCGGGCAGGAGCTCTTTCCCGATCGTTGCAGTCGTTCACACTGTCGTTGGGACCTCTCCCACTGGATCCACGTGTCGCTGATGGGCCCCACGTTTGGGACGCCAATTGTGGAAAAAGGGCGCAAGCAGGTCTGATCGATTACCCCTTTTCAATGTTTGCCCGGCGATAGCCGCCTCTCACCCAACTCAAGGTTACCAAATGAAGAGGCAGGCGCTGGGGACTGGAAGGCGGGAAACAGGAGTTTATTCCGACGGAGCAGAACACGTCAAATCAGACAACAGGGTATCTTCTCGAGGTGCTCTAACCGCATCTCTGAGGCCTGGCCTCTTATACACGAGTTTATGGCTTTATTACATTTATGACATCCGTGGTATTGCTTTGAAGTACGAAAAAGGCATCTTTGGAATCCCCGGTTCAGGCCCGTTCTCACACATATCTACAGTAGGGGTCCCCACCCAAATCTCAGCATGATGGCTATCGCGCAGCTGGACATTCCGCTGGGAACAGGAATGCGGGCGATCGGTCGGATCTAGGGGTGTGAAGGCATTGATTAATCCCCGCTCCTTTGATGTGAGGCGAGGTCCTACTGTAGGGGGCAATAAACTGTATCTGTTGCGCTAGGTGATGGCCTGGGATCAGGCCGGACAATCGGGCAGGGAAGAAGAGGTTATCAAGAAGGGCCTGTTCTATGAATGAGATGAAAGAGTGAGAGGGTTCAGCGCGGGATGTGGCTCGGAGGCAGGGTCGCGTTGGAGGTGCGTTTATGGCCCAGGCAGGAGAGACCGGGGGCTGTTGGGGCGCGGGGGATGCTTGCGAGGCCGGGGGGTGAGGGGGAGAGACGCGCTGGCTATTGGCAGTGGGCAGAGAGACCATGGTTTTCAAAAAGATGGCTGCTGTTGTAAGTGAGCGTGAGTCTGAAAGGGGACAAGATGGCGCCGATAATGTTGACATCGCAAACCAGATTTTAACACAACCGGCCCCACGACCACCACCCGCACCAACCGCATGTCTCCTGGACCAACATCAACGACACCATCAAGATCATGAACACCATCCACTCCGGATCTCCGTCAGACCCTTGCCCACACCACATCTTCAAGAAAGCCAGCATCGCCATCGCACCCCATCTCCAGAAAGCTATCAACATCTCCTTCAAGACAGCAACCTTCCCGGAAGGTTGGAAGCATGCCGAGATCAACGCCTTACTCAAGAAACCCAAGGCGGACCCCAAAGACCTCAGGAACTTCTGGCCCATCTCCCTGCTCCTGTTCCCGGTGAAGGTCATCGAGAAGACCGTCAACAAACAACTGACCCGCTACCTCGAGGAGAAGAATATCCTGGACCCGTCCCAGTCCGGGTTCCGCAGCAACAACAGCGCCGAAACTGCCCTCATTGCCGCCACCGATTACATCAGAACCCTGCTAGACAATGGAGAAACCGCGGCCCTCATCCTCTTGGACCTGTCAGCCGCTTTCGACACTGTCTACCACCGCACACTATGAACACGCCTCCACGACGCCGGGATCGAAGAGAAAGCCCTGGACTGGACCACCTCCTTTCCGGCAGAACACAGAGCGTCCGCCTCCCCCCCTTCCGCTCCGAAGCCACCGAGACCATCTGCGGCGTACCCCAGGGCTCATCCCTCAGCCCTACGCTTTTCAACATCTACATGGCACCGCTCGCCCACGTCGTCTGACTGCACAACCTTAACATTATCTCCTACACCGATGACACCCAACTGATCCTCTCCCTCACCAAGGACCCACACACCGCCAAAACCAACCTCCATGTAGGAATGAAGGCCGTCGCCAAATGGATGAGGAACAGCCGTCTGAAGCTGAACTCGGACAAGACGGAGGTCCTCATCCTTGGACCCACCCCTTCGGCCTGGGACAACTCCTGGTGGCCGACCGCACTGGGAACAGCTCCAACACCCACCGACCACTCACGCAACCTAGGGATCATCCTCGACTCCACCCTCTCCATGACTAAGCGGGTCAACGCCGTCTCTTCCTCCTGCTTCAACACCCTCTGCATGCTCTGCAAGATCTACAAGTGGATCCCCACCGAAACGAGAAGAACAGTCACGCAGGCCCTCGTCAGCAGCAGGTTGGACTACGGAAACGCACTCTATGCAGGAGCCTCGGCAAAGCTCCTGAAAAGGCTTCAACGCATCCAGAACACCTCTGCACGCCTGATCCTCGACATCCCTCACCGCAGCCACATCACAACCCACCTGAGGGACCTGCACTGGCTCCCCATCAGCAAGAGGATAACCTACAAGCTCCTTACCCATGCACACAAAGCACTCCACAACACCGGACCAGTGTACCTAAACAGATGACTCAGCTTCTACACCCTCACCCGCCAGCTACGCTCGGCCAACCTCGCCCTTGACACAGTCCCCCGCATTCGAAGAGCAACCTGCGGCGGCAGAACGTTCTCCCACCTCGCCGCAAAGACCTGGAACACCCTCACCATCCACCTACGACAGACCCAAGAGCTGCTGACCTTCAGAGGACTCCTCAAGACCTGGCTTTTCAACCAGTAGCAGCACTCCCCTCCCCCAGCGCCTTGAGACCCTCACGGGTAAGTAGTGCGCTTTACAAATGCAATGATTGATTGAGACAAAGAGGAGGAGGCTTCCCCCCCATGGGCCGCTTGTCACTGGATCATAGCTGCAATGCCCATTGGTGGGTGTGTTTTCCTGTGTCTCACAGGTCTGGAAAATGGCTGCAAGTCACATGGGAGAAGGGGCCAGTGGCATAGTAACGGCACCATTAGCCATTATGCAAGCAATGGATGCTGGACAGAAATTTGCATTGGGTCTTAGATCCATGACCCCTGGTACCACTGCACTTGCTGCACTATTGGTTGCCACACACCTGAGAAAAGTCCCATCCCAGGGGCTTCGCAGCCATGATCCAATGCTGCAAAGGCCATGAGTGGTGATGTGTTAACCTGAGCACAGCAAGGCCCAAGGGAGGGGGGGAGTAACATAGCAATAGTGCTATGGGCCCTGGTGCAAAGTTAAAGTGTCACCTCACCTTTGTCCACAGTAAAATACAGTCATAATTTGGGTACATGAGGCACCTAAACTCTCGGGAGCCAGTGCCATTGCATCTGATACAACACTGATGGCTATACCCCTGACATGGACCCATGGGCATAAGAATGTTAAAGCACTGTTTAACAATAGCAATTGGGGCATTGGGAGGGCCACTTCTCTCCTGGTTATCTCACTCATGGTGTATTGCTGCAAGGAATAGGGGAGAGAGTGCACCTGCCTTGGCCCTTGCATGCTTGGTCATACCAGTAAGTCTCAAGGCCTGGCATTGCAGCAGTATACCATAACTACAAAGTCTGGGGTAGGGTTCCGTACTGTCCTAGGGCCCCCAACCATGGACTAATGCTGCAGAACCAGAAGAGGGGAACCCGCAGTAGGAAAGCAAGTTCCAATGGGCCTCGCCACCATGATACAGAGCTTTGAGTCCCAGGGAAGAAGGTTGCTTGTTGAGGGCATCACATCTGTTGGCTAGCACTGCAGTGCCCATGGTAGAGTGCTCCATTCTTTTGTGTACCCAGATATGGTCTGCCGCTGCGAGGCCCAGGGATTGTGGTCCCCACCGGGCATCACAGCCATGGTCAATTGCTACAAGCCCCGGGGAGAGTCCCCTAGCCTGATCCTTGCAGATTTGAAACAGCAAGATGAGGCCCAGGGAAAGCAGCTCCCGTCCCCTGGACCTCGCAGCCATGGTCTTGAGCTGTGATGCCCAAATAGAATGGCCAAGTTTCCATTATAATTTCACAGGACACTTTGTGCTTCTGGAAACAGGTTGCATGTGTGAAGATATAAGGAGATATTTTTTCATTGAACATGTGGACTATGAGTTGTACAGCACATCTTTGGGGTTTCATTCTAAATTCCCCTCCTCTGAAGAGGCTATTTTAAAAGATAACTTGGCTGGAGAATGAGTGTGTTGAGTGTGACTACTATTTATACTATGTTTGAGTTCTAATCCCTTCACCACCTCCTGGAGTAAGCCTTGATTGCTTGCTTTTGCAAATGTTGAAAGGAAACTTTTGAAAATGAACAGCTCTGGTATCCAAATGGAGCTATTAAAACGTCAGTGAAAAATATCGGTATCTACCACACATACTGCCCAGTAACTGCCCACTGCCACAGGACCTGATTCAGTGGGTATGTTTTAGCTAGGGAAGTATGGTGTCTGACATCTAATCTCAGCTTTACCAATTCACCTACATTTGATGGAAATAAACACTGTTTTCAAAGGCTGGGAAGGACCCACAACACAGTGACATTATTCCTGGGAAGGGCAGTCCCTGAGCCTTGCCATCAGAATCTCCCCCCCCCCCACACCCATCAGACATGGTCTAGTGGAGTAGTTGGAAACGTGGAACCAGGAAACATGTTTTATAATACTGTTTTTTTATTTGGCCATATTATGGATTCTTGGACAATCGTTTCACTGAACGTATTCCCCTGTTACCTTCTGGCAAGATTTGGAGGATTTAAATTGAATGTAAATTTAATAAGCAGGTGGTTAAAACAAATGGATTGGATATAACCTGAAGGAGGGGAGTAGTGCCCATTCACATGATATATTTACCAAAATGCAATACACTTGTAAATGTATAACTTTTACAGCAAGTAGCAGTGTGCTGCAGTCATGGGTCTATTAATTTAACAAACTGTGTGACCCTGGCCAAACCAAACTCTCAATCATACTTTGTATTAAAAACAGAACACAAAGTGTTGGCAAAAAAAGCTTAGAAAGTCCTTTGTTAAGGAAATGTATATGGTATGGCCAGAGGTGTCATGAAGAAGAAAGGGAAGGTATGTAAACCTTGGGAAGACTTGAGCAGTTGGAAGTTGTGAAACAATAGATGGAGATAAAATGGTTGGAAGGCAGAAAGGCAAAATGAATAAATATTGGATGGTAAAGAATGACATTCGGACACAAACGGTGCAGTGGGTTGAGATGGCAGAATTATAACACCCAGTCCCCTAAGGGAAAGAACAAATGAAGAGCTACACATTGGACACCCTGCAATTACCTGGACCAAACATAGGATAAGGGAGGACTTTTGGTTGCCTGTGGTCAATAGAGAGATAAAAGAAAGGGAACACTATGTTTATGAAAACAGCAACAAAGGATGTGTGTCAGGAAGTCTATTGTGATGCGGCAGTAGTTACCTAATGTCACAGCTGTGCATGGTACTTACTAGAGGTGCTGAGAACTTGAAAGAAGACAACACAGTAAGGCACCTACATTGCACAGCCTCCATTGCTATACGCGCAGTCATGGTCACGTGGAAGGGGTTTTCAGGGCCTCCATTAAATTCCAATATTGAAGGGCAGAGGTCACAGCATAGAAGATCACAAAAGTCAGATTTTGAATTCTTTCTGATATACCAAAACAATGCCATAGTCCTGAAGAGATAGACCTGTCTAGACCTATGTATGTCCCCCTCAAAGACGTTGGTTGCTTTCACAAATTGTTGCCTGAAATTCTAAAACCAAGATGAAATAAATGGTTATCCAGAAATGTTGTTGCCTTTTTAGATCATATATAAGTAGGCAATGATAACAGATGTGTGGCCGAAGGGTCATGGGGGCAGTCGGAGACCCGATCATGGCTGGCACAGTCTGCCTGAAGGAAGCCAGAAGCAACATTCTAGTTGTGGGGCTTGCCACACCCCTTAATCAACTGAAACCTGTAGATGAGGAGCATGCTGTTGTCGGTGTGGGTGTGGAGCGGAAGGAGGAAGTTGCATCGAGGTGGACGTGATTGTCAGGAAAGCGCCAGGACGGCGTTGCTGTGGAGAAAGAGGAGCAAACCGAGCCACGAGAAACCGTGAGGAGCACCACCTTTGGTAGGCAAGAGCAGGAGACACGGGACTGCCATAGAAGAGCGGCAGCAACCAGAATAAGCAGACCAAATGGAGGAGGATCCCAAGAGGCAGGAGAGCGGAACTGGCTGGACTCAGGGGAAAGGCGCTGAGGGACATATTGCCACAGCTCTACATCAGATCCATGCCCCCAGGCACGTACCTGAGAGGGTTCTTACCCTTTCTTTATGTGGGCACTCAAGAGGAATACCTTGTGGGCATGTGAGGGTCGCAATGGCAGTGTCTGGCCCTATGGACAATGAAGTTTGTAGGATGCATGAGCCCCTAAGAAACCTCCCACTAAGAGACTCATAGCTCCCAGGGTTTCATAATTGTGGCCTCTTTTGATTATCATTGTGTTCAGGTGCCCTTTGCCTCAGGGCAGTCGTTGATGGAATAATCAGTGTAAAGAAGATTGCTTTATTACTCAAGGCCCTGTATGTTCCCCGGAGGGCCATGCTCTGTCAATAGAAGAGCGTGTCAAGGAGACATACCGAAGCACCCCCAGGAGAGCTCACAACCCTCTGTTATATATAATAATTCTTTGTTGTATAATCCTCCTGATGTTAAAAGAAACAAACATCCTAAAACCCACACTGACTTATAGTCATATCTGACAACCTGTTACAAGAAGCTACCATTTTTGTCCCTAGTCTTTGTTCAATGCTTCTGCAGCTTGATTCCATTTGTATTCTTATTTCATCGTAGACGAAAGCAAGGATATTTATCCAACTTGGTTCTTGAAGGGTTTGGTGCCTTGCTAAATGACACAGCACTACTTACCTTCTTCAAGCAAGAAACATAAAGATTGTCAGAGGATTTTTCTGTTCTTTGTGGATTTTTTCTCTTATCTGGGAAGACACTTGGCACCTTTTGCATGTATATTAAATGCAGGATCTCATGGTGGCTACTGCTGGAAGTCACCTTTTCTTCAGGCAATCAAGAAGGAGCCTTGACAGAGTTTCACAACTTTCAATCCTGATACTCAGCTACCTATGGGAGAGAGATGGTCTGTATGTCATAGGTCTCTTCAAAGGCAACGGTGGAGTGTTAAAATATTTGTTGGTACTTCAGGACTGTTGGAAGCCGAAGTCCCAGACACGCACCACTGTCACCAAATGCGAGACCCGGGGCTCCTCCCTCAATGTTAGGCCAGTAAGGACGCCGTTTGAGATAGCCCTGCTCACCCCCTTAGTAGCTTGGCACACGTGTACAAAACCAAACCCACAGCAACCCACTGGTGACGGTATACAACCTTTACAACGCAACTTTTACAACGCACTACCATTACAACAAAACTTTTACAACGCAAAATCCATTACAACGCATGCATTTACAACGCAGTCATTACAACGCATGACACTACAACGCACACCACTACAACGCATGCCATTACAACGCAGTCATTACAACGCATACCATTACAACGCATAACTTACCATCCAACACTTACCCTACTGTTGCACCCCCTGGAGTTAGAATAGTAATTTTTACCCCTACACTATCCAACACTTACCCTACTGTTGCAACCCCTGGAGTTAGAATAGTAATTTTTACCCCTACACTATCCAACACTTACCCTAATGTTGCACCCTCTGGAGTTAGAATAGTAATTTTTACCCCTACACTATCCAACACTTACCTTACATGCAATGTAATTGTAGTATGCGTTGTAGTGGAATGCGTTGTAAAGGTAGTTTCAAAGAATTCGTTTTAATGGCATGCGTTGTAATGGTGTGCATTGTAATGGATGTTGCGGTGTAAAAAATGCGTTGTAAAGGTAGGCGTTGTAAAAGTATGCGTTGTAACGTCATACATCCACTGGTGACACTACACATGGACTCCACACGAGTTTGATAAAACGATTATAAACTTTATATAAAAAGATATACGATCAGACCGCACGATACTAAAGTCAACATATAATAAAGGGTAACACTCGTTTCGGCTGGCTGGTAGGTTCAAAACCCAACCACCGCTTTCAAAATGCTATGCAAGTTGTAATGCTAGAATCACACGCTTTGCAATGGACAAAGAATAGTATGCTGCGTAACTATACAATCCTCTGCTGGACAAAGGAGAAATAATACAATGCGTAATGATACACCCCGGTACCTTGCAATGGGAGAACTAATGCAATGCGTACTGCTACAATCATGTACTGCACAATCAAGGAATAGTGCAATGCGTCACACCCCAAAAACGTACTTTGCAATGAAGAAATAATGCAATGCGCACCGCTACAATCATGTACTTTGCAATGGAGAAATTATGCAATGCGTAGCGCTACAATTGTGTACTTGGTTAGGCAGAAATAATGTCAGGCGTAATAAGACAGTCCAGCAGTTCGTTAGCAGCAATATTGGCAATGTGTATTTCGACAGTCAGCCTCTTCGATAACAGTTGCCCCCCACACGTATCAACAATGACATAAAGTATAGGTTCTCACTTTGGCCCCAGTACTGACGCTCCTTTGGTCAGTACTTGCCCCAATCTGAGCCGAAGCAAAGGCTCACGTGGCCAAGAGAGTGTCCCTCCCAGCCCGCACCCTGCCCAGGCAGTGATCCACATTATCTGGGGGCGCGACCCCACTCTCCTCTCCTCATTCAGCGAACTGGGTCTTCCGTGCAGAACTTTCTCTTTGGGCCTCAGCGGCTCCGCCTGGCAGCTCAGCTCTTCCGGGGCTGGGGGTCTGGGCCGTGACTGTTAGGAAGGACTGAGGCGGCCACAGGGCACACGTACCCTGCGCCTCTGAGATTACATTACTCCGGGTGCACGTTCACCACAGCACCCTCCGGGTCTCCTCTGGCACAAAGCCACACAGACAACGCTGATGGGACTTCATGTCGACTCTGAGTGCACGTTCACCAGGCACTCCTTCCTGCGGTCTCAGTTGGCACCAAGTTGGCACCAAGACACGCACACCGCGCTGTAGAGACTCACTTTCTTCTGGTGCACACGATGATCCGCCGACCACCTCCACAGTCCCAGGTTGCACCAAAGCACGCACACAGCTTCACTGAGACTTACTCCAATTCCGGCGCCCCGATCTCCAGGTGCTCTTCACCAACGCCTTCGGACGCACCCCGACACGCTCACCGCGTCCGAGCCTCACTTCTCCATGCACTCGATGACCAGGCGCTTTTCACACCCCGACGCACACCCTGCACGTCCGAGACTCACTCCACTTCCGATGCACACGTTGAACAGGCGCTCCTCACCAACACCTCCTGTGCACCACGACACGCGCCATGCACGTCCGAGACTCACTTCACCTCCGATGCACACGCCGACCAGGCGCTCTTTACCAACGCTTGCGGTGCACCACGACACGCACACAGCGCATCCAAGTCTCACATCACCACCTATGCACCCACCAATCAGGCGCTCTTCACCAATGCATGCGGTGCACCATGACACACAGCGTGTCCGAGACTCACTTCACCGTCGATGCACACGTTGACCAGACGCTCTTCACCAATGTCGCCTGTGCACCACGACACGCACCCAGCGTGTCCGAGTCTCGCTTCTCCTCCGTGTGTCTAAGATCACAGGGCACACCTTCAGAGGGTCTCAAGCTGCCAAAACACGCACCCACTACGTTGCTTGAAACTTCTCTGGAAACTTTTATGTTCCTGTGTTTCCAAACAGGGAGCCAGTGCACCTCGGACCCTTGGGGTAACAAGACAAAGCACAAAGCACAGTCTTCTTCAAGCAGGGGGACCCAGCGCACAAAGCAGAGTCCCAACAGCCTCCTCCTTGGTTAAAAAAGCAACTGTACTAGTAAGGCAAACATACCAATCATGGCCAACCAATTACCATTACACTTTACACAGGGAACACTTGTACTTTGACACTGATCAGCAGTGGCAAAGTACCCAAAGCATCTAAATTGGCAACTCTATGTCATAAAAACGGTCTTGGGGAAAGCAAAAAGTTTAGGGAACTTTAGCCAAAAAGGCCGAATCCTACAAGGACCATTGCATTACGAGGTTAGAATACAAGGTAGCGAGTGATATTGAAAAAGCAAGTGTAATGACATTTTCAGATGAGAGTGATCCGCAGAAAAACGATGATGTACAATGGAGTGCAAATAGTCTCTTGTGAGATGCAGGAATGCCTTGTCAAGATACTTAATAGGAAATTGAAAGATAGCTTAGTTATGGGAATGAGAGAGAGTGGTGATTGGAAGAAATATTGGGGCAAAAGGGTTGCTATATAGAGATTTTTACGCCATATGGTACTAGAGGTCTTGTTCCTTATTTAGGTGCTAATAGGAAGGCAACCTAACACAAAGTTGTGTCTTGAATTGTTGAACTAGTCTAACATGATGGACAGGAATGATGGCATTCTAAAAGAGAAGGTGGGAAGGTAGCAAGAGGAGACTTAAGGGGTACTGAATGAGAGAGGAGGAGTTAAGAATATAAAGGTGATTTACGAGATTGTTTGAAATTGAAACTCCCAGGAAAGGCACTGAAAGGAGAGAGTGCATTTTCACAACTGACCAAAATAAATGAAAAGTCTTTTAAAGCAGGAATAACAATTGAATTTACACATAGTGGTTTTGTTCTTACCAAACTCAGAGGGGGAGAACAGAACATGAAGGAGGGAAGTAGAGTGTAAGGGAGACGAGCAGGTCCAGAAGAGAGTTTCAGTTATGCAAAAGATTTGAGAAGTATGTAAACATTTTCTATTTATTCTTATTGTTTAGAATTCTTAGTTTGTTTCAATCTAAGGTGAAAGGGCTGCTGTATTTGCGAGATCTTCCTCCCACTACTTACTAGGTCAATAATGAATGGAACGTGGGAAGAATGTCTAGATATGATGGCTAGAACCAAGAGGACAGTTGATTCTGAGCTCAGCCAGGAGGTGGAGTGAATAGAACCCCAACAGTATTAGTGACTCACCCAAAAATAAATTATATCAACAACTGTACAGGGCTGATAGTCATCGTCTTTTACTGCAACACTTTTTGAATACCAATAAGTGTGTATAATGGTGATTCATATTGGATATGTCAATTGTGACCACCGGAATTGAATTAACAGCGAACAAACAGTTTGCCCTTTTTGATGATAGTGACCTACCCGTCAAATTTCAATATGTGTTTCTAAATGTTGTTCCTATATAGGAGTGATAGAGTCCATTCCAATCACTTTTTTGTGAACAAATTGGATTTGATTGGAGCAGAGACTGCCATAGATCTTACTCTCTTATTCTTGCTTTAAAGGCAATCATTGCCCTAGAAAATGTTTGAACAATTCTTCATCAACTTGTACACCACATCTCATTCAGACCTGCCCACTGGTCTCTTATTCCATCGGTCGCGTTCTGCCCTTGGACTGGTCACAGAGATGGTGTAGCCTCGGTCATCCCCCCCTTTCTCCCCACCCCTTTTTTTCTCTTCTTCTCTTTCACCTTTTGGACTGAAGGGGGTAGCGGAAGTAAGACACGTGAGGAAGAGGCTATAAGAGAGGTAGGTCTGTTTTTATAATGGGGAATTAATGTGACACAGATGGAGTAGTCTTCTTATTAAATAACAAAAGAATAAGGTTGAACAAAACGGGGGCAGTCTCCTTCTTCTGCAATGTCCGGTTGCTCCTTGGCTGTGCTTCTTTTCCAAGATTGTTCCCCTTGAGTTTAAGTTGTGTCACCCAACCATAGGAGATGTTTAAAAACACTGTAATTGCACTGCGGTACAGCAGGAGACAGCTTTGTGCCACCGTCACCACACCCGTGAAATCGCTTCTCCTTTAGTGTGGTTGTTAGTGTGTGCTTCCCACCCACCAGCTGTGTATAGCAAACATATTCTGGAAAGAAACTTACCTGTGGCCATAGTGCCAATATCGGCCCATACCCCGGACCGCTCCTCCTCCAACTTTCCCAAATAACAGACACCACACTATGATTTGTTGGAGAAAGTTGTTGCAGCTTTATTAGCACATACATTATGCCAACATGTTGGGTTATCTTACGGGTGATCCAAGAGCAGGCCGCCTCTCGCGACCCGCCCCCCTGATGAGCCATAACCCCCCGGGGTGTTAACCGCGGGGGCGTTGTCAGTTTCAGGGGAAGGTCTAACCCCTCCCCTCGGCGGACCTCTATTCCGCCCCTTGCTCACGCCCCTCCCCCTCGGGGCGGAGCGTTGTGGCAACCCCCGGTTGCTCAGGTCTACAACCGCCCGAAGGACTAACGGGGCGCCGTCGGTCCTCCAGGATCCATCACAGCGTGGATCTCCCAGGGGATAATTCTGCTCTCGCACCCTTCCGGTGCTCCTGTGGAGGGTACCCCTCTGTACCTTCCTGCATTGGATCGCCCTGTAACTCCGCCTGCAACACAAAAGACAGTAATATTAATATCAAACCCCCCCCCACTTACTGCCCGAAAGCAGGGTAAGCGGATGGGAGGGAAAAACAGCAACGGGCAGTCACCAGCTCGGGGTCCGGGCAGGGGAGGGCGAGGGTCAGCGCGAGCAGCGGCCAGGAACAAAGAGGGCGCTTGACCCTCGCCCCTAGTTTATATAGCCTCCTCGGACCCCTCCCCAACCGGAAGTGACATCACTGGGGGACCATCCGGTCCCCCCAACACTAGACCGTACCGAGGTCTGTGCCATCCTCTGGCACTAAGGGTGGCCGCCCCCGTAGGTGGCCACCTTTGGTGGCCCGGGGCAGCCAGTCAGAGTGCCAATATCGGCCCATACCCCGGACCGCTCCTCCTCCAACTTTCCCAAATAACAGACACCACACTATGATTTGTTGGAGAAAGTTGTTGCAGCTTTATTAGCACATACATTATGCCAACATGTTGGGTTATCTTACGGGTGATCCAAGAGCAGGCCGCCTCTCGCGACCCGCCCACCTGATGAGCCATAACCCCCCGGGGTGTTAACCGCTGGGGCGTTGTCAGTTTCGGGGGAAGGTCTAAGTCCTCCCCTCGGCGGACCTCTATTCCGCCCCTTGCTCACGCCCCTCCCCCTCGGGGGCGGAGCGTTGTGGCAACCCCCGGTTGCTCAGGTCTACAACCGCCCGAAGGACTAACGGGGCGCCCTGGGTCCTCCAGGATCCATCACTGCGTGGATCTCTCTGGGGATAATTCTGCTCTCGCACCCTTCCAGTGCTCCTGTAGAGGGTACCCCTCTGTACCTTCCTGCATTGGATCGCCCTGTAACTCCGCCATGGCTCTGGGTGTGGCCGCCGCTGCCCCAGAGTCCCCCCACACACTAGCTTCTTATTAGTACAACTTGCTGCTCCCAGTGCTTCCGCTATATCAAGCAAAAGATGCCATATCAACTTCGGGTAAATGCACCCCGTCTACATCAAAGCACCCAGTGCATTTGGTAAGTAGCAACCCAAGCCTGATGAAACAAGTTCTCCTATGTTTCAAGCTACTCCCAGGTTCGTCGGGCGACGCTATCCACCTATCCTTGGCGCCATGGACCTATTGCACTACAATTGCAATCGCCGGCCTCCCTCGGCTCGGCAAGGACAAGTCTGCTTTCTTCCTCAGCACCACCAAGCTGGCACACCACCAAACTTCCTTCTCACTTCTGCCGCCCACCGGACAGGGAACTGTAACAGAGATGTCCCTGAACTTCCCAACTAACTGCAAACTGTGCTTTGCAGGTGTCCGTCTCGTGCTCCATCCCCCAGTCTATTCCTATTCTGTACAGCTGGCTGACCAGCAACCAACAAGCCCCTATCAGGTCAACAACTCCACTGCCAGTGGCATGGTGTCCCCTGTCTAGCATATGGCCTCACGCCCTTACTTAAACATACTGGGGAGACACCCACCATCAAGGTCCCGCCAGACGGCTCACTCCCATAAAGCCGACCCTACTGTAGGCTAACAAACTCCTCGCAATGCTTAGCCTCACTGGGGCGACACGTAACCTTCAACCCATGGGAACCTAATTGTAAGTCCATGACCTCTCAACTATGCCTGCCAACCCCGTTCTGGTGTGGGCTTAAAACACTGTGTAGAGGATCTCCTCATGTATGACACTTGTACAAGTCGCCCCCTGTGCCTGGCCTTCGATGGACCCTATGAAGCTTGTAACAAGCAGCCTATACAACTGTATATACCAGTTGTGCAACTAGAGGAACTAATCCTTCCTCTCTCTTACTTCCTGGCATGTGAACACTGCCAAAGGAATCCCTAATTTAGTACCTGAAAACAACTAAATAAATACTGTCTATTTATTGCCCGAGGCCCTAGCCACGGGCCCTCCACTGCGTGTCAACCCCTGTTGTTGAATTTTAGCTGTTAAAATTGCCTGCCGACTTCCGGACCCTTCACGTAACCCCAGCCAAACCAATTGCTTACATGGCCAAATGTGCCAACCTGTGTCCCATGAATTAACAAGTTAGAGGCTTACTGTAACAGCCTGATCCAAAGTGGAGGCAAAGCTGAGAGGTCTTAGTGGGATCAGACTGGAGGAGGTATGTGTGTGGCTAATGCAGGCCCAAAATTCTGTGCAACCTGATAATGCATCCCCATAGTGCCAATGGGCCAGAGTAAAGGAAACTGGCAATGCTGTGGTACAACTATGTGATTGTCTCAGCGTGGGCCAAGAAGCAGCAGTTAATGTGTGGCTTATGCAGGCCCAACTAATCTGCAGGGCTATCCAGCTTGTTCAGGTAATGTGCTGAATATTGCCTGGTATATAGCCGCTATGCCAATTGCCTCCCTGTAATTTACAAAAGGAGCACTACACTTACAACAGTCAATGCTGCTTAGTTGCCCAAGATAAAGAAGCCACAGTTAAAGCTTTCTTGCATAGCCAACCACGAACTAGCCACCCCCCTTCAGAGCTACACGTGTAAAACTGCTATGTGTGACATTTCCATAATTTCAGTGCACGATGAGTGACATTGAAAGACTAAGAAAGACACTTTCTTGCTAGCACACAACATTGAAGATGAGGGAGACCCAATGTCAGAATTACGCCCATCTGACCCACAAGCATTTTAGGCAGACCAAGGGTATAAGGCTGCTTTTGTCAGACATTCCATAGCTTGGAGTGTGCATGTGTGAGACAGTAACCTATGCACGAAACCTTGGGCGTAAAAGTGCCTGGTCTTGGATGAGACTGCGTAGGGCAGATGGAACAGAGTATCACAAAATTACACAGTCAGTCAGAACTGCCTGGCCCCGTGAGACCGGAGATTTTAAGAGAAGTCCTCCATGTACCCCACAACGAGGACCCGCCCAGTCGTCTACCATTCTACCCATGAGGTTACTTGTCCGGTCACCTAGGAGCTGTGGCCCGACAGGAAAATAAGACTTTGTTGCTGTTTGGTCGTTGCCTAATGTTGTTAAACAATAACTGTGGGTATCGTGGAAGAAAACAAAATTCCACCATTCTGAACTGATCAGCCTGTGCCAAGGGAGTAGTCCCAACATGGGTTTTTCCAATGTGCTACAGGTATCGGAGCACCCACCCGTCCCTCAGTGGATGGGGCCTCAGTTCTTCAAACTGCTAATAAAATTAATAGAGAACAAACGGCACAGCAATCCATTAATGCACATGAGATGCATGATATGCCCAAATCAACCAGTTGTTGAGCTGAAAACACATTTCCCATTATCTTTCGCATGAAATGGATGATTAGCCCCTGTTCTGCCACTGCATCCAGCGCGAACACCCCAATTATAGCACCGTAAAACACATTGTCCAGACTCAAGTAAGAGAGAACATCCAATTCTGCACAGGGCTGACTAATAAGTCCCAGCTCCCAGTTACTATCCATGTATTACTTCCATGAGTGAAACCAGCACACGTCCCACACCCCGGATAGTAAGACAACTGGGGAGAACATGGGAATCACAGACCCTAGCACACTGCCCCCAGTGTGCTATGATCCTTATACCTGTTGGTAATTCAGGTGGCCCCCCATGTGGGTGGGGCGGTTCTCGTGCACGGTTCTGCATTAGAGACAGAAAACATTCATTAAAATGTGTCCCCCCGATCCACGATCTGCATTCTCTGCAATGAGACATGGCCGTCAATGCCCCACACGCTACCCAGGCCAGTTGGTGTTACGAGCACTAATTAGTCAGCATTACCTGCACCCTTCCACAATTAAAGTTGTCCCCTCTTATTAATTGAAGGAAGTCCATTCATAAACGAAACACTCCTCTCCTTGGCTCTGAAGGTGTCTACCTAAGTGTTCTGATGCCTAGAGAGGCTGCCCATTCTTGCAGTATTATCCCTCTAACTGAGTAGATCCTCTGTTGTCGCATGCGCCCGTCACCAACCTCTGGTAACACAATAACGTTTGATTATTACGTTAGACTGACCACCTTGAATGTACCTCACTTGTACTATATACGCTAATGTAATTGGCACCCAAGACCCATTGTCCTCCTGGAAGGCCAAGTACAAACATCTTCCACTATCAGCTCTTGTTGAAACTTGCTTCTTGTACTTCACGTAGCTATGTACTGAGAACACCTATGGGAGTATCGGTTCTGTCCCCCTTGAGAAGCGTTCTGACCCCCATCGGGCAAAGTCCGTGCTCCCACGCCAGGCGCATAGAACTGCAGAGACCTGCAACAAGGTTCCTTTCACCTCTAAAAACTACACTGTCTACTCTGCAGCGGGCCTCTATATTGAAGCTTGGGTCAGTCATTCCACGTTTAACTGAGTGATTAAGTCTATTCTCGCTCCCCAAGAGTTCGTCTTCAAGTTGTTAAGAGTTCATGCACTAATATCCTCTTGCAAGGCCCAATTCCCCCTGGTAGGACCGCAATGTTCTTGTTAAACTTTGATTCATTGCTAGCATGGTTACCCTGGCACCAGCATATCATGCCAGGAATGATGGATGAAGACACTATTTCCGAAACACCAGGAATACGCTCATAATGATCAATGATGCTAATAGACATCAGTTATTAACGATGTAATTCATAAGATATGCTATATACACACCACCTAGACAGTGTTTGTGTGGACCTTACACAAAATGAAGAACATTGACGTTAAGTAAATTACAACAAGGCATGCCCCACCATCAATTTACTACTTTGTACACGTTCCAAACCACAACACAGGTCGCTTCGATGGCTGCCATGAAGTGATCCACGACGTCCTCCTCTGACAGATACCTGCATGGATATAAACAAAAGACATCCAAGCCCGCTGGACGGGCTCGAGAACCCCCATGGTGTTGAGTTACCTTCGGCATGCAATCGTATAATTGACACGACACTTCCCCATATGCATAGAATCCTAAGGCATGCCTAATGGCTAATCATTTAATATCACCAACTAAAAATACGGTGAAGCATTCCATGTTCTCCGTACAAGCAATACTAATCCCAATGAGCAACAATGACCACTGGAATAATATTAACATTGGGTACAGCAGCAGTGTGTTGCCCGGTGTAAAGAGCTCTCCCTAGTAGCAATAAACGCTATGTAATGAAATAACACTACAATTAGAGGCTCCTGACATCTTACAGGTGTAGTGGCAGACGCATGTAGAAAAGAGTACTATTGCCCTCTCGTGTCACCAATAAAGAATGCTTTTAACATTGTACATTGTCAGTCCACAAAGTGGTTTCTCTATGCATCGTGCAGCCATATATCTAATGCGGATAAAATTACATGCGGATGAGGTGGGGGAGGTCCCATGTCAACCTGCTCAATTTGGTTGATGACTGCTCACATACCAGCCGCTAGGTTCGGAGCTCCCTGGGTATGTGTTGACCTTGGTTTGGGTGAAAACACAAAGAAAGACTGGGGAAGCAAAAGGGAGATTCAAGTTGCTGAGTGTAGTAGGCCGCACTGGCCAATGTAGAAATAGCTTGCATGCGTAAATATGGTATGTATAGCATCAACTCCACAGGAGCATATATGTTTACACCAACTCCACCTTTTTTGATGAGCTACCTAAATTAATCCTGACCTAATACGACTACCTGATCCCTGCAGAACCACGTCGCCGAATGAGGAATAACGTATGTTAAACTCGCCCATCAACGAACTCGTCCCTGCGTAGCACACATAAGCTACCTGACCTATATATACAGTGGTTGTACCACAATAGCTGTCCATAAATTGCCCTTAAATATGTACTACTACTTACAGTTGTATCAATACTATTGCTAGTATTTAACTTATATGTTGTTTAATGTTAAGAGTACTTTCATCATCATGGCTAGACCCAAAAGTGTCAGGGCACTGAACAATATAAACTGTTACAGGAATAAACAAACAAAATTAGCAGGCCTTAAAGTTGAAGCAACACAAGCAGAACTGTTACAGGAATAGAACAACAAAATTAGCAGGCCCTAGAGTTGAAGCAACACAGGCAGAAGGCACACAATCTCAAGCACAGCAAGCACAGACTGTACAAGCAAAGGTAAGAATAAATATGACAAAATGTCCAGTGGCAAACGCACTTCCTGGCAAACAATCAAGCTGCAACTGTGTCCAATATAGCCGGCCCACTGAAACAGTGGGACAAACCAAATTACCCATGCGATTTCAGCCACGATGTGGGATCCTACAACTTCATCTCGCTGAAGTCCTGCAGTGATAAAATTGAGAGGGATTAATACCTTATGCCCACCCCCCCACTACCCAACACTGCCCGTTCCCTTCAGGTTTGTCGACCTTCTCTTTGCCGCCCGTCTGCTGAAAGACAAAACAACACGTAAAATTCCCCCCCTCCCCCACTCGATAGCCACCAAATGCTCCCCTCCCTTAACAACCAAAACCATTTTTATTATGAGCAGAGAATTATAATATGATAGTTCCGCAGCTCTCTGTAGAGCAATAACACTAGATCTAGCCTTGCATCGACACAAAATTTTAATAATTCCAATATGCAATCGCGCTAAAAGAGAAACAAGACATTGATGGAAATATCCCCCGGGACGCAAACGCGCGATCAAGTGAAAACACGGCCAAAGCTACACCAAGTCCCCAGTCCTCACCTGAAAACCCAGGCCAAAAAAAAAACAGCAACGGGCAGTCACCAGCTCGGGGTCCGGGCAGGGGAGGGTGAGGGTCAGCGCGAGCAGCGGCCAGGAACAAAGAGGGCGCTTGACCTTCGCCCCTAGGTTATATAGCCACCTTGGACCCCTCCCCAACCGGAAGTGACATCACTGGGGGACCATCCTGTCCCCCCAACACTAGACCATACCGAGGTCTGTGCCATCCTCTGGCACTAAGGGTGGCCGCCCTCGTAGGTGGCCACCTTCGGTGGCCCGGGGCAGCCAGTCAGACTTGGCAGAGGGTACACTGGTGGGCTCCTCTTCTGGAATGCCAGCAGGGATAGTGAGGCTCTCACCAAGCAGGCATGACGTCGGATTGTCGGCTCTGGTACCGTCGTCCTCGTGGTTTCGCCTCTGGTCTCCCTTCGTCCTTCTGGCATCTTACTCACATCCCTGCGGCTCATACGCGTCCCGTCTCTCTCTTCTGCAGTCTCTGGTCCCTCCCTCATCTCATTCTTTTTTTTTAAAACACGTTTTATTGGCATTTTATCACACATTCATCCACATACATTAGCAGCATCTACTCCATAATATAGTGTTCAAAGCATGTATGAAGCAATCAACCATGGAGAAGAAGTATTACAAATGTCAGTGTCAGGTTCATAATTATATCAACCATTGGTGGGTCCAGTAGACGTGCCTACCAACAGCTAGGAGTACCCCAGTCATGCATTACAGGATCCTAATTTGGGATGCCTGCTTCTTTGCCCACATGGTCCCATACAAACATACATTCTCGGAAGCATGCAACTTGTTTATGTCTGGGTATGCCGAGTCTCTGCCACTCCGGGACCCTATAGTCATAAAAAACACGTCAAACCGGGAATTAAAAACTGGGATACTAGCTGCCTGTCAGTGTCCAGGAGGGTACTATACGTACATAGAGTGTCATAAGTCTTGAATAGTGCCTGGGTAGGGAGGGGAAAGGAGAGGGAGGGGAATGGGGAGGGGAGCAGGCGGGGGGGAGAACCGGCCCATCCAACCAGTCAATCCTGCGGTTCAATCATGGCCCCTCGTTGCACCTGGGGAGTCTGGGTATTCCCAGGCATGTAATATGTTCCTCCATTGGTCTGCTATCGGATGCAGTCGCAGTCCTATCAGCTCCTCCCTATGCAGCGCTCTCTCCTCTGCCCCAGCCCACGTTGTTACCTCCCTCCGCCACACAGGAGCCTGTGGTCCGGTATGTGTTTTCCACTCAATAGCTATACGTCATCTAGCCAATGCCAGGGACAGATCTATGAACTTATTTCCTGCTTTACGTTTAGGTGGCCTAGGAAAGAGTCCCAACAGACAGACTGACACAGTGCAAAGGAGCGTACGGTCTAATGCAGCATTGAGCACCGGGAGCACTATGTGCCAAAATGCCTGTGTGACCCTGCATGCCCAGGTCATATGAAGGAAATTTGCATCCTCCCAATTACATCTCGGGCAATGCCTTAGCTCTCCCCCGAAAATGTCAAAAATCTGGTGCGGAGTTAAATACGTCATGTGCACATAATTGAATTGTATATACTACAACCTTGTGCTTCGTGCTACTTTCTTAGGGGACGCCATGACCCTGCCCCATTCTGCATCTGTGAGGTCCCTTTCCAAATGGCTGTCCCATTTCTCACACAGCCGGACCAGGGGGGTCAGCAAGGCCTCGCGCAAGGACGCATAAAACCATTTAATTTGGTGTCTTGCTGTGTTCAGGATAATCAAGGAATGCAGTACGGCATTCGTTTCCGGCTCCTCTCTATTCCGGCCCCATAACTGAGCAAACGTCCTCTGCAGTGTCTCATACATTAAGAACTGGCCCGCGGACAAGCAACACACCTCCACTAACTCTGCAAAGGGAAGCAAAATCTTCTCTTGGTAACAGTCCCCGCGGTTTTGAGGCCCACCTCCTCGCAAGAGGTAAATTACTCCATGGTCATAACCTGCTGTGGTTCGCTGTGAGGCAGTCCCACCAAGGGCAGCTCTGGGGGGTATTTCGGAGTGTCAGGTATCCTTTTAATGCTACGCCTCCAACATTGTAATGCCGTGGTCTGCAATATAGATGTGTAGGGAACTCTTGTTGTGTGCAGTAGGAGTTACTACTGCACACAACAAAAAAGTTCTGTCTACATTCACGCCCTCTAGCCATTGGGCCAGCCACTGCATCTGGGCTGTGAGCTGATACAGCCTGAAGTCGGGGACTCCCAAACCTCCCGCATCTATAGGGCATTTCAATATCGTAAGTGACACTCTACGCCTGCCATCCCCCCCATACTAGGTGTCTCACCAGGGAGTTAAGATACGAAACCAAGCCACAGGCAATGACACTGGCATGTTGGCAAAATAATACAACACCCGGGGGAGCATAATCATTTTTATCAAGGGTACCCTGGCCATTATGGGGAGGCGCAGCGTACCCCAAAACTGGACACTAGATCTAAGGGATCGCAGCGCTTTCCCCAAATTCCCTTCTCTCAGGTCCTCCAAGGAATGGAAGATCTGAACGGCCAGATATCAGAAGGTTTCCCACGCCCAGTTAATGTCCACAGGCTCCTCCAGCGGGCGCATTAAGGGTCCCGCCACTGGGAAGAGATATGTCTTGTGTTTATTGACTCCTAATCCTGACAGGTCCATAAACATCTCCAAGTGTCCCAGGGCCGTATCTGCCCCCTAGCCACATCACAGAGATACACTAATAAATCATCGGCACATAGGGAGATGATGTGTGTCATTCCCCCTCGGGTCAGCCCCATGCCCTCTCTCCCTTGCTGAAACTACTCAGCTGGGGGTTCTATCGCCAAGGCAAAAATGAGTAGCGACAGGGGGCAGCAATGACGGGTGCCTCACGCTACACGATATTGGGAGGAAATAGTTTTACCAGTCCTGACCCTGGCCATGGGGAAGTATACAACAGTCGTACCCAAGCCACCCAATTATCCCCCATACCAAAATGCCTCATAACCGCCAACAGATAATCCCATCCTACAGTTTCAAAGGCCTTTTCTAGGTACATTGATAAAATAGCAGCCCGTTGAAGAGCGGGCGCTCTAGGGTGTTAACGTATTGAGTACAATCAACGGACGTTGTACGATGTGTTGAGGGAGGGAATAAATCCATTTTGGTCCGGGTGGAAAAGGTCCCGCATGTGAGGACACAGCCGAAATGCCAGCACTTTACTAAGGATCTTAAAATCGGCATTGAGCATGGAGAGGAGCCTAAAGTCTTTCACTTCAGCATCCAAGAACGCCGTCTTAGGAAGCAGGACCACCAACGCATCACTCGTAGTGTCCGGCAGGCAACCCACTTGAAGAGACTCCGCATATAGTGTCACCAGCCTTGGCGCTAACTCACTCCCATATTTCTTATAGAATTCCTCTGACAAGCCATCGGGCCGGGCGTTTTCCCATTGGCCATAGTGGCGATGGCGGCAATAGCACTCTGCACATCCTCCAGGGTCACCGAACAAACGAATTCCACGTTTGTTTCCTCCTCTAGTGTACGAAGACCTAGCAGCAGTAGAAAAGCCTCAACAGCTGCACTGGAAGGTCCCGGGTGGGGTGGGGGTCAGCATATAGGGCTTTATAATAATCCTTAAACAAAATTTCTTTTGGGACACCACCACGCTTAATGCACGCATTGATTACTAAATGTCCAGCTGCAGGCTCGCATTAGCGCCATTTACGCTACCTACAGCTTCGTTTTAAAAACGCCGACGGAGACTCACTTAGAAGGGCTCCTAGCGGTTTTTAAATCACCTTTATTTTTGTTTTTATGTCACAAATGTATTTTGAATAATAACTTACTTTTGTGCTGTTGTTGGGCGTGTTCCCCGGTCCACCACTGAGTATTCACCTTGTTGTGGAGGGATAGATCGCCTCACCAGGAAGTGTGCTACTCCACTTCCGGTTTTCGCCCAGGTTAGCAGTCTAGCTGCTCGCCACCAACGGCATATAAACCCCTGAATTGCTTTAGCTCGTGGATTCTTTTGGGACACCACCACGTTTAATGCACGCATTGATTACTAAATGTCCAGCAGCAGGCTTGCATTAGCGCCATTTAGGCTACCTAAAGCTTCGTTTTAAAAACACCGACGGAGACTCACTTAGAAGGGCTCCTAGCGGTTTTTAAATCACCTTTATTTTTGTTTTTATGTCACAAATGTATTTTGAATAATAACTTACTTTTGTGCTGTTGTTGGGCGTGTTCCCCGGTCCACCACTGAGTATTCACCTTGTTGTGGAGGGATAGATCGCCTCACCAGGAAGTGTGCTACTCCACTTCCGGTTTTCGCCCAGGTTAGCAGTCTAGCTGCTCGCCACCAACGGCATATAAACCCCTGAATTGCTTTAGCTCGTGGATTCTTTTGGGACACCACCACGTTTAATGCACGCATTGATTACTAAATGTCCAGCAGCAGGCTTGCATTAGCGCCATTTAGGCTACCTAAAGCTTCGTTTTAAAAACACCGACGGAGACTCACTTAGAAGGGCTCCTAGCGGTTTTTAAATCACCTTTATTTTTGTTTTCATGTCACAAATGTATTTTGAATAATAACTTACTTTTGTGCTGTTGTTGGGCGTATTCCCCGGTCCACCACTGAGTATTCAGCTTATTGTGGAGGGATAGATCGCCTCACCAGGAAGTGTGCTACTCCACTTCCGGTTTTCGCCGAGGTTAGCAGTCTAGCTGCTTGCCACCACCGGCATATAAACCTTATGCCCCCTATGACGCGCAGTGGACGAGCGCCGCGGGCGCGCCTAAGGCAAGCCTGTCTGCGCCCGTCTGCGCCTGTACCGGGCCCAGGGCCATACCTCCTGGCCCTAAGGATGCCCACTCCATTGGTACTCCTTTGCGCTACTCTCCATCTCAGCTAAAGGAGCTAAACATATGTGCCGTCAATTCACGGTGTCAGCTTCTGCCCCTTGCTACTTCCCTTACATCTGCTCCAGCATCATGCCCTGGCTGCAATTTCAAACTCCCCTCCCCCCTTCCGGCTACCTACCCCACCCCCCTCATGTCCAGGCCCCCTTATCGTGTGGCGCTCATTAATGCTCGCTCCCTTCCGAAACACAACTTGGAAATTAGGGAGTTCATCACCAGCCAAGAGCTTGACATTCTCTTTATTACAGAATCCTGGGGCGATGCTGCCTCCGGTCCAGATTTTTGCCTAGCCACTCCGGATGGTTCCTGTGTGGTAAGGCAGGACAGAGGCATAGGTAAAGGCGGTGGGCTAGCTATTATTCATAAAGCCTTATATCACACTAAAATGGAACCCATTCACCGCTCGGACTATGAGGCCTTTGCCTATTCCATCACTCTTAATCATAATCAAGTCTTCAAAGGCATTCTTTTATATCGCCCCCCTGGTCCACGCACACGTTTTCTTTCAGCTCTTGACGAACTCACTGAACTTTTGGTAGGACCTTCTGACTATACGATATTAGGAGACTTCAACTTTCATCTGGAAGCCCCTGGTGATAAAGACACTATGCAACTTATCACTGATTTACATGCTGTTGGACTACAGCAGTTAGTTGCAGGTCCCACTCATCAAGCAGGACACACGCTCGACGGTCTGTTCACTAATAACTGTGACATCTCGCTGCTCACCGTCCTCCCTTTAGCGTGGTCGGTCCACCTCGCAGTTATCTTTACTATGAGAGCCCACAATCCTAACCCTCCTCAGTCCAAAGCTCGCATTTCCAAGAGCACTCGAGTCTGGAAAAACCTAGATATCCCTCTATTTACTCATACCCTGACTAAATTGCCTTATGAGGCCTCTTAGAATCCCAGTTTATTGTCTAACATGTACCAGGACTGGATCCAGGATGCGGTTAATCGGGTAGCTCCGATTAAATCCATCTTTCCCAACCGCGCTACTTCATCTGCTCAATGGTTTACTGAGGACCTTAGACTCCAGAGACAGTACTGTAGGAACCTAGAGAGACACTGGCGCAAACATTACAGTCCTGTGGACAAGCAAACTTATAAAGATGCGCTGGCTATATATAAGAGATCCATTGTCACGCACAAGAGCACCTTCTTCTTATCCCAAATTGAGTCTGCCCAGAACTCGGCTAAGAAGTTGTTCCAAATAGTGAACACCCTCTCTAATCCCCCGACAAGTCCTTCCATTGAGGCATCTCAAGATCTCTGCAATTCGGTAGCCACATTTTTTGCCACCAAGGTTACCAATATATACTCAGCTTTTTCCTCCCAAAACCACCCCGAGGGCTCTGATTCCTACCTCCTGCCCCTATCCCCCCGACCGACTTTCTCCAATTTTCATACAGTCTCGGCTGCACAGATTAGTATCAGGTCAGGCTCTCCTCTAGATCCGTGTCCTCCTTCTATATTGAATCTAATCACTGAGGTTATTACGCCTCCCCTCACGGACATTTGTAATTCCATCTTTCTGACAGGCTCATACCCGGAAATATGGAAAAAAGCAGTCATTAAACCGCTGCTAAAAAAATCTTCCATTGACCTCGCTGATTCAGCCAACTATAGACCCATTGCTTGCCTTCCCTTCCCTGCTAAAATATTTGAAACACTTATGAACCAGCAGCTCTCTGAGGTCATCGATCACCATCAACTCTTAGACGATACCCAATTCGGGTTCAGGAAGGGCCATGGTACAGAAACTGCCCTGATAAAGGCTTCTGATCAGATCAGGGCTATCCTAGTCCAAAGCGGGCGGCGGTCCTCATACTTCTAGATCTGTCCGCTGCCTTTGACACGGTCGATCATTCCATCCTGATCGACCTTGTCTCAACCTTAGGGATCAACCATCTGGCTAAGGATCTCCTCGCCTTATTTCTGGCCAACCGCACGCAGGCGGTGAAGCTGGGCACGTTCTACTCGCCCTTCTTCACTCTACCCTGTGGGGTGCCCCAGGGCTCCTCGCTAAGTCCGACACTATTCAACATTAGGCCTGGGCGGGCAACTTCGCTACGCCCATGAAGTGGGCGTAGTGTCACCTACTTCGCCCTTTGCAAAGTAGGCGAAGTAGGCAACACTACGCCCACTCCTTGGGCGTAGCGAAGTTGCCCGCCACCCGCCTCCCTCCCGCCCTCCCGAACATAGCTAAATTTAATTAAATGGGCCATATAATAAATAAAATACACTTACCTTGTCCGCGGCGTCCCGGGGCTCCCTCTGCCCGTTCACGGCGCCAACTTCTAACCAATGCGCATGCGCATTGGTTAGAAGATGGCGCCGTGAACGAGCAGAGGGAGCCCCGGGACGCCGCGGACAAGGTAAGTGTATTTTATTTATTATATGGGCCCATTTAATTAAATTTAACTATGTAGGGGAGGGGGGCATGCAGCGCGTAGTGGGGCTACGCGAAGTGCGCAGGTGGGCGAAGTTTCTCGCCCACTTTGCGTAGCTTCGCGTAGCCCCACTACGCACACTACGCCCACTACGCCCACCCTTATTCAACATATATGTGTCGGACTTGGCGAGGGTCATTAAAGCACACGGGCTGTGTTTAACCACCTATGCGGACGACACCCAGCTGGTGTTGGCAGTGCATAAGGATGGATCAGCTGTTGCTTCGAGATTCCAGAAAGGGATGTTAGCCATCTGCTCCTGAATGTCGAGTAACTGCTTGAAATTAAACTCGGACTAAACTGAGGTCATGACCTTTGGCAACCTCTCTCCGGAATGGTCTTCCATCTGGTGGCCAAGTGAAATTAGTCCACCGCCAGTCCCAGTGGCCAAGGTCAGAAACCTTGGGGTCATGTTCGATGACAAACTGTTATTCAAACACCACATGAACACAGTGGTATCATCCTCCTTCTACATGTTAAAGAAAATTAAGAAGTTACTTCCATATCTCCCAGCATCAGCAGGAAAAACCTTGGTCACCACTCTTATTTTTTCCAAAATGGATTACGGTAACGCTCTTTTCCTTAACACACATGAACAGGTCTTAGATAAACTCCAATCTATCCAAAATGTGGCAGCTAGAGTCCTGCTTGGCATTCCTAAACATCACTCCACCTCCACACGTCATTTGCATTGGCTACGAGTCAGAAGCCGGATCAAATTTAAAGCGCTCTGTATCGCCTATAAGGCCATTTACAACACTGGACCATGGTTCCTGAAGAACGCTTTCCGGATTTATGCCCCTAACAGATCCCTACGTTCATCTTCCACCTTTCTCCTACCAGTCCCACGTACTAGAACCGCCACCTGGGGAGACAGACGTTTTCTAGTGGCGACTCCTAGGCTTTGGAATCTGCTTCCTTTGTCCATCAAAACCAGTCCTACTCTCGTCATTTTCGTAAACTACTGAAAACCTGGTTATTTGATCAATGATTCTCCCAGCTGGTCTCTGTCCTAGGAAGATCCATATGCGCCGAGACACCTCAGGGTATTTGCGCGCAATACAAATCACGAAAACATAAACATAAACATAAACAAAGTATTGATATCAGTGGGCTCCTGCAGTGTCACACCATCGATCCGCCGTATGCGCACAATCGGAGATCCTTGCGTTTCGGGATGGACCAGCCAAAAAAGCAAACAATCAGCCCGTCCCTCCTCACCCTGTACACCATCCATATAAGACTTGTAGTCATTGGGCCTAAGTCATTACAATGTAGAGGCGTATTGCTCACGTTTGTCCAGAAGGCGCGCATGAACCTGCGCGTCGCGTCCCTGGAGATTATCCAACTCCCGTATTTCCCCCTCCTTATCTAGCAATTTGCGATGCAATTCCCTACGCACACCCACCGTTTGCCCCATGCAATAGCCCTGCACCACCACCTTAAACGCTTCCCATTCTATCAAAGCAGTTGAGGCAGAACGCTTATTATCTGCAAAATAGTCACAGATTAAGCATCCTCAAGGGACATTGGAGTGACGCGACACATTGGTATTGGGGGGTCTGTTCCCATGTGGGCGGAACATCAACAACAGTGGCCTATGATCAGACAAGGTGCGCCCCAAATATTCTGTATGTGTGATGGAGTCACTAAGGTTGGAGGAGTACCAGAAGGCATTCAAGCGGGTGTGAAGCTGGTGCATGGGGGAATAGAAGGAGTATTCTCACATGTCTCCATGTTGGATCCTCCAGACATCATTCAAACCCCAATGGGACATCCAATTGCACAGACCAGCTGCCACTCTGTGGGTCTGGACTCCAGGCAGAGGGGGATGCGATCGATCTAGGTTCACATCAATCACCCTATTGAAATCCCCACCTATAAGTACTGGGCCTACCATCATGTCTGCCATACGAGTCGAAATGTCAGCCATATAGGCCAATTGGTCCTGATTGGGGGCATACACACAGCCCAAAGTAACCTCCCATGCATACAGCTTCCCTAAGAGAAAGACATACCTGCCATCTTTATCTATAACAGATCATATAAGTTCAAAGGGCACTCCCAGTCGAATCCAAATTAAGGCCCCTCGGGCGTAGGCCGAGAAAGACGCGGCATACACCTGCCCCCTCCATCATCTACATAGCCTCTCCACCTCCTTTTGAAGGAAGTGAGTTTCCTGTAGGAAGGCTACCTGAACCCCCGCCTCTTACGATAATTATGAATGTTATGGTGTTTAGACATGGATCCCAACCACTTAATGTTCCATGTAAGAAATGTCAGCGTCTGGTGCTGTATGGCCATTTCTAGTCAAGTGCACCCCCCCCCAACCCTCCCCCGGCCAAGTATATAACACAGCACCCATGTCATAGACAAGACAGGTCTTAAAAACCAAAAGAACTCCTGTTTGTTCGACTTGTCACTGGCCATCATGTTGCATTCCTGAGAAGCGGTCGGTATGGTATTACAGGTGTTTTTTTAGGTCTCGCGTGGCGTACTGCGCACATGCGAAGTCGAGCTCGCGAGATTTTATGTTTTAAGGAGAACTTCACTAGCGAGGGTTAAGCCCCGCCCCTCTCCATTGGTTGGCCTCCTAAACTGTGGCCAGCCATTGGATAAGAGGTTCTAGTGACGTTCTCCTTTCTCTTTAAGCCCCGTCTTTTTCAGATTGACTTCCCCAACTTACTGCTGGCATAAAAGGTTTCTTATCTTCTTTATGGGTCCAGATGGCCCCATAAAGAAGATAAGGAACCTTTTACCCCAGCAGAAAGTCGGGGAAGTCAATCTGAAAAAGACGGGGCTAAAAGAGAAACTTCTTTGTGTGGTGTTTACATAAAGGACAGGCTTAAAAATAGGCGGATCTGCTGCCTACCATATATGTCTACTAGACTGCAGCCAATTATCTCCTCCCCGGAGCTGGTGTTATCTTTGTAACCACTTTTTTGCTGCTGTCCTGACCCTGGCACTTTAAGAACAGAAGGCGGTCTATGGGGCTCTTACGGTAGGACGATGCTACGTGGTATCGCTGTTTAGGTGTGTCCGCTGGCCTGGTCCGGGAGCTGCAAGATATTGCAGTGAGTGTGCCCCCTTTTGCCGCCCCACTGGGCAGGATACCAGGTTGACCTCGCCTGGCGGGGATTTCTTTTTCCGGACCTTAGACGGCCTAAGTTATCCCGCGTCCCCATGCCGTTGGGTCGATCTCCTCCGGTTAACGCGGGAGGAGTGGCGGCTAGTCAGCCCATGCAAAGCAGCAGCCAGACTGGTTCCCCCCTTTAGGACCGTTCTTCTGGGGGTACTCCTCACCCGTATAACAGCCACCCTCCCGTCACCGTCCATTCCCCGGCTGCCCGCAACAGATCTGAGGGGGAGGGGCTGGGAGACGGGCATCTACTCCCGGGTACGCGCTGAGAAGGGGCGAGGTGGAGTGCCGCTCCGGCCCGGTCGGACTGATTCCGCACTTTGCGAGCTTACTGGGCGGTCGCATGGCCAAGGGGCTTTTGTGTCCATTCCAGAGACCTTTCCTCCTCTTTTTTTTTGCATCAGTGGCGCCAGGAGCTCTGGGGGGCCGTCCATGGCAAGCCCCCAGTACTTAATCTGGCGCCGGCAGCGGGGTGTCCCATGTTGACCTGGATGCAGAGTCTGTTCCCGGTGGTCTCGGCGACTATCAAGGGCCGTAGGGTCGGGACAAGCGGCACACTCTTTCCTGCTACCTGACCATCCCGAGCGGCTAGGCCCACCGCGTGGCCGCCTGCTTCCGATTGGAGACAGTGTTCCCTGGGTGTGGGGCAGCTTATTCCGGGGGACAATGCAGGCTTTCCGGGACAGCGCTGCATGCGATTCCAGTCGGAGGGGGGCATGGGCTGGTGATGCATACGGGAGCATGCTGCTTGTGTTCGTAACTGACTAGACTCTAGGAGAGATCCACTGCTAATCTCCCTTCTCTGTCCGCAGTTACTAGGATAGGGTTCACTGCACCTGATGGATACCGTGCCCCATGTGGGGGGCATTTTAATAACTGCGGTCCACGGCTGGCGGGGGGGGGTGTCGAAGGGGTGGGTGTGCGCCGCGCTCTCCCGCGTCACCCCATATCCTAACATGGGCATGGTAGGTTTGTAGTGCTGCGTCTGGCACTTTGCCCCGGGCGGCCCCGCCATCTCTGCTGCTGTGGCCTTGGAGCTCTCCCACACCAGTCTTTGTCTGCTGAGTGCTGCGCAGAGAGGGGGGGCTTCCTTAGCGGCATTTCGTGTGTGTGTGTGTGTGTGTGTGTGTGTGTGGCTCTGCGTGTGTGGCTCTGTGTGTGTGGGGGGCTCTGTGTGTGGGGGGGGCTCTGTGTGTGTGTGGGGCTCTGTGTGTTTGTGTGGCTCTGTGTGTGTGTGTGTGTGGCTCTGTGGGTGTGGGGGGCTCTTTGTGTGTGGGGGGCTCTGTGTGGGCGTGGGTCTGTTTGTTTCTGTGTGGCATTTGCGAGAGATTAAGCTATTGGCATTGTAAATGACAATGCCATTTATTTAGCTGTTTTCAAAACCAACACATAAATGAAAATTTTGTCATTTACAATGCCAATAGCTCTAACTTTTGCAAAGGCGAGACCGTTGCATTGTAAATGCTTGTTGGGACTAGTCATGTGGTAGAGCAGGGCCTCCTTTGCTCACAATTGGTATGTCTTTGTTCCCTATGCAAGCCTTTCCTACTATGGGCCCAGTCACGGCCCGTGTGGGTAAGAGCATGGGGCGATGGGGCCGGGTTGGGGGGATTCGACGGACGACCAAGAGGGAAAATTAAATTAGTAATGAATTCCCCTTATCGTCGTCAGTCGAAATACCCCCCCACCCAGCGCCACCGCTCTTACCTACACGGGCCACGGCTGTATTGGCCTAAGAGTTATACTTACTTCTTCAGCTTTCATCTCTACAAGTATCTGGATTTCTGAAGCTTATTTCTGAATAATTTCAAGGAAACAAAATACAATCATTTGGAACATTTTTCATTCCTGAACCTTGATGTACTTTGTAGCAAAAGCCTGCTGTCAAATGTGAAAGTGCAACATTGAAATACTTTGTAGCAAACATTTCTTGCAAAATGTGAAAGTGCAGATGAATGATAGCGAACACATTTAAGTGTATGCCATTTATAAGTTATTGCAATTACATTTTATAGTGGGAGGACTCGGACTCTCCTTAACCTGAGAAGACAGTAGGTGAACGAAAGGTCAAACACTGTCATCTTTCTTCCATTTGGTAATTTAGTCATGGCCAAACAAACAGGTGCAGAGAGAATGTGGGGCAGAGCTATACCTGAATCCAGACACTAAAGGTTAGCCTGTGTTATGCTGACCAAAAAAGTATTCTCAGATGCCCTTTAGTTGCAGAACAGATATCCAACAAATCTGGTGAAAAGTGCCTAAAAGCATACCTATCCAATTGCAATACTTAACTTGGCAGAAATCTGTTACTTGTCCCATACAGGCATATGAGGAAAGTAAATGAAATTAGAGTCGAAAAAAGCAGGCTTGGAAAGATTATACTGTGATCACTGGGAACTAGGAGCCAGGTGTGCACCAATTTGCACACCGACTGTTTTTCTTACAGGGATGCAATTTGCGATGTGATCCATGTATAGAGAGATGGCATCGCCAACTATACATCAGCCGAAGGCAGCAACATGGCCTACCATACAAATATTAATGAGGTATATTACTATTTGTGGGGCCCTTGAATTGGCTGCGAATGCAAGGATGGTGGTCTGTAAGGGACACCAGACCTCCTCCCTATATTTACAGATACAAAAGGTGAACAGTTTTTCCTAAAAAGACCGGCAGTGTCCCTTAAAGGGCTACTTTTAACAAACATAAAAATCAAATTTCTGAAGAAATCAGGTGCAGAGGAGCATGCCTGCCGTCTCCAGCCGCCCAATATTTCCAAACCCCTTTAAGAAGCCGATACCTTCATAACTTGGGTGTTGTTATCTGATCAATGATTTGCCACTGCAATTGCAGTCACAAAACATTGCTACTCTTAATTACAAATTGCAAAATCCTTGAATACATTTTTAGATTTGCAAAACTTGTAATTCTGCAAATCCCAGGCTTTGTGACCACAAATGCATTGATACCCAGGGGGCGTGGCTTGGCGCGCAAACGGAATGGCCGCCTAACTGAACGGCTCCCGTTTCCTACGCCACTGATCCTGCAATTATCCTCACTGGCTGGAGGGCTGGCTCTCCCTAACTCGGCGGAATAGACAGAGCACCGACTCGGTCACACTCGACCCCAATTGGAGACCGCTGGGAGAAACCTCCGATCGGCTGCCGGCACTGACAGGTTTGCCGGAGTGGCCTCTGGAGCGGCGGTGACGGGGACCCCGGCTGCGGTGCCTACGCGAGGCCGGTGCGGACCACGAGGAGGACGGCCAGAGACGGGGGCCTTGCTGAAGATCCCGGGCCGGACGACACATCGAATCCTGCCACACGCACTAGCGGCCCATGCCGGGGGGTCGGGAGCCGCTCCTCTCCTGAGCGTGGTAATATTGAGAGACCTGACCGGGAAGGTGACAGTGCCGGCGGTGTGCAACAGACTCGGCCGCCCCCTGAACACGGCTGAGGGACACGGCGGGAGAGGAGGAGCGAGCTGCCCAATCGGCTGAATGACCATTACCGCGGCGCAGTGAGTACCCGGCCGCTTTGCTGAGGCCGGTCATTGATACCTGCTTGGTGTTTTGTGCGCCGGGCTCCCTGTGGTGACGGGGCCCACGCTCTGGTGGTGGCGGTGCTATGGCGTCCCTGTCGCGACTGGATGGGGCCTGGCCCCCACTCTGAGACTGCCTATTTGCCTGCACCCACCTGGTTCACTTAGAGATACATGGCACAGTGGTACTGTTGAACTGCCATTGGTTAGAGGGAGCGCTGAGAGAGTGCAGGAGAGAACTGCTCAGAGGGGGACGTGTGTGTGCCTTGGCTGCCCCTGATCCTTGTTTCTTCGGCGTGACTGACTGCCTTCGTCTAGCTATCCGGCCATAAGTACTGAATGCGCCTGGCCACAGGGTCCAGACCACACCGACGCTCCTTGGCTGCACCGTGCACAGTGCGGACTGAGTGGAGAGGGGCCGGTTATATTCTCTGAACACGCGCCGGATTTTCTCCGCATACACGCAAAGGTGGCCCAGGAGCGACGTAGGGGCACCATGGTGCGCCCGGAGAACAGACAGTCAAAACTCAGCTTCGAAGGCTCCAAGAAGGGAACGAAGACGGGGGTGGTGGAACCTGGGCCTAGCGGCGCGGACACGGCCGTTATACCCTCCCCCACGGCTACCTTTGATCTGCACGGCCTGTTCCAGGAAATGCACCAGGGCTTTGCTACGGTGGTGGAGAAGGTGGATAGGATGTCGTCCAGATTAGATGCATTAGTACACAAAGTCGATCAACACGAGGAGAGGATAACCGTGACAGAACAACGTATTTCGGACAACGACGACCTCACTGCCACTCACACCTCCCAGCTTGCACGTATGGATGGCCTTCTGAGAGTCATAGCGGCCAAGAACGAGGATTTGGAAGCCCGGAGTAGACGCAATAACATCCGCGTCACGGGTATTCCGGAATCCACAGACACTGGTCGAATGGAGATCTACATTGAGGCGCTCCTCCGGGCGTCCATAGGAGATGATGCCTTCTCACCTCAATTCATAGTAGAGAGCGCTCACAGATCGTTGGCCCCTGTACCGAAGCCCGGGCTGCCTCCTAGACCGATTATTGCTCGTCTGTTAAATTACCGTGACCGCGATGATGCCTTGAGAGCTGCAAGAACCAAGCGTACCCTGCATTACAATGGAGTTGCTTTTTCCCTGTATCCTGATTTTACCCCCCTGGTGCAGGAGGAACGGCGTAAATTCCTGGCCGTAAAAAAGAAGCTGAGAGACGCTCAGATAGATTATGCACTGCTATACCCGGCAAGATTGAGGGTAACGCACCAGGGCAAGCAACGTTTTTTCACGGAGCCGAGTAAAGTGGAGGAATATTTGAAACAACAGCGCAGGGCACAGAGAGACAGGCGGGATGAACATGCGGATTCGGATGGGGAGTTGCCCCCGGCGGTCAATGATGTGTAACGTACCCTATATCCCCTGATCGCCTCTGCCCTGCGGCAGCATTGCTGTATCTGTCTTACATTTGCTAGTTCTGAAGGCACTCTTGCAGCTATTGGGAGTTGACTTCGCCTGAGTCCACTAACAGTGCCCAATATGTAGGAACTGCCCCCTCTACCCATGCCTCTACCGTGGCCGGTACCGAATGGGAGGCTATCGGGTGAGGGGACGGCTGTGCGCTAATGCTGATGTTCCCCCTACGGGAATACCCCGACATTGACTATTGGTTGTGGGAGTTCTGGGGGTGGGGGAGGTGGGTGGGCATGGGGATGAGTGGCTGCTGGCATGATTGGGATGCAGTAGTGGGAGGGGGGATGGGATCTGTTCTATGGGAGGTTGTTTGGTTGGTGACAGTAGTTGACTGGATGTACAAGGAGTTCGATGAGTTTGTGCAAGCGCTGCTGCAATGTTGGGACTCGCAGCGGCACTCTGTTTATGTCCGAATGTATTGGGATAATGGCTAATTCTACAACTGATGCACAGTTAAAATGTTTGTCTTGGAACGTCCGGGGGCTCAACGATGCTAAGAAATGCAGAAATGTCATATCGTATCTAGATCGCCACCAGGTGCAGCTTGCAATGTTGCAGGAAACACACTTAGCTCCCCGAGGTCGCATGACTTTTGGCAGCAGATGGGCCACTACTCGGTCCTTCTCCTCATATTCCTCGTATGCGAGAGGTGTAGTTATCCTGATTAAACGTACTGTTCCCTTTCAGGTGTGTGGTGAGCTGGCGGACGTGGAGGGCCGTTATGTATTACTATGGGGGCGGCTGGGCCGCGACACCATTACCTTGGTAAACTGCTACGCCCCGAACCTTGATAACCCTTGCTTCTTCACCACACTGTGGGGTAAAATCCTGGATATAGGGTCCCGCCACATCATCTGGGGGGGTGATTTCAATATAGCGCTGGAGCCTCACCTGGATAGAGCAGATAGGGAGACGCACTACAAACCCAGATCGAGAGCAGCGATAGAGGGTGTGCTCTCTGAGGGTGCCCTATTTGATGCCTGGCGTCAGCTACACCCTGGCCGTATGGAGGGTACTCACTTCGCGTCACAGACTGGGACATGGGCGCGACTTGATTACTTTCTCCTGACTAGAGAAGCGATAACGGGAGTGACTAATGTTACGCACCTTCCAAGGTCATACTCGGACCACAGTCCGGTGCTACTGACGTTAATTGTCCCAGGCTGGGATAACCCTAGACCGCGCTGGCGCCTACAGCCGGCAGCGTTGCTGGACGAGGTGTTCCGGGCCGAACTGGGGGAAGAGATCACTGCTTTTTTCCCGAGTAACAAGGGGACTGTTGATTCTGTGGACACTATTTGGGAGGCTTTCAAGGTTACTATTAGGGGCCACTGCATGTCAAAGAGCTTTGGGGTATTACGTGACATACAACGCACTATCCGGAAACTGGAGGATGAGATGAGGATGTTGGAGGCGCAGATGGTGGGGGGAGATCCCTTAGCCGCACACGCAGCATTCAGGGCTAAACTCACACAGTATGAAGAAGAGGCACACAGAGAGGCTAGATTTAGGGGCAAACACTGGCAGGCGAGGAAATACTGCGAGGGGGACAGGCCTGGAAAGGCTTTGGCCATACTGACAGGGGCGCAGCGCACTGACAATACTATCCTTGAAGTGGTCAATGACCAGGGGCACACGGTCAGAGACTCGGCAGACTTGTTGATGGCTTTTGTCTCCCACTATCACACACTATACACCACAGTCACCACCCCCGACATACAGTATGATGACTTTCTGGGTGACTTAGCTTTATGCTGGCTTAGCGATGTTGACAGACAATTCCTCGCTGCCCCTTTTGAATTGGACGAGGTGAGGGATGCGATTCTGTCACTCCAAAACGGGAAGTCACCCGGATTGGACGGCCTCCCTGCTGAATTCTACAAGACCTATGTAGACACCATGGCGCCGGTCCTCAGAGAGGTCTTCGTGGAGTCACTGGCGGACGGCACCCTTCCTGGATCCATGCGCGAGGTTGTCATTACCTCTTTATTGAAACCAGGCAAAAATCCCGCTTCCTGCGACTCATATCGCCCTCTTTCGCTTCTCAATTGTGATGTGAAAATACTGGCCAAAGTCCTAGCTACTAGGTTGTCTCTCCTCATGACCCGAATTGTGTTACCGGATCAGTCTGGCTTTGTCCCCAGTCGCTCCACATCCAATAACCTGCGTACGCTTTTCTCCCTGCTCCATACGGTCCATCCGGACCTCCCGGTCGCGGCAATTTTCTTAGACGCCACAAAAGCGTTCGACTCCGTAGAATGGCCTTATCTGTTCTCTGTCTTGACCCGCATGGGATTCCCCACTATTTTCATATCCTGGATCCATTTACTATATACGCACCCCACTGCTCGAGTCCTGATTAATGGTCGTCTTTCTGAGCCGCTCGACATCTCTAGGGGTACCCGACAGGGATGCCCGCTATCCCCCCTGCTGTTCGCGATAGCCATTGAACCTCTTGCATGCCGACTACGTCAGCTTCATGGTGAGGGAGCGATTCGTTGTCTCCAACGACAGATTGATGTATCATTATACGCAGATGATATTACACTGTTTGTTAAGGATCCGGTACACAATTTAAATCCCCTGCTCAGAGAATTTGTGATATTTGGCCGACTGTCCGGGGTGCAGATCAATTGGGCGAAATCCCAGTTCTTTCCACTTACTGAGGCCGTACCCGACTTTCCCTTGGACTACCCCCTCGAGTGGTGCAGGTCCGAATTCCGATATCTGGGCATTCAGATATCCCGCGACAAGGACGAGATCCTGCGCTCTAACTATGGCGTTGCTGTGTCCAAACTCACTGCCCAAGTGGACAGATGGATCTCTCTTCCTATTTCTATGGCGGGTCGAGCCTCTTTGGTCAAGATGGTGGTGCTCCCGCGCTTCCTGTATTTTTTCCTCAATATCCCCTTTTACCCAGGCGCCTTTTTTTTCAAGTCCCTGAGATCGGAACTTTGCCGCCTTTTCTGGGGAGGTAAGGGTCCACGACTTAAATGGTCCGTGTTGATATTGCCGTATGATAAAGGGGGGTTTGACCTCCCTGATTTCGAGCTCTACTACCTCTGTGCGCAGGCACACCATGCATATCATTGGCTCCTCCCTACGCCCTTCATGCCTCAGTTGGCAGTGGAGGACTGGATAGCCAACCCCCTGCCTCTGAATGGCCTCCTTCATTGCCAGCCCTCAGCCATAACAACGCCTCATACGTCGGTCACATGCACTATTGACGCATGGCGCCGACTAGCTAAAAGACTCGACTGCAAATTATTATACTCTCCCTTGCTGCCATTGACATATCACCCTGAGCTGACGTTGCTCCAGGAGAAGGGCTTCCAGAAACTCTGTGCGGCACTAAAAATTACTTGTTGGGGTGACCTCTTCACAGCAGGGCGCTTTAAGACGGCGGATGTGTTTTTTGCGGTACACGCTCGCACCCCCCTTGAGGTCTTCTATTTCTTGCGGCTCCAACAGGGTATGCGCGCCATACTTCCCGACTTTCCTGCCGAACCTAGTGTCCTGCCCCCGCTTCACTTCCTACTGAGCTCGCAGGATGGCTCACACTTGGTCTCGGGTCTGTATCGCAAAGTTAGAACGAGCGGTCCGACACCGGAGGTCTCGGCAAGGGCGCGATGGGCACATGAATTGGCTGTGGACATTACTGATGACCAATGGTTGTACTGCTGTACCCTTACGGCTAGGGTGTCGGCGAGCTGCAGACTCAAGATAATTCATTATAAATTTCTACAGCGCTTGTATTATACGCCTGTGAAAAAATATAGGTTTCGGTTAGCTGACACTGACCGCTGCGACCGCTGCCGCGCAGACCATGCGGACTTCTTACACCTTGCCTGGGACTGCCCGTCTATACAGGCCTATTGGCAACAAGTACACACCGCCCTAGAGTCCATGATAGGGTCCAACATAACACCAGACCCACTCACCATGCTGCTGGGACATACACCGCACATTCCCTCACAGTATAGGAAATTTGTGGATACTGCGCTTCTCCTAGCAAAGAGGCGCGTAGCATGCAGATGGGGTCGAGGCAGAGCCCCGAAGTTCAAAGAGTGGCTCACTGACATGACATACAGTCAGGACCAGCACACGACTTTCGCTGATTTGCTTCCAATGCCAAGTAGACCGAGAGACATATGGGGCCCTCTAGTTACTTACCTTCAGGCTCAGTTGGCTCGAGATGTAAGTCCGGAGAGAGACACCAATGGAGCGGGTAGTGCTACCCCGACATAATCTGCTTCATGCATTTAATGTTATTGAATTGATCACGTTACGGTTATAATTGAATTGTACTGGACAAGCCTATTCCCCCATGCTCCCATTTTGCTATGATATTGCTTATTGTTCTAGTACTCGATTGAAGATGCATGTATAGCCTGATCCATCCATGTGCTGCCCCCTCCCCTATCCTCTGCCCCTTCTGTATCTCCGTCGCTACCCTACCCCTGTTCCCTGTATTGACCCCACATTCTGATGTATTGTCGAGGCCCTGACGAACCAATGTACCCTGATCTCATGTGATTGCTGCATGTGTTGGATGCTGCCCATTGCACATTGTTCTCCAGTCACTGTAACGTCCCATTGCACGTTTTGTGTTGTTGCCCTTTTTCTTTTTGCTCTGTTTTGGAAAACACCAATAAACAAAGTTTTAAAAAAAACAAATGCATGGATACCCCAAGTCATAGGTGTTTGCTGCTTCCGCAAGGGCACACGATTCACTTTGTAAGTTGATTCCAAAAATCTAGGTCTAGTGTTCAGAAGGATATGCTTAGATATTGTAATATGTTGTACATGATTTTGTTTCATTTATACAATCTTAGTTTTTTTGGATCTCATTGTTCAATTTGAAGGTAAGCTGGTCCAGGTTGTGTAGTGGACTTGCCAGAATCTTTGACACTAATGATCAGAGGGGACAAGTGCAGCACCCTGGCAGCTAAGGAGTGTCTTATGGTTTGCACCTTCACCCTGTAAGGGACCGACTCTTTTTTGTGAAGCTGGAGCAGCTGATCATGGTGATACAAGGGTTTTCTGTTGGGTTGCACTCATTGAGGGCGCCAAGGGCTCTATAATATTACCCGTCTGTGTAAAAGTGTAAGTTGTGGGCTGGCACTATCTATACTAAGATGTGGGATCATATTCTAAGGATTATAACCTAGTTACAGTTTTGTTTCATTTCTCTCAGACTGTTCTGTCAGGCTGCTTGTCCTGTAGAAGTGTCTAAGTGTAAGTATGTCTTTCATGGTTTGAAGGCAGCAGTGACCATGTTCCCATCAGACATGCTGAGGTTCTTGTTCAGGTAGAGTGGGATGACTTGAAGCATAAGCCATAGAGAGCAGAAAGTAGGATTGTAACTTCAATGAAATGGTTCAAGATCTGACAACACTTTGCAAATTATTTGCTGCTGCTTCGTGTTCCAATCCAGGATGTAGCTATCATGGTAACATTGCTGTATGGCAGTGGAATGCTACAATACCTGTCTTAAGGGATGTCTGACTCTGCTCTGGAATTACTAGTACATGCTGTTCTTTAACGCTGGTGCAGAACAAAGCGGTCAAAGTGACTAAGTGCACCATATTAGTTGCTTTAAGCACTTACTGAATGTGATTAGGTAGACCTGAAGGAGGGGTAGATACCGTCCAAGGCGTCACTTATGGCCCATGTGGGAGAGCACAAGTTACGCCTTGACTTCTTGGAGAATGGACTTCATATTGAGTCCATGAAACACAAAATACAGACCAAGGCATCTCTTATGGCTCACGTGGGAGGACACAGGTTATGCCTTCTTGGAGAAAGGACTTCATATTGAGTCCATGGAACGGAAAACTCAGGCCTCTTATGGCCCATGTGTGAGAGCACAGGTTGCACCTTTTACTCTTGGAGAATCGATTTTATGTTGAGTCCACCGAACATAGGATGCAGGCGAAGAAATCTCTTTACGTGGACTTTATATTGAGTCTCTAGAACACAATTCATTACAGGGTCTTTGTGTATAATGCAGCCAAATGTATCTACCCCACCGCTGGAATGCTACAATTTCTCAAGTATCAGCTACGCAATTTTGTCTCTGGATCTCCCTGGACAAATATATATGTTGATACTTTGCAAGCTAAAACAATGCATACTTTTACAACGTTGTTTTTAGTTCACAAGTACCATTACAACGCATCTTTATATAACGCATACCATTACTTTGCAAGTGCTTTGAAATGCATATAAAATGTATTTTCAACGGATCCCAATTCCTTGCATACTTATAAAACACTTTTTTTAAGTAACCACCCTACACTATGCTAATTTCTGCATCCATATACACTATCCTACATAACACAAACAACACAACACTACCTAAAACCCTAAAACACTACCCCCTGCACGACCTTCCCCCTTCCCCATTCCAGTCCCTACACTCAAACACTACCCTGCACGACACACCAGACACTACCCTAAACCCTAAAACACTAGCCTACACTACACAAACACCACAACACTACCCTAAACCGTAAAACACTACCCCCTGCACGACCCTGCCTCTACCCCCAGTCCGGTCCCTACACTGAAACACTACCCTACACGACCCCCAAACACTAACCTAAACCCTAAAACACTAACCTACACTACACAAACGCTACAACACTACCCTAAACCCTAAAATGCCCCTACCCACAGTCTGCTCCCTATACTGAAACACTACACTGCACGACCCCCGACACTACCCTAAACCCTAAAACACTACCCTACACTACACTAACACCACAACACGACCCTAAACCCTAAAACACTACGCCCATCACGACCCTACCCCAGTCACTCTCCTACACTGAAACACTATCCTGCATGACCCCCGACACTACCCTACACTACGCAAACACCACCACACTACCCTAAACCCTTAAACACTACCCCCTGCACGACCCTGCCCCTACCCCTAGTCCGGCCCAACACTGAAACACTACCCTACACGACCCCCGACACTACCCTAAACCCTAAAACACTACCCTGCACTACACAAACACTACAACACTACCCTAATCCCTAAAACACTAACCCCTGCATGACCCTCCCCCTGCCCCCACTCCTGTCCCTACACACAAACACTACCCTGCACGACCCACAACACTACCCTAAACCCAAAACCACTACTCCTCAAACACAAACCCTTTAAAAATACACAACTCCTCTTACCTCTCTCTCCTCGGTGCACGTCCATTGTCCTCGGCTGCAAGCGTTCTCAATCAAAGGTGGTGAGGACAGCAGAAGTGCCCAAAAAGCCCCCAGCCAGCGCACAGGAGATTCAGAGGCCGCCTCCGCCCCACTGCTGTCATCGCTGCCTCGCTGCCTCCTCTGGTGCTCTGCCATCTGGGCACCAGTATTGGTTACCAGGCCAGAGGGGCCGTCACTCCAATTCCGGGCGCAGCCTACCGAACGTAAGCCGGAACTGCCGTTGGGATCCCCCTGTGAGGTATGGGGGTGCTACGGTAAGGGTGGAATCGGCCTGTGCCTGATCATACTGCATTGCTCTGCACTGGACCCGCACGGAGCCCCCAACACGTCCTGCCCACAACAACGGACCCGACACTGGCTTAGAGGCGCTTCCACTTACTGCCGGAGTCCGGGCGAGACGCTGAGTGTGTATCCGGTGCTGCTGCGGGGATGACTTGTAACAGTGCATGTGATGTAATAACATGCGTAGTAAAGGCTACGCATTGTTACAGCGCAGTTTGCATGTGATTCTTTAGAATGACATCTCACACATGAACTTTCACTAGTTAATCCTTCGAATACTGTTTTGAGGTGGCCACATGAAGACATGTAGCTCTCTACAGTAGACCTCAGCAAATATAATGTGGCTGGGTGTCTACACATTGGGCTGAACCCCCCACTTTCCTGTATGGCATCCAGGGCTGGACTGGGAACCACAACCGGCCCTGGCAAAGTGCACGGCCGTCCCCCCCTCTCCACTCGGGGGGTTGGGGGTGCCACCGAGCTCTTTGCCGGGCCGGTTTTCGGACGATTTTGGTACAGGGCCGATTTTGCAGCTAAGCTGCAAAAACGGCACTGTAACAAAAACGGCCCCAGGGTCCCAAAACTGGCCCCCACCCGTGTGGCGCACCGGGGAATTGCCCGGTGCCCGCTATGGCCAGTCCGGCCCTGATGGCATCACCCCAGAAATTCATCTTTGTTCCCTCCTGTCCAGGGCAACAGAAATTATGCAATTCTGCTGCAATTTTTGCATAATTATGGATTTGTCTCATTTGCCACGTAATCCCTCAACTGCTGCATAATAAGTAGATTGTAACAAAAAAAATTTGTTTCTAGCTCAAACAGATTGAAAATTACAAAAATATTGCAAATTGTGTTCCTACACACCAGAATTCTTCTGGAAAAGGTTGACTAGTCATCTTTCGGTTGCTATTGCTGTATGTGGGTGTTAAATTTGTACTAATAGGGTGAACTCTTCCTAGAGGCTGTCACCAGGTATAAAAATGTCAAGATAATGAAGTAGTACTATCACAAAATGTGAAGTATTATACCTCATAATTTGCCTTTACTTGGTGCATAATTTAGTCAACCCTACCACCTAATTTTGTCCTACTCTGCCGCATAATTCCAGGGGGAGCAGGTTCAAAACTGATTTGCATATGGCTGGGTCCAAACTGGATGGTGTGGTGAGCAAAAAAAACAATGGATTTAGGCCCAGATCTCTGACTGGGGTGAGTGTTTGACATTATTAAGCATTCCGTCCATCAATTGTTCTTTTTGCATTTTTCACCCCGAGTGGGACGGATATGCCCAGACATGGGTCCCATGCTCGCCATGCCACTGGATTTAGGCTACCCTGGAGGATGAGGGGTGATACCCTGACACCAGTCATAGCATGCTTGTTTCCGGTCCAGGGAGAACCTGGTCTGGCAGTTCGGGCTGGACTGTTCCCATGGGGAGCAGGGTCAAGACTGATTTGCATATGGCTGGATCCAAACTGGAATGGTGTTGTTGGAAAAAAACGATGGATTTAGGCCCAGATCTCTGACTGGGGGTGCATGTTTGACATTGTTCAGCATTCCGTCCATCAGTTGTTCTTTTTGCATTTTTCACCCCGAGTGGGACGGATATGCCCAGACATGGGTCCCATGCTCGCCATGCCACTGGATTTAGGCTACCCTGGAGGATGAGGGGTGATACCCTGACACCAGTCCTAGCATGCTTGTTTCCGGTCCAGGGAGAACCTGGTCTGGCAGTTCGGGCTGGACTGTTCCCATGGGGAGCAGGGTCAAGACTGATTTGCATATGGCTGGATCCAAACTGGAATGGTGTTGTGGGAAAAAAACGATGGATTTAGGCCCAGATCTCTGACTGGGGGTGCATGTTTGACATTGTTCAGCATTCCGTCCATCAGTTGTTCTTTTTACATAATTCCAGTGGCCCTGCTCCTGGTGGAACTTTCTTCTAAAGATTATTTTGCAATGTTCTGTGGCGGAAAGAAGAATGCCAGAAATCTTTGGTAACCCCGTGCTATCTTTGCTCATCCTTGAATAAGTGCAGAAGCCGGATTGTGCAGGAGAGAAAGTCTGTTACTTATTGCATGCTTAATCACACAAGATAAGGTGAACAGATAGGGGGTATTAATGGCATGCGAGCCTTCATATATAACCTTATTTAGAGCTGGCATGCGATGCTGTTTGTTGCAAGTCAGCCAATAAGCCTGGGGCCGGTACTATCTTTGACCAAAGTCTCCGAGGCTGTGAGATGTACCTTTGTACCCGCAGAGGGAAAGCAGCCCAAGCAGGAAGAGAGAATAACTGAGAAGACATAAAGCACTAAAAGTGAAAACACTCTCTGAACGGTCGTCGTGTGTGAACTCCATGTTTCTCCAATACTATTTGCCAACCTACACATAACAATCCAAATCCACAGCATGCAGCCAATTTTATTCTTGAATATACATTCTTACCCCTGAACTGTTTGCATGTATGCTGTAGCATGCTGTCAGTACTAACAAAGAACAGGTGCGGGTTCAATAGTTTCAGATGAAGGAGGGGACATTTCAGAATAAGAAGAAAAGGAGAAAACAGAAGCGATGCCCTGAAATACATGAAACAGCATCCAGACAAAAAAAGCGTGCTCTCTGATTTGATACAAGCTGTCTCTTTGCCATAACATTTCAATGGCGTAGATAGCAGACCATCATATTTTAGTAGAGAATTATAGAGGGTCGGACCGGCCTTTAGGGCAATCTCGCAGTATCCGAAGAGTTGGCCTCACGGATATGTGTATGTGATATTTTTTTATCTGCCTGTTTTATGTCTGGTGAGCCGGTTTTTACTGTTGATTTATCTGATATTACCACAAACATTGCTTGCAGCAGGCGCAAATGCATGCAGTCGCGCATACCGTGCAAAACACTTAGGGGTCTATTTTCATGGCGGGTGGATCACCACCACCCGTATGGCGGTGGCGATCCGCCCACCATTATTCACTGCCCGCCTCCCATTCCCCCCCGCCATATTCGTATGGTGGGGGGACCCCGGCCGACAGAAAAACCGTCCGTCGGTTTTCCGCCGCTCAAACAGGTGACCGGGCGGAAAAGGGGCTTGATACACCGCCATCCATATCAAGATGCAGGCAGTGATGTGCCTTTCCATGGCGGCGTTGCCGCCATGGAAAGGCATGCAGAGTCTGCATGTGGGGGCCCGTTGCGGGCTCCCAGGGTGTTGGGGGGTGCATAATGGGGGTACCTATGGTACCCCCTGCATTTGCATGCACAAAGAGGCAGGCACCGCGCAGTGCCTGCCACGTTGTGCATGCAAATGCACAAGGTGCATCCACAGCATTGTGGCGGGCGGTGCTGTGAGCACCGCCCGCCACATTGTTGTGAATGGGGGATGCCCCCGTTGCAGTAGCATCCTAATTGCCGGTGCGGGACCGCAGCACCGCTAGGGTCCCGCCATCCTAATAGACCCCTTAGACTGAGTGTCTTTACACGTTTAAAACGGGACAGATTTGGAAATGTGGGAAACTTTTTAGCCATCGTATTTCCTAACGGGGACCACTTAATTTGGTGCCCGGGACTCCTCTGTCGCAGTGCGACCCTGGGAGAGAACTTCACAAGTTACTGCAACAATAGCCTCGAACAGGAACAACAATCATAGATTTAGTAATGGAGTGCAACAACAGTGCTGTTCCCCATGCTCTGTATGTACTTGGACAACATTACTCATGGAGCATCAACACAAAGAATGTGTTGGTAATGGCGACCTCTGCACCCCATCCACCAATGAAATCTTGGAATCCCCTATTCTGGGGCACATTATTGGTAGGGCCATTGGAATTCTGCAATTCTGCGTTATTATAGGTTTACAGCACTTGCAACACTTGCACCATAATTCATATCTGATACAGATTTTAACAGAAAAATGTAAACCTTGCTTAAAAAAACAGCCTTGCAGGCCCTTTGCAAACTATAAATCGTCACATTTTAGCTGCAGATTGATATAGAGAGGTGTTAAATCAGTATTAAAGATTAGACAATTTTGCCCAGACAGTATTAATCTATATTAAAATTATAAAACTGTGAAATAATACTGCCACAGAATGTGACCCGTTATGTGTCATAATTTTCCTTTTCGTGCTGAATAATTCAGTCAACTCTGAGGTATATAATTGTGATCCTATGTTGCCACATAATTTCAGTGGTCCTGATTATACCTACTAGAAATAACATGCAGATGTAGACCAGAAACAGGACGAAATAGATGCCAAGTTATGCTTGGTAATTACCTAGAAGAAAAATCTCTCTGTTTGCTTCATCCATAGGCCACTTCCTGGAATGCAGCTATGAAGAAACCCATAACAAGAAAATATACCCAATGTACCTAGCGGCTTATTTTTCGAACAACTATATTTATCACGTTTCTGGATAACATATTGCAATTGCAGGATGGTCAGGATAAAATAGGATCTTACCAGTTATTTGAAATTTAGTATAAAAACTAAAGGAAGAAATGATACACGCTTTTCAGTCACTGGAACTAATGAAGGGCAAAGGAGTCATCCAAACATGCTACCCTGAAGGAATTTCTATATGGGTCAGGCAAAGATGCTTAACCATAACATGTGTCAAGGTACTAAACATATTCTTATCTTATTGTTCACATTGGGCATATAAAATCTGCCCGCCATCTTGGCCATTCACATAAAACAGGAAATTAGACCAAATTAGTTCAGACTTGACCATTACATTGTGGACAGCAGCTAAAGTACACAAATTGGACCACCACAGACTTATTGTGGGGTGTTCAGCCAGGTAAATTCTAACAATTCCCATGGAATCGTTTAAAGGACTCATTTCTTAAATTGTAATCGTAACATATATAAGAGTTTCGGTATAAAGTTTATCTTGATATACATTCCCTGCCTGAGTCAATAAATCTGTGGCCGGCACCAGCTGTAAAGATTTTTATATAGAATATCTAACACTTGTGGTACATTGCACTCGCACTGGGTTGAGAATAGAAGATTGATCCTTAAATATTTAATCGGGTCCACAGAATTGTGAAATTCTTTCTTCTAAAGTGGTTTGATATCCAGTGGTGGCAGGCACTGGTAAGGGCGGTAGGGCGGGGCAGGCACAGCTGGGGGGAAGTCGACAGACGACAAAATAGGTATTATTTATTTATTTAATTATACAAATCCCATTGTCTGTCGAAAGGTCCCGCCCCCGCCACGCCTCAATGCGCTTACCTGTGCTGGCCACCGCTGTTGATATCCATGGCTATGTTGATTGCCAGTTGGTTTAGCATAGGTCATTTTGATGCCCAATGTCTCTGACAATTTTACTGGTAGCTCTAACTTATTTTGTGTAGTGTAGAGTATGCACTCACATCAATTGCATTATCATTTAGGATAATCAGTAATCACAATCAGCCTAAAATACTTATGATAATATTGATCTCTATTTGTAAAGTGCAGAGAAATTTACATCCATGTCCAAACAACATATTCACTTTGAAAAATGCATATCAACTTAATATGATTAAAACTAACATAGATACTCACGGTGCTCGATTTGGAACGCCCTAGACACAAGCGCCTTTACCTATAAACCACCATGACCATTGATGGATTGAGGTTTGTAAAATTACACCCTCATGAAATTAAGTACCTCCATAATAATGTATTAACTGCATGGACTAACCAACCTTGAACACACATGGGGCAAACGCATTTTAACTAATATATTAAACCATGATGGCATGAGCACGTATTAACTGTTTGCGCTGTGGAAAATCGTACTAGTGCATGTTTATGCTATGTTGTACATTGTACATTTTGCATGTTGTGCGATTTACGTGCTGGGAGAATCTATTTTATGAAACTTGAATAAAGAAAATATTGAAGACATTCAACTTGGACTCTATTTGAATTCATCCGGGAATATCTGGGCCCCCTTTATTTATTGGGACTTATGTTCTATCTGTCAGTCTATTTCACATAACAGTGTGAATTCTTTCTTGTGCCGAGGGCTCTACATGGTAGCCTAAACAGATACATATATATTTATTAGGAGTGCTGTAATTAGAATTTCAATTCTCAATTGTTTATATGGCATGCACATCTTGTGTCTGCCTATAGCACCTTTGGGGTAGTAGATGCCTTGAATTTCTTCAGCACCCAAGCCATATCTAATTGTGTTGATTGTTTCTATATACATTGTGTACTATGTGCATATACAATAACATTGTACTTTAAAGAATTGTGCGGACGTTTCCTTCGGGAACACTACTACCCAAATCTTTTGTTGAAGCTTTCTCTAGGTAATAACTAAAACAGGGTAATAGTATGGCGGGAGGTCAACATAATGGGTTTTATTTTGTGAATTAATATTCTTTTGTGTCTATTTACTTTAGTACAAGATTGGGCCTGCATGGAAATGGCCTCTTGTCCGAGCCTGCATGTGGTTGTCTTGGTCTGTACCAAGTACGCATACGTGGAGAGCTCTGCCTGCTCACGATCTGCCGAGTGTACCCGCTGATGTAATCCGTGTGAAGGCCACGTTGACCTGTGTCCTATTGTTTATGTGCCAAGATGCAACAGCGACTGTGGGAACTGCCATCACTACGTGCAATTTGAATGTGAAGCATATGTCATGATATTAAAATATTTCAGAATGTATAACAATTAATATTAGTAGTATATGAATATATTTATCCTTAATACTTCCTTTGTTAAAACCAGTATCAATGAGAACCTGATGAGGAGACTCTAACATGACTTGTGTCAACCAATCACAGGCCGAGTTTCTACTGACACTGCAACATTGTAAAATAGTGAGCTAGGAATTAGGGTATAATTGATATCCCAAATTGTGGGTGTGGTGGTCAGATCATTGAGAGCATCCAGAGAGAGAGATAGAGATATCGAGACACCAAGATCGAGGGAAGCAGACCCGCACCAAGTCAGAGAGCACCTTAGATACGAGAACGTTGCGGGAGTGCTGGGGAGGAGACTGTGTCCGAGGAGAACTAGATCAAGGTAGATAGATTGGGAGATTATTGTTTGTTTGCCAGCTTATTGACAAGACTTAAAATTGCACCTGTCTTGTTAACTTTGTCCTCCGAGCCCATCTCGCAATATATTTCTGCAAAGTAATTTTGCTGTACCTTCTTTCCCCTACCCTTATGTACACTTTGATGTTGAGGCAAATTATTCATTTTGGTTACATTGCTTAATACATTGTTCTCTTATAAGTGGTCTTGTGTGTGTACTGATAATCTGAAATGAGCATTTAATTTAATAAGATAAAATTATTAACCAGATAAATGACTTTGTGGTTATTTAATAAAGTATTAAACTGTTTAGTTAATCAAAGTACCCATCAACTCATCAACTAATGGTGCATCGACCAGAAGAAGACATTAGATGTAGATGTGCCAAGGTTCTTGGCACATCTACGAGACCTGTCGGTAATAATGCGCTTTAGAAATCCCAATTAACATAACATAACAGTTGAAATTACGAATAGTTAGGAATATGAAACGTGTTAATAATGTGAAGTATAGAACTGTACATATACAAAAACAGACAAATTAAACCCCCTAATCCAGCGCTCGTCTTCAGTGATCATTTATGGGTAATGGATCACTGACATAATATCGACGACACAAATATCGAGATACACAAATATCGAGTCAAAAATATCGATTGACAAAATATCGACTCCCTATCTTCAAACAGGTAAGTACCAAAATATCGACTCCAAAATATCGACTTACAAAAATATAGACTGTCAAAATATCGATTTTTTTAAATGTCTTAAAATTAAGTTAAAACTAATATAGTAATAAATATATTTAATATAAACTTAGAAATAATTAATAAAAAAATGTAATTTTAATAAATAATTTATATAATTAAAAAAATTATATCACCAAAAATTACACACATATATATATATAATTTTGGGGAACCTGGACTGTGATGGATGTAAGCGGCCGCCCTGGTCGCGGACTTTGCCCTTCGAGTGGAATTTTCGACCTTCGCTGACACCATCTCTGGGTACAGCGTGCATGGCGGAAGGGGAGCGTGACGCATTCCAGGACTGCGTGCGAGCCCGCACCAATTGCCACAATAAAGCAGCGTGGAGTAAAAGCAGGACATTTGCCTTTCACCCAATGGGGAAACAATTATGGTTTTAAACGGATGAAGTGCGCATCCACTTGGAGAATACTTTTGAACTACAGCGCCCAGAAGGCCATGTGTGGCCGCGCCCAAGGAGGGCAGGTGCTGGTAATCACATGCTGTTACTTCATTTCTCTGACCTACAGCCACTGAAGAAGAGAGTATGTTGGCTCTCGAAACGCGTTTGGCTTTTGAGATAGATGGAATGCTTTTTCCTGTTTGTATTCCACGAGCAGGTGCCAATAAAGTGGTGTTTGTTTCAATCAACTTCCGAGTGGCAAGTCCAATTTTGGGGAACCTGGACTGTGATGGATGTAAGCGGCCGCCCTGGTCGCGGACTTTGCCCTTCGAGTGGAATTTTCGACCTTCGCTGACACCATCTCTGGGTACAGCGTGCATGGCGGAAGGGGAGCGTGACGCATTCCAGGACTGCGTGCGAGCCCGCACCAATTGCCACAATAAAGCAGCGTGGAGTAAAAGCAGGACATTTGCCTTTCACCCAATGGGGAAACAATTATGGTTTTAAACGGATGAAGTGCGCATCCACTTGGAGAATACTTTTGAACTACAGCGCCCAGAAGGCCATGTGTGGCCGCGCCCAAGGAGGGCAGGTGCTGGTAATCACATGCTGTTACTTCATTTCTCTGACCTACAGCCACTGAAGAAGAGAGTATGTTGGCTCTCGAAACGCGTTTGGCTTTTGAGATAGATGGAATGCTTTTTCCTGTTTGTATTCCACGAGCAGGTGCCAATAAAGTGGTGTTTGTTTCAATCAACTTCCGAGTGGCAAGTCCAATTTTGGGGAACCTGGACTGTGATGGATATATATATATATATATATATATATATATATATATATATATATATATATATATATATATATATATATATATATATATAAAGAACAACAAACAGCTTCTTCTGGAGTGCTGGAACCCAGCGGAAGTTGGCGCAGATGCCGGCGAAGCAGTCCGGTTACATTAATGTATTCGAAGTATCCACAAAATAAGTGTCTTTGCGCTCTCAGGCAAAAAGGCAAAAGGGATCCCAGGTGTCAATGAAGCAGTTTATTACTATTATTCTTCTGTCGACTTAGCCCCCACCCGCCCCACCCCACCTCTCTTACCTGAACCGGCCGCGCCTGCATAAAACAGCTATTTGTTGAACTCTTGGACAGAGATATGTATATGACGCTAGTTTGTATACATATTAATCATTGTTCTTAAACTTTTCAAAAGATAATATCTAAACAATACGTATGCATAGTTTTAGTAGGTAAAAAGTTAAAATCTCCTGCCAACAGTCAATAACTCTTTTCAGATCTGTTATTTACAATATGATTTCTTCTAAAATAAGCTAAGATTTTCTATGTTTAAAACATTAAAATCAGATATGAAAATAATTCAGACCAACAGAAGTCAGTGCTCTCCAAAACAAGATACCGCTAATGATGTCAGTGTTATACAAAACAAGATACCGCTAACCTTTTAAACCCAATGGTTGGTCAACCAGTTGAATCAACTGATTGACTACTCTACTACATTCTCTGCATTCTTCTGGAAATAATGTTCCAGTATTTTGCTTGCAGAGACTTTTTTACCACAGGATCTCTGAAAGGCCATCTCATGGATTTCCCATTGTGGTCACTGTTTAGTATCATCTGACAGCAGTGTAATTACCAAATGTTCTGACAAGATATCCGTACCTATCCACAAATCAGTCACAATGGAATCTAATGATGGCTCACCCAGAAACAACTCAAGAAACTACAGAAAGTCCAAAATGCTGCAGCCAGACTGGTCCTCGACATCCCCTGCCACAGTCACATCACGCAACACCTCCGACAACTCCACTAGCCCCCAGTCAACAAGAGAATCACTTTCAAGCTCCTCACTCACGCCTACAAAGCTCTACACGACAAAGTACCAGCATACCTGAACCACAGACTTACATTCCACGTACTCGCCAGACAACTCTGATCCTCCCAACTTGCCCTTACCTTTGTCCCCAGGATCCACAAGACCACAACTAGAGAAAGGTTGTTCTCCAACGTCGCCGCCAAGACCTGAAACACCCTGCCCTTCCACCTCAGGCAATCCACATCGCTGACCCATTTCACAAGGACCTCAAGACCTGGCTCTTCAAATGATCCTCCACCCAGTCGGACCAGCAGCCCCCCTCCCCAGCACCTTGCGACCCTCATGGGTGAGTAGCCGTGCTATTCAAGACCCTGATAGATTGATTGATTGATTGATTGACTGATTGATTGATTGAGGTGACCTTTAAAACATCTATTCTCTAGTATGATTTATGAAAAGAAAAGCAGAAGGTATGATCTATCTCTTTTGGGTGGAATTAATTATTGTTTTTGCATATGTCACCCCGAGTGGAGTGGGACGGGTATGCCCAGACGTGGGTCCCGTGCTCTCCATGCCACTGGAATCAAGCTATCCCGGCTGAAGAGGGGTGAAACCCCGAAACTGGTCCTAGGATGCTTGTTTCCAGTCCAGGGAGAACCTGGCTTGGCAGTTCGGGCTGGACTGTGCCCATGAGGCACAGGGTCAAGCGTGATTTGCATATGGCTGGGTCCAAACTGGAATGGCATGGTGAGCAAAAAAAACGATGGATTTAAGCCCAGATCTCTGTACTGGGGTGAATGTATGACATTGTTCTGCATTCTGTCCATCAACTTGTTTTTGGAATCTAATCTATAAATTAATACGCTCTGTATGTTCAGTGCCTTGCAGGACAACTGTAGCTGAAGACTGAGCTGAAAATCTGTTTGATGAGTGGTCTTGAGCCGGAACTACGGCAGAGTTATAGTTGCCTCCTATTATGAGATACCTTCTAGCAAAGACAGCAGTGCCGGCTCCTCCACTATGGTGCTTTTAAGCAGTGCAACCTAGAGGAAACATAAAATGTAATAACTTTGAGTTATTATCATTTTATGTTTCCATGCTGCTTTTGCGTGCGGACGGGTGGGCGGGGATCCCCTGCTCTAGGAGCAGGGCAGCGGAGGAGTGGTTTGCCCACTCCTAAGTGCACATAAGTGTTTGGCCAGCCCTCTCAGGCCGCCCAAAACAGTCATGCACACTTTCCCTGTTCTCCATGCAGGCTGCATTACAGCCTGCGTGGAGAACAGGCCCAGGCCCCCATTCCCTGGGGGAGCGTTGAACCAGGATGCTCAGACCAATCACAATGCTGCATTGCAGCACTGTGGTTGTTCTGGGGAGCCTGAGTGCTTACCAATCACAATGCTGCATTGGTAGTGGCTAAAACAGAGCACAATTAAACAACGATTTTTGTGATTGTGCATGAGAGAGCTAATTCTCACCTTGCTGTTTTAACATCTACCCGGCTGCAAGGTGAGTGTTATTTTTATTTATTTTTTTACATTGCACATAACACCCTGACCATCCCCCCTCCGCACCTGCCGCAACCCGCCCCTGCGTGCCATGCCGTACGCCACTGAAAGTCAGTGACCATTGGGAAGACATTTGCATAAATCCTTTATGTTCTTTGGAGCCTTTGCTGCAGAAAGGGTACAATATCTGATTCCCAGCAATCCCTGGATGCATTAACGTCTCTCACTCCTCTTTCTATACTGTGAACCCAAAAGGCTATCTCTAGGTTTTATTGATAGCGCAGGAACGGAAGTGCACCGGGAACCAAAAAGTTCATAGTTTCAACCTATTTTCCTTCCTCTGCTGGGTATCTTGTAGGATAACTATAGCTATATCTTTGTATTGCTGCCCATTCATGAGGGAGCTAAGGCCCCGAACATTCAAGTTCCGGATCGGGAATGCTGTTGTCCTAAGAGATGCAAAGCTAAGCTCTTAAGTGAAGTATACCTTCCTTGAAGTCCTGAAGGCTTGTGAGACAAGATACTTCTGCTATTGTACTGTCTATTCCAGTTGAGCCAAGCAGCTTATGTCAGTGTGTGTCGAAAGGTGTCCCATCTTCGGTGATCTATTGCCAATCATTATCGTTTGTATTAACATCAAATAAATGCCTTTGTAACCCCCTACATAGAGCTAAAGATGAAATAAGGAAACCAAACCACAAGCTTGGTCATCCACTTTCGTTACAAACAGAAAAGGAAAAAGATCTAACTAGCGGGCCATGGCCAGCAAATGAGAAAGGGAGCCAGCTGTCCCACCATGGCCTCAATCCTTATTAAGAACACAAACATACAACCCTCAAACTTTTACTTTCATTGGTGGAGCAGGAGGGAGCACTGCCAGAGATGCATTTCCACACCTTAGGAATTCAGATTAATATCTGTATTATAAGATTTATACCTAAGCTATAGGGGACTATCAAACAGAATGTACATAGTAGAACCATCTTCACATTATCATAAGTAGAATTCGTGCTTCGTCTGAGGATGCATGTAGACAGTCGTTCTCATGCCTTCTTCAAGGTCCCTGTTGGTTCTTTGTTTCTTCCATTCTGTCCAACCAGTGGATCGGATAGTTCCTCCTCTTGTCGGTGTTACTGATTGCCAAGCATAAATATCACATCGGCTTCCCCAACAGTATTTCCCATGTGTGTATTTACCATGAAAGTGAACAGTGATCTGAATGGAAATCCCAATCCATATGATATTTTCTCAGTGTGGAGTTGGGCAGTAGTTTCCAGTAGAGACACCTTGAGAAAGAGGATTTTGGCCTCTCTAAAATGAAGTCAGATTGTTTGTAAGATGTTTTCTTTAATCTGGAAATTATAGGGTCCTGTTAAGATGTTCAAGGTCGGACTAGCAATCTAAATATCTGCATTGGCCACATTATCATAAAAGCCCCAGATGCAAATTCTATTGTGGCGGCTTCTATGCACTGCCATTGTCAGTTTATCTAGGATGACAAAACAGCAATTGGCACAGCACAAGTCAGTGTGGGTAACACTCATGCACTGCAGCCATGTTGGTTCCGCAGCTTTTGTCTTTCAAGCCAAGAGTAGGTGGAGGCACTTCACCAGCTATTATTTTTTCCAGCAAAGCAGAAATAAAGCTTATAACTTGGTGTGATGGTACATGCTCTGATTCTTCTCTCTGCATGTATTTGATAAATGTCCAACAAGGAAAATGCCTGATGTATGAAGATTTAACGAATCATAAACCATTCACAAAATAATTTTCCAACTGTTAAATAAGCTTTCCTTGATGTCAGAAAATGTAGGTTCGCTAAAACTGCATAGCGAAGGAATCGAATATTTATTGATTTTGCCTTTTATAAACGGTTTTTGTATTTCTTAAATTGTGAATCTCAATTACCGAATGGCAAATTAAATGTACTAAGCATTTGCAATTGGTGACTGGTCATAAAAACAGCAAATTTTCAGTTCAATACAACACCAAATCAGTGGCAGCTCCTCTGCTAAGGCGAAGGAGCATCGCCCCACTGCTTAAAAGGAAAATGAAAATGAACTTAACGTAACGTTATTATCATTTTATTTTTCTTATTGCAGTCAGTGGCAGGGCGGGAGGCCAGAGCAGGAGGAGGGGTGGTTGCACTCCCTAAGTTCTCATGACTGTTTGGCTGGCCCTGCTGGGCCGGTCAAACAGTTCATGCGCACTTTGCATGTTCCCCACCAGCCTGCATTACACAGACTGGTGAGGAACATGCACAGGCTCCCTGTTCCCGTCTCAGCACCGAACCATGGTGCTCAGACCGCCGCCCCATTACCCCCATGTGGTAGTAGCCGCTAGTATCATAGCTGACCCTTAGCCTGTGACGTCCTGGCGAGAGGATTTTTGAATCAGTTTCTCCGATTTTCAGGAGAACTCTATCGTCCAATTCTGGGCTAGAATACTTTTGTTTATCGTGCCCCACCCATTCATGTTACCTTGTGGCGACCGTGAATCGATTTAAGTTTCTAACTACATCTGTTTAGGAGAGTAACTCCGGTCTGCTACAGTTGTGTTCCTCATATATTCTGAGTTGAGACGTCAACGCTCATCCGTAACCACTGTTTCAAGCACGTTTGCGCATATCCAAAGCGGTCAACTTCTACGCATTTTCAAAATTATGCAAGAGATATACTTGAAGCAACAGTACATCATTACTGACATTCAGAATAGGCTATATTGTGCAATAGACGGCTACCTGATGAAGGCGTGTACGCCGAAACGCGCGTTGTAGACATCTGCCGCACTGCCTGAATCAACGCCTCGTCTATCATTTGGATTTGTATATATTTATGCTGACTGTCAAAATTTATTTCATGGAATGATCAATGTGAATTATATATGCATACTTAAATTATGTAATGAGAAATGAAATATGAACTTTATACACAAAAATAAATCATTAAATATATCATTGTGGAGACGTCGCTGCCCTTACCTCCTCACAGCGACGTCCGAGCGTGGGGGTCCTGTCCCCCGCACCCGGTCACATAACGTCCCGGTCTCCCAGGACATCTTCTCTCTTTTTCCCCCTGCAGGCACCGACACAGACAACAGAGCACAGAGAACCGGAAGCGATCTCCCGCTGTGGTAAATAAATAAATAATTACCGGTACTATTTTTCTATGCATTAACTAAAAAGGATAGCTCAATAAATAAGAGGCAGAATCCGGGGTATCTGAGTCATATTGGCTTTAATTAGATGGCTCGAGCCAATGGACCATCGGGTTCCATCACCTGCAAAGGTTCAGGAAGGGACAGACACAAGGAAAAGGGGAATGGCAGCTGCAACGTCTCATTAACATTATACAGTATATATAGTAAAACAGTACAATTGCATTGAATACAGTAGGCGTAACAAGTGACAAACGAAAGATAAGAACATATGGGCGTGAAAAGAAGGCGTGCACAGGGCGTGCACGAAGACACGTGATGTAAACGTCACAGAAGTGTCATAAATGGGTGGATACATGGAGGGGGCTACCTGGGCAGCTGGAACCTTTAACCTACTGGTGCGCGCAAAACGGGCCATGACGTGTCACTGGCGAGAGCTGGGGGCTCTGACTTCTGGCACTAGAAGAGGAGACTAAAGTCTGGGATGTCAGGACGACATGTACCTATAGCATATCTGATATCTCGTGTTTGGAGAACATGTTGATAGAATCTAAAAGTCATCAGGGCAAAGGCTACTTGACACTAAGGCTGGTGCATGCATATATTTCTTTATGTATTGCGTGTGCTATGAATCTTCTATGGATACTAATTCAGTAATTCTCTTGCATGGAGACAGAAAGACTAGACTTATAGATGAAGATGTTTATGCGGTTCGTTAGCTAGGAATGTGAAGCCGGGGAGCTGAACTGATAACTAGAGGCATAACATATTCTTGGCAGACAGGCAGGCAGGCCAGGCCGGGCACCGCGCTGCTTGGCAGAAAGTAAGTGAAGGGTCAGGGATGCGGGAGGGGCTGCATCGCTCCTCGGAGTGGTTTCAGGAGACTTGAGACTCGAATCTGGTGTCCGGGCCTTGTGAGGCCTAGAAACGGGGACAACTCGATGATTTAACGTGCACAATGTAAAGACGTTGGCAACATAGGCCTAATACTCGTTGCTTTCACGAGGGAATGGATAACTGGCATACTAACGTTGGACACAACTATAATTGCGTCTTTATTCGGTCAAGGGATAAATATGCATATCGATCATGCACATATAACATATAATGGGGAACACGTAGGGACACATGACAGGGCAAAATTCAATTTTCCTCATTCCCTCCTTGTTCCCTACGTTTCCTTCAGGAAACATCAATATTCATAAGACCATCTATCTGTTCATAGAGCATCATTTGCTTGTCTTTAATCTTCTGGGAATGGGACTTTGGACTTGGAATACAAGAGGTAGCGCACAAGCCGCAAATCGCAGGGCCACATTGTAAACAGAGACAACAACTGACTATGATCATTACTACTACTCCTAGGAATGACAGTACTTTCCATCCCCAGGCAGATATTATACTCCAGAGCCAACCGGACCATGTCCAGGTGCCTGGATTCTGGTGTAACTGATGGGCTATTTTATGAAGTCTAGTTATTGCTGAATATAAAGACGGTGCGTTATTAGGAATGAAAATGCAACAACTAGATCCGATGACTCTACAAGCTCCGCCCCTATCGGCCAGTATGACGTCAAGAACAAGGCGGTTCTGAAGAACGACAAATCTCATAGCAGATTGCTCTTCTGTTAAGTTACCTAGAGCGGAAGTAGTCTCATTCACTACTGCTTCAAGGGTTCTGGTTAACCTACGTATTAGCTTACTATTCTGGATAGGTCCTATGAAGAAAAAGAAACCTTTATTGAAGTCTGTATACTGTTCTAATGCAGTTTCAGTTTGATCGACAATTGGGGACTCGATCTCCCTTCTATGTCTGATGTGTACTAGATGTGTATTTCTGTGATAATTGGATGGGGCTAGGAAAACTGGTGGCAGTAGGAAGGCAATTTAACATGTTCCATCCCAATCTAGGGGCAGGCGTACATATGCGGTCTGACCACATACAAAATATGAATGACGTGAGGCTTTGAAAGTAGATTTCCCACTGTCACTATACTCGACCACAGTAGTACAATCGCTGTGTCCTAAATGTACTGAACCATTCCTTCTAACACATAATTCGCCTTTCACTGGTAGAACTGTTATAGCAGGCAAGTCTGGAGTAGTCTCGGACTGAACATTCAAAACCATGAAATTGGAGGAGAAATTACCTAGATCATATACTTCATTTTCTAGATCTAACCCTGTCCTATGGGAAAGACCTTCCTTGTCTGGGAAACATGTTCTATTAAAAAGGGACTTATCGTCTAAGGATGATGTTAACGTAAACCATGCTCCACACGAACCATTGTGTGAAAACGGATAGGGAAAGAGTGGCAGAACTCCCTTCGGTGTCTGGTAAGGGGGGAGTCGACCACACACCCAACAATTAGTGGCATTGCTGGTCTGGTGTGAATAGTGTAGCATACGTATAAAAGTATTGTTGCGCATTGCAAGTCGGTAGGATAACTCGTGAGGGGGTAGTTCACTAAATGTGTGCTCTACTGTATCATTAGAGGAAAGATGTACATGCGAACCAAGAGGAGGAAAAAATACATGTAAAACATAACTTATGCATGTGATCGTAAGACTCAGAAATAACATAAACAGTAACGTAATAACGCATCTGCTGCGCAGATTCTTACAGTAACGTATTTTCTTGGAGTTTCGTCTAACTCTCTCACTATGGGGGTCTATCTCATACATGTCAGGAACCTGTCTAACCGCTTCACCCGAGAGGGACTTAAACAATTAAACTGTCTGACTTGCTAGACCTTAACTTGATTTTATACTCCTGCTGCGGAGTTTTCTCTAACAGGGGGAGTTTAGAGTCAGTATCGGGGCAGTCCTTGAAAAAAGTCTTTGGACGGAGTCCATGAAAACGCTTGATGTGGCTGGAGTGTAGCCAGCCATTCCGGCCCTCCAGTTTCACAGCGGTCCTTGTGGTCATCAGAACAAGTTTCGGCTCTTTCCAGCGGGGCTCCAGAGGGCTTGAACGATCAAAATTCCTAACGAGAACGAGGTCGCCTGGAATGACCTCGTGCGGTTTCACCTGGGTGTTGTCTGGAAAGGCAGCCGCGACCTGTGAACGACAAGAGAGTAGTGCAGACATCAAGGAAGCTAGGTAATCTGTCAGCATATTACTGTCAACATCGGTAATTTTACGTGGCATAGGTGTACCCCACATGTTTGGGGGACGACCGAATACAACTTCATACGGTGACAGACCCGAACGGGAGTGAGCGACCATTCTCATATAAAAAAAGGGCGACTGGCAGTGCTACCATCCAATCTTCACCTTTCTCGGCACAAACTTTTGCAATACGGATTTTCAGAGTCTGATTATGTCTCTCGACGAGGCCAGCTGCCTCAGGGTGTCGTACGCAGTGGAACTTCCACTGGTACCCTAACAGAAGGGATACTTGTTTCATGAGTTCGGAGGAGAATGGCTGGCCGTTGTCTGAATACACGACCCTGGGCAAACCATAGCGTGGGAAATACTCACGAACCAACTGCCTGGCAGTGGTCGCGGCAGTGTAATCTGGGACTGGATATGCTTCTGTCCATCTGGACAAAGCGCATACAACTACGAGGACATACTTGAAACCTCGACATCGATCCATCTGAATATAATCCATCTGGAGGACTTCAAAAGGGTGGTCAGGAGGATGGAATCCACCTTGTTCCACCGGAACACCTTTACCTGGATTGAATTGACAACAGATCATGCAGGTACGCACTTTCTGCTTCGCTGCTGCTCGTAAATGCTTGTTAAACCAAAGGTTCTGGATGCTGTCTAACATGGCTTTTTCTCCTAAATGTGCTGGACTATGTGCTGTATTAATAATGACTTGAACCATAGAGTCGGGGAGAAACCATGTGGCTTTTCCCTTCGTCAACCATCCTTGATCTGTCTGGACCCCTCCTTGTTCGGACCATTTCTTGATTTCGTCTGGGGTAGCATGTGTCTGTATGTCTAGTACGTCTTGTGTAGGGTCCTTAACTGTCATACAAGTCGTCTGGACTGGAACGTCTGTCTGTGTTGTGTCAGCTGGAATGTCTGGAGTCTGAGCTGTAAGCTTGGCTGTTCGATCTGCTAGATCGTTACCTTGGGAAATGGTGTCAGTGGCTTTCGTATGTGCTTTGCACTTCATAATGGCTATAGCTGTCGGTAAATGTATTGCTTCTAACAGAGCTTGAATGAGGGGGCCATGCTGAATCTTGGCTCCATGAGAGGTCATGAAACCTCTTTCTTGCCAGAGTACTCCAAAGTCGTGTACGACTCCGAATGCATAACGTGAATCTGTATATATGTTTACTTTCAGGTTCTTGGCTCGTATGCAGGCTTGGGTCAGAGCGATGAGCTCTGCTGCTTGAGCAGACAGGGTGTCAATACGATGTGTTTCTATAACTTCAGTTTCAGTAGTCACTGCATACGCGGCTACTAATTCTCCTGTACTTGTTCTCATACATGAACCATCCACGTAAAGTGTCAGGTCTGGATCAGGTAATGCAATGTCTGTCAAGTCTTGTCTTGGCTTTGTCATGGTGTTGATAACTTCCACACAGTCGTGTGTGGCAGGATTTGATGTAATCGAGGGTAACAGTGTAGCAGGATTTAAAATGTTGCAGCGTCTGATTTCTATGTGTGGCTGAAACAGTGTCAGTTCATATCCTGTCAATCGTGCAATTGTCAAGTGCTGAGTCTGTGTTCGGTTTAAAAGAACTTCCACGGAGTGTGGAACTTGTACTGTCAGGGAGTGTCCTAACACTATGGAATCACTTTGTCTGATAGCTAGAGCTGTGGCTGCAACTGACTTGAGGCACGCAGGCAGAGCCTGGGCTACTGGATCTAATGTGCTAGAAAAATAAGCACAAGGCTTGTGTTGTCCTGCTTGATCTTGCGTGAGAACAGATAATGCTGTACCATCACGTTCAGTAACAAAAAGTGTAAAAGGCTTACTGTAGTTCGGTGTCGCTAAAACAGGTGCATTACATAAAGCTTTCTTTAACTCATTAAAAACGAGTGTATGTTCCTGGGTCCAAGGGAGGACAGTCGATGTGGCTGCCTCCTGTGTTGTCAACTGTATCAATGGCTTGGCTAGATATGCATACTGAGGAATCCATTGTCTGCAGTAAGAAGTGAGGCCGATAAAAGCTCGTACCTCCTTCTGTGTCTTGGGCTGTGGAAGATGTGCTATTAACTGGATACGGTCAGGTGTCAACTGTCTACCCCTCTTGGACAGCAAGTGTCCAAGGTATACCACTTGCTGGACACAGAATTGCAGTTTCGAAGGGGACACCTTGTGCCCCATTTCTGCCAGAAAATACAGGACTGTCAGTGACGCACGTTCGCAGTCACGTTCTGTACGGGCTGTGATCAATAGATCATCGACATACTGGAGCAGGGCAGTGTCAGTTGGCATGTGAATACTGTCTAGTTGTCTTTTAAGTGCTTGACTGTAAATACTAGGACTTTCTGTGAAACCTTGGGGAGCACGTGTGAATTTATAGCTTCTTCCATTTAAACAGAATCCGAAAAGAAACTGGCTGTCTGGATGAATGGGGACACTAAAGAATGCGTTCTTGAGATCAATAACAGTAAAGAACGTAGCTTCAGAATCAATGGCAGTCAATAGGGAAGAGATATCTGGAACCACTGGGTACTGGGGTATGATACATTTATTAAGTTCTCGAAGGTCAATCACTAATCGATAAACTGGAGGTGCATTTGGATCAGTACGTTTAAGAATCGGAATGATAGGAGAATTACATACATTGGAGTCAGTTTCTACAACTACTCCTTGAGCAATGAGCTCGTCAATGATTTTCGATAAGGCTGCTACAGCCTCAGGTGGCAACTTGTATTGTCGGATTCGTGGCAATACAACACCTTGTTTCAGAGTGACACGATATGGCGTAATGTGCATACAACCTACATCAGTTGGGCCTTGCGCCCATAAATGCTGTGGTACATTCAATAATCTTGGATCAAAATCACGTAACACATAATGACCTTTAAAATCACGTAAAAACAATCTCACTCCTTTCGGAGAACAGCATATTACAGCTCCTAATTCTTTCAATGTTTTAATACCAAGTAAATTTTCAGGACATGATTTCGTAAGTAACAAGTCTGTAGTTCGGGACAGTGGACCAACTTCTAGGGAAACTGGTTTCGATATTTCATTAACAATCGGCTTTCCTGAAAATCCCAGGGAAACATTTCTTGAGCCTGAGAGTGGAGCCCCTGGAACCTCGTCATGACTGATGGTAGTCCTACTTGCCCCTGTATCAATCAGAAACTTTCTGTCTTTCCCTAATACTTGACTGTGTACATAGGGACCCTCTTGATCTACAGGAACCTCGATGAGAGGCAAGCCAACCTCCCTCTCTAGGCTGTTTCATGAATACTGCTGATATTCTGGATAATCTGACTGTGCGTACTGGTACATCTGTTGTGTAACGTGTTGTGTGGCAGCTATAGGCTGCGGTACTGTAACTGTCTGTTGTGCGTTCTGCGGTGGTTGCGAATTCTGCGGAACATGTTCCTGTCTAGGAGGACGCGGTCTCTCTTTCGTCTTACAAGTAGCTATGTTGTGTTTCAGAACTGTACATTCGTTTATGTAATGACCTGGCTGTTTACAGTAATTGCATGTCCCTTTAACGGGAGCTGCAGAATGACTAGTTTGATTCGTACCCCTCTTCTGACTATCTGCTGGAACAGACTGTGCAACTAGTACTTTCATTTTCGTGTCTTTCATACGTCTCCTTTCGTGTTCTTGCTCTTCCCTGATACGGTTCTGGTGATACTGTAACATCTGGAGCATTTGGGACGGAGTATTAGCTTGCCATGTACTCTCGACTTTCAATACTCGATTTTTAACTTGTGGTAAAGAATTCTCAACTAGTTTAGTAACAAAAAGATGTGGATACGACTCACTACTTGTTTTCAGACCGCTATTAATAATGAAACATTTCTCAAATCTGGAATAAAAATCACTAGTGTCTTCGTCTTGTTTCTGTTTACAGGCTGAGATGGCATCCCAATCTTCCTTTTTCGTGGCTAGTAATCTTGGAAAGACTTGTATTAACAGTTCGGGCAATTCTTTAGCTTTATCCCCAAGACCAGTACCTGGGACTCGTGTATTACCTTCGTTCTCTAACGCGGTCCAGTCTATCTTTTTCTCTCCCACCTCCCATTCTTTTTCTTTAAGTTTTTCATATATGCCCGCAGGCAGCAGGACCTTTAACATTTTGATGATATCGGGATACGTGTATTCTCCCATACGGAGCATGTCTTTTAATTCTCGGTGGAACCCTGCTGGATCTTTATCGTGACAGGGCACTAACTTTTTCATTTCTAGTAATTCTATTTTCGTTATAGGGGTGTAAACAAATACTCGTTCGAGCTCACCCCCCGTTCCTTTAACAGGATGCACTTCTCGCAACGGATTCTGTCTATCTATGTAGAATGGGGGTGGAACAGGAACAAAATGCGGAGTCAGGAACGTTCTGTATTTATGGCGCTGTTCTAGAATGACGTTAATCAGATCGGTACCTAGACCTTTCCATCTGTTTAGGAGTAACTCGTTCAATACATTATATAACGGACCTGGATCAGAATGCTGACTCTCGTACAGTGTAATGAGGTGCTGGATCATGTACATACCCACCAGTCGCTGCTCGGCTGGGGGCAGTTTCAGAAACATTTGAGCCACTACTTCGTCTGAATACGTGGTAAATCACTAGTCCATCGAACTGCTGATCGGGCGAGTTCTTGTTCATGCATGGTACTAAGCTCACTGTAACCTATTCGTAATTTCAGAACTTTATCGGTAGCCTGGAATAATTGTTCAAGAGAACACTGTTCTGGTACGGGAGGAGGAAAAGCTTTCTTGTAGTCTAGGCGTGTGTGTCTATCAGAAGGTCTCGTCCTACCTACATACGCTATTCTGGTGGGATTCTCGTTGTCTATATCTTCGTCTGAAGAGTCATTCTCTTTCTCTGCTATTATTCTTGCTTTCTCCCTCTCGTGTATGCCTATAATTTCTTTACGGATCTTTCTGTACATGGTTTCTATACTATTTTGTGTCTTGTGTTTTCCGTCTGCTATATTGTCACTCCATCTTATCAGGACTTTCATCTCTTCTGGATTTTTATCAGGACCATCCTGTTCTCTTATTAGACAATTTATTAAAAATTGCAAAATTATGCCTTGAGTCTCGACTTTCCTATGTGCCATGGCTTTGTGAATACTTTCTGGTTTCTCCCCTGTTCGGATGAAATTATATATTCTGTCTAAATGTTCTTTCATATCTGATATGGTAATCAAGAAGTTTGCAACTCGTCGTAAACTTACGGAATACAATATCATGTGGTCTTCGCCTGGCACTGGATCATATCTACAATCAGTAAGGTACTTTTTGAGGGCTTCGTACGTGGCCACTTTTGGCGTATGCTGTAACGCTGCATCTCTCAGCGTCAGGCGTTTTGTTTGAGGCGGGGTGATAGGAATACCTCCCCCTGCTCCTCCGGAACTAGAATCGTCCATTAATACTGAATGTGCGGCTGCTGGTAACGTGACTGGTAAAGTAGGAGTACGTAATGTGGGTTGGTCCTGGGATACTGGCACATTAACAGGACCAACGACTGGAGGCACAGTAATTACATTATTAACAGGGTGTTGGACCTGAACTGGCGGAGTAGGATTCATATTAGCATATTCTGGGACAGTGTCGTCTAAATAGGAAGAAAGAAAGATTTCGGCTGCGGTCGGTTTATGACGTAGCTTAGTGGGGACTAATGGTGGCGGTAGATTACAGAGTGCTTCCGGGGTCGCTTTAGGCAGACCCTCGGCGAGAAGGGGATACATACCTTTAATAAGGGCATTTCTTTGTCTGTCTGACTGTTCTGCTCTAACTCGTTCACCTTCTTTTAGTAATTCCCTTTCTTGGGCTTTTTCGGAAGATTCCCTACTTAATTCTGCTTTTCTGAATTCTTTTTCTGTTCTTTTATGGGATTCTTTACGCCATAATTCTATGGCATCTTTCTGGGATTGTCTGGCTTTCTTTTTCCATAATGCTTCTTCTACTCTCATGATGCACTTGGCATCCCATGTTCCTGAAACAGGCCATCTATATTTCTCTTCGAGATGCTTGGTGTAGTCCACCCATAAATCTAGATACAGTATGGCATCTAAGCCATGCTTATGATTCATGAAATGTCCAGGACTGTCTCTAGGAGGGACAGGAACTGATTCTTCGAGTAACCCTTTTCTGGTTTTTATCTGACGTAACTTAGAAAACAGCGGCATATTTGAACCGTACTTGAACTTGAACACAATACACAATGAACACAGTAATGAACAGCAAAACAATCACTCATACCACGACATCAAAAAACACATTAATAACAGTTCGAACAGATACTACCTAATACATTGAAAACATAATACTTGAATTTCTCGAGAACAGACTTACTAGAATTACTGGATGCACTGCTAAAACAGTACAGAACATACCGGTCTCCTAAAGAGACACGCCATACCGTATCCACCTAGGTGAACACGTCGGACCGGATCTGTGTACCCAAACCCGTCGGACCGGGCACTAATTAATGAACCCGTCTAGATACTTTCCAGCAACGGTACTCACCGGGAAGCAAAACTGAAGGCCTCGGACTGGACTGGACTGCTACGACGTCTGGTTACTGCTACGCACTACGCATGCGCCTCGGGCTTCAGGCTTCGGAAACAGGTGGGCCTCCGGATACCTCGGACCTTGCTCTCTCGGCTTGGGCTCTGGTCGGGACGATCCGCCTTCCTCACCGCCTCGTCTGGATGCCGGACCGCAGTCTCCGTCTCCTCCGTGGGCCTGAGGGAGACTTGAAGCAGAAATATCTGCAGGTGCACAGTAGGGGTCCGTCACGGCTGTAGAAGGGTCAGGGGGCCTGCGTTACATCGCCGGCGCGTGGGGAAGGGGCTCGTCCCTATTCGGGCGCCATTATGTGGTAAATAAATAAATAATTACCGGTACTATTTTTCTATGCATTAACTAAAAAGGATAGCTCAATAAATAAGAGGCAGAATCCGGGGTATCTGAGTCATATTGGCTTTAATTAGATGGCTCGAGCCAATGGACCATCGGGTTCCATCACCTGCAAAGGTTCAGGAAGGGACAGACACAAGGAAAAGGGGAATGGCAGCTGCAACGTCTCATTAACATTATACAGTATATATAGTAAAACAGTACAATTGCATTGAATACAGTAGGCGTAACAAGTGACAAACGAAAGATAAGAACATATGGGCGTGAAAAGAAGGCGTGCACAGGGCGTGCACGAAGACACGTGATGTAAACGTCACAGAAGTGTCATAAATGGGTGGATACATGGAGGGGGCTACCTGGGCAGCTGGAACCTTTAACCTACTGGTGCGCGCAAAACGGGCCATGACGTGTAACTGGGGAGAGCTGGGGGCTCTGACTTCTGGCACTAGAAGAGGAGACTAAAGTCTGGGATGTCAGGACGACATGTACCTATAGCATATCTGATATCTCGTGTTTGGAGAACATGTTGATAGAATATAAAAGTCATCAGGGCAAAGGCTACTTGACACTAAGGCTGGTGCATGCATATATTTCTTTATGTATTGCGTGTGCTATGAATCTTCTATGGATACTAATTCAGTAATTCTCTTGCATGGAGACAGAAAGACTAGACTTATAGATGAAGATGTTTATGCGGTTCGTTAGCTAGGAATGTGAAGCCGGGGAGCTGAACTGATAACTAGAGGCATAACATATTCTTGGCAGACAGGCAGGCAGGCCAGCCCGGGCACCGCGCTGCTTGGCAGAAAGTAAGTGAAGGGTCAGGGATGCGGGAGGGGCTGCATCGCTCCTCGGAGTGGTTTCAGGAGACTTGAGACTCGAATCTGGTGTCCGGGCCTTGTGAGGCCTAGAAACGGGGACAACTCGATAATTTAACGTGCACAATGTAAAGACGTTGGCAACATAGGCCTAATACTCGTTGCTTTCACGAGGGACTGGATAACTGGCATACTAACGTTGGACACAACTATAATTGCGTCTTTATTCGGTCAAGGGATAAATATGCATATCGATCATGCACATATAACATATAATGGGGAACACGTAGGGACACATGACAGGGCAAAATTCAATTTTCCTCACCGCGACCCCGGAAGGGACGACCCGGAAACAGCCGCCTCTGACCCCGGAAGTGATGGGACGGACTTCGACCCGGAAGGTAGAAAAGACCGAGGAAGAGAAGGAGAGGTGTCCCAAGCAGCCGACTCGTGGCAGGAGCCAGCGGGAAGCGAAGAACCACCGACAGTGAGCGGAGCAGCGCGGCAAGACCGAATCGAGGACGAGGAAGAGGAGGACGTCTGGACTGAAGACTGGTGGCGTCCTCAGGAGGTGGCTGGAGAGCGGCCGCAACTCTGAGGAGAGTTGCGGCGGGGCACGTGAGTACACACCATCCTTTCTCAGTGCCCTTTCCTTGTATATAGTTGTAGATATTGTAGGTAAAGCTGCACGAGCACAAGCACTGTATATTGATCTCTTTTCACGTGCACTGTAAAGAGCCCGAGCACCGCCCCAGCACCCGTCATCCCCTCTTTCCCCAACCCTCTCTTACTAGCCTTGCCCTACCTCTCTGACCATCCCTACCGCATGGCCCATTTCTCGTTCCCTCACTCCCTGGTGTGGGTGGAAGTGCTCCGAAGTCCATTTCTGATCAGGACTAACGCCCGTACACTGCTCTCCTTTTCCAAGCCTCCGAGGAGTCCCAGTACCCAAGTGGGAGAAGACTGTACCCGTCCAGAGGAGAAGACCGGATCCCCTACGGCCTCATCACACCGTGTCATCAGCCTGCAGACCCACCCTACACGTCCCGCCGGAACCCAGAAAGCAGCCCACCACCCCTTAAGACTTTGTTCACTCCTTGCAATAAAACAACTACTGAGCATAGCTCATTATATCCGGCCTCCTCGCCTGTTATTCCGGTCTGCCCAGACCACGCGTCCACAATCATTATATCTTCTCCAAGTGTATACATTGTTGTTATAGGGTGCCCGTTGAAGAGATCTATACATTCTACACATAAGAGAGGTATTCTTATCCAAAGCTGTGGTAGATATCCTTTTCTAGCTATAATTTCCTTATATTAGTTTATTTCCCTATGTTATAGCTAGCTGTAATTATAGGGGTCCCTTGTTTTCTAAAGAGTAGCCGCTACTGCACCAACTTGAACCATATTAAACCAGTCACACGGTATAAAAGCTCACCCAAAATGCATTACTTAGACAATTGAATCATTGCATGCAATACAATAGAATCATTGTATGCGATGGTGAGAATGATACACATTCTAGGGGCCCCATTAGGATGTCGGGCGGATCGTCACCGCCATGCGGGCGGTGGCGATCCGCCCGACATCCTTTCCCGCCCACCACCCATTTCCCCCCGCCATATTACTATGGCGGAGGGCGGGACGCGGCAGACGAAAAGACCGTCAGCCGCTTTTCCGACCGGCGGAAAAGGGTTCTATATGGTGGCGGTGTCTGTTAGACACCGCCATCCATATTAGGAAGGCAGCGGGAACATGCGGGTATCTCCTGCGGGGGCTCGTTGCGTGCCCCCAGGGATTCTGGGAGGTCGGGGTGCACATGGGGGGACCTATGGTACCCCCCTGCACTTCAATATACAACGTGGCAGGCACCGCACGGTGCCTGCCACGTTGTGCATTGAAATGCGCGATGTGCATTTTTAGCATTGCGGCAGGCAGTGCTTTCCGCACTGCCCTCCGCACTGTTAAAAATGCGGGATGTGCCCACCACTGTGGCGGGCGCATCCTAATGGCCCACACGGGACCGCTGCCCTTATGGCGGGCGGTCCCGTTTTACGTAGGGATGTCCGCCCGCCATCCTAATGGGCCCCCAGGAGTCTAGCAGAGAAGGAGGAGTAAGAGAAGAGAAAGGCTTTTTATGCAGAGGGTTACTTTTGTGCAGGGGCAGCAGGCACGTATCGTTTTGGCAGGGCAGGGAGGCGAGGGTGGTGGTGCAGGGAAGCGGGTGAGGGTTGGATGTACGGGGATGAAGTGTAAATTAAAAAGATTTTTAATTCAATTCAACTTACCTCTCATCGCCTCATCCTTCTTTTGCTGTGTCCTCCTCATCGCGTCTCTCCTCATGCTGGAACAAGACCAAAGGAAGCACCCAGGCTGAGGCTCCCCATAGCCAATCACAACGCTGCATTGCAGTGTTGTGATTGGTCTGAGTGCCAAGCCAAGGTGCTCAGACGGGGACAGGGAGCCTGGGCATGTTCTCCACCCAGGCTGTAATGCAGCCTGGGGGGAGAACATGCTAAGTGTGCATGAATGTTTGGCCGGCTCCAGAGGGTGTTCAAACATTCATGTGCACTTTAGGGAGTGCAAACCACTCCTCCCCTCCCCTGCTCTGTCAGCAGGGCAGCACCACCCTGCCTGGCAAAGCTGCTGCGTTGCAACAGGAAAAAGTAAAATAATAATAACTTTCAGTTATTATCATTTTGTTTTTCCCTCCACTGCTGAAAAGCAGTGGGGCGATGCTCCTCCACCCTAGCAGAGGACCCGCCTTGTGCGCCACGGAGATGTACAGATACTTGAGAGGATTGTGGCAGCCTTCTCAGTAACCCCAGATGAATTTGACTTTCGTTTTCAACTCTACTGATGAAGGATAATTTCCAGAAACACATGTGTCTAGAGATTAACAGCCCTAATCTGCATATACTTTGGTCAAACACTTCTATAAAAATGTAAGTATGCATTTAAACTGAACTGCATTTAACAGGATGTAAGGGGCAAACTGTGCTGGGAAGTGAAGAAGTGTGCTCCCATCCCCCTTCTGTTTCAAAAGGCTCCCTTGAGCCACTGAGCTGACGAGGTCTTGGAGATGCACCTGTGCGCCAGGGAGAGGTACAGAGACCTGAGAGGATTGTGGCAGCTTTCTCAGCAAACCCCAGATGAATTTGAATTTAGTTTGTATCTCTACTGATAAAGGATAATATCAAGAAACACATGCGTCTAGAGGTTAACAGCACTAACCTGCACCAACTTTGGTGAAACACTTCTATAAAAATTCAAGTAAGCATTTAAACTGATCTGCACTTACCAGGATGCTAAGGGGCGAACTGTGCTGGGAAGTGAAGCAGTCTGCTCCCATCCCCCTTCTGTTTAAAAAGGCTCCCTTGAGCTACTGAGCTGACGAGGTCTTGGAGATGCACTTGTGCGCCAGGGAGAGGTACAGAGACCTAAGAGGATTTTGGCAGCTTTCTCAACAACCCCACATGAATTTGTAGTTCTTCTTTATCTCTACTGATGAAGGATAATATTCAGAAACACATGTCTAGAGAATAACAGCGCTAACCTACACCAACTTTGTAAATGTACAGGAATTTATATAGCGCAAATCACCGAGCGGTTTCTAAGCGCTTGCTTAGGGAACCCGTCCTGGTATTCCCCTGTGAGATAACCCCGGCAGGGTATCCGCAAGGTGAAAGCCAGGCATCCCGCCGCGAGGGGCCGTTGTGGAGATTAAGCAAGCTATTGCACAGAGTCGCAGAGTGTGAACCCGTGAATCGAGTAGGCACCAGAGCGAGAATTGCCGAGTCCATGGACATTTTAGGACTCAAGACCCCGCCGAGCCGGGAATTGAACCCTGGTCCCGGGCTGACCTCTGCTTCCAGGTCTGCCTCCTCTAACCAGTGAGCCACAATTCTCTTTGGTGAAACACTTCTACAAAAATTCAAGTAAACATTTAAACTGAACTGCTTTTACCAGGATGCTAAGGGGCTAACTGTGCTGGGAAGTGAAGCAGTCTGCTCCCATCCCCCTTCTGTACAAGAAGTACATTTGCATTACTGAAAGAGAGGTTTTGATGTTTTCATAAGTCTAATAGTGCATTAGGCCCTGCAATATGTTATGAAATTATTTTTACATGTGCAGTACTAAGCAACATAATGAGACTTTGAACTGAATTTCTGGCCTGGCAGTTCCGGCTGGACTGTTCCCATGAGAAGCAGGGTCAAGGCTGATTTGCATATGTCTGGGTTCAAACTGAGAAGACATGGTGGGCGAGAAACGATAGATTGGAATGCAGCCCGAGCTACTGCCAGTGGCTGAGATTAATGAAGCATTCCATCTATCGCCTTTTGTTTTTGCATTAAACTTCTGGTTACATCACTGATCTGACGTGCGATTTCTGCTTGCATACTAGAGGGGCATCTGCACTTTGCCAGTTTTGCAGATGCCAATATTTGAACAGAGTGACTTAAACCAGTGGGCGCATATCATTATATTTTTGCGTATGCCTATTTGCCTGTGCCTCTGATATTACTGCATCATACATCCTTACTACCTGCATAATATCTTTCATACCTGATCTGATTATGTTATTAAACTCAGACATGGTTTTATTCATTTTGCTAATCGTTAGACTAAGCTCACTCGTTGCCCTAGCTAGTTATTTCTAAATTGTAAACATGGATGTATGTTGAGATGTCCTTTGAGTCCCCACTGGTATGTTTTAAGAAGTGATATCAATAGTTAGGAAGGCTGTACTTTCCAAGAGATGTGCCATAGCTACTTCAAGCCATACTACCACTACCAGAAACACTGTAAGAAAAACCTCTCAAGGCAGATCATACTCTATAAAGAAAAGGGACTAAGGGCCACATGTATCAGATTTGGAAATAGCGATGACCTATTTGCGATTTTCTGAGAATCGCAATTAGGTAATCGCTATTTCCAATGTATGAAACTCCATGAGTTTCACATAGGAAGTCCTAGTGGTTTGCAAATCGATCTACCTCATTAATATTAATGAGGTAGGCCGCAATTTGCAACCCCTAGGAATCGCTAAAATCAAGGGGATGGTGAGCTGCTGGGGTCAGCAGGCCACCATGTCCGTGATTGCTTTTAAATAAAGCAATCGTTCCTTTTTTAAATGCAGCCTGTTTTTCTTAAAGGAAAACAGGATGCATTTTTAAAAAAAATTAAACATTTTCTTTTAATTTATTAAGAGCAGTCAGTGGTCCATGGGACTTGCGAATGGGTTACTACCAACTTGAAGTTGGTGGTAAATTGCAATGTTTCGCGACAGCATTCACTGTCACAAAACATTCATACATACTGTTACGATTTGCTATTTGGAAGGGATGCCCTGAACACGTCCCTTCAAAATACTGAATCGCAAACCCATTTTGCGATTTGGTAACAGGATTTAATACATGTAAAAAGCCTTTTTTGCATTCCCAAACGGACGCAAAATTGGTTGATATATGTGGCCCAATAAGTCTAGTAGTGGTTGCGAATATAGAAATCAGTGGTCTGGAAATCTAGGAAAGACAAGGACACCGTTCAGAATGTTATTGATGCAGAAGTAAGAACCATTACACTCAGGGTAAGTGATGTCCAGCAACAAAGCAAAAGTGTTGTTTCTGTGGCCTTTTCTGTTATTTTTCCTGCGTCTAACGGAAATCAGACAAATTCATTCTAGTATGAAATCCAATGTAAAGCGTGTTAAAGATTGATCTGATTCTGAGTGATCATGCACCGAAGAGAACCATGGAATGGATTGTGCATTAACTGCAGACTGTGAAGTTTTGGGTTTAAATACAAATATTAGAAATTAGCCTGTATGTAAAATGGAAATAGGTCGCAATTCAATAGAGATTGTTATGGATCTCTGCTGTGTTCAGGGATGGACTCTTATCCGTAGTCCGTAGTCCAGATCCGGGTGCTTTAATTGTCCGTGGTAGGGGGGACTGTTTCCGTAAATCAAGATATCACCACACACTGGAATATGTGGAAATGTGTCCTGAACCACAATTTCTTATTCTGAGACACATTTGTTATGTTATGTTAATATAATTTATACCGCGCACAGCTGCTCCAGCGAAGGGGCGTCCCGGCGCTAAGGCCACCAACAAGCCAGCTACCAGATGGAAAGAAGGGTAGCAGTGGCAGGTACAGAGCAGAGACTTACAGAGCAAAGATTAGATCCTAGGTGGAAAAAGGTGCGTCTTGAGCGCCCTTCTAAACAGAAGAAGGTCGTCGATAGCGCGGATATGGACTGGTAAGGAGTTCCAGAGCTTCGCCGCCAGGTAGCGGAAGGAGCGCTCTGCAGCGTTTGAAGCGTGGAACCGTAACCAGACCTTGACCTTTGGACCTCAGTGAGCTTGAGGGGACATAGGGGGTCAGTAGATTCTCCAGGATTTTGGGAGTGGATTGTTTAAGGATTTTAAAGGATAGGCACAATCGAGATCAATTGAGATCATAAGGTGGATTGCAATGAAAAGACTGGAAATCAAACTGATCCTAGGTTAGACTACAATGAAAGGATTGCAAGTAAACAATAATAGACCACAAGCTCTGGTCACATAACTTCCTTGCCTGGAAGCCTGGAGGATTATATAGTGGGAAATGTGGTGTCCTGATTTCTCAACCTTAGTCAATATTGTGTATTATTATTTTTCTTCTTTGGCCTTGTTATGTTGCAACATTAAAGTACATAGTTCATATTCTAATGAATCTTATTTGTTCTAGATTTATGTATTTGTTTATATCTAGTATGAGATTCATCATTTGAAGGGGAGGGATATGTGGTAGCATGTACCAGTAAGAATGTACTAATTATTTATGATGTAATGGTCTTCCATTACATATGTCAATTGTAAAAGTTCTATCTTTGGCAGTTGATTAATTCTAGAGTTGTTTACTAAACTTGCTACTTCACCTGTGTCACAGTGACCTGCTTTACAAGGGCCTTACTTTTCCTACATAGTACATACGACATTGTCATGCATGTTGCATTTACATTTTGATGGACTCACAACTGCCTCGTTAGGGTCAGTATATTTAATGCATACACTTTGACCATACCGTTGTTGTCTTCAGTATGTGCTGCATGTTAGTCAGTGAACTGCATGTTCCAAAATGCATTTCCAATGCCTTATGTGTGCCAGTTCTGTATTAACTCTTTGGAGTGTTAGCGGTGTTGTGTTAGGATCTAGCTGGTTGCGCCTGCCGAAGAATAAGAACTACCGATCCCAGGGTGCTTTGCGGGTGAGGCGCGGTTAAAACAAAGCAACACGCACTGTGTTCCAGCCGCGTTGGTTGAAGCTGAACGCGAGGACTCGAGTGACGGAGAAGCGGGTATCGAGGCAGGAGGAGGACCCCCACCCTGATGGTAACCCGTTACCGCCACACACGTCAAGGCCAGGTAGGGAGAGAGGAGTCAAGTCGTGGCTCTGTCTCTCTTTCAATTCGAGACATTTCGAACAAGGCGAGGGTCAGCCTGTGAAGGAACGGGGCCGCCCTAATACTTATCAGTGTTACGGCTGAGTTGTTATCAGCCTGTTTTCTTCTCCGGACGGAGGAGCCTCTCTGAACTATTGCTATAGCACCGGATTACACTTAAGGTGCTGGATTGAGAAGTGTGTTGATCCCCCGTGAGGAGGAGCGCTATTGTGTAATTGTTTTGGGGAAATAACGGAATACCGTCTCAGGACAGCGTGTTGATCCCCCCGAGAGGAGGAGCGCTGGGCAGGGTTTAGGAAAGTGCTTAGTCGCTCTAAGACTGGAGTGTAGGCGCTCTATGTACTACATTGCTTTTGGTTTCAAGATACTTCCTTGGAGTGGGGAAGTGAAACAGGATGACAGCAAGCTTTCCTCTTTGACTGGGTTTCTGCATATCTTTTAAGAGGCCTGGCTGGTAGTCTCCTGGCAAGGAGAGGACCTATGTTTTTTTTGGGATATTCTTTGGAGCAAGGTTCTGAGGTTTAAGGTGATTACTGTTTAGTGAGACCATATGAGAGTAGCAAATGCGATGTGTGGAGTGTGTTAATGGTGTCTGCTTATGTTTTACAGAGCCGTTGTCCCTGCTGTCCCCTTCCGTCCTTTATCCCCTGTCTGATCTGACCTGAACTCTGTGTATTACAGTCAGAGTTCGGAACGATCTGAAAGTGGAACCCTTATAGCATCTTCCTGACCCTGAGGAGCTTGCAGAACCTGACATGTTGTGCATGTTAGTATTAACTTGACTTGTATATTGTGATGAAAATGCCAGTATGTGGCCTTAACTTCTAGAATTTCAATTACATTTTGGGGGTCACAGGCCTGTGGTACTGATTGAACTGACTCCTGTTAGTGCCTCTGGCTACTGGGTGCTCTCAATCATCCCCTAAATGGGAGCTGAAGAGGGGTCGCTGGAAGGTCCTCCTACCCTCCCACCTGCTTCTCATCTCCTGGCATCCACTGTCTCCTTGGTAAGAGAACTCATATAACATCTTTTGTGGGTTTCTTCAATGCAGAGTTGACACCCACAGCATGAATTATTTTCTGGGTACCGAGCCAGTTTTCTTTTTTAGAGCCTCAAAAACAGTTAGAGATGGGGGCGTGGCCAGCAACATGGCCAAATAAGTCGAGCTTTCGCCGAGCTCCGGTAGAAAGCTAGATCCGTCGTGCATTCAGGGGACCTGAAGACCCGGAGACCTAAGTGACCCAACTTACCTTTGGAGCGGATCGGTGAGGCGATTACTGCCTGTAACGCTCACTGGGCACTGTGACGCTGCCTTGACCGCCCAGACCAAGGACCCAAGATGGGGCCTGGGAGAAGACTGGTCGGAGCTGCGGTGTTTTGAGGAACCGGGGACCCTGGAAGACGACTGACGGAGGGGTGAGCTGTCTTCCCATCTCAGCCTGGGACCGTCTGATCATAGTGGGGCCTCCGAGGCCAGGAGCGATGGAGGAAAACTCCTGCGGGCCGGCGGGCGAGCCCCCTCCCCCCACCGGAGGTATCTCAAACTGCGGCGAAGGTCTTGGGCCTGCGGCCGTGACCGCGGAGACGGGCTGGTGGCTAGGCCTGTATACCCAAGCAGCCTGCTGACTGAAGGAGGTGCCGCGACAGAGGTGCGGACCACCTGGGGGCGGAGGCACCCGGGGTATCGGGCGTAGCGGTTTCTGTGGCCGGGAGCGGGAGGGGATGGATGTCGGTGGAAAGAGCTCCCCTCCCGCCCATGAATGAGATGGTCCTGGCGGGGTGAGGCCCCGAAGCGCACAGAGAGGACGGGACCGGCTTCGGGGGAATGAGCCCTCCCCTCCCCCCCGGGGATATCCAGGACCGTAGCGGGGATCTGGTCCATACAGTGGCAATAGCAGAGGCGATCATCATACTGACTGCTAGCTGCCTAAATGAAGCACCGCGACCCATGCGTCCCATGAGAGGATTGCCTAGGCGCTCGGAGCATTTGACAGGAGTGGATGCCCCCGGACGGGAAAGGTATAGCGGCAGAAGCTTGTCAGCGAGAAGTGCTGGAGGGGAGCACCTTATGAGAGAGCCCTGGCCCCCCCAGGAAGGGAAGTGAATACCGGAGATTGGTGTGCAGGAGATTGGGGCGAGGTGGTGGGGCCAGGAAGGAGCTGTAGGGGATCCCGCCCCCCCCCCTGTGTGCCTCCTGCTCACCCTTTGCCCAAGCTTCCATGAGAACGCAGGAGCTGAGATAGGTTCACAACACCCAGGCTGACTGGTGAGGCGACTGGATGGAGACTGCCTCCGGCGGGGCCCTTGGGGCTTGGAGGTGCACGAGCCCCACGCGAGGCTAGGGGCAGGAGGAGAGTCCCCTGGCAGGGACAGGAACTTGGGAAGCCCACAGTACAATAGAAGCTTCTGGCAGAGGTACATTGATCATGGGGCATTGACTGTGGGTTTGTGAGGGCCAGTGGAAGCGGTACGTGCACAGAGGTGGTGACCCCACAGGAGCTGCGTGATGCCCACCAGGAAAGACTGTGAGACGCAGCTGTACACCGGCCTGGGCCAGCATTGCCTGGCACAAGAACCCTTTCCACACCCAGGCCCAGCATCATTCATCATGGACAAGGATAGGGAACCAAGACCGCCGCGACAGGGCAAGATGGACCAATTTGCGAAAGTCATCGCCCCACCCTCCGAGGACCACCCGGCTTCTCGCTCAGACATGGACACCCTCCTCCAGGCAATCAATACATCTAGAGAGGTACCACGGGGAGAGATCAGCGCAGTGGGTGCGGCGGTGTCGCTTCTGCAACAAGGTCTCAGGAATTTGGCAGACAGAGTCACGGAGACGGAAACCTGGCTTGGCGAGGCAGAGGACTCCCAGCAGGATCTGCGCAAAGGAGTGACAGACCTGCAATCTTCCCACAAAGATCTACTATGGCAGGTGGATGATGCCGAAAACAGAGCAAGCCGCAAAACTGCGTTTTGTGGGATTTAGAGAAGGAATTTAAGGGATGAACATGCCCGAGTTCCTACATTCATGGCTTCTCCCTACATTCTCGAAAGACAAATTCGCCACTTGCTTTGTCATTGAGAGAGCCCATAGGGCGCTGATGGCTCGACCCCCCGCTGGGGCGCAGCCGCATCCGGTGATAGCACGTTTTCTGAACTTTCTGGACAGAGACATGATTCTGAGGGAAGCCATAAAGATCGGGGAGATATGACACAAGAATGCACGCATAATGATCTTCCCAGACTATAGCAGAGAGGTACAGAAGCAGGGACGCACATTTAATTCAGTCAAAGCTAAATTGCGGGAACACAAGATCCAGTATATGCTGCTCTTTCCTGCGTAAGTGGGGACTGGGAGGGCAATAGACCTCTACCAACCTAGTGTTCACTACCCGGTGACTGGCAGGGGATGCAACCTCGGGAGGGGGTGGGGGGTTGCGGGGGTACAAGAGTTTTACAGTTGGGTTTTTTGTTTTTGCATTTGTTGTGTACAGGCAGTCACATGGTCACTCGGAGACGCGTGCTCACCTGCTCTTCCCACCCGGGTTGTACTTTGACCACCCACTACTATGGCCCCCGTGACTGAATGCAGCCCCCCTGCTGATGGAATGGAGTCTGATAGCTACAGGATACTCACATGGAATGTGAATGGGCTAAGGGATAAAATCAAGAGAGGGCTGGTATGCACATATATAAAGCGGGCTCACCTGGATGTGGTCCTATTGCAGGAGACCCACCTTAAGGGCACGAAGTGTGGGTTCCTGGCGAGAGGAGCCTACACAGTAGTGGCACACACGGGTTTCACGGCTGGTTCCCGGGACGGTGGCAATCATACTTAGAAAATCTCCCCCATTCAAGATAGTCCGAACATGGGTGGACCCCCAGGGCACGTACGTGGGAAGAATGTATGATGTTACTTAGCATGCCATTACTTAGCATGCTTTTTTTTTCCGAAGTTTTTACTTCGCATGTGCCTTTATTTAGCAGTATTTTATAACGCATGCCATTACTTCGCAAAATCATTGAAAACCATTAAAGTGGCATTACTTAGCAGTACATTACTTCGCAGGTTTTTACTACGCATACAGATTTTTTTATCCCTTTTTTACCATACACACCAACACTACCCTCCACGCCCCCTACACTTCCCTAAACCCTAAAACACTACCCTACACCACACATACACTACAGCACTACCCTAAGCCCTAAAACACTTCGCCCTACACTACACATACACTACAACACTACCCTAAACCCTAAAACACTACCCCCTACACTACATATACACTACAACACTACCCTAAACCCTAAAACACTACCCCCTACACTACACATACACCATAACACTATCCTAAACCCTAAAACACTACCCCCTACACTACACATATACTACAACACTACCCTAAACCCTAAAACACTACCCCCTACACTACACATACACTACAACACTACCCTAAACCCTATAACACTACCCCCTACACTACACATACACTACAACACTACACTAAACCCTAAGACACTACCCTACACTACATGTACACTACATCACTACCCTAAACCCAAATACACTACCCCCTACACTACACATACACTACAACACTACCCTAAACCCTAAAACACTAACCCTACACTACACGTACACTACAACATTACCCTAAACCCTACAACACTACCCCCTACACTACACATACACTACAACACTACCCTAAACCCTAAAACACTACCCCCTACACTACACATACACTACAACACTACCCTAAACCCTAAAACACTACCCTACACTACACATACACTACAACACTACCCTAAACCCTAAAACACTACCCCCTACACCTTACCTCTCTCTCCTCGTGGTCCCTCTCTTCACCTTCAACCATGGATCCACTCTACTCCTGCTTCATGGTGCACGTCGTGGTGGTTAGTCTGCAAATAATTTAATTTGCGAAGTAACGGCATATGCAAAGTAACGGCAAGCAAAGTAGAAGCATGCGTAGTAATGGACTATGCGAAGTAAAAGATGCTAAGTAAAAGAATAGCAAAGTAAAAGTTGCTAAGTAATGGTTGTTTACCACGTGGGAGTGACAGGGACATGGGGTAGATGGAAAGTTACCATAGTCTTGGTTTATGCCTCTCCGAAGTTACAGGACAGGACCCTACGTGGGCTGACTGGCATACTTCTGGATACCCCGGACATACTTCATATAATAGGGGGCGACTTTAACAACGTCATGTCCATCCCTATGGACCGTTCAGGGAACCGCACCGACCACCCCCCGACAACGTATCTGGCTGAGGTGATGAACGCGCTGGGGTTAACAGACATATGGCGGTACCTCCACCCAGACACTCGAAGTCACTCATACTACTCTGGCGCGCACAAGACACACTCCCGGCTGGACTATGTTTTTCTCCCGCGGCGGGCAATGGGCAATGACTGCGAGGCGGAATACATGGCGCGCGGCATTTCTGACCACTCCCCACTGACGGTTAGGAAGGGAGGGAGGACCAGGGCAAACAGTGGTAACTGGAGGTTGACGGCTTGGGGCCGTCAGAACACCGAGATATTAAAGGGCCTGAGGGGCGACACGAAAGTGTATTTTGCCCAAAATTTAGGCTCCGTGCAATCGGGCGTGAGAGTGTGGGAGGCATATAAGACGATGCTCAGCGATAGGGCACAAAATCGAATAGCCTGGGTGAAGCGGACAGTGTGGGAGGAACTAGCTTCCATGGAAGCCCAAATCCTGACGTTGGAACAACAGTATTTGACTGGGCGCGACTCGCAGGTACTTAAGCTCCTGACTGACACCCAACAACGCTATAGAGCCCTTGTAACAGAAGAGGCTAAAAACACAGGCGCAGGCGACCCTCCATAGGTTGTATGATGTAGGGGATAAATCTGGCAAACTACTTGTGTGGCTTAGCTACAAGGAACTTGAAGCCAGTTGGATTGAACGTATAGTAGATTCCCAGGGACTGATTCATGGGGGAGATGCACAAATAGTACAAGCCGTTGCCTCCTACTTTCGGGATTTCTACGCGGCCAGGGAACAAGCTACCTCAGAGAAGATACAGGCATATCTAGACACTGTTCAGACTCTGGGCCTGGAGGCGGAGGATATAGCAGCTTTAGAAGCTGACATTTCGGTGACCGAACTGAAGGAGGCGATTTCTAAACTGCACCCTGGGAAGTCCCCAGGCCCGATTGGACTCCCAGGGGAATTTTAGAAGAAAGGGGCAGACCTCCTTGCGGTCCCCCCCTTAGCTCTCTTTAGGGACGCGGCCCAAGAGGGCGCCTTTCCATTGGACCTCAAACTAGACACAATTGTCCTCATCCATAAACCGGGGAAGCCCCCGAGGAGTGTACCTCCTATCGCCCAATCTCCCTCCTCAACATAGAGGTTAAACTCCTGGTGACGATACTGGCCCTCCGATTACGCCAAGTAATAACGGACCTGGTGCACCAAGATCAAACTGTTTTTTTTGCCGGGCGACCAGACAGAATTTACGGCGGACCCACAACTGGCTTATGGCGGTACGAGACCGGAAGGACCCACATATGTTCCTTTCTTTGGACGCCGAAAAAGCATTTGAAGCTGTTCATTGGCCCTTTTTAGAGGAGGTCCTGGTCAAATTCGGCATCGGCCCCAAATTCAGACATTGGGTGGGACTCCGATATGTGGACCCACGCGCTTGAGTGAAAGTGAATGGGCTATTGTCTGAGGACTTCCCCATCAGAAGGGGAACCAGACAGGGATGCCCTCTGTCCCCTCTACTGTTCGCCCTCATCATTGAAATTGTGGCATGTGATATCAGGCAGACATAAGGGGGTTCCAAATCACGCAGATGGACCCAGAGGAAGAAAAGATTTTGCTATACGCGGAAAGCGTGATCCCCACACTATTCAAGCTGCTGGGTAAATATGGTACCTTCTCGGGGTATACGATTAATTGGCATAAGTCGGTTCTGTATAGCCCATGATCTGAGGTAATATGGCCCACTCTCCCAGGGGCTCTCCTGACTACGTAGACGGGGTTGACCTACCTGGGGAACTATATCACCACAGACAGAACTCTCTCCTACCAAAAAAACATCCAGCGAGTCATAACAAATTTTACAATGGATGCTCTACACTAGAAGATGCTCCCCCTTACGATTCTTGGCCGAGCCGCCATGTTTAAAATGATAATGCTGCCTCGCTTCCTGTACGCCCTCCAAAATGAATACTTCCCTCTCCCTCGACAGATGTTTCAGACGATAGCAGCAGAACTGCGTTCGCTGCTGTGGCTCGGGAAACAACTGAGGATTGCGTTAGGTACACTGCAACGAAACCAGTACAATGGAGGGATATCCCTACCGGCCATTGAGGCCTTCTATTGGGCGGAAAATCTAGCGCCGGTGAATGACTTGCTTCATGCCCCGGGAGATCATCCCACCTACAGACTGGAAAGGGACACCATGGCACGTTGATCCTGCCTGTTTTATTTATATGGGGGTTCGGGTAGGAGACGCCTACTGCCGGCCACACAAATAACCATTGAGATGTGGGACAGGGCAACTAAGGCCATAGGATGGGCGCACAAACTGACAAAACAAACACCGATTTGGAACTGCACCTGGTTGAGGGAACTTAACAAACTTAAGGGCTTTAGGGGCTGGGACGACATCGGAATCTCTACCCTGGGGGATGTGGTGGCAAAGGGGAAACTTAAAGCCTTCGGGGCTTTGGCGCGGGAGTTTGGGCTACACCCCACCCACATTTTTAAATACGCCCAAATACGACATGCGTGGAGGGCGGAGACCGTGCTCTCTGGCCCCCTGCCGGAATATGCCCCGCTGAAAGGTCGATTACTACAAGAACAGATAACCAACAAGACAGTATCTCTGACATATAGAACCCTGAACAATAATATGCCAGACAAACTAGGAAAATTAAGAGACACATGGGAGCAAAACGTGGGCGCGATGGACACAGTAGATTGGGAGGCTGCCTTGATGCATCATAGGGAGGTCGCGATCAAATCACGCCTCCGTCTCATCCAATGCAAAATATTTGACAGGGTATACTTGGACAGGGCTCGACTTCACCGAATAGGCCGAGCAAGTGACCCCGATTGTCTGCGTTGTGGCCTTCCGCAGGGAGACTTCTACCATACCATCTGGGACTGCCCCGTCATCCACACATACTGGTCACAAATATTGGGTGAGTTGAGTAAGGTGCTTGAGGCCACACTTTCCCTAGACCCTAAATTCGTATTATTGGGAAGATCCCACGATGTTGACTTGAGCCGCCCACAACTTATTTTTGCATTATTGGCACTAGTGGTGGCGAAAAGAGATGTGGCTCGCGCATGGGGAGCAGCTCTTCCCCCACAGCTGGATGAATGGTGACGGGGAATGGACCTTTACATGCAGGCAGAAAGGATCACGTACACAGCGAGAGAGTGTCCCCGGAAGTTCCGTAAGGTATGGGGGAAATGGAGGAAGTATCATCGTCTGGATGGGTGTTTGGACCCTGAATAGCGAAATGTGGGCCTCTTCGATCCATACAACACTCAGGGATGGAGTGCTAGGGGATGTGTATTAGATTCCGGGGAGGATGGACGGAGAGGGTAGTAGACACACAAATGTGTCACCGGCTGCAGAGCTGATTCTTCAATGGGTACATGACATGGATCGGGTGCTGTGGGAGGCGGATGGGGGAGGGGGAGGGTATTTGGGTGCGAGACTGACCATCTGTAATACACTGGTTGTTTGGTTGAAAATGCAATTAAAAATATTTATTTTAAAAAAACAGTTAGAGATGATTTCCCAAATTAGTCATCATTGTTCACACACTCTTCCACCAATATTCCCAAGTCGACATCAGAACACTTTTCTTTCCTTTATCTGCCTTCATCCTTCTTCTTGGTGCCCTGGCTTGCCATTATGGCGCTGGATTTAGGTTCTACAATGACCTCCTCCTCTAATGCTTGATCTCTATGAGTTTTCCTGCTCAGTAATGTGTTTTCTGGTTGCAATGTTATCAATCATTTCGAAGGGGACATTCGCAATTTGCAAATGCTGATTCACAAAATGCAACAGGTAAGAAATCCCCCTTTACAAATCGGTAAACTGACATTTTAATAACTTGCAAAGTGGTGTATGAGAGGGTTGGTGCATATGGATGTGTGATTGTCAATTAACATTTCGCTATTTTTCGCAATTTGTAAATTGCTAAATTGACAGTTAGTATATTAGGTGTAGGTCCTGACGATTGTATCAAGACTAAGAAACCAGAATTTTTCCCACAGGCTTGCTTTGGAGTTTTTGCCACTGCATGGTGACTATTAAGAGCCAATTGCAGTATCCTGTCGACCACAGAAAATTGGGTCACTATGCAGTTGCAGGACAGGATCACTTGTGGCAAAGAGCCCCAGTGTTCTTGTCCTAGTAGGACATTCTTTCACTCGGTTCCACTTGAGGTGCCTCACTGCACTGATGACTTCCAGAAGGCATTCGGCCTATAACGGCTGTGGGCAGGCTCCCTCTACAAACAGATTCACATATTCTCCTGTTCTCTCCACCCTCTGGACACTAGAGATTATTATTAAAAAAGCACGAGGGGAAGGGGCAGCCATCTCTTCAGGCATGGCCAAAGAAAAGGGCTCAACATTCTTGGAATTTGCCAATGGCGGCTCCTCCGCTAAGGCGGAGGATCTTCACCCCACTGCTGAAAAGGAAAAATAAAATGATATTAACGTATAGTCATTAGCATTTTAGATTTCCTATTGCAATCAGTAGCTCTGGGCGCAGGGCAGGCCAAGTTTGTTTTGTTTTGTTTTGTTTTGTTTTTTGGGCACGACTGGTTGGCTAGCCCTATTGTCCTGCACGCTTTGTATCTTCCCCACCAGGCTGTAATGCACAGCCTGGTGAGGAACATGCCCAGCCTCCCATTCCCTGTCTGAATGCCAATCCACGGCAGCGTTGTGATTGGCTCAGGGGAGCCCGGGTGCTTCCTGTTGCTTCCTGTTGCCGGACCGGAGGCAGGAAGAAGAGGACAGAGGAGAGGAAGCAGCCGGCCGTTTTCAGGTAAGTGCTTTTTTTTTTCTTTCCAAAGTTGAGGTTTGCAAGGGCTTCGGGGTAAGATAACCCTGTGAGATCCACAAAGATCACACAATTCTGGACTGAGTTTGGTAAGTTCTCCTGGGTGCTGTGTGAGATAGGGCCCAAAATCTACAGCTACAAAATTACAAAAAAGGGAAGGTTTTGAGTCGAAAAATGTCATGTATCCATGTTGCATTTAATGCCCTTTCCTATTGCAGGCGCTAAGCCCACCCACACAGGTGGGGTTCTATTTTTACCTGGAGACCTGTGGGAACGCTAGTTGGTAGTAAATTTGTGGATTCCGTAGATTTTGGGACTTTCTTGCACAGAAATGTGAAGAAATGTGTTTAGCCAACATTTGAGGTTTGAAAGGGCTTCTGGGTAAGAAACTCACATAAGATCCATACAATTCACACCACCCAGGACTCCTCAGGCTGTCTAGTTTTCAGAAATGTCTGGGTTTGATAGGTTTACCTAGGTGCTGGCTGAATTAGATCCCAAAATCTCCAACTACCCAAATTGCAAAAAACATAGGGTTGGTTCTGAGTGGAAAAATGCAAAGTGTCCATGATGCGTTTTCGGCCTTTCCTATTGGCGACGCTAAGTTTACCCACACAAGTGGGGTACCATTTATAGTGGGAAACGTGCTGGGCACTGAGTGGATGTGAGTGGAAGGAAATTGGTTTATCCCTGCAGATTCTGTAAATTTCCTTCACATGAATATGAGGAGAATGTTTATTTTTAGCCAAAGTTGGAGGTTTGCCTGGGATTCTGGATAAGAAAACCTTATGAGACACAAATCATACCACCCTGTACTCCACCTGGTGTCTACTAGTTATCAGAAATATCTAGGTTTGTTAGGTGTCCCTGGGTGACAGCTGAACTATAGCCCAAAATCTACAGCTACCCAAATTGCTCAACAATGGTTGGTTTTGTATGGAAAAATGTAATGTGTCCACTTTGCATTTTGGCCCTTTCCTTATTGTGGGTGCTAGGCAAAGGGTGCCATTTTTATCAGATGTGTGGGAATGCTGGGTGGTAGGAATACCAGCTAGGTTAGGGCCCAAGTTCTGCAACCACACACATTGCAAAAAAAGCATTTGTTTTAAGTGGAAATATTTGATCTGTCCATCTGCCCGTATTGTAAAAAAAATGCATTGCTTTTGCTGGGTGAAATGTGATGTCTCAAGGTCACGTTGTGGGGCGTTTTGTGTTGCAGGTGCTAGGCCCAGACACGGCACGTGAGGTACCATTTTTCGTGGGAGACATGTGGGAATACAGAATAGTACATAATTTGTTAATACCCATTTTTAGGTTTCGCCTGCACAGCGCTTGCGCTGTGCTTATGAAATCTCATGTAATCAATATATATCTTAAAATGGGCTTCATTTTTCATTTGTTTGTGTGCTTGCCACTTTGTTTTCCTTGGTTTTTGTTGGTTGTAGCATGCTATTTCCTGTTGTTCTTCATGTGTTTTTCTTATCAGTGGAGTTTGTCCCAAGTACTCCTTTTCATCCGCCTTTTCTGACCTGCTTTTTTCTTTGTGAGCAAGCGTATTTGGCGACTGCATGTTATTTGGGTAGCTCTACTTTTTTTTACGCAGTCCCTCTCCTTCATCCCCCGCGCTCCTTGCGATTTTACTGCTCCCTTTCACTTGTGTTTTCCCCCCACTGTTTTTGTTTCCTAACTGCCCCACTCCTCCCTCAATTTGCATCCCAGTTTTGAAATTACCATGTTTACAGGAGAGGCAACGCCCAGGTGTCAGAGACATATTTGCAGACAGAATGTGTTTTTCTGTTCTCACTTGATGCAGGAAACGAACCGCACAGTATAAATGAAAACCATCAGAGATGTTGCTTTGCTTTACACTCCGCGCTGATCTTCTTGACAAACAATTTACCAGAAAGGAATGGGGGTCTTCATTGAGAGGAGAGGATGTAGCCTAATGGGTAGAGATGCTGACTTTAGAACTGAGGGACCTAGTTTGAGTCTCGGCGTCATCTCCACATCCTGTGATTCTAGGCAAATCACTTAATTACCCCATGTCTATAAACAAAAAATTAAATATGTCCTTGTATAATTTAATTTTTGCTTATGTAAAATGCTCCAATTCTTTCACTTCAAGTTTGCGCTGTATAAAAGAGAAAAGACTCCTTGTCTCTTTTATTAATTTAATAAATGTGTCAATTCAAGCAGCGTTCATTCGATTAGGGAGTTTTCTGAGGAATCCAGAACAAGGGAAATCAGTATGGGGAAGTGAGAAAATATTACTGAAAACTAGTCTATAATGTGGTTTGTCTGGCCTTGGCTTGAGAAGTTTGACAAGAGAGGCAATTTAAAATTGTTGAATACAAAGTCATTCAATTATGTTAGTTATTGGCCTTCAGGTGACTAATTGATGCACATCTATTCAGGGTGCTTTTAAGGAGGTACAGGGAATACTTACAATATTGATGCCAAAATATTGATTGCCTCTTTCTCTCGTTCCTTCTGAAAATTCACTATTCTATTGTGATTGATGGTGCCTAGAATCGAATCTCTGACAAAATATCGTTTACAAAAATATCTACCTACAAAAATATTGCAACAAAAATATCGATTACAAAAATATCTACATGCTATCTCTAACAAGGTAAATACAAAAATATAGAAAAAAATATATCGATGTCAAAAATATCGTTATTAAAAAAATATAGTTTTTTTAAATTAAAAAAATATGTAATATAAATAAAATAATACTTATAAATGTAATAAACATAGTTAAAATATGTTATAATAGAGGTGTGGCCAAGATGGCGGCGGAGTAGGACGCGTTTTTGTCCCCTCCCGCGCCAGGCCTACACAGCGTTGTTTAGCGGGGGCCCCCGGAGCCCTCTCGAGCGGCGGATTGCTCCGGAGACTGAGCGCAGCGGTGGCTGGCGGAGGTGCGACCCTCAGCGGAGCAGGAGCCGCCAGCGCGGTACCGTGACCGGCAGAGGTGCCTGGGCCGGTGCGGCGCCGAGAGCTGGGTCGCGGAGGAGCGGAGCTGGAGTGAGCTGGGGGCAGCGGCCGGCGAGTCTGCCTGGCGCTGCAGTGCGGAGCCGCCGGGAGACATCAGCGGTGGGGGGACGCCTGCTCGGCGGAGCTGCGTTCCCGGATCCCCGGGCGGGGGCGGAGCCTAACATCCGCGACGCCCGAAGCCAGAGCACGGCGAGCGGCCAACTCGAGGTCGCGGCTTGCGGCCTAGCGCCGGGGGCGGTTGGCGCTGCCCCGAGTGTCACACGACCGGGTGGAGTCTGGGCCCGTGCCTTGAGGTGGGTCTGGGCTCTGGCCCTGGAGGAATACAGGCGGTGCAGGAGGCTTATGCGGTGACCCAGCGGGAGCAAAGCGGCAGGAGGGATAATCCTTGGCTGATCCCCTGACCACGTGGAGACCTGAGACGTGGCGACCTGACACTCAGAGGGGAGCGACGCTGCAAGGGAGTGCCGACACCGGTCTCAAGTAAGCGCGGCCTTCACCACTGCCATTGGGGGGTCGAGGAGTCGGACATCAGGACATTTGCTGCGGGGGGACCCATTTGGCGCCATAGCGGAGGCAGGTGCGGCGAGCTGGGTTCCCCCCCCCCCCCTACCTCCAACGCTGGCTCAGGACTCTTGCTGAGGCATACGGACAAGGGGAATCGGACTGTCGAATGGTAGCGAGAGGGCCTCACTGGACTGCGATTTGATCCCCTAGTCTTTGGCCTACCCGGCGACATTGTGACTGGACCACCGCTTCATCCCAGACTGTCAAGGTAGGAACAGACGCTGAGAACTTGCCTCTACTGGACCGGACCTACTCGATCTATCGCACCGGACTGAAGCTGCTTCTGGTGTTCTGGGCGAGAGCCAAGGGAGGTTAGCGAGAGCTTGGTTAACGTTCCCCCTGGTGACGGAGGGGCACCGGTCGTGGTGTATCCCGGGAACTCAAGGAGGGCTGCAATGGCTACAGTTTTGCGCAAGAATACCGGTAAGGATAACCAACCGAAGAATTCTCAGCAACCGCCATCACCTGGCCCGAGTTCCTCTCCGAGGCGGTTGGATGACGAGGCTCCAGTTACTAAAGCTTTCATGACTGACCTCTTTAAATCTATCAAAGACGATATATCGGAACTCCGGGCGCAACTGGCATCCGATCTTCGAGAGGTGCGGAGGGACGTCGATGCGGTGGGGGAGAGAGTAGCCACGCTAGAGGATCACGATCTCAGCATGGCAAACGACGTCCATCAACTGCAACAGGACGTGCTGAGACTCACTGAACAAAACTTGGACTTGCAATCCCATGCGGAGGATTTGGAGAACCGCTCTCGAAGAAATAACATTCGCATTCGAGCGGTGCCATGGGAGGGTGAGGCGGGTATTCTGCGGGGCTATGTGCAGGACCTCTTCCTTCAGATCCTGGCTGAGGAGGATATACGGGAAATCCGGATGGATCGGGTCCACAGAGTTGGTCTGCCACGGAGGGGCGGAGGTCCACCTCCTGATATTCTAGTGTGTGTCCATGATTTTCAGCTCAAGGAGCGGATCCTTAGGAAAGCGCGAGACACTCCTACTCTACAATTCCGGGACCACCGCCCGCAACTGTATCAAGACCTGGCGGCAATGACCCTTCAGAAGCGGCGGGAGTTTCGACCAGTGACGGCGTTTTTGCGGAACCGTAACATTACTTACTCATGGGGTCATCCATTCCGCATAGTTTTCCGTTGGGAGAATAGACTGGTGCAGATACGCTCGCTTCAAATGGCAAAGAACCTCCTGGGCATCGAGGATGAGTCTCCAACTTCGAGGGCGGGCAGTCCATCCCCGAGACGACGACATCGATCCTCTTCCTGGCACAGAGTGGGGTCAGCAATGAGCCGCGGACGGCCCGACCGGGCGGCCAGCTTACAGGAAAGGGGGGATGCGGTGGCCTCCGTTGCATCGGCGACACTGACGGCGTCACAGCAGAGCTCCGGAGCGGCCTGAATTGTGGGCTGCGACTGAAGGCGCCGGAGGGGGCTTCTGCTCTGCGGTTCCGTGGGTATGCAGGTACTTTGTGAGAAGACACCCCGGACCGAGGCCCTGGGAGTCCCGGAAGGAGTCTCCCATCCCCTTCCCAGTGACTACATGGTGCGCTGCACTGATCTGGGACTACTCGTTGAGACTGCTAAGTATTTCTGTTTGTTTTTGACCTGGGGGTTTGTTGAGGGGTTTGTTGAGGGGGGGAGAGAATCAGGGGGTGTTGTGGGGGCCTGTGGGGAAGGGGTTGGGGGGGCTGGGGAGTGGTGGTGCCTGGTATGGATGTATGGCGTGCTTTATCTCTCAGAGGTTAGAATCTCGGGGCTCTGGCTTGTCGGACCTTCTGGGGAGCTTCATGGTTGGATGTTTGCTGTTCCCAGTCATGTAGTACGGGATTCTAAATGTGATGGGGAGCGAGGTGGAGTCTTGGTGGTGAAGGGTCGGTCGGACTCGGTACCTTTGATTGCCAAAAAGGGGGGGGGGGGGCGGGGAGGCACCTGCATTGATTGGCCTGGGGTGGAGGTTGGAGTTCCCTTATGCCGCTTAGTGTTGGGACATGGAATGTCAAGGGTCTTAACTCCCCGCAGAAGCGCCAAAAAGTGTGGAAATACCTTATTGAGCACCATCTGGATATTGTGGGACTCCAGGAGACCCACCTGGCACGTAAGGACGAGCTTCGGCTACGCCATAGGCACTTCCCATTGATTTACAGGGCCTCTGCCTCCACCAAACATAGAGGAGTAGCGCTTCTCTTCCGAGCATCTCTGCACTTTCAACCCTTGGGGATTAGCGGCGACAAGGAGGGGCGGTGGCTTATGGTCAAGGGGGTGCTTGGTGGAGTGTCATGTACGTTTGTTGTGGTGTATGTCCCCAACTCGGGGCAGAATGCTTTTCTACGTGACCTGTTGGACAGGGTGGGGGACTTTGCGGAGGGCCTTGTGGTACTGATGGGTGATTTCAACATGGTTTGGGATGGAGTCCTGGACAGCTCGCGGGCGCAGAGGGCGGGGGCGGGAGTTTTTTCTGCTGAGTCTCAGAGTACGATTGGGGATTTTGGTTTGATTGACAGCTGGAGATTTCTGCACCCCCAGTCGCGCGATTACACGTTCTTCTCCCATGTCCACCACTCTTACTCCAGGCTTGATCATATTTTCGTAAGCCAGGCACTCCGAGGGGATATAAGGGATGCAAGCACTTTTCCTCTGTCTGTCTCGGACCACAGCTTGTTGGTACTGGGGCTGCGATGGCCATCTGGGGGGGACGGTGTGAAAACCTGGTACTTTCCGCCTGCCCTCGTCAGGGACGATACCTCTTGCAAGGCCTTACGCAGGGCGATAGGGGAGTTTCGGTCTCTCAACCCGGCGTCGGATACCTCCCTCTTTAACACCTGGGATGCGTGCAAGGCTTCGATAAGGGGCACGTGCCTTCACCTCAACGCCAACCTCAATCGGCTGAGGCGGAAGGAACGGGAGGACCTGGAATCGGAGCTGGCTGCCTTGGAGCAGGCCCACAAAGATAACCCGTCTAGGCTTACCCTGAGACCATTGACTGCAGTCAGGGGTAAGTTGAAGGCCCACTATGCCAACTGGGCGGAGTTCACCCTGCTCCGACTTCGGCGCACCTCCTACTCCCAGGGAAATAAGATAGGTAAGCATCTGGCACACCAATTGCGAGATAAACGGGAAAGGGAATATATAGGGGGCATCCTGGACTCTTCAGGAACACTTCGCCACAGCGATGCAGACAAGGCTGGTCTCTTTGGCCGGTTTTATGAGGCTCTTTACAGGAGTGACCCCCGAGATCAGGCAGCCCAGGATCGTTTTTTGGCTGCTCTCCCCATCCCACAGGTGTCAACAGGAAGGAACGAGCTTCTGGTGGCCCCAATCTCTAGGGAGGAAGTGTTGGAAGCTATCAAGGACCTTAAGCTTCACAAAGCTCCCGGCCCGGATGGCTACACGGCCTTATTTTATAAGTCCTTTGCTACAGAGCTCTGCAAATTTTTGGTGCCCCTCTTTAACGAAATGGCGGACACGGGTTGTACCACGAGCTCCATGGCTGAGGCTCGAAGCTCCGTGATTCCTAAACCGGGGAAAGACCCGTCCCACTGCTCCTCCTACCGCCCGATAGCTTTACTTAACATAGATGCCAAGCTCTATTCCGCGATTTTGGCGCTTAGACTTCGGGATCTGATGCCGGCCATCATCCACCCGGATCAGTCAGGGTTTATTAAGGGACACCAAACGCATGATAACATGAGGAGGGTGATTCACCTCATTGAAAAGGCTTCGAGGATGCGCCTCCCGGCGGTGCTGGTGGGGCTGGATGCTGAAAAGGCCTTTGACCGGGTGGACTGGAATTTCATGTTCCGCACCCTGGTGGCATTTGGATTCGCCCCTCGTTTTCTCACCATGATCCGTGCAAACTACAATGCTCCATGCTCCAGGGTGATAGTTAATGGTCACCGTTCCGCCGGATTTGCTCATACCAGGGGCACGAGACAGGGCTGTCCTCTCTCGCCTTTGCTCTTTGCCCTGAGCATTGAACCCCTGGCCATTGCGCTGCGCGAACACGAGCTGATAAAGGGACTCCCCTTTTCGGGTGAGCAACATAAGATCTCCCTTTTTGCGGACGATGTACTCCTATCAGTGGGGGATCCGGCGCAATCTCTACCACACATACAAAATCTGCTATCCAGCTTTGAAGATGTGGCCGGGTTCAAGGTTAACTTTGATAAATCTTATATCTTGAACCTGACACTCCCGCCGACTGAGGTAGAGCGATTGCGGTCGCTTACGCGACTGGCGTGGGCGCCGGCCTCCCTGCTCTATTTAGGGGTCCGATTAACACCTTCTGTGGGCTCCCTGTTTGCAGCAAACTTTCCACCTATGTTATTGGCTGTACGGAGGGACCTGGACAGATGGAAGCCGAAATACATTTCTTGGCTGGGAAGGATCCATGCCATTAAGATGGTCCTCCTTCCGAAGTTCCTGTACCTTTTCCAAGCTCTCCCCATACCGATAGAGATCGATTTCTTCCGACGGATGAAGACCCTCCTCTTGAAATTCATCTGGCAGGGTGGACGAGCACGCCTCTTCTATGCGACTCTGAGGCGACCGAAGGAAGGGGGTGGAGTGGGCCTCCCGGACCTGCACCTGTACTATAAGGCCGCACAATTGCGAGTATTAGTGGAGTGGTCACAGCAAGAATCAGAAAAACACTGGCTGCACATGGATAGGAGTGTGGCGGGGAGGTCGATTTGGGATCTAGCTTGGAAACCTAAGTCAGACAGGCCAAGGAATGCCTACATTAGCACCCCCACGAGTACAGTCTTGAAGGTGTGGGACACGGTATCAGGGGACGAGCGCTGGACGTCGTTCCCCTCCCCCTTTACTCCGCTACACTTTAATCCGGCTTTCCCACCGGCATTACAGGAGGGACCCTTTCGCCTTTGGAGGGAGGGTGGCTGTAGGGCCCTTACGCATCTTTTCCATGGTGCAGAGCCCCTTACCTTCGCTAACTGCATGCGGGACTACGACCTCCCACCTGCGGAACGATACCGATATGCCCAGCTGATCCATTGGGCAACCTCGCCCGGTCTAAGAGAGGCGGCTGTCAGACCACCCTCACCGTTCGAAGCGTTCCTTTTGCGAACCGCCACGATGAAGGGTACGATCTCCTTTTTATATAAACTTCTACTGGACACTGTACTCTCCCCGCGGCCTCGCTATATGGACCATTGGGAAGGTCAGTTAGGTAGGGACATAGCGGAGACTGAATGGAGGAGTCTTTGGCGGGACATTACGGCCCACAATCACTCGGCAGACCTGCGAGATGCCCATCTCAAGACCATGTTTGATTGGTATCTCTACCCCTCAAAACTTCATCGCATCTTTCCGGCGTCTTCGGATCGCTGTTGGCGAGGCTGTGGCTTATTGGGTGATTTTCGACACATCTGGTGGGATTGCCCTGTCATTAGACCTTTCTGGGCCGAAATTCTATCGCATATCAAAGACATGTTGGGATATCCAATTCCGGATTCCCTATCCTTTGTTGTCTTGGGTCTCCGAGACCCGCTACTAGAATACCAAACGAAGGCAGATAAGCAAATTATGTGGCTGTGCTTGGGGGCGGCTAAGCTGACACTGGCTGCGGCATGGAAAAAACAATCGGCCCCGGCCATGTCTTTATGGCATGCAAAGTTGTGGAAGCTGATGAGCATGGAGAGAATGGCGGATATCTTCCTAGGCAATTTTAAGAATTTTATGTTTCGCTGGGGACCTTTGGTCAGGTTTTTGTCGACTGGTTTACCTTCTGCCGTTTGTCCACCGGCCCTGAGAGATCTTCACCTTTTCCAAGTATAGTTACCCGACTGATGCGAGTGAGTAGTGATGACTGAATGTGTGTTGGCACCACCACATGGGGAGGGGGGGGCGGGGGGTTATGGGGGGGTTGGAAGGGGGACAGGGTTGGGGGGCTTGGTTATTGTTGCGGCAATGCGAGTATGAGGAGAGACCTTACCCATGCGGGACCCCTATGACATTTCATTCAGCTGGCTCTCCTTCGTCCGGATAGTTCCAACAGAATTTCTGGGTAGCAACTGACGACCAGAACGATTACCTGATGCTCTCATTACAGACTCAGCTTCATATGACAAGCTGCTGCTCAGGCCTAATGTTGGCTAGGTTGGATGCACCAGCGGGGCTTGGGTTATATTGCAGCATTGATGCCGCTTGTTTCTCTTCTGTTTGTTTTTACTTTGTCTTTCCTGAAATGCAATAAAAATATCTTTCACAAAAAAAAATATGTTATAATATTTAAAATGAATAAATAATACATCATTTAATTAAAAATAATAATATAAATATAATACATAGTATATACTTCCTTGATACTAACTTTTAAAAATAATTTTAATAACTTATAAATAAATAAAAATATTATAAATTACAAATAAATGTATACACATAAAATAATAATACAAATAAAAATTAATAAAAATGTAAAACAAATTAAAAAAAGTAAGTAAATGTTGGATAGCGTAGGGGTAAAAATTACTATTCCCACTCCAGAGACTGCAACAGTAGGGAAAGTGTTGCATAGCGTAGGGGTAAAAATTACTATTCCCACTCCAGAGAGTGCGACAGTGGGGAAAGTGTTGGATAGCGTAGGGGTAAAAATTACTATTCCCACTCCAGAGAGTGCAACAGTAGGGAAAGTGTTTGATAGCGTAGTGGTAAAAATTACGATTCCCACTCCAGAGAGTGCAACAGTAGGGAAAGTGTTGGATAGCGTAGGAGTAAAAATTACTATTCCCACTCCAGAGAGTGCAACAGTAGGGAAAGTGTTGGATAGCGTAGGGGTAAAAATTACTATTCCCACTCCAGAGAGTGCAACAGTAGGGAAAGTGTTGGATAGTGTAAGGGTAAAAATTACTCTTCCCACTCCAGAGAGTGCAACAGTAGAGAAAGTGTTGGATAGGGTAGGGGTAAAAATTACTATTCCCACTCCAGAGAGTGCAACAGTAGGGAAAGTGTTGGATAGCGAAGGGGTAAACATTACTATTCCAACTCCAGAGAGTGCAACAGTAGGGAAAGTATTGGATAGTGTAGAAGGTAAAAATAACATACTTATAAATAAATTAATAATTTAAAATAATACAAAAATGTATTATTAAATAAATATAAACTATTTACAAATACCAATACATAATTATTAAAAACATGATTAGCAATAAATATGTAAGTACAAATAAATTAATAATAAATACCAATTAATAATAATAAATTACAAATTAATAATTAATTAACAATAATATAATTAACAAAACAATGAATTAAAATAAATGATTACCTAATTACATTTAAATTACTTCACACCCTATTCCCCTTTAAACCCATAACCCGCTAAAGAACATAATTATCAATTAATCAATTAATTAAAATTAATTACCAAATAATAAAAATTAAATACCAATTAATTAAAATTAATTTATATATCCTAAACATTAATAATTAATTTAGTATAATTAAATTACTTCCCACCCTATAAACCCATAACCCACTACAGAACATAATTATCAATTAATCAATTAATTAAAATGAGTTACCAATTAATAAAAATTCATTACCAATTTATTAAAATAAATGTATCATTCCTAAAAATTAATAATTAATTTAGTATAATTAAATTACTTCCCACCCTATTCCACTATAAACCCATAACCTGCTACAGAACATAATTATCAATTAATCAATTAATTAAAATTAATTTCCAATTTATAATAATGTATTACCAATTAATTAAAATTAATTTATAATTCCTAATAATTAATTATTAATTTACTATAATTAAATTACTTCCCACCCTATTCCCCTATAAACCCAGAACCCGCTACAGTACTAAAATACAAAATGTACTTAAATTACATAAATAAAAATTAAATGCATAATAAATACATAATATTATACATAAAAATCATACAAAAATCGATATTAGTAACATCGATATTAGTAACATCGATATTAGTAACATAGATATTACTAACATCGATATTAAACATATCGATATAACTTACCTTCTATATTATGTCCCTTCGATATTTAAACATCGACAATATTGTATGTCAATATTTAAAACTCGATATTTTGTCTGCCTACCCCTAGAATCATGACTGGCAGACACTGAAAACAGTCTGAGCAATATGACTTGGTGCCCCCACTCTCAATATTCCAATAAATGCGCTAACTGCTTTTAATTGTTGCTCCTATAGCACCTGAATACAGCAGTAGGTTGTTTCACAGTGCTTGCCAACCAGAGGCCTCTTTGGGGATGGGGAGTTATGATGAATAAAACACATCCTAGAACAGTGATACCCTTAGTGGTCTGTTATGGGCGCGTGTTCTTTTTCAGTTTACTTTTTTGTTCCTTCTCTTCTTCTTGTTTTTTTTTGTTTTATTTCTATCAATGTTTTTTAGACATGTTGTACAGCAGCGCATTCTACTGTGCAACATGCCTTAAAGTAAACAAAAAAGGGCTATGACGCTGTCAATATATAGCATTTTTTTTTACTTAAAGTCCCGAAGCACAGCAGTCCACACTGCTCTGCAACATCTCGATAAAAACATTGACAACGCCAATAGGTATTGCATTGGTGAAACCGATTGTCTTTGTCAATGCCTGTTCATTCCTTATTATTTCTACTTTACAGTATAAATTACTTTATTTATTATATTTTTATTTTTATTTTTTAAACTTGTAAGGCGCGACAGCTACCCAAAAAGGGTTTTCCGGCGCCGATACACAGCATAAAAGGTAGCAGGGGATTTCAGGTTTGCTTAAGTAATTATTGTCCGAACAGCCAAGTCTTAATGTTTTTTCTGAACCTGGCATGGTTTTCCTCTTTACGAATATAAAGAGGAAGTGCGTTCCAAAGAGATGGTCCTAAGTGGGCAAAGGATCTGCCACCCATTCTTGCCAGTTTGAACCTTGGTACGCAGAAATTGGCAGCTGATTTTGACCGAAGGTTGAGCTTGGGAGTGTAGGGATGGACAAGAGCTAAAAGATATTTGGGTGCGATACCTGCTTTGATTCTGAACATGTAGTTCAGGGCTTTGAATCTAATTCTGTTTTCTACCCTGAGCCAATAAAGCTCACGACGATAGCTCGAGACTCCGGAAGTTTTAGGAATTCTGCACAGTAGTCTAACAGCTGAGTTTTGGACGAGCTGCAGCCGCTGAACTACAGCTTACAGCTTTGTTGGAGCCAAGGTACAGAATGTTTCCGTAGTCAAGCCGCGATGTTATGAGGGCATTGACTATGGTTTTTTGAGTGGAGGCGGGCAGCATCCAAAGGATTTTTCTCAGCCATTTAATGATGGTAAGGCATAGGCCGACAACTTTGCTGGCCTGTTGTTTCATGGAGAGGGAGCTATCCATGATGACTCCCAGATTACGTACTTGGGTGACTGGGGTGGGGAAATTTCCCATCTGGTTAGGCCAGTGTGAGGGGTTCCAAAGATCGCGTTGTTTCCCAAGAAGGAGGATCTCCATTTTTTTCTCCATTTAGCTCTAATTGATTTCTTGTCATCCAGTTGAAAATGTTTTGAAGCCCTAATTTGAGGAGAGACGGGGATGAGGGACTGGATTCAGATAGGGAGAAGATGATCTGAGAGTCATCGGCGTAGGTCATGAGAGTAAGTCCAGATCTGTCCGCTAGGTCAGCCAGGGGTCTGAGATATATGTTAAAAAACAAGGGACTTAAAATAGATCCCTGGGGTACTCCGTGTGGGGCTTTAAAGGTTTCGGAGCATGCTGAAGAGGATGTGATTTGAAACGTCCGTTGAGTCAGGAAGGACCTGATCCATTCTAATGCCTTTCCACGGATACCATTACTATTTAACACCATAATGAGTGTTTCGTGGGATATAGTGTCAAAGGCCGCGCTCAAGTCTAGAAGCACGAGCGCGACCGTTTGACCATTGTCAAGGAGTTTCCGGATGTTTTCGGTGACTCCCAGAAGAGTTGATTCTGTCGAGAAGCCAGCGCGGAAGCCCGATTGAGAAGGGTGAAGAAGAGAATTTTTTTCAGCAAAGTTGGATAAGACCGAGTGGACGTGTCTCTCTAAGAATTTAGAAAAGACAGGGAGCAGGGATATAGGTCTATAATTTGCTAAAATGTCCGCATTTGCTGTGGGCTTTTTTAGCAGTGGAGTTATCATGGCGTGTTTCCAGAGGGCCGGGACTGTGGAAAGTTCTAAAGAAGAGTTTAGCGTGTCAACGATGACTACCAAGGAGAGATCGTCCATTTGTTTGAGTACTTTGATGGGAATTGGGTCCCGGGGAGCCGGATTTAATGGTCTTAAAGATGGTCTTCAATATGTTGACCGTGATGGGAGGCCAAAGTTCCAAGGTATTCTCAATAGAGGGGGCGAGGTCCTTGTCAGCCTGTGGGGAGGGATCATTATTGTTGCTATTTATGTCTCTGATTATCTTATCGATTTTGTCCGTAAAGAAGCAGGCCAAATCTTGGCATTGTTGAGTATTAAGTGGGGAGCAGTGGCTGTGGTTTGTGCACTCGCAAGTTCCTTGACCTTGTTAAACAGAGTTTTGGGTTTATTTGTTGCTTCCGTGATGGTATTTGAAACAAACAAGGCTCGCGCTTTCGTGCAAGCAGTGTGGTATACATTCCTGGCCTTATGGTAAATCTCTTTTTTGTCAGGAGCGTAGTCCCTCCGCCACTGACGCTCAAGTGCCTTGCATTTCGATTTCTCAATTTTCAGAGTGTCGTTAAACCAAGGGGCTGGGTGACGGTGGCAATTACCCTTGGTGTGAGGGGTTGGTAGGCAGTAGTCAGCAGCGTCATTGAGCCATTTTTGGGCAGCTTCTGCTAAACTTTCCATGTTATGACCTTTTCTAGGGGGGTTTTCACGGAGTGCTGTATTTAGTTTTGCCATGTCAAGTAGTTTCCAGTTTTTCCTGGAGGCAGCTGGGAAAGCTGGCTGCGCAGCGTTGACGGAAGGTAGTTTAAGACTAAATTTTATTAAGTGGTGGTCAGACCAGCAGATGGGGGTGGTATCATGCCATTTTAAATCATTGATATTGGTAATGATAAGGTCAACCAAATGGCCCGCTTTGTGCGTGGGTCCAGAATTTAGTAAGGTCAGATTAAGAGCCATCAGATCATCAAGCAAGTTTGAGCAAGTGGGGGTGGAAGGGTCGTCAAGATGCAGATTGAGGTCTCCGATTAGTGAGAAGTTTTTTGAAGCTATGTAAAAAGGAGTGATGTGATTGGCTAGATTTGACGCCCATTGAGAAGAATTTCCGGGGGGCCGGTATATCAGCAGGCCAGACATCGTAAAATTGGGGTTCAGAGATATTTTAAAAAAGGCGGCTTCACAATCAGGGATCTAAAGTACACTTCAGCTCTCTGTTAAAGATGATTGCAATTCCACCTCCAAGTTGGTCAGTTCTATCTTTCCTAGTGATTGCATAGTTGGCGGGGAGGGCGGTAGCAATGTCCGGGCCAGCACTCTCATGTAGCCACGTTTCAGTCAGGAAGAGGGCGCTGGGTGTGTCTTCCAATAGTAAATTAAAGATGTCTAATTTGTGTTTCGGTAACGAGCGGCAATTAATGCTGTAGAACAGGAATTCTTGCGCCTTGATATTTCGGAGCTGTTTGCGTTTCCTATGCCCCTTCCTGGAATCAGGGTGAGGTTGGCAAATGGTGAGGGTAAGGTTGCAGCTTGGGCAGGAAGTAACTCCTGTCTGGTGTAGGTCAAGTGTATTACACCTATCATTGATGGTCGGGCGTAGTGTTTTAAGCTGACTAGGGGATCTTACCAACCTTTTATGAGTAGGCGGAACATAGCCCTCTGCCCCATGCCCCGTCCTGGCCCAGATGGGCACAGACGGGCTAGTCTTTGGCGTGTCTTCGGCGCGTGGACGGCGCAGACGCTGCGCGCATCCGCTGCGCGCATCCGCTGCGCGTATTTGGGGCATCAGGTTTAAGTAGAGTACGGGCTAGCATTCAGCTCCGCCTCCACAACACTCGCCCAATCAGTGCCAGCAACCGGGAGGGAACCCGGAAGAAGGTACCGCCCTGCACCCTCCACAACAAACAAGCCTAGCGCTTGCGGTGGACCGGGGTTGCAGGGGCGACAGAGTGCAGTGATAAGATTCACAAGACGTGAAGCTGAGTGAAAATAAAATGTGACAATGGGACAGATAGCTTCAGTGAAATTTTTAAAATCAACCCCACAAGAAGCGTTAAATTAAAAACAAGTTAACTCTCCATAGTTACTGTCATCCGTGCAATTCACAATCAATCACAACAGGATTTGTTTTTAAAAAGGTTCAGAAGTACATTTTCACTTCAATCGCGCTGCAGTCAGCCATGCGCGTGTCATCAGGGCGAAGGTATGATCTCAATGGGTTTAAGTAGAGTACGGGCTAGCATTCAGCTCCGCCTCACAACACTCGCCCAATCAGTGCCAGCAACCGGGAGGGAACCCGGAAGAAGGTACCGCCCTGCACCCTCCACAACAAACAAGCCTAGCGCTTGCGGTGGACCGGGGTTGCAGGGGCGACAGAGTGCAGTGATAAGATTCACAAGACGTGAAGGTGAGTGAAAATAAAATGTGACAATGGGACAGATAGCTTCAGTGAAATTTTTAAAATCAACCCCACAAGCAGCCCTGCCCACAAGAAGCGTTAAATTAAAAACAAGTTAACTCTCCATAGTTACTGTCATCCGTGCAATTCACAATCAATCACAACAGGATTCGTTTTTAAAAAGGTTCAGAAGTACATTTCACTTCAATCGCGCTGCAGTCAGTCATGCGCGTGTCATCAGGGCGAAGGTATGATCTCAATGGGTTTAAGTAGAGTACGGGCTAGCATTCAGCTCCGCCTCCACAACACTCGCCCAATCAGTGCCAGGAACCGGGAGGGAACCCGGAAGAAGGTACCGCCCTGCACCCTCCACAACAAACAAGCCTAGCGCTTGCGGTGGACCGGGTTGCAGGGGCGACAGAGTGCAGTGATAAGATTCACAAGACGTGAAGGTGAGTGAAAATAAAATGGGACAGATAGCTTCAGTGAAATTTTTAAAATCAACCCCACAAGAAGCGTTAAATTAAAAACAAGTTAACTCTCCATAGGTACTGTCATCCGTGCAATTCACAATCAATCACAACAGGATTGGTTTTTAAAAAGGTTCAGAAGTACATTTCACTTCAATCGCGCTGCAGTCAGTCATGCGCGTGTCATCAGCGTGTGTTATAGTCAATACAAAATGAAAAATCATTGTAAGGTATAGCTCAGTTGTTGGCTCTGGGTTTTGCATTTTTTGGACTACCTACAAAACGTATATATCAACACGGCCAGAAGGGTCTGTCAAACATAATGGTTTATAGCTTTTGTAAATTGGTCAATGTGACAAGAAGTTACAGATGAAACATTTCAGAAATGGCAGTTTTTTCAAACACATTTTCATTGCTTTTTTGTTTCCACAGTAAGTTACACTTTTGAGTAAGTTTACTAGTTTTCGGTAATCACAAACTTCAGTTTTTGTAATAACTTGCACTAGTGTTGTTAGTCCATTACTAAACATGGCCAATGACTTGTACAGCAACACCCTACCATAGAAAATAATGGAATAATGATTTACTACAAAAGTGTAAGTTAATACAAAAATCCTGTTTGTAAATATGAAAAGTAATAAACTTACTCAAAAGTGTAAGTAACTACAGAAGTGCAGTTTGTGAATAGCATTTTGTGGTATGTTTTGTAGCACTACAAAGCTTACTGCAGTGTGGTTGCTGTGAATCAGGCCCTTAGTATCTTTGGGAAACCTGGAGGGTTCTAAGCAAATGACATTCTACTGAATTTAGAATCGTGTTTGCTTTTAAAAAATATATCGTTTTCAGGGCTCACTTGTGGGTTTCACACCTGTTTCGATCACAAACTAAAGGCAGGCTGAAACCATAAAAATTAGGACTATCTCTTAGAAAAATGCAAAAACTAAAGTAAAAAGGTTATCTGATACAACTCTGTTTGTTCCCAAAGCTCAAAAGATGGTGATCCTAGCACAGCAAAACTTTTGTTGATGCCATTTTTAAAAGAAAAAAACATGTTTTATTACACTGCACTTTTTCTTCACTCTTATTAGAACCCCCCAAAAAGGAATTCAGCTATATTGTGGCTATATTCTCGAATTCCATCTAGGAGAAGCTACAAACCCTGGGTATATTTTGAATCCACAGAAAAGTGTGGGAAAAGTATGCCCCCTGCTTTCAACTGTCTGTTTCAGTGTCCTTTACAAATCCTTGCTCGCTAGTGGTCAATCCTTCCTCTTGTCCCTCCTTTTTGTCTTTCATTTTCTCCCGCTTGGAGCTTTGGCCTAGCATGGTATCCTTACCCTTTTGGGGGACTATATTTTTCTGTTTTACTGTTTGCCTATGTTCAGCTTCGGAGCCTTAGCTGCTTACATGTTAATATAGTATGTCTTCCCTCCCACCTCCTCCTAATGCCACAATTGTAGTAGTGCTGACTCCTGCTCAGTTGCTTGCATTTATTTATTTTTTGCCTTTTTTTGGCAATTTTGGGTGTTGACCGTCAGTTGGGCTTCTTTTGGTAAGATAGTCGTTTGGTTTTGGTCTTCCTTTTAAGGGGGTTGGGCTTGTTTTATCCTTTTTTCCTTTTTCAATGTCGACATTGTTTACTTTACCAACATTTCATAAAGCATGGCGGCCGCACCTATCTTTTGTTCTTTGTGCTTGTTTTTATTTTGGGAGAGTCTGTGCATAATTAAACATGATGGCGGCATTCTTTGTGATTCTGTGTAGTATTGGATATTTTTTACTGTTAATTTATGTCACATAAGCGTTAAAATACAGGAGAAAGTGAAGGAAATAATTGCTCTTATCCTCACATTCAGGAAGTCTAACTAGAATCTACACCCTTCCAAGATGGATCCTGCTTTAGCTACAGTGTCTTGACCAGTTGAACCTCTTCCACGACAGCCGGAAGGAGGCGGCTGGAAACCTGCTCATGCTAGAACTTATTGCCGTCTGACTGCCAGTGTCAAGCAGGGTACATGCGCGAGGAGCCCACTGTTCTGTGCCACTCTTGCGGTCTGCATCAGGAGCAGGGAGGTAGCGCATGCTGCAGGTAGAGCATTGCACCCCCAAGGAAATATATGTTCAACTCCCGCATTCTTTTTCTCCGCGGGGAATCACAACGCGGTCGTTATTACGACCGCGTTGTGATTCCACAAACCTTTACTCCGCAAGTCATAACAACGACTTACGGAGGGGGGGCGCTGGAAGTTGGAATAGTATAATTTACTATTCCAACTCCAGTCTGTGCGGACACTAGGGAAGGTGTTGGATTTTAAATCCAACACTACACCCCCCCTCCGCAAGTCGTTGTTCCGACTTGCGGAGTAATGGTATGCGGAATCACAACGCGGTCATGATAACGACCGCGTTGTGATTCCCCGCGGAGATAAAGTTTCGTTGTAAACGTCCATCACCCCCCCAAGGTCCTCTCTGGCTGCAGCATGGCTGTGCTCAGCTCACGGGCACTACAGGGAGCGCTGGTGCTGGCTTCCCTGGCTGTGGTCATTCAACTGCTGACAATGTGACTCCCTCTTCAATCAGAAGGAAGTCATAGAGCTGGCCAAGCAGCATGCAGGTGAGATCCCCTTGTAGTCTGTAGGAGGGACACTGCATTGAGGCGAGACTCTGGATAGCCTCCACAAGCAGCATGTGAAGAGATAACTGATTGTCTGATGTCTCCAGGGTATCACAGTTCCAGTTCTGGCTTTCATTTAAGGTTTGATTTGGTAAATCGGTGCATTCTGGGATATGTAGTCTTTATTTTACTTTAATATTGCATGAATGAACTGTGTTGATAACTAGTTGCTTTGAGCACATGGCTCTGCTATAAAGACTAATATTAAAGACTGAAGAGGAGACTGAATTTACTTCTGAGCTTAAGGGTTCAGCACTGCTCTTGCAGATCTGCCCCCCACACCTTCACCCTCTGTGCATTCACCTCCATGATCCAGGCTCAGTGACAGGTGAACATATTTGAAGAATGTTAAACTTAGCTATTATGCCTGTTTACTCTGCTGAGAGCCGTACAAATCAAGTAACATATAAGACCAGAATTAATAGCGTTTCTTTTTTTTAAAATTTCTGCATGTAGTCACTGCGGGGTGTGGCTAAAGTTATAGGCCGCCGCAAAAGTCAACTGGGGGGATGCGAGAGGGGGATGGGGAATAGGGGGAAAAGAATTTTAAAAGTACCTGTTCCTGCCGCCAATGCCGACGGCTGCCTCGTGCTTCTCTCCCGCAGTCACGGGAGAACACTTGCTCCCCACCCAATCCAGATCTGCTCTCATGGTATGAGAGCAGTGCCAGGATAGGTCTGAGTGGCATGATCTGCAACTCAGACAGTGCCTGGGAGCCTGTGGCTTTTCTCCAACCTGGATGTGAATGAATGAATTCATGAATGTCTTTTTCTTAAAAAATAGAAGGAAAAACCAAAAGAGTCAAATTGTACAATTTTACATTAACATGGTTTCACATAGGAAATCAATAAAAGTAAGTTTAAATTTGAGGAATGGCGTCACTGGGGCTTGTGGTTCCGAGTCCCCGGCTTGAGAGGCGAAAATGGGCGTGTTTTATGGGCAAAAGTGTCAATAGTGGGATTTCAAGAGCCATCGTCTACAATTAAAAGCAATGGTAGCAGCAATTTATAATTGCTCGTCGGCTCATCTGCTGCAGTTTTGATAAGAGGGTTGTCCACCCGAGGTCGTCTTTAAGTTTATGTGGTCATGCCATTGTTTTATCATTTATTGGTTGTTTGTCTTTTATCTTTGTGTCCACTATGGTCAGATATTTTACCAGATGGCTACTCAGCTGGACTTCATCTCCAGAGAGGCTTGCAATCACTGCTTATCTGCAGGACCTTATGCTTTTTATGTTGAACAGTGGTCTAAGTAATTCTCAACGCTCCCTTAGTATATCCACGCAAATGGGTAGGAGGGGCAGTATGTCCTCCTTCCCTTCCCCGCAGAGTCGGCACGTTGCTGGCATTGGAAAGCCTAACCACGGCGTCAAGTGGAATGCATGTGGTAGTATACCTAGGTGAAATTTCAGGAACTTCTCTTTGATGGCCTTGGAGAGGCCGATGTGAAGGTACGTTTGCGGGATCATTTTGATATAACTCTGAATAGTGAAGCTGTGTGCTCATCCTGTATAAGAGACTCTCTTTTGACAGTTTTGTTGACTAGTTTTTTTAAGTTCACGTAGGTCCCTGATGTCTCCCGGAGGACACTTAGGCCTAGTTGATCGAGCAAGTCTTCCAAATAGTGTCTAGCTAGGCCTACCTCCTTAGCTTGCAGTTCTTTCCATAAGTATGCATTTAGGGTTTCTTGGTCCCCAATTTTAATTTCATACCAGCTTTTAATGTGTGCTCCTTTGCAGGCCAGTTCTTGTTTTTGAATCCCAAACTCGAATCTCAATTGTGCAGGGGACGTATATTTTGGCAAACCATAAATCATTCATAATGCTTTTGCTATAGTGCTGTCCAGTGTTTCTGCAGCTCTTCCTCTCAAGGCCTCACTTCTGTAGGTGATAGATGGTGTGAACTTCGCCTGTATTACCCGAATCAATGAGGAGAAACTGGTGCCAGAGATCTTATGTTTCAGATTTCTTAGTGCCACTGCTGTCACTATCCCCCTCTTTTATAAGGCCTCCCGTTGGGCGGAAAAATTCCCTTTGCTGTCGATAATGACTCCCAGATATTTATACTCTTGTACTTTTTCCAACTGGTGTGTTGCCAGGTGTCAGGGATAGAATGACTTTGCTCTGCGTGTATTCATGCACATGATCTTTGTTTTTTCTTGATTAATGCTCAGTCCATTATCTTCTGAGTAACAAGATGCTGCATCGAGCAGGCGCTGTAGGCCAAATTGGGTCTGGCTAATGAGCACAAGATCATCCGCGTAAAAAAGATTTGATAAGGCCAAGCCTCCCAGCTTCGGCATGTGAGTTGCATGCGTGCAGCCTGGCTGATAAATCTGCCATACAAAGATTGAAAAGTATTGGTGCAGGCACACAGCCCTGCTTCAGTCCTGAGGTTGTAGGGATCTTTTTTGTTAATTAATCTCATGTGCCTAATTTAACTTGCACCCACATATTGGAGTGTAGGAGGATTAAGTGTTCTAAGAGTAATGGTGGCATTTTTGGTTTTTGCAGCTTTTGCCATAGTATTTTTCTGTTAATGTGGTCAAATGCTGAACTGTAGTTAATGAAGCATGTGAAGAAGGGTTGTTTGAGTGCAATTGTGGCATATATCATCAGTGAGAGGGTTAAGATATTAGTAGAGGTCCCCATGTTCTTACAGAAGCCTGTTTGATTTGGTGGAATTGCTGGGTTTTATTATTATTATTATCGATTTATTAAGCGCAGTTGCTGCCCAGGGGCGTCCAAGCGCTGAGTTTAGACAGAGACGAGACGGAACACAGGAGGAACTAAAAGGGCTTCCTAAATAGTATGGTTTTCAGTTTCCTGCGAAAAGGGAGTAGGTCGGGTGTGGATCGAAGATCAAAGGGGAGTGCATTCCACAGCTTGGCGGCGTTCAGTGAGAACATCCTGCCCCCCGACCTAGCTCTCTTTACTCTGGGTACCACTGCCAGAAAAGCACCGGAAGACCGGAGGTTCCTGTTCGGATAGTAAGGGGTGACAAGGCTGGTGTTGATTGCTGATCCAGTCTTCCAAAAAGCTCGATGTGTGATACACAGAGCCTTGAAAGCCACTCTCTGTCTCACCGGTAACCAATGTAGGCTTTTCAGTCCCTGTCTGATGGACTGTGACCGTGGGATTTGGAGTATGGTACGTGCTGCACAATTTTGTACCACCTGTAGCTTTCGAAGAGTCATCTCAGGCGCCCCCAGATATAGAGCGTTGTTTGAGTCTAAGCGGGACTGGATGAGGCCTTGTACTGCCACCTTCTTGGCATCTAGAGGTAAAAGTGAAAGGACCTTCCTCAGTGTTCTTAAAAGGCCAAAACAGGTGGCAGACAACTTGGTGGCCTGAGTGGAGAAGGAGAGTTTATGGTCTAACCAGACTCCCAAACTCTTGACACTGTCCTTAGGGGTAGGAGGTACCCCTAGACCAGCGGGCCATAGGGAAGAGAAAGGTAGTGGTGAGACTGGGCCTAAGAGCATGAGTTCAGTTTTTCCACCGTTCAGTTTGAGGGAGGAGTTGGTCATCCACTCCCTCACGCTCTCCAGGCATTTCAACAGGCCGGCCGAGGCTTGCCCACCGTTCTCCTGGGCCAGTGAAACCACCAGCTGGGTATCGTCAGCGTACGACACGATTTTAATGCCGTACGGTTCTACTACCCCAGCTAGCGGTTTCATATAGGCGTTAAACAATACAGGGCTCAGCGATGAGCCCTGCGGAACTCCACAGCTAAGAGGCTTGATGGTAGATGTTATGTTGCCATCAAAGATCTGGAAAGATCTATCCGCCAGAAAGGACCTAAACCACCTTAGTGCGTTTCCCGAGACTCCGATGCTCTGGAGACGGTTCAGCAGAGTGACATGGCTGACCGTATCGAAGGCAGCACTTAGATCAAGGAGGATCACTGCCACTGATCCCCCCTGATCCAGTATCCTTCGAGACTCTTCGGTAACTGCTACCAAGGCGGTTTCAGTCCCGTGGCCAGGTCTGAAGCCTGTCTGGGAGGTGTGCAGTAGGGAGTGATTCTCCAGAAACTGAACCAGGAGAGCATTTATGTGTTTTTCCAGCACCTTACCAGTCCACGGAAGCAATGAGATGGGACGATAGTTGGAGTGGTCATCAGGGTCCAAATTAGTTTTTTTTAAAAGCGCCCGCACCGAGGCTTGCTTCCAGGCAGTGGGAACTGTGCAAGTGGACAGAGATGAGTTTAGCAGTTCCAGGACTACAGGGAGGATGGCATCACCTGCCTGCATCAGGATTTCTGGGGGGGCTGGGTCTCGAGGGGAGCCCGACTTAACCTGGCGAGCCACTTTCTCTAAGGTGACAAGGTCCAGGAGAGGGAAGTGATCCAGAGTCGGCTTAATAGTAGACAGGTCTGAACAGGGGAGATTTTCCGAGTTGGATAGGTCGGACGCCTCATGATTCAAGGCCATGGCTGGAAAGGTGGAATATATGTTCAGCACTTTGTCATGAAAAAATTCCGCCAGTTCATTACATTGCTCCTTGGTCTTGGTTAGAGGGGGAGCAGTGGGGACACTCGTGCATTGCTTTACTATGTTAAAAATTTCTTTAGGCTTTGATCTGGCTTCCAAGATTTTGTCGGAATAATAAGTTGCCTGGGCTGCCTTGATCCCTTCTTTATAGCTTTTGATCGTCTCTCTATAAGCTGCCTTTTTTTCCGGAAGAAAGTCTACACGCCAGGCTCTCTCCCGTTGCCTACATCGACGTTTTAGCTCTCTCAGCGAGTCAGAAAACCAGGGAGCTGATGTCTGCACTCGCTTAGAGGACGATTTGCACAGAGGCAAGAGAGAGTCTAAAGAATTTGTAATCCAGCTAACATAGTTTCCATATGCCAGATTGGGGTCTGAGCAGGATGGCGGACGAGTGGCGTCTAACTCACGCCTCCAGAGGTCGCCAGGGAGTTTTTTCCAGTTTCTTCTCATCGAGATTTGGGGGGATAATTGGGGGGCTTTATGGGTGGACCAGGTAAACGGCACCAGGTAGTGGTCTGACCATGGGAGGGGGATAGGTTGGGCAGTTATTAAATCCATACTGTTGCTAAAAATAGGATCGAGAAAGTTCCCTTTTTCGTGAGTTGGGGATGTAACCAGCTGGGTCAGTTGAAGGGCTTCGAGGTCATCAACTAACTCTTTCGCAGAACAGTCGGATGGCGAGTTAAAGTGCAGATTGAGATCTCCCAATACTGTGTAACTAGCCGCCGATAGGGATCTTTTTGCTACGATCTCTGGTAGTGCTCGAAGGAATAGTTTTGCAGACTCAGGGGGGCGATAGATCAGCGTACCAGAGAAGGAGTGGTTGGCGTTAAACTCTATACAGAATTCCAGACTCTCACAGTCAGGGATGGTGGATGTTGTAGTGCGGCAGTGGTACTGGTCCTTTATGATAATGGCCAGCCCACCCCCTCTCCCTTCTGGTCTGTCGAGTCTAAAAATGTGATAACTAGCTGGTAAGGCTGTAACAATATCGGGCTCAGATTGGGCCGTAAGCCATGTCTCTGTTAAAAAGAGCACGTCTGGCTTGTGCTCCTCAAGCAGCATGGCGATTTGTGTACAGTGCTTGGGCAGTGATCGGCAATTTAGTGCATACATACAGTATTTCGGAACAGTGGCCAAGGGGTTATTCCGGAAGGGATGTTTGCAATCTGGGCAGCTGAGGGGAAGTTCTGTGGGAACATATATATGCATGCACTGAGCAGCGACATTTCTTCCTATGCTATGTAGGGCTGCCGAGCTATATGGCCTGCCCTGGGGGGTCGGTGAACCAAGGATTGTGGCCCCTGGTCCCGTCAGGTCGCGGACGGGCGCAGACGGGCTTGCCTTTGGCGCGCCTTCGGCGCACCGCCGGCGCGCCCGCTGCGCCCGTCCGCTGCGCCTCCGGAAACAGCACATTCTCAAATATCCAAAAAGAAGGGCGTGGCCTAACTCGGTGGGCGGAGCCCGGGAGGTCGCGGCGGTTGCCTGCTGGCTGCTTCAGCGCCTCACTCGGCTGAGCAGTGACACAGAGCAATCAGGTGAGCAAAGTGCAAATTAGCTTTAAAAACACAGGTATAATCACAAAATACAGTTTTTAAAATCAGCTTTCAAGAGTTTCCCTCGCTCTCGGCTTTCCGCCTCAAGAGCTCTTATCTAATCAGCGCTGTCACCAGAGCGCGCCTAGATATGGTAAAGGGGGCGTGGCCTAACTCGGTGGGCGGAGCCCGGGAGGTCGCGGCGGTTGCCTGCTGGCTGCTTCAGCGCCTCACTCGGCTGAGCAGTGACACAGAGCAATCAGGTGAGCAAAGTGCAAATTAGCTTTAAAAACACAGGTATAATCACAAAATACAGTTTTTAAAATCAGCTTTCAAGAGGTTCCCTCGCTCTCGGCTTTCCGCCTCAAGAGCTCTTATCTAATCAGCGCTGTCACCAGAGCGCGCCTAGATATGGTAAAGGGGGCGTGGCCTAACTCGGTGGGCGGAGCCCGGGAGGTCGCGGCGGTTGCCTGCTGGCTGCTTCAGCGCCTCACTCGGCTGAGCAGGGACACAGAGCAATCAGGTGAGCAAAGTGCAAATTAGCTTTAAAAACACAGGTATAATCACAAAATACAGTTTTTAAAATCAGCTTTCAAGAGGTTCCCTCGCTCTCGGCTTTCCGCCTCAAGAGCTCTTATCTAATCAGCGCTGTCACCAGAGCGCGCCTAGATATGGTAAAGGGGGCGTGGCCTAACTCGGTGGGCGGAGCCCGGGAGGTCGCGGCGGTTGCCTGCTGGCTGCTTCAGCGCCTCACTCGGCTGAGCAGTGACACAGAGCAATCAGGTGAGCAAAGTGCAAATTAGCTTTAAAAACACAGGTATAATCACAAAATACAGTTTTTAAAATCAGCTTTCAAGAGGTTCCCTCGCTCTCGGCTTTCCGCCTCAAGAGCTCTTATCTAATCAGCGCTGTCACCAGAGCGCGCCTAGATATGGTAAAGGGGGCGTGGCCTAACTCGGTGGGCGGAGCCCGGGAGGTCGCGGCGGTTGCCTGCTGGCTGCTTCAGCGCCTCACTCGGCTGAGCAGTGACACAGAGCAATCAGGTGAGCAAAGTGCAAATTAGCTTTAAAAACACAGGTATAATCACAAAATACAGTTTTTAAAATCAGCTTTCAAGAGGTTCCCTCGCTCTCGGCTTTCCGCCTCAAGAGCTCTTATCTAATCTTTTCTGTGGCCCAAGTGGTTATTTCTTGTAGTATTAGCTCTACATAGTATTTGTCTTCATTGTCCAGTAAGGATACTAACCGGATGTTTTTTGGATCATTCCTACTGCCTTTTTTGTAGATTGGGAGATAATAGAACCCCTCCAAGATACTGGAATTGTCGATGTTTGCAAGATTGCTGCGAAGATCGGTTTTAATGCTTTGGCCAATCTTGGTCAAGTTTGAACAGAATTGGCAGGATCCCGTTAGGACCTGGCGCGTCCTCTTGCTTGCCCTTAGAAATTCATTTACAAATGTGATTGTTCGTGATGGTTAATAGCTGTTCCAGTGTATGGATAAGATCGGTTTGGGTCAGTAATTCTAAATTAATCCAAGGTGTGTTTATGCTAGTTTGAGACCCTAGACCTCTGTTAAAATTATGTTGGAGTAAAGTTGACCAGGCATATTCTATCAAATGTGAATTGATGCCTTGGGTCAATGATTTAGTCAAAGTATTGATTGTTTGCCAGAACCATGAGTTGTTGTTGGTCTTAATATCGTATATTGGTTTTGCCCAGAGACTCTTCTTCTTTTTTTTTGAGGTGCCAAATTAGTTTTTTTCATGTCGCTTTTATTTGCCTCAGTTCGTTCAAAGCGGAAAGGTCTTTAACACATTTTTTAAATTTCCGAAGCGCACGATTTATGGATGCCTTAAGATGTTTACTTGTGCGTTTTTTCCAATGGTGAAGGTGAGGGATCAGCTTTAAAGATGAACTGCTCTCCTGTTTTGTTGTTGTTCCTTTTTACCTCCATGTAAGTTTTTTGTGAATGTCTTCTAGCTTTTTATTGGTTTACGCTCTACAACTTAAGCTTCTCTAAAAGGTTGTTTTGCAAGGGCCAAGTGGCCTTCCGGGTCATTGGTTTTGCATTTTACTCTTTTGTCGTTAGTTGTGTATGCTGGTAATTCTGCTGGCAGCGATCGAGTTGTTGCCAACGTTTTTATCGTAGTTTCTTGCGGCAAGTGATCGCTGTGGTCAGGGATTCCAATGTGGTAGTCCTCTCCTTTGCAAACATAGGGAGAGAGATAAAAGTATAATCGATTGTTGTACTTGCTACTGCTGTTATGGAACATTGCCGTCGGTGGACGATCTCCTGGGAATCTGCCATTTAGTGCACAGTAGTCCAGCTGCTCTAGGGTTGCAAGAAACTTCTGCGCTAACTTAGTTTGTCTTCTGCAAGTAATGCTTTCTTGTGGTGGTATGTTCCATGCGAATCGATCGTCTTCCATGTAGTTATCATCGACTGTTGAACTCAGCATATGGAGATTAAAGTCCCCAGTAATAATCATGTTGGTGGCACATTGCATGATGAATGGGATGGGGGTTATAGCAGTTATCATCCTCAAAGACAATCTACCTTTCAGCCAATTCCTCCAGATAAGGAGGAATTGTAGTTCAATAAATGATTACAAAACTGAAGCTGTGACACTGTCAGTGAACTTACTGAAAAGACAATACCCCAGCAAACAAATCAAGACATGCATGAAACAAGCCAGAAATAACCACTGAGTGAGCCTATTAGAGGTACATGAAAAAGAACCTGCAGACACTCTTACATGTGTAACCACCTACACACCCAGGTCTAACATGATCAAGAAAGCTGTGAACTAACATTGGGGTATCCTAAACACTGGCACTCTTGAAATGCCTAAACCCAGATTTGCGTTTAAGTGGACAAACAACCTTAAAGACATGTTGATACACACGAGACCAAAGGACAGAACTAGTACGAACCAGAGACTACTGTGGGACTTTCCACGTATCATAGGTCGTTGTGTGTATTTGTTGACATGCCCCTGTGAGAAAAAATACATTGGTATGGCCATGAGGGCCATAAAGACCAGAATAACCGAACATAAAAGCAGTATTCGCTGCCTTAAGACAAACACCAAACCTCAAACCCACTTTACAGAATTCAGACATCCTCCTGAAAGTTTACGTTGGGTGGTCCTTAAAACACATCAACAGATAACACACTCAGCCCTTTTCAGGATAGAACATAGATGGGTGTTTCATCTTGACTCAGCCAACAGTGGCTTTAATGATGAAATCCTGTGGAGTACTCTGAACTACTAAATGATATCTGTGTAACATGTCTTAGCATGTCTGATCATGACTCCTAGTCCCCAAGGCCATAAAGGTTATGTACCACCTTCTAACTCCAATAGTACATCCCCAGCTGCATTACAAAGTGGTGCCCCTTATTCTTACTGCACATCTTTATGCACACTCCAAGACGGCCGCCATGGTTTCCTCAGTAACTTGATCACCTATTCACCACCACGTGACTCTTCCGACACCATCTGCGGCCGCTTGGCTCTCCCGTGCGCGTCTCAGAAGATCCTCGATAAAGAGCCCCTTCATGGGTGCCCATCGGGCATTGCAGCGCCGGCCCGACGAGGAGCAGGCCAATATGATGAAGCATGCTGCTTGTGTGGGGGCCCTAGTTCCGACAGGAGGAATTCCCCACCTCCTCACTACCTGGAGCACATATACAGGGTGGTTAATATACCACTGAGGAACTCCGTACCCTTCTCTTTTTGACTTAACTTAGGGCATGTATGTTGGACCTTTATAAGCCCTATCCATCCCTTCTCTTGTTGACAAGCTGAGAGTTTGCCCATTGCTGTTGGTAATGTTGACAATTTGTCGATAATTGTTATGCAGGTGCAAATGGTCTGAGTAAACTGCGACTCTGATTGGGCCCTCCTGATCAAATTGTTAAGGTCTGCCAGTTTGGTATCGATGTTTGCCACAAAAATAGAGAGTGAATTTAGGACTGATAGTTGGATATCAATCTTGTCAGATTGGTATTGCATGGCATTTACTGACATTTGCTTTGTGAACACAGCTGGGTTTGAGAAAAAGAAGTGCACATGTCACAGAAAACCAAAATGATAATATTGTTTGATTATCATTTTATTTTTCTCTGACGGACTATGACCAGTGGTGCGCTGCTCCTCCGTCATTACAAAGGTTCAAGATGTAGGGGCAGTAAATGGCAAGCAGAGAGAGGTGATCCAGAGAGTTTTCCATAGTTTGCACAGGGAGGTATGTTAAATCTGTCAAAGTATTGTGTTAAACATAACGTAACCCTGACGTTGATTCTTCAGGCTGTTCAATAATTTAGTGATGCAGTCACACACAGAATGTTGCAGTGCTGCTGGCTTGCAGTGAGGCACTTGTCTTTCTGTCTCTGTGTTAAAAAGCCTTGTTTTTTTATTCAGAGGCATGATCAAGCGAAGGTCAGGTGCCTCACTGTCCTCTGTGTCTTCTCGACACCTGGCTGAATAAATATGTGAGAATGTGCACGCTTCTGCTCTCTTCCTGTGTGTCTCAGGTCAAGGCAGGGCTTCAGTCTCATGAGACTGAAATGCTCAGCAGGGACTCTATAGATTATTTACATAATGTTTCATCTGAACACACTGCTGCCATTGAGGATGAGGAGCGCTGCTGTCTGAATCAATCAATCAATAATTTGTAAAGCGCACTACATACCCGCGAGGGTCTCAAGGCACGGGGGGCGCTACTGATCGAACAGCCAGGTCTTGAGTATCCTCCTGAAGGTCAGCAGGTCTTGGGTCTTCGTAGGCTCAGTGGGAGGGTGTTCCATGTCTTGGCGGCGAGGTGGGAGAAGGATCTCCCACCGGTGGTTGTTCTTTGGATGCGCAGGACAGTGGCGAGTGAGAGGTCAGCGGAGCATAGCTGGTGGTTGGGGATGTAGAAGGAGAGCCGTCTGTTGAGGTAGGCTGGGCCAGTCTTGTGGAGTGCCTTGTGTGCGTGGGTGAGGAGCTTGAAGGATATCCTCTTGTTGACGGGGAGCCAGTGCAGGTTTCTCAGGTGGGGGGTGATGTGGCCGTGGCGTGGTACATCAAGGATCAGTTGTGCCGAGGCGTTTTGGATGCATTGTAGTCGTTTGATGAGCTTGGTCGGGGCTCCTGCGTAGAGGGTGTTTCCGTAGTCGAGTCTGCTGCTGACGAGGGCCTGGGTGACTGTCTTTCTTGTATCTGTCGGGATCCATCTGTAGATCTCGCGGAGCATGTGGAGGGTGTTGAAGCAGGAGGAGGAGACGGCGTTGACTTGCTTGGTCACTGAAAGCGTTGAGTTGAGGGTGATTCCCAGGTTGCGTGCATGGTCGGTGGGTGTCGGGCTGCCCCCAGTGCCGTCGGCCACCAGGAGTCATCCCAGGCTGAAGGGTTGGAGCCGAGGATGAGGACCTCCGTCTTGTCCGAGTTCAGCTTCAGACGGCTGGTCTTCATCCAGTCGGCGATGGCCTTCATTCCCTCGTGGAGGTTGGCTTTGGCGGTGATGGGGTCCTTGGTGAGGGAGAGGATCAGCTGAGTGTCATTGGCGTAGGAGATTATGTTGCGGTCGTGCTGTCGGGCTACGCGTGCGAGCGGGGCCATGTAAATGTTAAACAGCGTCATGCTGAGGGAGAATCCCTGGGGTACGCCGCAGATGATCTCGGAGGCTTTGGAACGGAATGGGGGAGGCGGACGCTCTGGGTTCTGCCGGAGAGGAAGGAGGTGGTCCAATCCAGAGCCTTGTCTCGTACCTCTGTGGCGTCGAGGCGTGGGTGTAGTGTGCTGTGGCAGAAGGTGTCGAAGGCGGCAGAGAGGTCTAGGAGGATGAGAGCTGCAGTCTCGCCATTGTCCAGCAGGGTCCTGATGTCATCAGTGGCGTCGATGAGGGCAGTCTCGGTGCTGTGGTTGCAGCGGAACACCGACTGGGAAGGGTCCAGGATTCTGTTTTCTTCGAGGTATCGGATTAGCTGTCTGTTGACGGTTTTCTCGATGATCTTGGCCGGGAAGGGGAGCAGAGAGATAGGGCGGAAGTTCTTGAGGTCTCTTGGGTCTGCCTTAGGTTTTTTGAGTAGGGCGTTGATCTCGGCGTGTTTCCAGATCTCTGGGGAGGTCGCGGTCTCAAGGGAGAGATTGATGATGTTGTGCAGGTGGGGTGCAATGGAGCTGCTTGCTCTGTTGAAGACGTGGTGCGGGAATGGGTCTGACGGTGAGCCAGAGTGGATTGTGTGCATGGTCTTGATGGTGTCATCGATGCTCACGGTGGCCCAGGCTAGCAGGGGGTCGTGGTCGATGGTGTGCGGAGGGTCTGTTGTGTTGCTGTCTGTTGGGGCTGTCTGGGTGTTGAAGCTGTTGTGGATGTCTGCTATCTTGCGGTGGAAGAAGGTGGTAAGGGAGTCGCACAGGGCTTGCGATGGCGGGATGTCGTTGGTGTTGGAGCTGGGGTTGGAGAGTTCCTTCACGATGTTGAAGAGCTCCTTGCTATTGTGTGCGTTGTTGTCGAGGCGGTCTTTGAAGGAGGTCCTCTTGGCCGCCCAGATGAGGTGGTGGTGGTTGCGGATGGCGTCCTTGTGTGCTGCGTGGCTGTCCGGAGTTGTTCACTGTGCCATTTCTTCTCTAGTTTCCGGTAGGCTTCCTTGGAGGCTGGGAGTTCTGGGGTGAACCAGCTGGCCCTCTTGCTGGTGTCTCTGTGGGGGGGTTCTTCAGCGGGGCGAGGGTGTTGGCGCAGTCCTCGATCCAGCGTCTGAGGCTGTGGGCACCTTCGTCGGTGTTGGAGGGTTCAGTGGGTGGGCTGAGAGCGAGGTTTGCATGTAGTTGGTCTTTGGTGATTTTGCTCCAGCAGTGGCGGGGGATCTGTTGGGTGCGGTGGTGTGTGGTGGGCTTCTGGAAGGCGATGTGGATGCAGCGGTGGTCGGTCCAGAGGAGTTTGGTGGTGTGGCTGATGGAGACGTGCGGTCTTTAGGAGAAGACGGGGTCAAGCGTGTGGCTGGCAGAGTGGGTGGGCGTTGTGACGAGTTGCTTCAGTCCGAGGTTGGCGAGGTTATCGATCAGGGTTGTGGAGTTGTTGTTGTTGTTGTCCTCAAGGTGAAAGTTCAGGTCTCTGAGGAGGATGTAGTCGGTGGAGGTCAGGGCGTGCGTGCTGATCAAGTCGGCGATGGAGTCGCTGAACTGGGGGCAGGGTCGGGGGGGTCGGTAGACGAGGGTGCCTCTGAGGGTGGAGTTAGGGTCTGTGTGGATCTGGAAACGCATGTGTTTGGCGGTGCTGAGCACGCTGTCGGTGCTAGTCGAGACCCTGATGCTGTTCTTGTGGATGATGGCGATTCCTCCTCTGACTCCGTTGGTGCGGTATCTGCGGGTGATCTTGTAGGCGTCTGGGATGGCTATGGCGATGTTGGGTGCGGAGGAGTCGTTAAACCAGGTCTCTGTCAGGAAGGCAACGTCCGGGGATGTTGTGTCGAGCAGGTCCTAGAGCTCAACGGCATGATTGCGTGCGGAGCGGGTGTTCAGTAGTATGCATCGGAGGTGGTTGGGGGTCTTTCTTGGCGGGTGGTTCGTCGGCTCTGAGGCTGGTGTAGCTGCAGTTCCGGGAGGTGAAGGGGCCGTGTTTGTGTTTCGGGGCGGCCTTGAAGCAGGTGTGGCTCCATTCGGAGTTGAGAGCGTGCAGAGTGCTGGTGTCTTAGTGGCGGCGGTCGTCGTGGTGGGTGCGGGGGCCAGGGGTTCTGGCGCTGGGCACGGTCCAGGCGCAGACGGGCGCAGACGGGCATGCCTTAGGCGCGCCTTTGGTGCACCAGCGGCACGGCCACACAGCGCCGGCATATATGGGGAGGTGGGTGGGAGGAGCAGCTGGGAGGCGAGAGGCGGGGGCAGCGAATGGGCAGTGGGCCGCCAGGGTTCGGGCCGCAGCGGTGAGGGCGGTGAGGGACAACAAAGGTAACAGAAGGAAAAGGGGCGCAAAATCGAGGGAAAAACGAGTGGCACAGAAGGCAAAAGAGCACAAAAAACGAGTGGAACAGAAGGCAAAAGGGGCACAGAAACGAGGGAAAAACGAGTGGCACAGAGGGCAGAAGGGCACAAAAAAAACGAGTGGAACAGAGGGCAGAAGGGCACAAAAAACGAGTGGAACAAAAGGCAAAAGGGGCACAAAAACAAGAGAAAAACGAGTGGCACAGAGGGCAGAAGGATTCAGTACACCAAGTGGAATACGAGACTTCAAGCTGATTGTGCGCAGGTGACCTGAGGAGGAGCCACGAGCCTGCGAGCTGCGGCTAGTCGAGAGAGGAGCAAGGAGCCCCCGCGAGGTGCAGAGGAACCGGTGGCAGAGGAAAGCAGCGGCGGGAGTCTGAGGCAGCACAGGAGCGGCGCGGTGTAGGCGCTGGTTCTGACTCCGGAGTAAGAGCAGAGAGCAGAGAGCGGGGGCCGGAGTCAGAGCCGGTGCTAAGATTCTGCATGCTCGATAAGCCCGGTAAGCCCGCCCACCTTGCCAAAGTTAAGCCGAGAGCTTCGAGGGCGGGAGCAGTGGTAGCCGAGGCTGTGTGTCCCCTACGAGAGCTGCCAAGCAAGTGCCAAGTTTTAACGCCGCAAGACGCCCGAAAAGTGCAGCACAGCAGGCACAGCAGGAGCTCATTGGCGAGTGGAGTGGGATAAGCGGGGTTTACCACATGCAAGCCACAAGCCACAAGTAGCCCCCCAGCGCGACCAACTGCGACAGTACGACAGCACGACACGACACGAGCACCTCACGCGTCATGGCAGACGTGGCAGATGTGGTGAGAAGCTACCTAATGGCGTTCTAGACGGCAAGGCAGAAGCCGTGAACTGCGCGCATGGGGTGCCGCTAGTGGTGTTGACAGCCGGCCTGGAGAAAGATCGAAAGAGAGCCTGGAAGAGCCTGTAGGCGGTGAGCTCGCCTTTCCCTAGAGCTCACCTTCCCCCTGGAGTGTTTGGGGCGCTTGGATTAGGGCCCTTGGTGTGCCTGGAGCGGAGGAATTCCCAGGAGAGCCCCTCCACATCAGCCGGTTCAGCCTGCTCAGCTTTTCAGCAGCCCTATCCGACTCTTGCCTCCGACCCGGTCGCCGACTCCGACCCGGTCACCCGGTCGCCAGACCGGTTGCCAGACCTGCTCGCCAGACGAGGGTCGGCGCAAGGTTGCTGAACCGCCAAAGCGGAGGGAGGCAGAAGCAGTGAGAAGAGGGCCTGTTTGCAAGCCTGTAAGAACTGAGAAGACCCGAGAAGACCTGTGTTGGGAGGGACCAGGTAGAGCCTAGAAAAAACGGCTTGGTCAGCTCAGAGATCGGCGAGCTAGGGAGTAAGAGGGGGTCGTAGTAAGCTCTGGTGGGCCACCCCCCCCCCTTCGTCCTCAGCACCTGGCCGAACTACAAAGATGAGAACCAGAAACTCGAACCTTCTACAACGGCAAGAGAACCCTCACCCGCACAAGTCAGCAAGACGTCAAAAGGCAAAAATGCTTTATCCTTCTGGTAGAGGGGTCTCAAACATGGGGGCAAGTCATACAGATGGGCCTGTGGAGGTGGAGGTGGAGGTGGAGGCGGAGGCAGAGGTGGAAATGGACCAAACAGAGGACCTGCCTTCAGTCCCACCCCGGGCGCCCAACCTCCAACAAGGCCTGGACGCTATTCACCAGGGGCTAACGCCCGACAAGTGCCCAATCACTGGTAGCAAAAGGAAAACATTAATCAACATTTCTAGCAATAGAGACATCAGAGACTTCTTGCTCAACACAACGCCGATTTCCACGCGCCAGGGCACAGCTCTAAAGAACGCCACAATTGGCCCGACCATAGGTGCCTCGACTACACCTCTAGGAACAAACTCCCTCAGGAGCACGGCCATCCCATTTCCACTCTCTCCGAAAATAATCACGGTGCCGGGTGGATCAATAGTTCAAGTAATAACGGCACCTAATGTGCAGAGGAATAACATCGACAAGAATAGTCCACCTAATTTAGTAATCCAACACTCACGGGATACGCAAACAGGCACTCCGGTTAACGGAGAAATTGAAGATCCCCGAGCAATGGGGCAGACTATTACCAAGGGGGTCAGCGCAATTAGCACCCCAGAACTGAGTGCATACGCAGAACCTTTTGCAGTAACAGCAATCAACATCCCAAACTTAGGTAGCCCCACACTCGACAACATACACCTACAAGGACGAGAGGTTGAAAATGTAATGGAACAGCAACCGGCCACACTGGATCATCATCTAGTGCTAATCAATGTAGTCCTGTCCTCAATGGTAAACGCAGCAATAATGCACGCCGACAAACTGGACGTTCAGATAGGTCTTCTTCACACAGTCGCCGGTCTGATTTCAGGCATAGACTCCAAATTAGAAGACCTGAACTCGTTGATCCTACGAGCACAGGAAAATACAACAGTCACACTCAAGCCGCAGGACTGCGGATGCAGCCCAGTGCTGCGCAACTTGGAAAAGCTCCTGGGGATAATGAAGACACTAATAGAAGACCTAAAGTCTGAAACTAGCAGGCATTGGCACACTGCACTTCCCCATCTGAACATCAAGGACCACACTCCGCTTGGCACTGAGCAGATCTTCCAACCGCACAGCAAAGACCTCCAGCAAGGCCCCTCATGTATGGTGGAAGATCCCTCACCCAGGGTGCCAGAAATAACAACAGATGCGTGCAGTATTACTCTAAAAGAACATAAATCCCCAAATACCCTGCAGGCGACAATCCTAGACACCGGCCATCTTTCCAGGAAAAATAAGAAAAAACTAAAGAAGCTGAATAAACAAAGAAAAAACAACCCCAACCAAAATAGCTCAATTAGGCAGTGGCTATTGCCAGAAACTAAAGAGCGTGCGACTCATAGAAATAACGACCCCGAGGACAACATTCCGCTAAAGCCGCACACTCCAGATGAAAAACCCATTAGGTTATTCAAATCAGTTGAAGCTACCCTTGACTTAACCCTTGGGGATAACATGGAGGCATGTATAGGCCTACGGCCTAAAGCTAAGGATACAAGCGATGAAAAAATTGGCGGATGCTCTAACCATCAACGTGAACAAACATCTCAGGATGGCAATCATGTCTCACTAGGACCACAGGCACCCGATTTGGGGAGCCCTCCACGGCCGAAAGCGCTGAATGAAGCCTCTTGCAGAATGAGGGAATCTTTGCCCTCGCCAGTAAAGCTAAACAAGATAGACCAGCTGACGCCCGCCACCAGAAACCACGCAGAGGGCAACGCTGACATCTTGACACAGAGACTTTCAAATGCCCCAATTCGCCAAGACTCACAGGTAGCTATAACACACAAGAACCTGACTCCCATTTCACAGGACGACTTGAAAGTATGGCTCCAACAGGAATATGCTTCGCAGGGCAAGTGGGACATCCTCAACCGTGGCAACATATTAAAACTCTGCGCAAATATTCCAGGGATGGAAACCATAGAAACAACTGACATCGAAAGCGTCTCCTTCCTCACTCAAGGACCAGACGGTGGTAATGAAACCACAGAATTGCTCTTTTCTAATCCAGAGATGGCTGAGGCACTAAAAAGAAATAAGAAACAACTGGAAGACTGGGGTATAAAGATCATGAGCTGCCCGGCGGTAAAATACCCCATGCCACTGATACATGGCCACCCGAAGCAATCAAACACCTTTAGGATCATGGACACACAAAGGAAGACACCATCGTTGGAGCCACCTCAGCCACTTTCAAAAACATTGTTCATTCTCCAAGGGAGTAACAGTGGCACAAATACAAACACGAAACTAACAAGTGATGGTTTAATTAAAATCACTACAAACCCGGGCAAAGGCACGCGGCTCTGCTCAATATATAACACTTCCAGCGAGGACTGGTCTTGGGTGCCAAGGGCCTTAAATCAAAACCCCTAACTCTAGCTCTAATGCAATTAGGATTCGCACATTTCAGCGACAAGTGGAGCCACCAGCCAGAAATAGAATGGAGAAAAGGGATAGCCGGAATGCTACCATTATGTCCTGGAACGTAGCAGGGATTGTAAAACCATTACAACAACCAGCTGTACCCCCGTTCCTTGAAGGAGTGGACATAATTTGCATCCAAGAAACGTGGGCTACTAAACCAGTTTCAATAAGGGGGTTCATGGACTACCATATCCCAGCTGTCAAGGAGAACATGTTTGGCAGACCCTCAGGAGGCATCTCTATATACATCAGGCTCTCTCGGAAAATACAATTTAGCAAAATAAAAACATCATCAAACATGTACATGGCAGGCATTCTGAAGGGTTTCTCAACATGCAAGGGCCCACTCACAATACTGCTAATCAACGTTTATTATAACCCCCACGGTTCGGGAGCCAGGGACAAGCTCTCCCAGCTAATAGGCCACATAGAGAACCTTCTCCTACAACACGCACATATGGAAGCAATAATCCTCGGGGACTTCAACACTCATAACATTGGGATCAGGTCAGCCGAATGTAATAACTCTTCAGCCACAGAGGCCTTTAATGTAAATGTAAATGTAAATGTATGTGCCTTGTAAAGCGTACTGCTGCCCTGAGGCGTCCTGGCGCTGTAGACCGCTGGGGAACCCGTCCTGGCTATCCCTGTGAGATGGTCCCTACTGGGTATCTCCAAGGTGAAACCAGGCATCCCCGGCGAATGTGGGGGGCCGTTGTAGAGATGAGGCAAGCTAATGCCCAGAGTTGCCGAGTGTGATCCCTGGTTAGAGTAGGCACCGAGGCGAGAATTATCAAGTCCGCTGACCCTGGTCCTCGACCCTGCCGCGTCGGGAATTGAACCCTGGTCCCGGGCCGTTCTCTGCTTCCGGGTCTGCCGCCTTTAACCAGTGAGCCACACCAATCCACCTGCCCTTAATGCCCTTATGCGTTCTTATCAGCTGTCATCGGCCCATTCCTTACTTTTAAGGGATATCCCAGGAAGCCAATGCCCACCCACGTATAACAATCACACGACTATTGATTATATTCTAGTAAGCAGCCAGCTACAAAAACAAATGACAGGCTACAAAGTAGTACAACGCAAGGAAAGAGACCACGCGGCATTAATAATCAACTTAAAAACTACAGCAGACAATCACTATATGCTAAACCACGTAGGGTCATCAAATGATGCTGAGCTGTTTACACTGGTGAGGAGGATTAAATGGGACTCGGCGCCTATTAACAAGTTTGAGGAATGGAACAAAATAATGGCTGACGGGTCATTAAATGAAGCAAAAAGGGGCATAATAGAAGAATGGGATCAGTTGGCCCGTCACCTAGCATTATATCTACAAGGAGGATTAACAAATAAAACCCACACACATCCCTTGTACAAATTCGGCCACATCCCCGCAATTAAAGAAAGTGCGAGACAAGTAAGAGGTAAACGAAGGGCCTACCTGAAAACTGGCTCAGCTCAGGACAAAAGACAACTTCAAGAAACCACAAAATCGCACTCGAAGAAAGTCTGGGCCGCAAAATGGGGTTACATTGAGGAGAAATGGCTAAAGATCTTCGGCCTACTGAGTCCCAGCAAATCACAAGAGTTCTGGCAATACCGTAACACCTTAAACCAAGGAGGCACCCAGAGGGAGAACTCAATTGACTCTGATACCTGGGCAGCCCACGTGAAAACCTTATACAATGCGGAATGTAGTATCACTTCACCAAACTCAGTCCTGGACAATGCGACCCCACCAACCAACTCCACCAACCCTACAAAAATTGAGAAGCAACCGATTTCTCTGGAAAAAAAGACGATCAACACAATCTTAAAAAAAATTAGACCAAATGGGGCGCCAGGACTCAACGGCTTGCCAGGCTCTCTTTTCCGGCAAGACACAGACTTCTGGACTGACAATCTGATTACGCTATATGCTGAATGTCGACTGACGGGGAACGTCCCCGACTCTTGGAGAGGGTCTCTACTTCACCCAATCTATAAGAAAGGGCCGAAATCCAACCCCCAAAACTATCGTATGATCGCCCTGCTCGACATCGAGGGTAAGGCCTACGCTAGCACCTTACTAGTGGAACTCTCAAAGTGGGTCAGTAAGGAGGACCTCCTGCCCTTCTACCAAACCGGGTTCAGACCAGGAGCCTCAACAGTGGACAACATTATAGCGCTCTCATATTTATCAAAAAAGGCCGTGGCGCGGAAAACCCTTCCGATTTTTGCGTGCTTCATCGACTATACGGCGGCCTTTGACGGCGTTGACCGCTCCATCCTCTGGCGGAAACTGGAAAGCTGGAACATCGACCCCCCGTTATTATAAGCCATTCAATCACTATACACAAGAACCTGGGTCAGAATCAAACTTTCAAATACGGCGGCTTCGGAGAAGATCGATACCAACTGCGGATTGAAGCAAGGTTGTGTCCTAGCACCGATGCTGTTTAACTTATACACCACAGATCTGGGCAAAGCCCTGGCTGGAGCATCATTAGCAACACCTCGGCTCGGACACACCAAGATCCAACTGCTTCAATATGCCGATGATCTGGTGCTCTTAGACCATACTAAAGTCGGCCTACAAAAAGCACTAACGTCTCTGGGTAATTACAACGACAAGAACAAACTGATTGTAAATCCTTCTAAATCAAAAATAATAATCTTTGGGCCCTATCCGAAAGAAAAACTGACAAAATGGAGGATAGGAAAGTTGTCTTTGGACTGTACCCAAAACTACAATTATTTGGGAGTCTGGCTCAGCGAGACAGGGCGCCCAGGAGTACACCTTGACAAATTACGGGCAAAAGGGAAAAGCATCACATACGCCCTTGGCAAGCTGCATGCCACATTACACAGCCCGACATCAACAGCAATCCAAAGAGTATTAAGGGCAAAGTTAATACCCTCCTTGAACTATGCACAACAGGCCTTCCCTGGCAAATTACCTAGTGTACTTGAAAAAATCCACTGCTCGGCATATAAAAAGCTATTCCATCTACCCGCCTGCACCAGAAACAACTTAGTGCGGCTCGAATTCAACCTGACCCAACAAAAATATGAAGAGTTGGCCTCAATGAGTAAATACTTTTTCCTCGCACTTGCGGCAACTGAGAATACTCTGAAATCTAACGTAAAAAGTATTTTTTGGAACCAGATAACCCGTGGTCAAATAGCCTCTGTGTAGCAAAAGAAGCCTTGAAGCTCGCTGTGGAAAACTGGGACCCCGAGTCAATTAAGTACGCTGCCATTAAAAGCGCGATAAAAAAACAGGTTCGCCTCTGACCTGGAATCTTTGGAAACAAGAGGCTTTCACGAGTCCTTAAAACTCCCACATACAGTACAGAACTCCAAACTCCACCTCACCCAGGCGGTGGGGAAAGAAGCACTAAATAGGATTCTAGCGCTTAGACTACATCCTCTCCCCCTCAAAGATTTTTACCCCTCGAGCTCACCCTGGCTCAGGCACTCGAAGTGTCGGCTATGCAAATATAAACATGAGAGTTTTGTACATATTTTATTTTGTTGTCCGGCGCTGTCTTCTGAGCGTAACCTTTACTTAAAGCCAATTTTACTCACACATGGCATCAGATCCATAAAGGAGGCAGTATACCACCTATTCACAATGGAAACAGTGAAAGACGTGGCTATGTTCAGCAAATTCATCCAAAAGTCACGCCGGAAATTGATGGATTCCCATATTTAGGCCACAGACCCGATCGTGAATTCTCATACCACCATGACTAACCCGCCCCGCGGAGTGAGTCCCGGCAAAGGTTGATGGGCGAGCACAAACCGGCCTAATGAACTTTGGTCTTTAATTATGATTTTAATCTATTTATAACAATGTTTTTCTGCAGATTGTTGTTGTATTTTAATGGTTTTGAGTAACCACAAATAAATTTTTATTCATATTCATTCATTCATTCATTCAGAGGGCAGAAGGGCACAAAAAACGAGTGGAACAGAGGGCAGAAGGGCACAAAAAAACGAGTAGAACAAAAGGCAAAAGGGGCACAAAAACAAGGGGAAAACGAGTGGCACAGAAGGCAAAGGGCGCAAAAAACGAGTGGAACAGAAGGCAAAAGGGGCACAAAAACGAGGGGAAAACGAGTGGCACAGAGGGCAGAAGGGACCAAAAAAACGAGTGGAACAGAGGGCAGAAGGGCACAAAAAACGGGTGGAACAGAAGGCAAAAGGGGCACAAAAACAAGGGAAACAAGCACTGGCGTTGCCAGTAGGTCTCGTAGAATGCAGTGCATCCTTCTTGCTGTAGTAGGGCGATTGGGTGGCTGTTGGTAATTAGAGAGTGGCCGGAGGGAAGCCGGATGGGGGCAGGAGAGCTGAGATAGCGTGTTAGGGGAGGAGAAGCCGCAGAGCGCACGCTGGGCAAAGCCCTTTGATGTGCTGTGCGGCCGTGAATGCCAGCGTGTTAGGGGAGGAGAAGCCGCAGAGCGCACGCTGGGCGAAGCCCTTTGATGTACTGTGCGGCCGTGAATGCGCGTGCTTGTTTGCTCACGTGATTCACGTGAACTTAAAGAAAACCGCACGAACGAAACCCTTGGTTTCACGATTGTTTTCAGCACTTGAATTCTCGCTCCCTCAATGCGCTTGTGCGCATTGATAGGTCACGAGACCTAAAAACGAGTGGCACAGAAGACGGGCACAAAAAACGAATGGAACGAAGGCAATAGAGGCACAAAAATGAGGGGAAAACGAGTGGCACACAAGACAAAAGGGCACAGAAATACCGGAAAAAAGAGTGGCACAGAAGCAAAATACAGAACACAGAAATACAGGGGCAGCTAAGAACAGAAGGCAGAATGGGCAGGGAGGCACGGGGGCAGCGAGGGGAACAGAAGGGAAAACCAGGCAGAGACATGGGGGCAGCAAGGGGAACAGAAGGGAAAACCGGGCAGAGACATGGGGCAGCGAGGGGTACAGAAGGAAAGACCGGGTAGAGAGAGCACGGGAACAGCGAGGGGAACAGAGGGAAGAAAAAGGGGCACTGACCACGTACAGGCACAGGGGAAGACAAACAACAGCAGTCACAGACACAACAATGAAAATACAGGCAATACAATAAAAGCAATAAAGCGGAGGATGAACAAACCTACCTACGCCCTACCACTGGCCACCAGGGATGAGGCGCATGTGGTAGCCTGTGGGTGGTGGAGGGCCTCGAAATTCCTCAGCAGCGGCAGCTGGAGCAGGGAGACACAGGCGGTGCTGTGCGGAGGGGGAGCCACCTACCTGGTGGGGTCAAGAGTCGCTCTCCTCACCGCGCAGGGGCCGGCCTATATGGGGAGGTGGGAGGGAGGAGCAGCTGGGAGGCGAGAGACGGGGGCAGCGAATGGGTAGTCAGGGGGGTGGGGCCGCAGGGGACGCAGCAGCAAGGGCGGTGAGGAACAACAAAGGTAACAGAAGGAAAAAGGGGCACAAAATCGAGGGAAAAACGAGTGGCACAAAAGGCAAAAGGGCACAAAAAACGAGTGGAACAGAAGGCATAAGGAGCACAGAAACGAGGGAAAAACGAGTGGCACAGAGGGCCGAAGGGCACAAAACAACGAGTGGAACAGAGGGCAGAAGGGCACAAAAAACGAGTGGAATAGAAGGCAAAAGGGGCACAAAAACAAGGGAAAAAGGAGTGGTACAGAGGGCACAAAAAACGAGTGGAACAGAGGGCAGAAGGGCACAAAAAATGAGTGGAACAGAAGGCAAAAGGGGCACAAAAACGAGGGAAAAACGAGTGACACAGAGGGCATAAGGGCACAAAAAACAATTGGAACAGAGGGCAGAAGGGCACAAAAACTAGTGGAACAGAAGGCAAAAGGGGCACAAAAACAAGGGAAATACGAGTGGCACAGAAGGCAGAAGGGCACAAAAAAGACGAGTGGAAACAAGCCAAAAGGGGCACAAAAACGAGGGGAAAACGAGTGGCACAGAGGGCAGAAGGGCACAAAAAACGAGTGTAACAGAGGGCAGAAGGGCACAAAATCGAGGGAAAAGCGAGTGGCACAGAGGGCAGAAGGGCACAAAAAAAGAGTGGAACAGAAGGCAAAAGGGGCACAAAAACAAGAGAAAAACAAGTGGCACACGAGGCAGAAGGGCACAAAAAACGAGTGGAACAGAGGGCAGAAGGGCACAAAAAACGAGTGGAACAGAAGGCAAAAGGGGCACAAAAACAAGGGAAAAAAACGAGTGCCACAGAAGGCAGACGGGCACAAAAAGGGAGTGGAACAGAAGGCAAAAGGGGCACAAAAACAAGGGGAAAACGAGTGGCAAATAACTTAACAGCTTGGGCAGAGACTAAACACATTTGAATACGTGAAGTTTCCTAAAATACATTATGCCGAATATGTGGATTAAGCTAAAGAAAAGAAAAAAGTATGGCAAATATTATGGTTAAAATCGGAGGAATGTGAACAAGGTCAAATGCATGACTAATAGTGGGATCCAGTATCCTAAAACATGCAGTGCGTCTGGGAGTGGAGCGTGTATCACATCCCCACATCTTTGTACTTCATGAAGGTGCATGCAGGGCAAAGCACAGCCCAGTTCCACACGCAATGGACAAAGTTTGTTAAAAATATACATCAATTAAACATGGACTGTATAGAGTAATGCGGTGTGCACACCACCTCTTTGAATGTTAGATGCAGTATGACAGTTGTGATTTTCTGTACAGAGGCTTGAACCTCATTTGACTCTTTTAGTTTTAGTTCAATTTTAGTCACACTTAAGTTTTTTGTGCGCTGTGCACTGGTCCCCCTCTTGCATCCACCCCCCAACACCCTGCCAGGTGCCCCCTCCCACCCATCTCTCTCTCTCACACCTCTCTCTCGCTCTCTCAATCACTCTTCCCACCTATCTCGTGGTTCACTTCAGGTTTTTGAGTGCAATTTCTTTCCTGTGCTTTTTGAACATTTCCGTCCCTAAAACCCTGCTCTCCTCCACTTCTTTGGATGTCTTCTGCATACACAGGTGCTCCCTCTCAATGCGTTTATGGCCTGCTCTCACCTTCTTTCTCGCTTTTTCACATACTTTTTCTGCTGCTCTCTCTGGAGTTCATTCACCACTTTGAGCACAAACTAACTATCCCTCTCTACCTTCCTTTCTATCTATTCTGTGACAATCAGACCTTCGTGGGTGACTTCAATCTCCACTGGGGCTCTCTGCAAGACTCGTCTTGTGGTTGAATTTTAATCTGTTGAAAGGAAATCGGACCGTGAGCACGAAGGACCCGCTTTGCCTGTCATTTCAAAGCCCACTCCTCGCGGAACCCGCTCCGCGGGTCCCGCATCGTATTGTTTTACTTTGAAGGCGCAGTTGTAAGAGCATCGCGCTGTGAAGGAAAAAGCTGCTACTGTCATCTGTAATTCAGCTCCTGAGGCGGAGGTGAGAGCAGGGCTGCGAGCGAGGGCCGGCGCAGGACTACCAGTCCCAGGAGCGCCTGACCCTCGGCATTATCAACAGCTGACCCGCTCTCCCTGCTGGCTCCTCCCCCGCCTCAGCGCAGCTAAAGGGCTGCACTTCAGTCATCTCATCGGATTGCTCACTTGTGGTTGAATTTTAATCTGTTGAAAGGAAATCGGACCGTGAGCACGAAGGACCCGCTTTGCCTGTCATTTCAAAGCCCACTCCTCGCGGAACCCGCTCCGCGGGTCCCGCATCGTATTGTTTTACTTTGAAGGCGCAGTTGTAAGAGCATCGCGCTGTGAAGGAAAAAGCTGCTACTGTCATCTGTAATTCAGCTCCTGAGGCGGAGGTGAGAGCAGGGCTGCGAGCGAGGACCGGCGCAGGACTACCAGTCCCAGGAGCGCCTGACCCTCGGCATTATCAACAGCTGACCCGCTCTCCCTGCTGGCTCCTCCCCCGCCTCAGCGCAGCTAAAGGGCTGCACTTCAGTCATCTCATCGGATTGCTCACTTGTGGTTGAATTTTAATCTGTTGAAAGGAAATCGGACCGTGAGCACGAAGGACCCGCTTTGCCTGTCATTTCAAAGCCCACTCCTCGCGGAACCCGCTCCGCGGGTCCCGCATCGTATTGTTTTACTTTGAAGGCGCAGTTGTAAGAGCATCGCGCTGTGAAGGAAAAAGCTGCTACTGTCATCTGTAATTCAGCTCCTGAGGCGGAGGTGAGAGCAGGGCTGCGAGCGAGGGCCGGCGCAGGACTACCAGTCCCAGGAGCGCCTGACCCTCGGCATTATCAACAGCTGACCCGCTCTCCCTGCTGGCTCCTCCCCCGCCTCAGCGCAGCTAAAGGGCTGCACTTCAGTCATCTCATCGGATTGCTCACTTGTGGTTGAATTTTAATCTGTTGAAAGGAAATCGGACCGTGAGCACGAAGGACCCGCTTTGCCTGTCATTTCAAAGCCCACTCCTCGCGGAACCCGCTCCGCGGGTCCCGCATCGTATTGTTTTACTTTGAAGGCGCAGTTGTAAGAGCATCGCGCTGTGAAGGAAAAAGCTGCTACTGTCATCTGTAATTCAGCTCCTGAGGCGGAGGTGAGAGCAGGGCTGCGAGCGAGGGCCGGCGCAGGACTACCAGTCCCAGGAGCGCCTGACCCTCGGCATTATCAACAGCTGACCCGCTCTCCCTGCTGGCTCCTCCCCCGCCTCAGCGCAGCTATAAATCCTCCATTTGGTACCGCAACGCGGGAGCGCGCGGGAGCGCGCGGGAGTAGCCCGGGACAAGGGCGGGACCGTCTGAGGCCGTCCGAGGACGATCGAGGACGGGACGGGCCACCCCACTAACTCTGAATCTAAGAGATTAGGACCACCAGATTACCTGGATTATAAACTCCTAAATGATGGCTCTAAAAAAACTGCGTTCAAGAACAATTTATATGAAACGCATGGGAACTGATGCAGCTATTAGAAATTGTGTAGATAAATCAATAAAACCAGGACAAATTTGCAATACACCGGCAATAACCAAATACTTTTCTACTCTCTCGGAGAAAAACCACTCTTTTCTGTCATTCTTAGAAGAAGGAAAAAAGCAAAATCTCTCAATTAACAAGTGTGAACATCAGTCAATACAACTACTTGAACCAATTGATCAAAATCAGGTACTATCAAATCCAGAGATTGACCTATCAAAGATCTTCCCTTTGGAAGAGTACCATCACTCAATCATAGAGATGTCTCAAACAACACCAATTAAACTGCATGATGACGGATTAGCCAAGGAGGACTTAGTAAGAAATACAGCGAAGATCGAAGTCCAGAAATCAGAGACTCCCTTAAGGCATAACCAACCACTCACCAGTTCCCCAGATAAATCGTCTAAACTGTATAATAACCAAACTAAACTTACTGATCTTTGTTTTTCTAACTTAACCCAGGTAGCTACTACACCTCTGCTGTCAAAAGCACTATTTTCACTTCAAGAAATCCTGGAATCAGTTCTCACTCATCTAGGTCAAATTTTAGCCAACTCAGATGATACCTTGGACGTTCAAATAGGTATTCTCAAATTTCTGGTGGAAGAAAAAAAGAAGAAAACATTATCTAAAGATCTATCTGATAAACCAGAAATGGCTATCCCAGCCCAGTCTGAAGATGGTTGTAAAAAAAGCACGAGACCCCGAAAAATGCAAAATGCAAGTACGCAAACATCAGATGTGAGAAAAAGTGGGACTGATTCTAAGGAACGACGAACAAAGGTAAAAACTCCCATAATCTACTCCCTGAAGAAACTCTTCAGAGAAGAAAAGGATTATTCGTCTGAAACTAATACAAAGCACTATCCTATCTTTTCAAATAAAGAAACTGAGAAAATTCAAGGTGCGATATTTCCTGAAAATAAAATACTCCCAGAAAAGATTATCGTGGAAAATGAAATAAAACAGACGGGAAAAATTATAAAAAACAAAGAAGTGAAGGTACATAAGGGAAAGAAAAACCGAGGGCGACCTCTGAGAAGAATTCAAAAGAAAAAAGGGAGCAAACTCAAATTTCAAAAACATACCTCTGTTAATTTGGTGAATATTCCATCGATTCAAACAACAATGCTGGCGAAGCCTTTGAATCCAATAGCAGAAGAATACTGCCCGCCAACAGTAAGTAAATTAACAGAGTATAATACTAATAATACAAAAGACCTACAAGACCATAAAACTTGGCTAGGGGATGGTTATCAATCAAAATACCTAACAATTGAGGAACTGTTTCCCACCGATAATGTTCCGCTTAATCGAGGAAGAATTCTTAATCTATTTCAAGAAATACCTTCTTTAAAGAGTCTGACTAGTAAAGAAATAGACTTAGTACGTTTTCCAAAAAAAGAAAACATGAAATTTGCACAAGTGTTATTTTTCTCCCCAGTTCTCCCCGGAATAATACTAAGAGAGAAGGAAATTTTACAAAAACATGGATATGATGTAATCTCTATTCCTGACATCAAAACTAACTTACAAAATACAGTAGCAATTAGACAATTGCACACTGAAAATAAACACAGTTTAGAAAGGAAGGAATACACCTCAAACAACACGAGAACCGATATATTAAAAATTCAAGTAACACAAGGTGAAAGGTCGGTTTGGTCCCGGACAACTAATCCAAAAGGACAGGAGAATAACATACTATCCTGGTCGTGGTTACCAGAAGTACTAAATAGTAAAAAAACGGACAACGAGCAACAACGTCAAGTTTAGCGATGGTTTGAAACTAACTTTATGGAATATCGCCGGGAAAACCATGAATAAAATGAATGAAGCAATAAAAGATAATCCAGACATTCTTGTTCTGCAGGAAACATGGTGTACCACTCCCTTTACGCAAAAAGGTTATTACGTTTACGAAAACCCAGCAAATAAATCTAAAAGGGGTCATGCGAAAGGAGGTATGGCAATCCTGCTGAAAGAAGACTACTCTTGGTCACAAGAATTAATCGATACCTACTCGCACAACTTGCAATGTATCAAAATACAACTTAAATTACATCCAGTAGCAGCTCAAAATAAAATACTTTTTTTTAACATCTACGCACCACCAAGTAAAAATTATGACCCTTTGTTTGATCATCTCTTAGAGACCATATCGAATATCCTCGAAGATCAACATCATCCACCGTATATTATCATGGGTGACCTAAACGCTAAAATATCTAACAGTGAAATAAAGAAATGGTCTACATTACTTAATGAGGAATCATTGGAAATAACGCTCCCGCAATTCCCGAAAGGAGTTAAGGCCGATAAAAGAGGAAGTTTATTATTATCGTTCCTTCTAAGTATAAACGGGACAATATTAAACGGAAATACCAACGGAGACAAGCCAGCTTCATTTACTAGGCAAGGAAATGGAGCTCCCTCTATCCTGGATTATATAATATGCGGGAATGAGTTAAAAGAACAAATCTCACAACTGTCTATCAAGTTCAATGAGGAAAGTGATCATGCTCTTCTTCGCCTAACAACATTCTGGATGCCACAGAACACTTTCAAGAACGATCCGATATTTAGTAAATCCAAAACAGAGGTAAATCATGTCCAACGTCGGATCTTTTGGGATGCTGAAAATCTAGACTATTTAAATAAACTCATCACACAACTCCAACTGTTAACCTCTTCTTATTCAGAAAATCCAATTAAGAACTATGAAATTGTATTAAATGAACTCAAACAAGCTATACTAAGTAAATCAAAACAGGACAGATCAAGACAAAGAAAGAGTGCCAGCAAGTATAAAAATTGTAATCAGCCAACTGTAAAAATGCTAAATAGGATGATCCGAGCTCAGTATCTGAGTAAATCGTCAACATATAAAGCTGAAATAAATAAATTGAAGAATCAAATTCGAAGACAACGGGCTACACAAGAAAGGTTGAAGCAGGACCGTAATTGGATTGATATCCAAATTGCAGCAAGACAATGCAATCAACGAAAATACTGGTCTTTGATAGCCAAGATGACAGGGTCAAAAAAGAAGCTTGAAGCAATTCCTGTCTCAGAAGAAGACTGGGGCAAATTTTTAAATGATTTGTATAAACCCAACACGAATGCCCTAGTGAGAAAGGACATCGAACAAAAAAAGATAACCAATGATATAAAACTCTCCAGGGCATCGGTAATGTCAATTGCCCTGAATATTAAAAAGGCAAGAAGTACGGGCGCATCAGGTCCTGACCAGATCCCGATTAAGGTTTATCAGACTGACAAAAACGCGTGGGGTCAGATGCTAGCGCCATTATTCAACTATATATTCGACTCTGGAAATATTCCAAATTCGTGGAAAGGAAGTACAATAATTCCAGTATACAAAAAAGGAAAAAGGAGTATAGCCGGCAATTATAGACAAATTGCTTTAATGGATGCTGGCGGAAAGATCTTTGCGGCGGAAATACTAGACCGACTGAAACATTGGGCATTTTCGAAGGGATTAATCCCTATGTTCCAGGCAGGGTTCCGGTCGAACCATTCAGTTACTGACAATATAGCTACCTTCCAATTTTTATTAGACAAATATGTAACAGGCAAATCCCAACCAATATACGCAGCCTTCATCGACTATTCTACAGCGTTCGATAGGGTCGACAGGCCGACGCTATGGATGAAATTAAGAAAAATGGGTATCCCAGAAACTTTGCTACAACTAATTGTGAACTTACATAGTGAAACCTGGTGCCGAGTCCAAATGGGGGGAGAGAAGGGCCTGTCAAAAATAATACATACAACCAATGGCCTAAAACAAGGGTGTCTTTTGGCTCCGCTCTTATTCTCCCTATATTTGAGTGACCTGCCATTCCATCTACAACAAGGGCAATCCACTCCACCGAAAATGGCAGCCCAACGGATACACTGTTTGCTGTACGCGGACGATATAGTCTTGTTCGATTTGACACCCTTTGGTCTTCAAAATCTACTAGTCATATTACATAACTTCTCAAAAGATCACTTTCTAACCCCCAATGTAAGTAAAACTAAAGTAGTAGCATTTACAAAGATTAAGAAAGATGTGAAGTACCAATGGAAACTGGGAGAGGAGACCTTGGAACAGACAAAGGAATATACCTATCTCGGAAGAATATTCTCACACAACATGAGCAATAGCAAACAGATTATCCATTTAAAAAGGAAATGTGAGTTACATGCGGGGGCAATATCGCGCTTATATGCGAATACCGGAAGCAGGCACTTTTCAGCCTTAATAAAAATTTATAGAGCCAAGATCTCCCCGGTTTTATCTTATGCCTCTGAACATATTCCCCTAAAACAATGGAGTTATATGGACTTGAACGAAGGGAAAATCCTAAAAAAGCTATTGAAAGTTTCTAATTCAACCCCAGTACAGGCACTAAGACTGGAATGTGCGATTACAAGTGCATTTGCAATATCAATAGCAAGCCTCATTAGGTGGGCCTATAACCTTCTTCATTCCAAAGAGGGTACCCTTCGTTATCTGCTAAAAATCGAGTGCTTTAGTGAGGAAACCACTGACTCTATATTTGTTAAAAATTTGAAAGAAGCTTTCCGTTTAGCAGAAATAAGTGCAGAAATGTTATTATCTTGGACACCCGCACATCTCAAGTTGTTTTTAAAAAACTTTTCACCAAAATTGAGTTACGTGCTTGATCAGTCACACTGCACAAAATTATCTACGTATAAACCTTATGCTGACTCCCAAGAATATAAGCAAAAACTGCCTTATCTGGAATATACACTTACCCATGGTGCAAGGCGTACGATCATGATGCTACGTTTGGGCATACTCCCTTTATTATCTTTTACCTCTTCTTGGAATGTAAAGAGTAGTTCACAATGCAACCTGTGTTTGGGGGGTAAACAGAACTTAGAGCATTTGCTCTTTATATGTCCGAATAAAGTCGTTGTCACCGCCAGGTTATCATGTCTTGAGCCGATACAGCGGTCCTGTCGGACCACTAATTCAAGGGACTTCATCTCTGTATGTGTTAAGCCTCCTAATGAGTATGTTTGCAATAAGATTTATAAATTTTTTAAAATAACATTGAAAATTTATTAATTTGTTTATAAATGCAGTATGTATTTTCTTTTATACAATTTTGTGGTCCTCGAAAGAGTACCGAAACAAAAATAAAAAACTTTGAACTTTGAACTTTGACTCGTCCGTGAACCTGCTGGCCACCTTCCTCTCTACAAACGATCTTATCCAACACTGCACAGAATCAACACACTCTAAGGGCTCAATCCTGGACCTTGTTATTTTTAATGCAGGCATGCTTTCTATCGCTACCCCTATTCACGTAGACTGGTCTGACCACCTCCTCATTCCATTCTCTCTTCACCTAGCACACTCTATAACTCTTAAAGGCTATGGAGAACTCGGGTTTTTTAGAAGTTCAGGGAGATACTGGGCGCACAGCACACGCTAGTGTAGACAAAAGGTTAGGTCAGGGTGCAAAAAGGTGAGGGGAAAAGGCCCTAAACCCCTCTTTAGGGTGTGCAGGGCACACGCTTGACAAATACAAAAACAAATACCAAATGCACACCAATATACAGTACAGAAAGAGATGTCTCAATGGGCATAAATTAGTACAAATGACAAGGTTCAGAACAGAAGAGGGGAAGCGAAGTAGTGCGATTCCTCTTTAATTGTATGGATGGCCAGCCGACACGTGTTTCGTCGTCAAGCGGTAACAATGCTTGTACGACTCATCAGGGCTGTAGCGTGAAGGATTAGGACCATAGGTCGCTAAGCCGGTGATACTTCCGACCCGGCCCCTGCTCGAGACCAGGTAGACGCTCGTCGGTGGTTATGGCTCCAAATTCAAGGGTCATGTAGTATGGGCGATGCTTTGTGTTGAAAAAACAGTGCTCCAGGCTATTCAGGTATGTGAATGCCACAAGTGAAGTACAACAAAGCCTCTGCTTCTGGGGTGCTGGAGTGACTCAATGGGACGATCCGAATTGATCGTTAAGGTTCTTTTGATCACACATGGATGTGTGTTCTCAGAAGTTTGAGCACAAAGCTGATAGCGCGACCTGCGAGATGAGTACCTCCTCGCAGGCTTTGTTGTACTTCACTTGTGGCATTCACATACCTGAATAGCCTGGAGCACTGTTTTTTCAACACAAAGCATCGCCCATACTACATGACCCTTGAATTTGGAGCCATAACCACCGACGAGCGTCTACCTGGTCTCGAGCAGGGGCCGGGTCGGAAGTATCACCGGCTTAGCGACCTATGGTCCTAATCCTTCACGCTACAGCCCTGATGAGTCGTACAAGCATTGTTACCGCTTGACGACGAAACACGTGTCGGCTGGCCATCCATACAATTAAAGAGGAATCGCACTACTTCGCCACTCTATAACTCTTGGCCAACCTAAGAGGGGTACCTCCTGGTTCCGTGACACTAAAAACATTGACAACGTTTCCCTCTGTGAATCAGCTTTGCTGCCACTTCCAAGGCTAGACCAGAACCTAGATGTTGACGATCTCACCTCCCAATGCCTCTCAGTCCTTGCAGTAGAAATCAATATTGTCGCTCCTCTCCAAAGCAAAAAGAAAAGGCCCATTCCCTCAGCACCTTGGTTCAACAAATCCCTCTATGAAGAAAGGAAGCACCTACGACTCCTGGAGAAAAAATGGAGGCAAGCACCTTCCGCCAATAATTTGGCCACGCTTCGTTCAGCAAGATCCAAGTACCACTAACACATCTTCCTTGGGAAAGCATCACACTTCAGAACCCTCCTTGACTCAGCCAAAAATAGACCCAAAAAACTATTCGATCTCATCAAGAATATTAACTGCTCTCCCCCAAGCGCCAAGTTGGAGGATTCTACAAAGAAAGCTGCTGATTTCGCTGTATTCTTTGACAAAAAAGTGAAATCACTTGTGGATCAGGTCGCTCATCCTGCCCCTCCAGAGGAGCGCAAATCACTAGCCATTTGGCAGAACTTTGACCCCATTTCTGAAGATGTCCTCCTCAAGTGCATCCTCGAAACAAAGCCCTTCAACCATTCTCGTGACCCCAACCCTAGTGCCATTGCCATTGACTTCTATACCCATTCTCTTCCCTATTGGATCACTCTGGTCAACCTCTCCCTCTGTCAAGGCCCCCTTCCTGTTCCCTTCAAAACTGGGCAGGTCACCCCTCTGCTTAAAAAACCCACTGCGGATGCGAATGACCTCAACAACTTCCGCCCCATCACCAACCTACCCTTTCTTGCGAAGATCACAGAAAGTTGTGTTGCGAAACAACTCTCTCATCATATCAAGGACAATGATCTTCTTGACAATTTTCAGTCCGGCTTTGTCCAAAACTGCAGCACTGAAACAGCCCTGCTACAAGTGATTGATGACGCGCTGCGGATACTCGATTCGGGGGGGTCTTGTCTTCTAATTCTCCTTGACCTTTCTGCAGCCTTTGACACTGTCAATCACAACACCCTCCTCAACACTCTTCAACAGAGAATGGGCATGGAGGGCACTGTGCTCAAATGGTTTGCTTCCTTCCTCTCTGATAGATCCCAAATGATCAAAATAGCGGACAGTCTTTCATCTCCTTTGGGGGTGGGTCAAGGTGTTCCTCAAGGCTCTATACTTGCACCCACATTGTTCAATCTCTATTTGGAACCACTGGGAAATCTCCTAAGTAAATCTGGGGTACATTATCATCTCTACGCAGACGACACTCAAATCTACCTCAAGGAAGCCTCCACTCATGACCTCTCCGTCCTAAGCTCTACTTTGGACTCCATTCAAAACTGGATGTCTACACATCAACTGATTCTGAATCCCTCCAAAACTGAATTCCTCCTCCTCTCCTCCTCACTTTCTCCTCCCCCGGTTCAATCATGGATGGACCAGATGAATCTACTAAACAATAAACCCATCATTGTCGACAGCGCAAAATCCCTTGGTGTCATCCTCGACACAAAACTCAATCTACTCTCCCACATTAATTCAATTGCAAAGTCTGCTCGATACCAACTGCGCCTTCTTTGGGGGATTCGTTGCTTCTTCCCGGAGCATGACCTTAAAACTCTGGTCCAATCGCTGGTCCTCTCCAGACTGGACTACTGCAATTCTCTTCTTACTGACCTCCCCAAATCCCACCTGTCCCCCCTCAAGTCTGTTCTCCATTCAGCAGCTCGTTTTATTTATGGGGCCAAAAGAAGCGACCACATCACACCCATGTTATCCACCCTCCGCTGGCTTCCCATCGAGGCAAGATCTATCTACAAGACTGCCTGCATTACCCACAAAGCCTTGCACTCCTCCTCTCCTCGCTACCTGGAGAATAAACTGAAACTCTCTGGAGGCTCTAGACCATCACGAAATGCGGAAAATCTACCGCTTGAACCGCCCACTTTCAAGAAGGAAAGATCGATGGCCCAATCCTTTTCAGGCAGCGCAGTGAGAATCTGGAACTCACTTCCGCCCTAGCTCCGGACCACCACCTCCTCCCAGGCCTTCAAAACTGACCTCAAAGTTCTCCTCCTTCAAAGACACTTCCAAATTTAATTCACGCCCTCTCTTTTACCTGAAGGAAGACCTTCCCTTATAGAAAATTCTTCTTTACATGACTATGGAAGTGCCTTCCCATTGTGTTCTTGTGGTTTGAGAGTCTGCCATTTATTGCAGTATTATCCTTCTGCCTATGTTTGGCACTCGTTTATAACATGCACACGTCACTTTTCTCTTGTATCACACCGTTTGCGACCTCTTACATTTTGTTTGCTTTCGATTCTTGCACAAGTGCCACCATTGCCTACGTAATGTTTGTTTTTGTGTTTGAGTGTCCTCCATTTATTGACGCTTTTGTAACCTGCGTGACTGTGGATTACAGGAGAAAAAAAGTGACATGTGTGCAGGACACATGTCACTTTTTTTCTCCTGTAATCCACCGTTTGCTACCTCTTGTATTTTGTTGGCTCACGATTGTCACTTTTGCCTCATGTAATGTAACGTTTGATTCTGTAATTTGCTCACTTGCAATGTTCTCATGTATCAGTTCTGTTCCTATTGTGAAGCGCTCTGACACCTTCGGGTAAAGTCCGCGCTATATAAAAATGCATAAATAAATAAATAAATAAATAAATCTATTCACCATGCAATATAATGCCACTACACACCACACAAGTCCACCAGACACAATTCCACATGTAACAATTGCAATTCAAACCACATAATTCCACTCCAGATACATACTCTCCAAACAAAAACACCTGGGTGAAATTCGCAAAGTCAGTAGCTCAAACTCTCATAAATGTGAGATCGATTGCATTTCAAATGCTTGTTACAAAAGACTCCAAAGTGGGAAAAGACACTGGGCGTTGTTGAAATAGCGTGACTGTGCCCTCCGGGCGGTTCTTCTGGGAACAGGCTGCGTGCCTCGTGGGTGTTAGTTCCTTGTGCACATTGCTGGTCCTGGGCGTCAGGGGGGCTTGTCCGGCGCGCCGGCCCCCATTGGCTGAGCAGCGTATAAGGCGTGGCCGCGCAGGGGGCGCGATCACCAGGGGGAGCTGCAGGTGAAGTGAGAGCGCGAGCCAAACTTTCAGCAGTTGCTCGACTGACTGACGTCTCGCGCGCCCGCCCGGCATCCTCCGCCAGCAGCATGCAGAGCTGTGCTTCAGCCTGGGGGCTCTTCTGCCGCCGCTCCCGCTCTCTGGCGGGCGGCAGGCGGCTCCTGCCCCACGCCTGGCAGCGTGCAGGAGCCGGTGTGCGCCCCCCGGCACATCGAGCGCCTCGTCCCTCGCCACGATGACTTCTCAGAGAGGCACATCGGACCCAGGGACAAAGAGAAGCGGGAGATGCTGCGCACCTTGGGGCTCGGGGTGAGTGTGAGGGGGCTCGCAGGTGGGAGGGAGGGTGGGGGCGCGCCCAGTCAGCACGGGTGTCCCCAGAGGCACTTGTTGCTCTACTGTGTGGCTCTCCTCGCCCCTTAAAAGGGGCATCATTGTTTACCCTACATTAAAACAAATGCTAGTTCACTGTACTCGCCAGGGGCGATCGAACGCCCCTGGGGTGCGGAGGCGTCATTATGGGGTCTCCTCGCCCCTTAAAAGGGGCATCATTGTTTACCCCACATTAAAAAAAGCTAATTCACTGTACCCGCCAGGGGCGATCGAACGGCGCGGGGGCGTCCTTATGGGGGTGTTCAACCCTTCAAAATGGGCACCCATTCAGCCCAAGTCCGACGAAAATCTGAGAGATGCCAGACTGGGGGGGGGGGGGGTCTTATCGCATTCTGCGGGGGCGTTATTTTAGGTTAGCCCACTGGTACCCGCATCCTGGACAGGTATTCAACTGGAGAAATCACTCGTGAATGCGAATGACGGGTATATGGGCCCTATGAGGGGCAACTTGAGCCCCCAGTATTGCATACCTAACCGAGTCTGTGGACACCAATTTTAAATTTATTTTGTTTTGGAACCCCTACGGAGGTCCACAAAAACACACCAACAATTATAAGGACAAAGTTTAGTCTGTGGACACCCTCAACTGCCCGCCGAGAAGCCTACAGAGAGGGCGTCATCATGACCTGAAAGCAGGTGAGCTATATTCATCCAACATCACCGCTGTGAGCTGCGGCCACACGGCAAACTGCCAGACCAACCAGACAGGAGCGTCGCATTACAGAAAGATGATCTTATTTGGGTTGTATGCACCCAACATAAGTTGCTTCAGAACAATTGCATGTTGTGTCCAGCAGAGGGACTCGTTTCTACCCTAATAGAGTAAACACTGGATTTTGCACGCGACATCCACACAACATGCCATTCACGTAAAAAAAAAAATGACGGTGATATACTTGGATATCCCCCTCCCCTACACAATTCACCCATCCCTGCATCGCCAGTGTATATATATATATATATATATATATATATATATATATATATATATATAGTTAAAAAACACTATTTATTGGCTTTCAACAGCCCATTGTAATTTGGCACAATAATTCACAAGTAAAGTGGCTCGGATTCCCACGTTGGACTTAATTAAATGAAAACCCTGGACGGGAAACTTGGTAAGTGGTGCTATCTACATATATGCAACGTCCACTGTCACACCATGAACCAGCGTCCATTCATACCAGTTAAACATCGCATTGCATTCTTAACCCCAAACCCACCCCCATTTTCCTTCTTTTCTCTTCAGAGTATCGATGAGTTGATTGATCGGGCGGTTCCTGCCAGCATCCGCCTGGGGAGGCCACTGAAGTTGGATGACCCAGTCTGTGAGTGCATTTTTGTTTTCTTTTTTGTTGATATGCCATCCATTCTTTTCAATTATGCACTGCCCCCCACGTTTTAAAAGGAAAGATGCTGCATCCCCCCCCCTTCCTCATTCGTCAAGAGTTTTCACTTCAGAATAGACGCATGCAGTGAACTTTCTGTTCTCAGGTGAGCACCCGCTTGGAGCTGTAAACAAAAAAAATACTTTAAAGAAAACCCCGCTGCATAAAGGAGTATAAACAAACACGATGCACCTGCTCGGTGGCACGCTAGTACTTTTAAGTCCTCAGACTGAAATAGAAAACAAGACTTTACAGGTACTTGCTGCTGCGCTTTTTTTTTTTTTTTTTTTTTTTAATTTTCTTTTTAAGGCGCCAGGCTGGCTGCCAAATTATAAAAACATCTAGTGACTAAATGAACTGCCAGAGCGACTCTTAAAATGCCAACACCCCTTCCAATAAGGGCTGTGATTAGATTCTAAACTTCAGACCCCGCAGCTCCTGCGAGGTCCAAGGCCAGTTTAATCTGGTTAGGTCGAGATGACGTCAGACTCGGCGGTACCAACAGAAGCGAATATCAGACATCAGGGGAAATAGTTCGCGCTCTGCAAAACCGGGGGTGGTGCGGGAGATTATTTGTGGATTTCAGGCATGTGGGGATTGGGTTTAGTGTGCTTGTGCTTTTACGGTGAGATTATCGTGGAAAACAAGCAGCAAAACGTACTTTTAAATCTTCCTCTGGGGCTGTAAATTAATTCAGCAGCAATTGAAACACGATTCGGCAGTTTTTTTCCTCATACATAACACCAGGGCTGGTTTTAGGGTAGTACGACCGGTGTGGGGGCGCAGTGCGAGATGGAGGCGGTGCCGGTCACGGTGCAAGCAGTGGGGTGGTCATTGCTTGAAGTGCTGTCGTCTGCTGACGAACTAGAGTCGATGATGCCGGCGTCGGTAGGCCAAGGCTGTGGGGTGAGATGAGGGCGGTGCATTGTGTAAAGTTACGAGCGGTGCCCCCGAACCACAGTGCAAGCAGCAGTGTCGATTTTGGCGGGAAGTGGAGGCGTCAGGAAGGCCAAATCGTCGTTGGGTAGCGAGGCAGTGCAGAGTGCTGGCCCACAGGTTGCAGTGCGAGCAGCGGTTTGGTGATGGCATCAGCAGGTGTCGTCGGTGAGACCAGGGTTGTGTGGCGGCGGTGCCAAAGCTTTGGCTTGAAGCAAGGCAGTGCAGTGCCCACAAGTCGGTGTGCGAGCAGCAGCCCGGTGTTGGCGTCAGCATGCGAAACCAGGGTCGCGTTGCGGCGGTTCCTCTGCAGTGCCTTCAGGACACTGGTTCGGCAGGGTCGTCGTAGCTGTTGAGTGGCGTTCTTCGAGTTGCAGCACAAAACACAGTCCCCAGTGCTGCGGGTCGAAGAACCTGAAGTCTTTGCTGTTCCTGAGACTTGATGAACAGAACCTCAAGCCCTTGGAGAGTCTCACCAATTTGTTTGCAGAAAGTCCATTCAAGGCTTTTCACTGCCCAAGACAGAAGTAGCCACTGCAGGTCAACCCAGCAAAGCACGCAGCAAAGCGATCATTCCTTTTAGCAGCTTTTCCAGCTCTTCTGTGCAGTCTTCTTGATCAAGATGAGTTCTAAAGTTCAGGGGTCTGGGATCCAGTATTTGTACACAAAAATCCTTTGATCTTCCAGGCAGAGGGTGTCTGTGTCCGGCTAGAACCAGTTGGGCCTTCTCTGGCGTGAATTCCTGTCAGGAGGTGGAGACAGCTTTGTCAGAGGTAGACCAGGCCCTGTGAGGTGCAAGGAAATCTCTTCCCTCTTACCCATCGTAACCCAGGTCTATTTATCCCTTTCCTGACCTACCTAGACTATCGGGAGCCAACCTGCTTCCTTACCCATCTGTTGTCCAAAAACCAGACAGGCAATCCACATTCCAGCAGAGGCACACGGGCTGACAGAGCAAAATACCCACTTTCTAAAAGTGGCTTCTATGAACTCAGAATGAAAAGGGCACTCTCGCTAAAGGCTGTGTCTTTAGACGCTGAGTTCAGGCATACCAAACTTCATTCACTTATACCTTCTTCGGGCTACGTACGTGGGTGACACAATCCGTGCTGCAGGCCCTCCAGTAGCAGTTGACTCACAAGCCCCGGCACCCGCAGTGCCCTTTACTGGGCACTGACAAATCACACATCCAATCATAACACAATTTACCACAGGAGCACCAGTGCTTTACCACTGACCAGCAGTGCCAAAAGCGTGCAGAAACGTTATATCAGCAAAAACAGAGTCAAAACTGGGAGGGCAAAAAGCAAAAACTCGGGCGAAAGACGCCAAAAGATGCCAAGTCTAACAGTGAGTTTTTTGTGCAGTTGATCACATCCATTAATGCTGAGCCAACGTATGGTCCTTGTGCTTGCTGTCGCCATGAAATAAATGCATCTGCATTTACACCTTGCGTCAAATCCATCCTAAATTAAGAATTCATGCTACTCATTTCTAGTGATTAACAACGCTGACCGCCTTATGCAGGTGACAAAATAAGTGATGAAGACCACCTCAAGCAGGTGATATAATTGCAGATTACTTTAAATTTCACACTGTTTACCTGGGTGTCTAGCGGCCAATCCCAGAGTGCACCTCGCGTCTCTTCTACCAGTTGAAGGGATGGCAGAGTTTGGAGCCTTTTATCGGTGTAAAGTGTCATGGGGAAGGCAGGGGGTGATGTCTTTAGCTTTGAGGTGCCCGTACAGGACACTAACATTCTGTGAGGCAGCCCTCAAACCTTAGTACTTGCCCAACCGAAGCTGCAGGTGTTTTTTGTTCTGCACCCTGCTTATCCCTAGACACTTGAGAAATTGGAGTTTTGAAGTAAAATAATGAAAAGAGCAAAAAGATGTGCAAAATATAGAACGTTGAAAGTAGGTCTTCTAGCATTAACTAGGCCCACCTGGTGGTAGTAGATGCTCCCTAGGAAGATAGACCTGGTGCAGTACACTAGAAATGATAACACTGTGCTGGAGTTCTCTGCTGCTGAGAAGGCCCTGCGCCTGGTATGTGACACTATCTGGCCTCCTAAAGTACTGAGGTGACTGTGGATGACAGTCACACTGCTGGAACTTTCCACAGCTGAGCGAGCACTTTCAGGGGAAGCTGGTATTATCTGACCTGAAGCCCAGAGAAACCCATGCTGGACGACTTTCACCGCTGAATCGCTTTACTGCTGAGAAGGCATTTCCACAGGAAGCGCTGAAAAGGCAGTACAAGGGGAATGGAAAGATTGCACTGAAGTAGTCCTCTGATGCTGAAATGCAGCACTGGGGGATCTGGACCAAATTGGGCACCTAAAATTGTGGGCAACCACATCTACATGTTTATACCATGATAATCATGTAGAACTGATCCAAAGCTTATCCTTTTCAGCTGCCGAGAAGCAATCCTAGCGTAAACTGGAAGCACTTGCTTTTGGAGCCATCTAGTGCCTAGCATGTGCTGTAGGGGAAATTTGTCACCACCTAGGTATCTAACAGGACATAGATGGCACATCTGGATTAAGCTTGCATTGCAGGAATCCTCTACCACAGATCTAGCCTTACTTTCACTCTTCACTGTGCTATATATGATTAAATAGACCCTTGGAGGCTTGGGCAAATAGTATATCAACAGGTTAAAGTGTCTACAAGGGATTATTTCTTCTACTCATTCTCATGTGTTATGAATTCATCTGCAATAAGCTCGGAGCAGTAGCTTACATTGAGTAATTTAAAAAAATGAATTCCATATTTTAACATGAACAGATCTATGAAAGACTGCAAAGGAACAAAAAGATTCTTTCCGTACCTGTGCACGTCCTGCTAGAGCGCAAATCTGACTGTTCTCTCCACTGCCTGTAGCTGCGGACCATCCGCCGTCTCCCGCCGCCCCGCCGCTTCCACAAACATCAGAGCGGGGCCGCTGAGAGGAGCGTGGCGAGGGGCGGACTACACAGTCCATCAGCCCTTGAGGTCCGCCGCGTCACCCGGACAGCGCCAGGAGGCGCTCATAAGCAACACCAGCCCCACTGAGCGGGGGATTCTTTCCGTACCTGTGCACGTCCTGCTAGAGCGCAAATCTGACTGTTCTCTCCACTGCCTGTAGCTGCGGACCTTCTGCCGTCTCCCGCCGCTTCCACAAACATCAGAGCGGGGCCGCTGAGAGGAGCGTGGCGAGGGGCGGACTACACAGTCCATCAGCCCTTGAGGTCCGCCGCGTCACCCGGACAGCGCCAGGAGGCGCTCATAAGCAACACCAGCCCCGCCTCGCGGGACGCCGGGCAAAGCCCGGGCCAAGGGCGGGCCCGTTTTAGCCCGTTCTAGACTGATATAGGCAGGGCTGGGCCACCCCCCTTGGCTATCGTGCCTGGTAAAATACTCTTTGATCATCAGGTACACCTATTCGTTCTTACCTGTCCTAGCTAGTAGTTCCATCACAACCTACCGTGTACAGTTCCAGGTTTATTTACCATAACACGGGGGAGCAGAAGTAAGACGGCCTTGACCAACGCCCTGATCACCAGCCCTATTGATCAATTTATCTCAAGAACAAATGAAGCCATTGATCAGAGTATTTCTCTGCTTGAGCGAAGGGTGTCGCAAGACCTTGCAATTGCCAGAAGGTAATCAATGGGTCCCCTAGCCTCAGCGCTATCCCCGCTACAATCGGCCTCAAATATTCCGTTATTACAGCCAAGTGTCCTAGTGGAGATCCATTCCATCCCGAAATCAGTTGATTTATCAGTCACACATCTCTCCTCAGACTCTGATTCTATAGGTAATCTTGAAATAACTCCAGACCTTCAGTTACTCCAAACTCAAGATCCAGGTCCTGAGAATCAGCATATGGGGGCGAAGGAGGGTTATGTCCCTAAGCAGGGTAAAGATAAAGATAAGAAAAAAGGTAATTTTAAAAAACCCAAGTTGCTACAACTAATAAAAAGAGGCCAAATGTCCAGCCACTGCAGGACTTTTCAAACGACTCTAATACTCAATTTATCAATTTATTAGATCCATCTGTTAATCCAACGACCACGGGCACTGTGGGGGAGATTTGTAGCTTGTGTAGTACAAACAACCAGCTTTTGGCAAGTTTCAAGGACATTTTAAAACATCATCTTCAACCCTTAGAACGCAGTATGATTATCGAAAAACAACTTGCGAAACTTGTCCTGAAACCATCTAATCAGCACAGTGAGGGTCAACCGAATTCAAGGATGGGTAAAGACATTCCTCTCAGTATAGGTGCTCAAGGGGGTCAAAAGGATTGCGAACCTAAGTCGTCCAAGGCGACAAAAGCCCAAACCAATCTAACAAAGCCTAAAGGGCCACAAACCCCCTCCCTCTCCATCCCTGGAAGTGGGCCCATGATAAGACCCCGAGTACCATTCCTACTCGGCCAGTTCCATCGCAGCCCATTTCGTTTCAGCCCATTTCGTCTCAGCCCATTTCTGATAAGGGTCCCGCTCAGTTATTAAATCAGAGACCTATTCCATCTTTAATGTCTCGGCATTCTTCATCAAACGTACTGGGCGAAGGGAAAAGGGGGATTAGGCCCAGACGCCCGATCCATCTTCCCCCAGAAGCATCTCCCTATACTGTCATCCTCACGGGGGTCCCGGAGCTCCCGGTAACCACAAAGAAACCGTCTTGGTCTCTCCAGAATAAGGTCCTACAGTGGCTTAATGTAAATAGGCCAATACAACCTCCACATACTAGCAGAATCTCTACCGTACGTAGAGTTCCGTGGATAGGGACCGAACTTAAAAGTATACAGGGAGACTGTATCATAGTAAATTGCGATGATCCAGCCACTGTTGACTACATTTGCTCATGGCCAGCTTTGGCCAAGAAAGGGGGGATTGACGCACATAGTCTCTCCTTCTTTTACCCCCCAATACATAGCAATCAGTATCCAATGGTTCCAAATTGGGACCAGCCATCAGAGTGTCCCTGGAACTATGTGGGTCCCTGGTTTACTCAGAGGAATAGTAGTAGGGAGTGGGAACCTCGGCCCTGGAATCCTAGTAGGGAACAGGCTTCTTTGGTGGGATGGCAAGGTATTCCCATTAGAAATAGATACGACTGCCTGGAAATGGTCGATTGACCGTTAGCCATTCCACACCGCGGCAATCAGTTCCAGAGGGCCCCTGGGCTTCTACAGATGCCAGAGAGAGCTTTAGTGATTCATTCCGATAATACTAAAGTCCTGTCCGCACTACTCACCACCTGTGCCCAATCCCTCACTCCTCCCCATGGCCTCACAGGACGTGATCTGGAGGAACCTGTAAATCCTCCTGACTTGTCGTCTCCACTGACCGAGGGTCTTAAATTACCTTCCCCGATTGTGACTTGGAATAGCTCCTTGCCAATGACCACAACTGAAAATGTTAGCACAGCTATCCCGTACGGCCAAAAATGTAACTCCTCCCCATCTAAGGGGACGACCTTATCTGTTTTATTCTGGAACATTGCTGGTCTTCGTTCCAAGATTAATTTACAATCATGGGCAGACACAATCAACGAGAACCACTTAGTATGCCTTCAGGAGACTTGGTTAACTGTCCCTGTTCATCTGGTGGGCTTTAAAACTTTTTTCATTCCAGCAAAGCAGGGCTTGTTCGGAAGACCCAAGGGTGGTCTAGCAGTTTATGTAATAAACAACCTTTCCTCTACAATAACAACTAGCTTAAAAGAAGAGGTTTGCTACCAAATTTTAAAAATCCACCTGAATAACAGTTTTACTTACCTCTTGGTAAATTTATATAATAATCTTCAACCACTTGAGTGTGTGAAGATACTAAATGAAATTACCACTTTTTTAACATTACAGTTGAATAAGCCATCGTCTCTCCCTGTATACGTTATTTGGGGGGGCGATTTCAATATTTCACTATGCTCCAATCACAGAAATGGGAACTGTGGATTGTTAGATGAGACCGATAGCCCCCTGGCCCATTTTGCACACACTATTAATGGGAATTGCCTGAACGAGAGCCTCTTCTCATTGGAGATGGACTTCGCAAACGAGTTGGTATACCCACAAGTTGACTTCTCTCCGACATTTCATGGTAGGGGTCTGTCAAGTACAATTGATTTTATTCTTTGCTCACAGAGTATGAAGGGCCAAATAGCAAAATTTTGCACAGGATCCGATATCAGTAGTGACCACTTCCCTAATAGCATTTCAATACAACCAAAATCTGTTTCACTACATACAAATGTTACAAGCCTGTTAACACAACAATCGCTAAAAATGGATAAAGTGAACGGCTTTTCAGTAAAGTGGGCAAAAATAGATCCTGATGTAGTAATGGAGAAAGTTCTCAAAAAAGCCAGCCTCTGTGTAAACGACTGTTTAAATCCTGATTCCTCGCCTCAAACAGTCTTGGACAGCTTTGGCAGGATTCTGGGAATAATAAATGAGGAATTATCTCGTACGCAAACCATCGGCCGAGGGTTGGTTTAACTCCGGGTGTCGGAAAGCTCTCTCTAACCTCAAGGCAGCTCTCCGGAACATTCCGAGGAACATCCCTGAGATAATTAAACTAAGAAAGCTCTATAAGGCCGCAAGGGCAGAACGCAGTAAAGAAATAAAGGCGAACTTGTGGTCACAACTACATGACAGCTGCCGAAGAAAAGATAGTGACCTCTTTTGGCCAGTTGTAAAATCTCCATTCCTGTCAGATCCATCGACAGTCCAACATCTTGATGTCGTAGTGACAGCAGAAGAGTGGGTCGCCCATTTCTCGAGAATCTTTGGCGGATGCCAAACCGAGCCCGTAGAGGGGGTTTTATTGCAGCCACCTCATCGGACCCAAAGATCTTTCCAATAAACATCCGATTTGAGCATGGAGAGGTGGTCAGAGCCTTAAAAGCGTCAAAACCAGGCAAGGCCCCTGGCCCAGATGGGGTGCCGGTGGACATTTTCACTCATAACATCGAGCTCTGGTCCCCACTTCTCACCCAGGTATTGGCTGCGGTAACAACGACAGGTCTCATCGACTCATGGTCACATCTATTCTTCTCCCCATTTTCAAGAAGGGCGACCGGAATGATCCGGTCTGTTACAGGCCCATCTCCCTCCTGGACTCCTTTGAAAAGGTAGCGGGGCGACTGCTGCTGGAACGTCTTCAGGAGTGGGCAGCAACTAACGTCATGACCGACCTTCAATATGGGTTCCAGGCGGGTCTTGGGACTGTGGAGCAGGCCCTGAATCTCGCCCTTCTGATTGGGAAGTACGTGGGTGCCAAAAGGGGTCACCTATTTCTTGTATACGTTGACCTCAGCGCAGCTTTTGACTGTGTCCTGCACCCCAAACTTTGGGCTTTGCTCTGGGAAATAGGGGTTGACCCCGCTCTCATTGCATTCTTGCGCGAACTTTATTCGAATGCAACGGCAAGTGTCAGGTTCGGGATTAATGGAGAACTTTCCCCCCCTTTCTCAATTACCAAAGGGGTTAGGCAGGGCTGTGTACTGGCCCCCTTCCTGTTTAATTTATATACTAATGGTCTGGAGTCAGCTATGCTAGAAGGGAGCCAGGACCTTCCACAAATTAAACATCGCCCCGTACCAACGCTGCTATACGCGGACGACTCCGTCATCTTTGCTAGGACGCTGACCCAACTGCAAGTACAGCTCAACAAGTACTGTTCCTACATGGGATCCTTGGGCCTTAAGGTCAATATAAAAAAGACATTTGTAATGCACCTCGGCCCAAAAATTAAGAGCCCTAAATCTATCTTTGTTGAAAAAATCAAGCTTGAACGAACCCACGTCTATCCTTACTTGGGCATCTTGGTGGACGATTCATTGAGCTGGCGGCAGGCTGTGGCAAGCAAAAAGTTGCTCTTCCAGAGAGCAACGGCAGCCCTGGTCACCTTTTCAAGGAAACTGGGGAAACCGGCTCCTCCTGAACTTCTTACTATTTATTACGCAAAGTGTCACAGCGTGGCAACGTACGGAGCAGGGGTTTGGGGCTATGGTCCAATAAACCCACTTCAAACTGTTGAGAATGGGTTTGTTAAGTATTTGCTGGCCCTACCACAAAGTGCCCCAACCTATGCCTTGTTAGCCGAATTGGGTATGGACTACATCACGGACACCATTCGCTGCCAACCCATGCTCTTGTGGCACCGCATATGGATTAAAGAAGAGTGCCACTTAACACGCTCATTAATTTTGGATTGTATAGCCCTTGATAACTGGGAAAAAATACCCTGGCTTGTATATATAAGGAACTTTTGTCAGGACATGGGCCGTAGCAGTTTTTTCCAGGATCCACCCAGTATGGGCGACATCTCGAGGAAAGAACTAAAAAAGCTGTGCTTGTGCCACTTAAGAGCTCTTCGATGGAATTGGTGAAACCCGCAAACACTCAAATCGTTGCTGTTCAGAACTATCTGGGTATTTAACCTTATTTGACCTTCCATCTGAACAATTATGAAAAGTACCTTTTGACAAGGTTTCGTATTAATTCTTTTTTCCGGCTTGTAACCTTTCCAAATTCCCAAGACTGGTCTCCTACAATCATTCCTTGTCCCTGCGATGGTCTTTCCCCTCAATCAACATTACATATTGTTTTCTTTTGTAAATATTATACTTTTCCTAGGAAGGTCTGGATCCTGTCTTTACTGCGATTGATGGGTTTAAGATCCTGTCGCCCAGCATTTTTGTCCCTGCAATCTCTTGAGTCAAGTTTTATAGCGAAGTATACAGCTAACTTTTTAAAATCTTGTATCAAACATCGACCTAATTATGAGTAATCTATATTTTAACCAACGTTTTACAAGTAAATGTTTTTTCTTTATTCGTGTATAACATGATTGACTTGTCTGTGAAACGTTTTTACAAACGTTTATTTTTAATGTTATTGTACTTTTTATGGTTGCAATAATAAGTGGTAACCGAATAAAAGTCTATGAAATGAAAAAAACAAAAAACAAAACGGGTGTATACTTCTTGAAACACAAATTTATGTTGGGAAAATAAACATATTTAAGGGTTCATAAAACACTGCACATATAAACACAGTGACCGAGATTTAAACGTTTTTTTTTTGCTGCTCCTATTTAATTGACACTTATGTGGTCACCCATTCCATACACTATATACATAAAGAAATTGTAACTAATTATACAGAAAACAATTCCTCTAGTGAGCAAAATAACAAAGAAAATGGGTGCAGTTCGGTCTATGTAGTAAAGGCACTTTTACCTGTTAATATATGATTAAGAGCTGTTACATTACCTAAGTGCCAGCTGCTGATACGCTGGGTTAGGCTAGTGGTGCTGTACAGATGACTTTGCTGCTGCCTGTCATACTGGTGGACCCAGTGGAGAGTTGGGGCTGTTCTGCGACATGATTTGCACGTGTTGCAGTTTTGAGCTCATCTGAATGCATCTTTTCTTTGACCAGTGTTTTTTTGATTGTGATAGTGCAGTCATCCAGCTGGGGCTCATACACATGCTGCCTTGGTGTGCCACCATGGTGACTAGACCAGGGAAGCTGGTGCTGCGGCATTGACATGAAAAGGAGGTCCTGCTCTTGCTGTCGGCTGGCCTACACATGGGCGTAGCTTGGTCAGTAAGGCTGGGAAATATGAGCTTCAGATTTCCCAACAGTCATGCTAGGGGTCTATTTTTCAAATTCGTGCGCAGCAGAGAAGCCAAAAATGCTGCGCTGCGTAATGAAAGTGGGAAATCATCATATTTGGAGACATGGCATTCTCCTCCCTTCTCCGTGGCACTGGCACGCATTCCGGTAGCCCAGCGCCATGCACACATCATTGCACCTTATGCAAGGATGGATATCTGCATTAGTCTAGCCTAGGCTTTGTACTGGAGTGATACAGTACAAAATACAATGCTTAGACTAACTTTAAAACTTTTCTCACTTTGTGTGCTGTATAGTGCAGCGCACATGCAAAGTCGGAAAAGAAAGGAGAAATTAAAGCATTTATACATGAAGGTGCCTATTTGAAATTGGTGTTATTTTTTACCCAAAACTGTCTAAACTTTTTTAGTAAATAGGGTTGTCAAAAACCATGGGTGATTGCATGGAAACGCCCATGCACCACCCACGAAACGACTGCTTGGTGCTAAGTAATGTAATTGGCTCTATGTGCTGCTTTGCATTCATTTCAAGCGAATTTCCAGCACGAACCAGTTTTGTGCTGGAAATTAAATTGGGGGAAGAAAAGATTTTCAATGTGCGTCCCTTTTGTGATGCAAACACGGCACAAAATCTTAATAAATATACCCCATAACGTTAAAATACATTATACAGCAAGCCAGTGCCACAAGAGGGACTTAAGGGGCAGTAGAAAGGAAGAGTAATGCAGATTGGTAGGGGTACTAAGTGTGAAATAACCAAAACATTTTTTCATCCTCTTTCCAAACGGAAGAGTAGTGTGTGTGTGCATTTTTAGTCTGTAAAGATTACTGGTGGCATCGGACACACAGCACCATAAGACTGAAAGCACCTGCAACCCACTATTTATCACACCATACATTTATTAGGGTGGTGTAACACTTCAAACACCCCCTTGAAGCTACGCCCCTTGGCCTACACACTGTATCTCCTTCTCCCCTCATTCATGTGGACCTCGACATCAAGTAGCAGACCTTCGTCATCTGGTTGATGGCGGAAGCTGTCCTAGTACAGTGATGTAGCAGAAAATCTCGGGATCGGTGCCTTTCTGTTGCAGTGGCCATCCTTTGTAAATCTGATTGATAATGATAGGATTAGGGCCTGGCCCGGTTGGCCATTAGTCAACTGTTTTTTCCCCCGGTAGGCAGGATGCTTGGGCTGCCTTTTTAGTAGGGAGGGCCTGCCATGGCTCAACCAGGATCCCATTCTCCTCTAGTCATCCTACAGTTTTGAGCTGGTTTCAGCTTGTCACGGCTGATTTTAGTTCCCAGACCTGCCTGTGGGATGATCTCTGTGCTGTAATCTAGCCTTAGAGCCGACTTGGCGGCCTCAACCTTTCATTAAAGGCCCGCTCCAGTGTTAACAATGGAGCGGGCCTTTAATGGCTGGTAGATCCTACTAGGAGGGTTCAAAGGCTATTAAAATATTCCGCCCCAGAGGGCAGAATGTTCTAATTACTAAAAACAAAGACCTCTTTGAGCCCAAGGGGCCTTAAATCCCCTCAGGCCCCCAGAGGCATTTGTTCACAGCAGCAGCAACTGTGAAGGAAAAACATTAGAAGGTTGTTCTGCAGGCTTCTACTGGCCCGCAGAAGCCCAGAGCACTCGTGCTCAACATTCTACGGTTCTATTAGTACGGAGAACACAGGTAGCCAGAGTTTGTGTGGTCTACGCAGTACAGCCAAAGCGAGTTTCTTCAGAACTTAAGGCAGCCTTTGCAGAACTCACTCCACCGCACACTTTCAGTAGACCCTGTTGACCAACTTCAGGCACTCACAAGCTGCTGTGAAGGCATGAGACAAGTGTGGTGGTCTCAGTGTTGCTGTGTCAATGCTTTTTTTCTCTGCACTGTACCATCTGCCCTCATGTTTCCAAGATGTCCTATTCACCCATGCTAAAGAAAAAGCTATCAGTATGAAGTGCTGAAAACGAAAAAATTATTTGCAGATAACAAACTTCTTTGAAACTATCCAGTTTATTGTGGACTGCCACCGTTCAAATGTACATCTTTTTTCCCTAATAGTGCTTTACATTTTTGACAAATCGAAAACCCTTGATGTACTTCGCACTATTTTTTCATGGCGTACATTACCCACTGTGGGATAGCTGAGGGGAGGGAATGGACAAACTCACCCATGAGAGGACTTCAGATACTGATCAGATAACTAGTTTTCTAGATTGTACTAAAAGAACACAATCTCTTTTTTTATAAAAAGGAGGTGTTATTTCTTATTTTACATCACCCAGTTTATCAAGCGTGACATTTTGAAAGGCTGAGTTGGCCTTGCCATGATTTGAATTTGGGGCTTTTTGAGAAACAAATTGAGAAATGAACACTTCCTTTTTAGAGACTTTCTGCCATTAAAGATTTGTTTGGTTTAAGTGACACCAGGACACATTTTGTAGATGGTTCATCAGTTGTACTTTATGCCACTGCAATTTCGACAAGCATTGACAATGCCAAAATGTGCCACCTATGAGAGTAATTGGCTTTGTCAATGTTTGTGGCCATGTTGTAGAGCAGCATGACTTTGTGCAGCATGGATAAAACTAATAAAACCAGCACTGGCAAAGACAATAGGGTTCACCTATGTGAGCGCTATTGGCTTTGCCAATGTCTCTTAAAAATGTTGTAGAGTCGAAAGATGTGTATGTGTGTGTATACATGTGTGTGTGTATACATGTGTGTGTGTATACATGTGTGTGTGTATACATGTGTGTGTGTATACATGTGTGTGTGTATACATGTGTGTGTGTATACATGTGTGTGTGTATACATGTGTGTGTGTGTGTATACATGTGTGTGTGTATACATGTGTGTGTGTATACATGTGTGTGTGTGTATATGTGTGTATACGTGTGTGTGTGTGTATACGTGTGTGTGTGTGTATACATCTGTGTGTATGTATGTGTATATATATACCACAACTCCATTTTGCTGGGTGTCCCCAATCCTGCAGGGCGGGCTCAGTACCGGGAATGGAGATCCCGGAGATTTGCGTTTTTGCCACAAAGAAATAAGCCCAACACCGACTTACAGATCAGCTGACTTTTTTATTCGTCCGCATCGCGGGTCAAGAAAACACTCAAAATCATTACGCGTTTTGGCGTTCTCTTCGCCTTGGTCACAGGTGACTGCTATTTCATCTCCATGTGGTCATGTGCCTTCAGTTCGACACTACAGGTTCCAGAATGCACTAGTTGTTTCATCTGATAAGTACATATTTAGCTTTAGTAGTGTCACTTATCAAATGTCACAATCATTAAAAAATGCGTTCCGTGATTAAAACTGCAGAGTGCATAATAAATGTCCCGCAATGCTAATGGTATTGCTTTTCTTGTGGTGTTGCCAGAGAGGTTTTGCCTCTCATCTCCATTTTTCCATCTCATGCCGCTACATTGCTGTGGAAATCCATTAGTGCTGGCGTGCAAAAGAGAGCGGATCATGCCCCCTCGATTCCATATTCACCACAAAACTCCATTTTGCTGGGGGCCCCAAATCCTGCAGGGCGGGCTCAGTACTGGGAATGGAGATCCCGGAGATTTGCGTTTTTGCCACTGAAAGAAATGAGCCCAACACCGACTTAGAGAGCAGCTGACTTTTATTCGTCCGCATCACAGGTCAAGGAAACACAAAAAATCCTTACGTGTTTCGGCGTTCTCTTCGCCTTGGTCACAGGTGAGTGCTATTTAATCTCCATGTGGTCACGTGCCTTCAGTTCGACACTACAGGTTCCAGAATGCACTAGTTGTTTCATCTGGAAAGTACAAGTGAATGTGCGTGCTTGCCTGTGTGGTGTCAGTTAGGGCTTGTCAGGGTTAACAATCAAGTTAGCAATGCAGATGGACACATGGCCCATAACACCGCCTACCCCTCTGACACAGTCAGATATATATCTATATCTATATATCTATATCTATACAAGTTATTAAAAAACAGGATACAATGATGCAGGAAAGTAAAAAAAAAAGCATTAAAAAAAATAACCTTTAGCCGTGTTTCTCAACTGCCATTCTAGTCCACAGCATTGCTAAAAGACATAGGCAAGGCTAATAGTTCTCAAGGCAAGACCTATTGACTTTTCCAATGCTTGTTTTTAGTTGAAATACTTATTACTTCCCACCTGGACACCCCTTCACCATCCTGCCACGTTCCCCACAGGGCACCCTGCAGACTGTGTGTAAACACATTCGTTTCTGGAGTTGATCTGAGGACGTTTTTTTTCCCAAATGATTAACACTGCATCACCTAAAACATGCAAATAGAATTTAAAAAATATTTCACAGCTGTCAGCAGTCTTCCACAAGCAAACACATCTGGCAGTATCATGTGCAACCCCCCCAAAAATTTGGGGAGAAAGAATGTTTTTTTTCCTGCTGTGATTTCAATGATAGCTGTTACAAACATGTTCATTTATTAATCACTGAATATATTCCTGCTCTAGTTTGCAGTTATGTTATTCCAGAGCCCTCCAAGTTTATTTTCTTCAGGCGAGAACTCGGCCCTCTGCTCCCTTGTTGTCTCATATGAATGCCACTGAGGATTCGGTTTCAAATCGAAATAAGACAATTGGGAGATTGAATGGGAGATGGAGTTTTGAAAGGGAAGCGATTTGATGCAAAGCAGTAAGTAATAGTTTAACATGAAGATGGGTAAACTGCGTCTGAAAACGCAGTACTGGCATTCATTTTGGTGAACAAATTTTGCTGAGAAAATGATGAATCCCATTCCATGGTAAGAAATGAAATTCAGCCGGGGCAGAAAAAGTGCATCCTGAAAGAGCACACATTCATCCCTGGAAGGCAGTGTTTCAAAAACCGGAAGTGCCGTTCAGCTTCTTGGTAGTCATGGTTGCGCAAACAAGGCAATCCATACAGGAAGCATTTATCCATGCGTTAGAGCACAAAGCCCACATAAACAAAAATAAACAAGGTGACTGATACAGGGAATGTTAATCTGTGCATGAGAGCATAAGGTCCTCCTAAGAAAAAAAATAATTTTAGAAGTGACACAAAGGGGTCCGCGCTGACCGCATCATAGAGCTTTTTTCCATTCTGGTAGTTGGGGTGGGGGAGGAATAGACAAGAGGGACAGCGGGGAGGGGAGGGGGGGAGGGGTTAGTTGAATAAGGAACACAGTGGGGGAGAGGAAAAATGAACACATACAGGGGTGTGATGGGAAGAAGGAATGCAGTGGACGGGGTCTGGTAGGGTAAGAAGCAACATGGGCGGCAGTCCTTACGTGCCTTTCACTGCTGGCACAGTGAAGGCAGAGGAGGAAGAAGAAAGAAAGAAAATAAATAGTCCCTCAATCGCAGCGCCATCAGCATAAGGCCCCTAATCCAGGTGAAGCAATCAGTACTTGGTCCACAAGAGAAGGTGAAGATGGCTCGCACTGCCCAATTAGAAGGCAGTATAGAAGTGACAATGAAGCCCGCAAATCATAACTAATGGGTGGACTCTAAGCCTCTTATTCCATACAAGTCTCTCGCAAGCAAGGGCGCATGTGCTAGTGCAGGCAAGACCTATATAAGCCCTAGGATGCAGCCTGCGTAAATGTCTTTTTATTATTTGTTTATTTCTTTTTTAAAAGACCGTGGAGAGTGGGACAGGCAGACAGGCAACCGGATTGGGTGGGTGAGAAGCAGATGGACAACCTAGAGTGGGTGAGTCTTGTGGCAATCAGACGGGCCACAGTGGGTGGTCAGGGGGGTTGGGCAAGCAGACTGACAGAAGTTTTTTGGGGTGGATGATGGGGCAAGTAAAAGAACAATAGATGGGGCTGGGGGATTAACACGGGGGGAGAAGTACATGAGGGAGTCAGTTGTAGAACCCATGCAGTCTTGTAACATGCTTAAACCAAAAGAAAAAGTAGCCCTAGATTAGTATCCCTAGAATAAGGAGTGGAAGTACACAATTTAATGCATCAGTGAACAAGAGGTGGGCCTAATACACAAAAAATGATGCCTTCGGAAGGTTGCAAATAAGAAGGAAAGAAGGAAGCAGATAGGTGACAATGAAGCAAAGTGCTAAGCACTGGGGGGTGGGGCTCAAAGCCCCCTGCAATGCAACAAAAGGTCTTGCAAGAGATGACGCATGCGCCATCTGAGGCAAAATCTAAAAAGACATTTCAATTAGGAATTATGAATATTTCAGCACAAAAAATTGAATTAGCAAGATTTTTTTTTTCTATTTTCAGTTTATCAATTGTTTTGAAAGTTCTTTCTTATTAGGTGGCTAGGTTCAGTTAGTATAATTTATTTTGTGAAACAAAATGAAAACATTGCTGGTGATTTTTGTCCCACAATTAGTTTTTTACATGCGAGTCTCTGGGTACATTATAAATGCTACTACAGCTCGCCTATTTGTTGGTTTGTAGGTCGTTATCTTATATAGGCCTGGGCAGTGAACTTTGCTCCGTTCGCTTAGTTTTCTGCACTCTGGGGAGTTCGCTGAGGGCAGTGAACTCCGCTTCGTGGTTTGCAGCAGAGTTTTCCCCACTCGCGATCGTGGACGGTAAGTTTACGAGCTGCCCCTCGGGTAGCAGCAGAAATACCAGCACAAACTGCATTTCGCACTGCACTCCGCAATTGCGGGACTTTGCTGAGTTTTTTCTGTAACTTCAGACTTCCGCGTAGCAAAACACCAACGCCCATGCCTAATTTATATCCCTACGTAAAACAAGGGATAAGAGGTTTTCCTGCCGTGTCCTCTCACTGTGAAGATAAGGAAATCGAAATATCTTGAAAAGGGATTTCCCCAAATAAGATTGACCCTAGTGCTTAACAGCCTATTATCATTTCAGATAAACAGTATTCATGGAACGCCACAGTTGAATTGTTGTATCGACAACTTGTTTCCCAGTGTTATCTACATATTGAAGGTAAAAGTAATTTTCTTTAGAATATCCGAATAATCATGCTGTGATGCTTTTCTTCTATCTCTTGAATCTAAACTGTTTTTGTTCTCAAGCAGTGAAAAACAATCGCGCCTTCAGACTGACGGTTCCCTACATGCTCCCTGCTATATGAAATACTCCCACTCCCAATTTAACTTGATCCTTCTGTCCTGGGGTTATTGTTTTGCAGTTGAATGTTGATGCACCACCCCTTTGGGGCACAACCATCAGACTGTCACACTGGCAGAATACTAATTATGCCAGACCTTTATGTCCCATTTTAGTGCTGTTGCGCTGGAGAGAAATCCAATTAAAGATCACTGCAGTAGGCTCTCCCTGGCCAAGCTAGTCTTAACTCCAGTTTTGAAAGAGTAGAGTTTAACATTTCTCATGGTGAAAGAGGGGACCCTGGTGTCGGAAGTGCCGGCCTAAGGATGGTGCAGCAGAGTCTGGAGCATTTAGACCACAGTTACGACTACAATGGTGTGCAGTCTCGCCAGGCCACTGGAGAATAGTGAAAGGCAGGGATAGTGCTTGACTGATCCTATCGAACGGATGGTCTGCTTCTGAGGTTTCCCACACTACCTTAAACAAGTGCCTAGGGTGGACTCTGGGACTTGAAGGTGTGATCGAGCAGGGAGTTGGGCAAGCAATCCCCTGCGTCTGTGTCGCCATCACGCCTCCTGCTTGTAACTATCCCCTACAACAGTAGGTCCTCTGAGCTTTGTATGGTCTACATCTCCAATCTGCCACAAATCATAATGCCAAGAAGTCTGGCATTACGACCATTTCCTACCCTGAGATGATAGTGATACACAGGGCAAGAAATGACGTGAAAGCAGAAACCTCTCTTCCCACCACTTTAGAGATGGGTAGGTTAGCTTGTCTTCAGTGTTGTATCTAGGTGTTCTCTTTTTGAAAGGTTGGTAATTAAGGAGCAGTTGGTGAGGTCAATAAACACTGCTTTATAAAGCACACTGGATACTGCTCTGCACAATTCGCATGGTTTATGATTTGGATGTCAAGCATCCACTTCCTCTTCATTCAGCCGTCTAGTGCTCTAGTCATTGGGTTGTTTCTGCTAATTGCATCAAGGGCCCCAACTTTAAAACTAGGAACAAATGAAACATGGCTTCCAACTGGTGTGCTGCTGTCACTCATTGTGTCCTCCTTTGACCCTAGACACAGTTACTTATGTTTAGTTAAGCCAGTTGCTGTAGGGCACGTTACTGTGATCCTCCTGAAGCACCCTAGACGTGTAGATTAAGGGGAAGGCACAATTGTTAGTTGAGCTTAAAGCAAGTAATGTAGAAGTTTGCATGTGTTGGCTGTCTTCAGTCATAGATTCCACACCGTAACTGATAATGGAAGCAGCGCTGGCGACTTCCCATACAGCCTCGGTAGCTTGCTTCTCCTGAGGTAAAACGTACCTTTCATGGGTTACAGTGAAGGCCGCATTCTTGGTACCTCTCCAAGATGGTCCTCGCAGGCCGAGCGCGAAACTGCGACTGAACTGTGAGTATGGTTGGTCTTACCTGAACATTGTTATAATCCTCGCTATTGTTATTCCCCACTTGTCACACTGCATCTAGAGCAAGCTATGCAGTAATAGGGCTACTGGGTGGGGGTTGGGGTAGGAGTCGGGATTTCCTAAACACCGCTTGGACCCAGAGGCAAGAGGGTGCAGATTTGTTACGGTGGTAGGATGCAACCGCTTTGTCTGCTGGTAGGTAGGTTGCCCTCTGGTGTTGGAGACCTGATCGCTGTGAGTCAATAAATCAGGGTTTTGTAGAGCCCGACTACTCACCCGTAAGTGTCTCAATGTGTTGTGGGGGAGGGTGGGGTCTGCTGTTCAGTCGAAGTGCCAGGTCTTGAGATCTTTCCTGAATTGAGGCAGAGGTCTTGATTGTCTGAGATTCAGAGGAAGAGAGTTCCAGGTCCTTGCTGAGAGGTAGAAGGATCTTCCTCCAGCGGTGGTCCTGCGGATCCGTGGGATGGTGCCCAGGGCCTGATGGGCGGAACAGATGTCTGGTGGGGGTGTGGAAGGTGAGTGGGAGGACTTCTGTCAAAGTTACTGTTGTGGCCTGACACCCGTAAAGTGAAATTTGTTATTTATGATGGAATGAGGAAATGTGGGTCATGAATTGGTGTGCTGCCAACTCCTCGAATTGCTGTAATTATTAACATTGTTATGAACGACCTGAAGTAGCTTGTGCTGATATTGCACAGTCGTTCCAAAGCCAATAAATGAATGCTTAAATCGCGTTGGAAAAGAAATCTTTGTTAATAATTTATTGGTTGTTTATCAGGGTGGTTCATTTTGGGAACAAAGAGTGCAAGGGGAGCTTGGTGGGGATAAATTACTGCATTCTTTTGATTTCCATGGAAAGCATAGCCTCATCTAAAGAGGATTGTTGCTGAGAAATATCCCGGTTACATTTTCAGAGTACACTTGCTGTGTTAAAGGTGATAAATACAGGGCGCCAGTAGCTCGAATGATAGTTACTTTCCAAATGGATCCTAGCCAACCAAAACCTTTGCAATGCATGTCCTTTAGTTGGTCTAGACGGTGGCATTGTCTGTGGAACCTTGGCATTGATCGAGTGCTGGTATTGAATGTCAGCCGTACCCAGTGTGCACTGGCTTGGTGGTCACCCTATGAGGGCCTTCTGCTGCATAGGACGGCACTGAATTGGTAGCAGGTCTCATATACTCGCTAAGGACTCTAAAGCGATGGTTGGTTGAGCATCAGAAATCAGCACTGACTGCTTGCGGTACATGGATTCCTCACCTGGGCGTGATGTACAGCTGCTCATTCCAGGTAGATGTTTATTAATAAGTGTGTACTGATGAGTAAGTTGTAGCATGCAAGCAGCACCTCTCGACCCCCCCCCCCCGCCCCCCCCCCACCCCGCGGCCCACCCCCTTTAGAGGGCTATTCAGCTGTGTTGTCTTCCGTCCAGTCATTGATTGTGATGTTGGACCAGTGATTTGCCAAGGTCAAGAAAATGTAATCTTCAAAGTCCATTTTGATTGGTCATTTCGAAACAGATATCCGAAGGCACGCGTGGATTGAGACATCAGTCTCGTGATTGGCTGAACCAGTTCAGGTAAACTGAAAACGGTGCGCCGACCACACCTGCGCTCCAACACCGAAGGGGCCGGAGAGATGGAGGGAGTGAGAGAAGGCAACATGTTTATCAGTCGGAGCTGTGGTTCCACTCGCGTGTCGCACGTGATGGCCCACAGCTGTGCTATAAATACACACGTGCGCGGGGATCACAGTTGATTTATAGCTTTGTGTAAAGACAATTCACAAGACCTTATCATGTTTTTCTGGGCTTCAGGTTGTGTAACATTCGGAAAGAACATTTGCAAATTATGTTCTCGAACTTGTCAACGTGACTCCAGTTCCAATAACAACTAAATATATGTTTTTCAGTCTTGCTCTCCTGGAGTTTGTTTTCTTACACGTAAGGGTGTTCTTTCAGCTGTTCTAGTTTGTTATGGTTTACTTCTGTCATAAATCTTAATGAAGTTATGGTGTTGACACTAAATAACACAAGTTATTTTATATGTGGATGACGGTTTACATTAGTGTGTCGAAATATAGTGTTATGCACTTGAAAGCTTCGGTGGAAAGGATTCCTGCAATGCCTGACGGGAGGGAGGTTCATGTCGCATACAGATATGGTGTTGGGCAATTGTCTTTCTGCAACACAACCTAGATCAGTACACGAAGATCAGTGACCCTTCTCTGTTGCATCACCTCACACCACTTTTCTGTCTGCCCGAGGGTTTTGAGACCACGCTGGAGCAAATTAGCTTATTTACTTCGATCGGATTGATTTTCTTGTGAAAGCCAAAAAGAACAGCAGTGTAGCCAGGATGTGTTTTTCCATTCAGCTTTGCCTTGTGTCCCTCACCTTAACATGCTCAAAACTTGGAGTAGAGTTTTACATCATTTTCAGGACATTCTTATATCTGACTAACATATCCACCACTTTAATTACTTTCATATTTCACTATACTAATTCAACACTAATTCTTTATGGGTCTCGGAGTAGTGTGCTACTTGCCGAAAGAGCGATTCGACGCTTCGTCCGGGGTAGTAAGCGCTATATAAATGCAATTACAATACAATATCTGGAACTCCCCATATAATCGGATTTTAATACACAAACCCTTATTCCGAAATTGTTTTCAGACCCATGCGCAATCCCCTGTTGGTGAAGGTGTCAGAATTCCGCATTGGGTGGTGTGTACCACACCTGGTAATTACCAAGTGTGTTGTATACATCATACGTTGAGTTTCAGTTGGTAATACCTAAATTTAACAGGGGAAAATAATACAGTATTTAGAGACAAACATATTTTGGTGCAGTAAGCACCAAATACAATCTAAGAAAACCCAAACTGCCTGAAAATGGATAAGAAAGAGCTAATAAATGATATATTGCAAAAACGCTATCAAACAGAAGTTCCCCCAAAAGAAATAGCTGATCCAGCTCACAACAGGAGTTTTGTTTTCTCGCATGCCGCAGGACCATTATGGCCGCCGCCCCGCACACCTCATTCTGGACATACTTGGAATATTGTTGAACACGCGTCATTGAACGCTGCTCTGTTGGAGATTGGACTGACCTAAAAAGCAATCCCCTTGGTATCCTAACTATAGTGTTAGTGGACCCAGCCGTAGTTATCTATCTTAGTATCCTGACTTTGTTGTCGAGCCATCTGCTTATCCATTCTGTTCCTGCAGGTGGCATGTCAAGTTGCCCTGAATGCAGACGGATCTACCTTTGTTGTCCCACATTTTGAATTGATCGTCCTGATGGTGTGACTCACTCTGGGTTAGACACCGAAACGCGCATTGGCGCTGGAGAACCTTGTGCCTCGTTTTGCTTTCCAGTTGTACACACATTCAATAGTATACATTTCTTAAGGTTCGGTTCTACTTGTGCTGCACATACCATTAACGTATACAGGTGTGCAGTAACTTCTGGGTCCTTAAGCATTTGTTCTTCTGGGTGGTCGACTCAACTGTGCTTCAAGTGTTCATTCTACCGGTTTGGTGTCTCCCATGGTGGCATATCTTTAACTCTTTCTGGATGCACGCCCACTTTTGGTGGCTTGTCTTAAACCCTTCTAGAACACGTTAATTTTTGGGGGCAGCATGTTTTTGGGTCGCCAGAAGTTATCACTTCTGTCATTGTCATTCCTGGTCAGTGTGTCCCTCTTTTCTAAAGCATCTGCTTCTGGGTCCCATAGGCTTGGTACTGTAGGCAGTCAGGGCTGCTAAGGCAGAAACACCATTGCCTTATCCTACAGGTCCATTAATCATAACTTCTGATGGGACAGAGACCCTGCATGTTGCACCTCCCTTGTACTTCTGGACCGTGCTGCCTGACGGTCTGGGATTGCTTTGTAACCATCACTCTTTCGAATTGGCAGCAATGCTAGTGAGGCTACCCCGCTAGAATCGGGCTTGTAACCCAGCCTGCTAGAGTCCCTTATGTGTAGGCTTCTCAACAAAGGGGCAAAACCAAAGCTGTATACTGCATTTAATTTATTTTGTGATTGGTGTATGGTAGGACTCCCAAACAGAGCCTTGCCTAAGCTGAAATTGTGCGGTAAAATGCCCTTTTGGATTTACATTTTACAAATGTGGATAAGACCATCCCCCAAACCCTCAAGTAGGAGGTTGGGGGTTGCTCGGCGCATTGTGGTTCTTGTGTTAATCTTGTCAGGACTGCTTTTGGATCCCTTTGTGTCTAGCTTCCCAATCTCCACCTCTGTTGGTTGGTCCCTTGGGGCAAACTGTTTTTTTCTGGAAATATTAGAAATCCTGGTTTATTCTAAAGAACGAATATGGGTGACCCTGGGGCTGATGAATGCAAGAAGAAATATAGCCATTAAGTGGAAGGCTCAAGACTCGCCAACTTTAGATGAATGGCGGAAGGATATGGACTGGTGAATGGTGACAGAGGGCCATATATATATATATGTAGAGGGTGCCCCACTAAGTGGATACAGATTATGGGACAAATGGAATGAATATAGAGGAAAGTTGGGTGATCCTCCAGCAACTGGGAGACAAGGATTTAAAAGACCGGCTGTCGATGAACTGAGATTGTAATGTAATTTTTTCATATGTTTCCAGATTTGCCACTCACAAAGTATTGCTAGAGCACTGCATCTGCTCATAAATGTAAGTTGTCTGGATTGTCCAAGCTTGTTCTAAATAGAAAGATTTATAAAACAAGAGTCCTGGTTTATGGGTACTGACAGATAAATGTAATTCCCCTTATCTCCTTAAATACCCCACTGCCCTAAGCCAATCCCTTTTTTTTGATATCCAACATGAGGAATCCCGGCAATATCGACATGATGCATGAGTGTGCAGGCCAATAAAATTACCAAATTCTGCCCCCCCCCTGTTCTTTAGTAAAAAGCCATAATTGGGGTGCAGGCCCTCAAACTAGTTGACCTTGGTGGTGCTGCACTGGCAGCCCTAATAGCTATGCGCCAAGGTCAAAGGCTTACTGGGAATTCCAGACTACTGTAACTGGCCAACAGTCCCTGGCTGCGTGGGTGCAAGGTCTAAGGTCACAATGTATTTCAGTGTGTGGTTTCCAGTTCTACAGCAGTGCAAGACCAGTCCCTGGCTTAACCTTCTGATCTCCTACGCCGGTTCCTCCTCTGCGGACACTGGGTACCCTGCGATCTACTCCCACATGACATCAGGCGGGCTGCAAAGGAGGTGAATGCTAATTCACTTCTGTGTCTCTTGCGTGGCTCAGCTTGTCTTCCAAGCTTTACTTGGAACAAATCTCCTTCAGACACAGCACAACGTGTTCATTTAGCTTATTTTTAATCTGAAGTTGAGTCATGTGGCGTTCCTTCACAGTTCATTACCCATACTTTGTTTCTCTAACCCTTTCGAGATGGTCTCTTGTGCTGCTGAAAATGCTTTGTTCTAGTTCCTTCAGAATCATATAAGACTCCTACATATACAGTTTTGTTATAAGCATTGTATATGGATTTACTTGGTGATAAGGAAGTGTGTATGTATGTGTGTGTATATATATATGTGTATATATATATATATATATATATATATATATATATATTCACTGAAAAAACCATAGGTTATAGACCATATATAGTTAGGAATTTGCATTTACAAAACCTTGAAAATTCACTGAAAAAACCATAGGTTAGAGACCATATATAGTTAGCTGGACATTTTATTGACATAAAACCAATGAAATTCCATATATAGTTAGTTGCACTAACTATATATCGCGCACCCGCAATCCACTGCTGATGATGTCACATATTACATCATTCATGACATGGTCAGTGACATCACTGATGACATCACTGATGACATCTCAAATGACATCACTGATGACATCATCTAGTGTCTGTGTTTTTGTAAAGTTTAAATATGTTTTACATATTGAAGAATGAGTGGATGTATGGAAGACTGAGTGTGTGTGTGGCTGGCTGGGAGGTGTGTGACTCTGTGCATATCCATGTGTACTTGTATCAGTGATTGTATAAGAGAGTAAGTATGTGTTAGTATATGTGTGAAAAGTGTGGTGTTCTGTGTTTAACTGTATAGATGAGGAAATCGAAGTGTGATTGATTCTTCACAGGACTGACTAGGTGTATGAGTGCATATGATAGTGTTGTAATAATGAGTGACTGTATGTATGAGTGATTGTATGGGTGAATGAGTGAATGTGTGTGTAGACGTAGGAATCAGTGAGTGCGTATGTAGTAACTGGTATTGGTGTTTCATGATGTCATCAGTGATGTCATTTGAGATGTCATCAGTGATGTCATTTGAGATGTCATCAGTGATGTCATCAGTGATGTCACTGAAGTATGGTGTTCTGTGTTTAACTGTATAGATGAGGAAATGGAAGTGTGATTGATTCTTTACAGGACTGACTAGGTGTGTGAGTAACTCCATGGATGAGTGGCAGTGTGTGAGTGTCTGCATAGGTGTATGAGTGCATATGATAGTGTTGTAATAATGAGTGACTGTATGTATGAGTGATTGTATGGGTGAATGAGTGAATGTGTGTGTAGACGTAGGAATCAGTGAGTGCGTATGTAGTAACTGGTATTGGTGTGTCATGATGTCATCAGTGATGTCATTTGAGATGTCATCAGTGATGTCATCAGTGATGTCACTGACCATGTCATGAATGATGTAATATGTGACATCATCAGCAGTGGATTGCGGGTGCGCGATATATAGTTAGTGCAACGAACTATATATGGAATTTCATTGGTTTTATGTCAATAAAATGTCCAGCTAACTATATATGGTCTCTAACCTATGGTTTTTTCAGTGAATTTTCAAGGTTTTGTAAATGCAAATTCCTAACTATATATGGTCTATAACCTATGGTTTTTTCAGTGAATTTCATTGGTTTTTTAAAAGCTAATATCTATAGCTGTAAAATATATTCTTTATTACGTGACGTATCACGTAGCCACGTGAGACGCCTCATGACGCGTCGCATAACCGTGACGTATCGGCTCTGCAGCGCAAACAAAACCCGTAACGTAAGCGTGCCGGAGCACGCTTACAGATATATATATTTTTTTTAACCTTAATTAGACAAAATCCACACGTGCACATATCTTGAGGCCTTGCAAAGGCACATCAAACAAACAGTCCCTACAATTTTGCCAAGTTTGCTGGAAATCTATTCCCTTATTTTTTTTTTTACTGTTTCTCTTGGTTTTCCCCTTGTTACGCTTACCGGGACGCTACCCGGTACGCGAACCGGACGCTCCAAAAACACAAGATGGCTGACTCCCGCTACGCTGCCGGTTAGCTGCCCGGTTCGCGTACCGGGAAGCGCCTCTACCGCGAAAAATCGCGGGGCACTTTAATATCCCCCTCATCAATCCTAGGGGGTCAGGAGTGGTCTACCTTGCCCCCTTTCCTTCATTTCCCCCTTCGTTTTTCACCACATCTTGTCTCTCGATCGTACCAAGAGACAAGATGGCGGCCGCTCCGGACTGTTTAGAATGTTGACAGACACCGGAGAGCCAATCAGCTTCGCTTCGCGAAGTTCCGTTACGCGTCAGGGACGCGAACCGGGGCGCTAACCGGAGCGCTGTCAGATATATATATTTTTTTAAACGTTAATTTCTCAAAATCCACTGGAGCACATATATTGAGACATAGCAAAGGCATGTCGGGCAAACCATATCTACAATTTTGCCAAGTTTCATGTTAATCTATTCAGCCGTTCGAGCTAAAAGTGAGTCCAACCGCCCTATGGAAAAATGAATGGGAAAAACGCGTTTTGGGACCCCCCTTTTTTCTCGGCCCCCCCCTTGACAAAACCCCCCCAATTTTGCAGGGGCTGCTCAGAAACAAAATGTGCCATTTTCCTGAAAATTTCAGCGAATTCCGTCCACAAACGCCAAAGTTATTAGACATAGAATTTTCAGAAATACCATAGAGTAAAAATCCTAACTATATATACCCACTGGGGGTAGTGTTTTAGGGTTTAGGGTTGTGTTGTAGTGTTTGCGTAGTGTAGGGTCATGCTGGGGGTAGTGTTTTAGGGTTTAGGGTAGTGTTGTAGTGTTTGCGTAGTATAGGGTCATGCTGGGGGTAGTGTTTTAGGGTTTAGGGTTGTGTTGTAGTGTTTGCGTAGTGTAGGGTCATGCTGGGGCTAGTGTTTTAGGGTTTAGGGTAGTGTTGTAGTGTTTGCGTAGTGTAGGGTCATGCTGGGCGTAGTGTTTTAGGGTTTAGGATAGTGTTGTAGTGTTTGCGTAGTGTAGGGTCATGCTGGGGTGTAGTATTTTAGGGTTTAGGGTAGTGTTGTAGTGTTTGCGTAGTGTAGGGTCATGCTGGGGGTAGTGTTTTAGGGTTTTGGGTAGTGTTGTAGTGTTTGCGTAGTGTAGGGTCATGCTGGGGTGTAGTGTTTTAGGGTTTTGGGTAGTGTTGTAGTGTTTGCGTAGTGTAGGGTCATGCTGGGGTGTAGTGTTTTAGGGTTTTGGGTAGTGTTGTAGTGTTTGCGTAGTGTAGGGTCATGCTGGGGTTAGTGTTTTAGGGTTTTGGGTAGTGTTGTAGTGTTTGCGTAGTGTAGGGTCATGCTGGGGGTAGTGTTTTAGGGTTTTGGGTAGTGTTGTAGTGTTTGCGTAGTGTAGGGTCATGCTGGGGGTAGTGTTTTAGGGTTTTGGGTAGTGTTGTAGTGTTTGCGTAGTGTAGGGTCATGCTGGGGGTAGTGTTTTAGGGTTTAGGGTAGTGTTGTAGTGTTTGCGTAGTGTAGGGTCATGCTGGGGGTAGTGTTTTAGGGTTTAGGGTAGTGTTGTAGTGTTTGCGTAGTGTAGGGTCATGCTGGGGGTAGTGTTTTAGGGTTTAGGGTTGTGTTGTAGTGTTTGCGTAGTGTAGGGTCATGCTGGGGCTAGTGTTTTAGGGTTTAGGGTAGTGTTGTAGTGTTTGCGTAGTGTAGGGTCATGCTGGGCGTAGTGTTTTAGGGTTTAGGGTAGTGTTGTAGTGTTTGCGTAGTGTAGGGTCATGCTGGGGGTAGTGTTTTAGGGTTTAGGGTAGTGTTGTAGTGTTTGCGTAGTGTAGGGTCATGCTGGGGGTAGTGTTTTAGGGTTTAGGGTAGTGTTGTAGTGTTTGCGTAGTGTAGGGTCATGCTGGGGGTAGTGTTTTAGGGTTTAGGGTAGTGTTGTAGTGTTTGCGTAGTGTAGGGTCATGCTGGGGGTAGTGTTTTAGGGTTTAGGGTAGTGTTGTAGTGTTTGTGTAGTGTAGGGTCATGCTGGGGTGTAGTGTTTTAGGGTTTTGGGTAGTGTTTGCGTAGTGTAGGGTCATGCTGGGGGTAGTGTTCTAGGGTTTAGGGTTGTGTTGTAGTGTTTGCGTAGTGTAGGGTCATGCTGGGGGTAGTGTTTTAGGGTTTTGGGTAGTGTTGTAGTGTTTGCGTAGTGTAGGGTCATGCTGGGGGTAGTGTTTTAGGGTTTAGGGTAGTGTTCTAGTGTTTGTGTAGTGTAGGGTCATGCTGGGGGTAGTGTTTTAGGGTTTAGGGTAGTGTTGTACTGTTTGTGTAGTGTAGGGTCATGCTGGGGGTAGTGCTTTAGGGTTTAGGGTAGTTTAGTTGTTTAGTGTATGCTATAGGCATATTCGTTCTAAAAGTTTTCGTTATTTTAATTTGCGGCCTAATAGTACGTGCGGGATTTTTTTTGCGGACTGATGGTATGCGGGATTTCGTCATATATTCGCTAATCATACTTTCTATGGCAAAATGAACCCCCTCATTTTGTTCATTTTTAAATTAAATGTTTTAAGAGTTACCACTTTATTCCAATCAAGATGGCTTCAGGTGTGCCATACCTTTGTAATAAGTAGGACTGTTAGCACTCTAGTTGTTCTTTAGAACACTCTGGGACATTCTGTCATTGGGCTATAGTTGGGCTACATCTGGCTGATATTTGGGCTACATTTGTTTTTTTTGTCTCTGGTGGCCATCTTTGGGCTACATTGGGCTACATTTGGGCTCCAACATATATATAGCCCAATGTAGCCCAATATATATTTTTCAAAGTTAATTTTCGTAAAAACCACTGGAGCCTATATCTTGAGACATAGCAAAGGCACATCGGGCTACCAGTCCCTACAATTTTGCCAAGTTTGGTGTAAATCCATTCAGCCGTTCAGGCTAAAAGTGAGGCCAACCGCCCTATGGAAAATTGCATGGGAAAAACACGTTTTGGGACCCCCCTTTTTTCTCGGCCCCCCCCTTGACGAAACCCCCCCAAATTTTCAGGGGCTGCTCAGAAACAAAATGTTCCATTTTCCTGAAAATTTCAGCCAATTCTGTCCTCAAACGCCAAAGTTATTCGACATAGAATTTTCAAAAATCCCATAGGAAAAAATCCTAACTATATATACCTACTGGCTATCGCCAGTAGGTAATATATATATATATATATATATATATATATATATATATATATATATATATATATATATATATATATATATATATATATATATATATATATATATATATATATATATATATATATATATATATATATATATATCCCACTCAAAGAACAGGCGGAGGCCTCTCGGGGGGGAAAACTTCAGGAAATCCGTTCAGTAAATCAGCTCCGCATAATGCATTTCGGCCTGCCGGCCTTCGTCACATGCTGCTGAGTACAAGGAAATGCTTCCCACCCCACCTTTGAGTGGTCCAGTGTCCATCCCATTGGCGGTAGTCCGCATGACAAAGTCACGTGATGGCAACTGCGCTGCAGCCTGGACATAGACTACAGCTCCCAGAATGCTGTAATACCGGGTGAGTGTTGCTGGGATGGACTGGTGGATGGGCACTGTAGATGACAAATCCTACTGGCAAAGACATGGGATGTTTTAATGATGAAGTCCTTGATTAAAAATGGCAGATCTCCCTCGGGTCCCCTTTCTTACGTTCCAACCGGATAGTGCGTGTGTCAGCTGGGTCATGAGACAGAAAGACAGTGCCTCTGTCTCCTCAATGAAAACGAGCTGCGCAAGCAGAAGCCCCAACTTGACGTGCATTCCCTGGTGGGTTGGAGTCTATTCGATATCTCGAAGAAGGTTAAGCTGCGCCAGCAGCGGATGCCAGACACGCCCCAGCCTCTTGATAGAACGGGACCTCCTACGCGCTACTGTCCAGCGCGAAAAATCTCCACAGTATCCCACTCAAAGAACAGGCGGAGGCCTCTCGGGGGGAAAACTTCAGGAAATCCGTTTAATAAATCAGCTCCGCAAAATGCATTTCGGCCTGCCGGCCTTCGTCAGATGCTGCGGAGTACAAGGAAATGCTTCCCACCCCACCTTTGAATGGTCCAGTGTCCATCCCATTGGCGGTAGTCCGCATGACAGTCACGTGATGGCAACTGCGCTGTAGCCTGGACATAGACTATATAGAGGATATATATATATATATATATATATATATATCTATCCTTTCAGGCATAGTGACAAATTAATTATGCAAAAAGCAGAAAACTGGGTAGTTCTCAAGTTTAGGTGGAAATCAGCTCCTGTATAGAGCACTCTCAACACCAGCGACACTCAAGATCTGCTCACCACAAATGTCTGCTTTTCTAGCAAAGTCTTTAAGCATAGGATTAGCACAGTGCCATCCACACCGAGATAGAAAGGGACAAAGTCTTTTGCCATTTCTACAGCAAAGTCTTTAAGCATAGGACTAGCACAGTGCTGTCCTTGCCGAGCTGTAATATGACAAAAGCCATTTACCACTCCAAAATTTTGTAAGATGTTGCCTACAAGGGATTTTGTTTCTATATTTGATTCAATAGTTATTTGTACAAAAGTTACTTTCTGTTCAACCCCGATTGGTGATGAGCTAATGATTAATCAAACAAACAAAACAAAGCACATTTCTTTTTCAAGCAGACAGTTTTCTCACAAACATAAAATGGGAATACACGGGGCGAGCTTTTCTTCAAAAGAATATATTTAATAATGTAATATATATATATATATATCTTGAGCACTCCACTGCCGCTGCCACTGGCCCTTCGGTTTGGAGCACGGACCACAAATACGGTGCATCAAATTAGTTTATTCACCCCTTGGTATGACGGCCATTACGCATTTTGGCTCCGGGCAGCCTTGATCAAAATATATATATATACAAATGAAAACCGGGGAAAATAATCTGAATCAACCAAACATAGTGTTAGAGGTATGACACCTCAACCTACAAAGCAACTATGCGTCATCACTCCAGGCACAATGTTACAGCTTTGAATTGGTAAAATACCAACCAAGCCAACCTGAAATGAGTAAAAGCAACCCATGACAGTGTTTCGCTTGAATTAGAGCTCTTCAGAGAGGTATAGCTTTGTCCAGACACAAGGGAGCAGCCAGTGTAAGTAAAAAAATACCCTTTCAGGCATAGAGTGACGAATTAATATCTCTATCTTCATTTTACAAGTCTCAATGTGTTTTGTTTTTTTGCAACTCTCAATTAGACCCGCAATGAAATGTACAAATGTCTCAGACACATTAGCGAGTAGTAGGCAGTGGTCTGTGGGACTATTGTGTGCCCGTAAACTTTTTTCGCCGCCAGTCACAAAAGGGGACCCCTTCTTGTTTGCAACTGGCTTACAACCTCCTTGGAGTAGGCAGTAATCTGCAATCGTTTTGCGACTGCATTCATGTCGCAAAACAATCGTACATCCCTCTGCGACTCGCTATTAGAAAGGGACGCCCATGGCACTCCCCTTCCTTATAGCAACTCACAAACCCTATTTTACAGTCTGCAATAGGTTGCTGACTCGCAAAATAGGTTTGTACATAGTGGAATGCATTTTACCAGTTTCAAACGGCCCATCGGTAAACTGTGTCATACATCTGGCCCCTGATTATCAGCGAGGGCCCAGCAAGCACAACATTTTACACAGTAGTTTTGATTGAGCTGTGCAAGGTGAATTCCATCTTAATGGCTCAAAACATGAGAAGATAAACTATGTATAGCTACCCGCGTGAGCTGCACATAGGATACATTAAATGTGTAGTATTGCTGGTCATCTTATTTTGGTTTAGTCTGGCTTTGTCGTGACTTAGGTTACATGGCTTATCAGGTGGCTTGCCTGCACAAGCTCTTTGCTTTATGGGTTTAGATTACCTTTTAAGACACCGATACATTTCAACAGGAGCATTCAGGGTACATATCCTTGTCCTTAAATTATTTAGTCTATCTCAGTAGTGGGGGGTAGTGGCTTGGGATGTATGCAGCCACCTTCAGGTTGGAAACAGTGACTATTTAAAAATATACTGGTAATCTTCGAAGATGCACAGTGACAGGATGATCTTGCTCAGGGGAGTTGCACGTCTTCTGCTGAACAGGCCCAACGCGTTATAGGAGTAGCTGTATGAATGTAGCAACGTTGCTGAGTCTGAGCTGGCTTTGATGCTAGTTATGAGCATGCTGTTTGTCTTGCTGCTTCCTTCATTGTCCTTTAATAGCTCTTGCCTTTCTGTTGTGGCGGTCTCTACTGGATTCACCATTTTACTTGCATGGAACAGTGCCTCAGAGCTGGGACTCTGATCAGGGTGCAGTGTGTCCAGGGCTAGGGAAACCAGATGGGATGGGTTTTCCCGTGTGTTTTATTTCTACCGTGTATGTCCGTGGCCACTTGTCTGTGTTAATGACACCCTGTGAACTGTATCTCAGAGCACTAAAGCCTTGGAAGGCTAGTGGCAGAAATGTGGACTTACAGCTCCCTAATCTTGGTTAGGAGAGGAGTGGTTCTTTTGCCCTGATGAGGTGTTTTACCAGAAAGCATCTGGTTTTTGGTAGCCTAGCTTCCTCAATGACCTGACTGGGATGATAACGGACGACTGTAAAGTCTTGAAGATGTTATGTTATGTTACAGCCGCACTTTTTGAGCGCACGGCTACCCCAAAAGGGTGTCCCGGCGCTTTAGCAAAGAGGCCTGAATAGAACCCAGAAAACCCAGAAGCGGACACACTATAGGCGCACTGGTTATACAGAAAAGAGGACGGTCTTCAACTCCCTCCTGAAGGCCAGAAGGTTATTAGCCTTGCGTAGAAAAAGAGGGAGCTCATTCCAGAATCGGGCTGCCATGTACTGAAAAGACCGACCTCCCATCCGCACTCGTTTGACCACTGGCACCTCCACTTTAGCCAGATCAGCTGATCTCAGTTTCCTCCGTGGAACATAGAAAGCAATACGCTTCCTGAGGTAGTCGGGGCCAGTAGAGTGGAGGGCTTTAAACGCCAGCGTGAGAATTTTGAACCCGATTCTGCTAGGCATTGGTAGCCAATGCAACCTGACCCGCAGCAAGGAAGTGCTGACTCTCCTCGGTAGGCCGAAAATTGCTCTGGCCGCCGAATTTTGGACAATTTGCAATCTGGACACAAGATATTTAGGCAGTCCTGCAAAAAGTGCGTTTGCATAGTCCAGACGCGATCCCACAAGCGCTTGAACAATGTTCTTACGGTATTGTAGGGAGAGCAGTGGGAGAAATTTCCTCAGCATCTTGAGGATGCCGAAGCATTTCCCCGCTAATCCCGTAATGTGTGGACGAAAGGAAAGATCGTCGTCAAACACAACTCCAAGATTTTTTACTTGTGAGGAAGGTTTCTCAGGTGGAAACATGTCCGGGGGCCACCACGACTTCCAAGCAGGGTCAGGGGCACAACCAAAAAAGAGCAGCTCGGACTTATCCGAGTTGCATTTCAGACTCTGGTGCTGAAACCACGCAAAGACTGCACTCAGACAGTCTTTAATTCTACCGCCGTCAAAAGCCTCTCCCTTCCTGCAAGTAAACAGGAGCTGGGTGTCATCAGCGTATGAGATGACCCGGGCTCCAAATGCCTCCGCGACCTTCGCCAAAGGGGCCATATAGATGTTAAAAATGGTGGGGCTCAAGATAGACCCTTGAGGCACCCCCACCTCTAGCGAAGGCATTTCCGCTGAGAACGGTGGAGCCCAGATCACCTGTCGCCGGTCGGCTAAGAAAGATTGAAACCAATCCAACACCGTCCCTCGCAGTCCTATCTCCCTGAGTCTTAAAAGGAGACCTGCGTGTGGGACGGTGTCGAATGCCGCCGACAGGTCCAGCAGGACCAACGTAGCCTTTCCCCCGTGATCAAGCGTCTCCCTGATGGCGTCGGTCACCTCCACAAGAGCTGTCTCCGTGCTATAATTGGCACGGAAGCCAGATTGGGAGTCATGCAGCAGTTTGTTGTTCTCGATAAAGGTGGTAAGAGTGTGCTGGACATGCTTCTGCGCCACCTTCGCCAGAGCAGGGAGGAGGGAGATTGGTCTATAGTTGGCCAGCTGCAAGGGGTCAAGCAAGGGTTTTTTGATCAGCGGGAGAATAAGAGCATGCTTCCACTCTCTAGGAACCACCCCGGAGCTCAGACATATTAAGCAGGTGGTTCAGCAGGCTGTTTACAGCTGAAGCCACATTGCCCAGGCATTTAGCCGGGCACGCATCCAAAGGGGAACCCGATTTCAACCGAGAGAGCAGCTCAAGCGAGGTTTCACAAGACAACAGAGGAAAAGCCGATAGAGTGGGCCCGGACTCTGCCTCTCCAGATGACAGGGGCTTCTGATCACACCCCAAGGCCACAGCATCCTTCAAAGGCTCTACCCCGGGAAATGAGTCCTGAATCTTTAAGATCTTAGCAACAAAGAAGTCCGCAAGCTGCCTGATCCACTCCTCCGTATGGGAGTGTACGCGGGCGCCAGCAGCAGGTTCCACAAATTCCTTCACAATTCTGAATAGTTCCCGGCTCGTATTATCTGCTTGATCTATTCTATGCTCAAAATGGATCTTTTTAGCTTCAGCAATCTGTTTATGATATAGTTTTATAACATCCCTGTACTTGATTTTCTCCACAGGATCGTACTTGCGCCGCCAGTCTTTCCGCCTTTTTACAGTCTTGGCGCATTTTCCGTAAAGTGGAGGTAAACCAAGGAGCAGAATCCTGGCAGGGAGCTATCCTCGCTGGCTTCCGAGGGGCAAGCTCCTCAAATCTTGCCTGAAGCCAGTTTTGAACTGACAGGTCGGCTTCTAGATTCCCTGTCATAGTACAAGGATGTTGAGAGTGCATCAGTGAGCATATCAGCTGTCACTAGGTGAAAGGCTCTTGATTGACGACACCCGTCCTTGAGAGTTCTATGGCTAGTCTGGCACTCAGATAGTAAAACAAAATTTATTAAAAAGTGATCAGACCATAGAACCGGGAGCGGGAGGGACACCTTAATCGGCACCGTAGAGAAAATTAGGTCAAGCGTATGACCTTTAACATGGGTGGGACTATCAATAAAAGGGGCAAGCCCTAGCATCGCGGTAATATCCCGTAGTTTGGACGCTTCGGCATCAGTTGTTGAGTCCATGTGCAAATTTAAGTCGCCCAGCAGCACGCAATGCGCGCGCATGCAAGGTACTGACAGAGCTGACTGCAAGTCCTCAAGAAACGAGCCGATAGGCCCTGGTGGTCTGTAAACAAGAATCCCTGTACAGGTCTGTGAGGCTGACAGATGAAGAATAAAACCAAGGGCTTCACATCCGGCGATATTATCCACAGGGAAAGAGGAGCAACCCAAGGACTTGTCGACAATCAGGGCAACTCCACCACCTCGACCTCCCGTTCTATCCTTCCTTAAAATAGTGTAGTTGGGGGGGAAGGGCACTAGCAATGTCCGGTTCTGAGCCCACCCCCAACCAAGTCTCTGTCAGAAAAAGACAGGAAATTTTAGAAGGTGCAAGGAGATCCCAAATCTCCACCGAATGACGCGCCAAAGATCTAGTATTCAGTAGGGCGCAATGACATTCTACGAGGGGAGAAGGTGTAATACGAGTTGGTAAAGATAAAGGACGCCAATCACACACAGAACATCCTTTACCCAGTTGACGACCGCCGGGGAAAAGAAATTTGCAGTCCAACCCAGAAGGGCGTAGCGCAAATAAAGCGGCAGCACTGTAGGTAATCATCCTAGATTACTAACCCGGGTAGCCAGAGTCCCGCCTGGCACTCCTCCGAGACGCTGACGAGCGCAGACGGGCAGGACTCTGGCACGACTCAGGCGCAGGGAAGGCGCACCGCTGCGCGTCACCGCTGCGCTAGTCTGGCGAGCTTTAAATAGCGTCGTCTCGGCGTCCCAGGTTACCTGGACGCTCAAAGATGGCGCTCGCACTACTTCCCTATCCAAAATGGCGCTCAACCCAGACCCTCCCGGTAACCCGGATCCGCCCAACAGCGGTGGTGTTTACACGAATTACAGTGCAGGTAAGGGCCAGAACGGAATAGCAGCAGGGAGGCAGGCTAAAAATAAAAATAACAAAGTCCAAAAAACGAAGGTATTTAAAAAGCAGGAGCAAACAAGCGCGCGACCAGCGCGGTCAGCAGCGAGGCGCCAAGAGAGATCTTGGCCTCAGGAACCCTAAGCAGGCTCACCTTGCAGCTGGCTCGCCCTGAATAGCGTCGTCTCGGCGTCCCAGGTGACCTGGACGCTCAAAGATGGCGCTCGCACTACTTCCCTATCCAAAATGGCGCTCAACCCAGACCCTCCCGGTAACCCGGATCCGCCCAACAGCGGTGGTGTTTACACGAATTACAGTGCAGGTAAGGGCCAGAACGGAATAGCAGCAGGGAGGCAGGCTAAAAATAACAAAGTCCAAAAAACGAAGGTATTTAAAAAGCAGGAGCAAACAAGCGCGCGACCAGCGCGGTCAGCAGCGAGGCGCCAAGAGATCTCGGCCTCAGGAACCCTAAGCAGATGCCATCGTATTTGGACCTGATAAATATATTAAGGTAGCAAATTGAAGACTGAATCCAGAAACAATCGAAAGATGTGCCAACCTGACTCGTTCCAAACTAGGAAATCTTCTTAAAGGCTTTTATGTATCCCTGGGCTCAACACAACATTAAAACCTAGCCTTTAAGAAACGGGGTTAATATAGATTTGGAGTCTTGCATCTAAAATATGAGGCCCTGCTTAGAACCACTGCCACAGTTATTAGTATCAGCTGACAGTTGATCTCATGCAAGAGCTCACCTGGAATACGCATCTGACCAGCATAATTAGCTGCTGGGGTTCAACATGAAGTCAACAGAATGGCGTTTTGGGTCTGGTCCCTCTGTGTAACTTGTACAGTGAGGTTTGTCACGAACCCACAGCCAAAGAAGAATTTTGAAACCATGCGTGCTTAAAGTTCCCTGCTGCATTTCTGGTTGTTATAAGAACTCGATGGCTGGTTCAAGTTGTCTTACTCTCTGGGTCACATCAGTGTGCTGCCTTTCTGCTAATTCTCTTTCAAATTACTTCATGCGGGTGACGTGATATTGGCTGTAATGCAGACATCGGGGTGAAGTTTTCCTTAAGGCTATTATCTGGTAGTACTTCCAGCAGGGGTGGCCAGCATGGCTCGTTTGGGTGAGGGGTGAGGGGTGGGGGGCAAGGGGCGAAGCACGCTGCTTTACAAAACAAACAAAAAATAAAAACCTTACCTTGCGGCTGTCTTCTCTCCTGCTCACCTGTTTCCGACTCCAGGTCGGAACAGGAAGCAGGCAGCCAGGCCCCCACCCCTAAGCCAATCACGACGCTCCAAATGAGTACTGTGATTGGTCTGAACACCGTGACGCGGCACTCAGCAGGGGCTGAAGGGGGTAGGCATGTTCTCCATGCAGGCTGTAATGCAGCCTGCATGGAGAACCAGAGAGTGCGCATGACTGTCTTGGGAGGCCTGAGAGGGCTGTCAAAACAGTCATTGCGTTCAGCCACATGAGCGTTCTACCACTCCTCTGCTGCAGCTGCGCCGCCCCCACCCCCCCCCCCCCACAGCCCACACACTGCCGCAGCAGGAGAAAAAAATAAAATGATAACATTATCTTTTAATTTTTTTCCTTTCTTTGTTGCTCCTGGCAGTGGCTGCGACGCTCCTCTGCCAAAGTGGAGGAGCCGCTTCTAAGTTCGAAACTGCACCAGAAATCTGTTTGAGATGTACAGACCTTTCAATTTTATTAGGCGCAACACTGATGCTTTCAGTGTTTGAGATGTATGCCTGTATTTTTCAGAGGTCCGCATCACCTCCCTGTGTTTATATGTGTATCCTTTTGTGTCCAGCCTCTGGGTTTGAGGATTTACACGGCCTTTAGAAAAAATAGTACATATTTTTCCCCTGGAGCCTTTCTGGTTCTGTGGTCCTCCCTGTCCATTAGAGAGCTTGGCCCATCATTGTTGGTCAGAGGCCCCATTGACGGAGGAAGGCTTATCCTTGCCGCCAAGTTGGTGCTTGGCCAACTGTTGAGCTTGGCTCTACTTGAAAAAGCACAGCACAAAGACTGACAGCTCCCGGGCATCAGAATCCCACCCCTCCCAACTCTTTGTGTGAGTGGCTGAATGGCAGTCTGCGATTTGTGAACTAGCTCTGCTGACTAAGCAGTACATTAGTGACAGCTGGGTGGATACCATGTGTTTTTGCTGTTTATTAACACTTGTGCGTGCGTGTACACAACTCTTGGATTGTGCCAGATTTACAGCGAAAATTGTTACATCGCATATGTTGTCAGTGTGATTAATTGAATCTCTCTGGTTTTTAATAGTTTTTTTTTTGTTTCGTATAACTCTGAGGTACTGGCCAATTAATCTGGGATGTAAGTACATGTAGTCGGGTATTAAAGCCTAGCCCTAATGACATATTATTCTTACATGCTGCAGGCTAAAGTGTTTGACAAGTTCTCTACATAGTTGGGTGTGGCATATTATGCTTGTGTAGGGATTACAATTTGCATACAAAAAACACTTTCTGCTGCTTCAGACTCTGTTGGTTTGAAAAGCAACTATGTAAAAAAGGATTGTCATTGTTCTGTGGTTTGGTGCGTACATGTTTTAAAAAGTAATGTGGTGATGAGTTTGCTTTTCAATAGTTTTTCTGTCCAATTTACAGATCCTCCGTGAGGCATGGCTGGCTAAAGCCAACTCTTCACTAGTCTTCAGAGGAATTGACTTCAAATATCTTTTGTTAAATTCCGAACTTAAGTTCTCTTAACGTTTTATAGAAAACACCAGTTGAATTGTACAAGCATCCTAGGATAAATGCATGGACATCAAGCTGTGGTAACCAGGAGCTCACTGGCTAGCCCTGGCACCCATCTTGTATCTCTGGCACTGCCACTGCTACCTGTTGTCTCGAAGTACAGGCAGCAAGTGGGACCAGGGCTAGACTGGCCGTAACGGGCACCAGGCATTTTCACTGTGGGCCGGAAGGGTGAGGGCCGGTTTTGGACCGATGGGGCTGTTTTTGCAGCAGTGCTGCAATATCTGTCCCTCTTAACACAAAGAGAGTACAAAGTTCCCCGGGAAGAGTGAAGGAGTAGAGGTGTGTGTGCTAGGAAGTGGGGGGAATCCCCTAATTGGGACTAAAACCCTCACACACCCAGCAAGCTAGGTGTCATGCTTCATCATATGGGTTCTGCTCCTCGTCAAACTGGCGCTGCAATGTCTGACGGGCTCCCGAAACCGGGGCTCTTTATCGGAGATCTTTTGTCCCGGCCATATGGTGCGTGCCTGTGAGAGAGCGGGGGAGTGTGGTCGTGATGTGAATGGTAAAATTAAAAAAGGTAAATCAGTCCACAACCTATTTTATTCTTGTGGTAGATTTCCTTGGTTAAAAGGGGGTGGGAAGGGAGCTAAATGCCCTGGAGCTATCCTAGCAAGTTAGCTACTACCCTCTTGTATGGTCGACATGTTTCTTGCCATAATGGCAATTCCTCAGGACCTCGGTGTAGTGTACCACACAGTGAAGAAATAATAAAAGAAGTGGTAAAAGTTGGAAACTTGTAATATGGTATACAACCTTTTGTGGGCGGTAATACCGAAGTGCAGGCCGATTGGTCCTGCTCAAGGTTTTTTTTTTTTATGACCTGTGGAGAATAAAATAAACACAGTTCTCAGATGGCATTCTCAGTGTACTGATCCCATCTGGTGGGTTTGCACAAATATAATCCATGCACACACACACACACCAACCCTAGTGAGAGAAAAACCAAGCATAAAAATTTGCGAGTTTGGGGATTAAATCACACAACCAGTGGTTTGTGCAAAAGAATATATTAAAATATAGCAATGATATTGGAAGAAGTCAAAGACTGCTGATTAGAGGAAGGAGGCTGGGTTAATCATGCTCACCCCAGAAGGTTCCCTGAGGTACTTCTCAGTCTGCTTCCGATGAACCGGTGGGAAAAGGGTATGGTACCTAATGGGGGAGATTAGCGGTACAGTAAGCTGTGTAAACGTTGTCACAGTATGGATGAGGATGGGATGGGAGTATGGAGGACCCCTCTAAGGGCGCACACCAGGAGGTAGGCAAGTGCCTCGCCTCTCAAGTTCCCGCGTGTCACGGTGTCATCGCTCCGTGGCTCGAAACGATCCGGTCACTAGTGGCCGCCATGAGGCGCAGGCACCGCCACCCGGCGCCTGCAAAAACGCGTCGCGACCCTGCTGGAGTACAGCAGGGCATGGCAACGCGGCGGAGCAGGGAGCCCGGTAAAGAGCGAACACCCCGGCGGCCCCTCGGACCCACAGAAAGCATCGCTGCCAGGTAACAATTGGCCACCCGGCACCCAAGAACTCAGGGGTAGTCGAGAGTTCTTAAAGGCCCACTCACTGGTGACGGGATGTCCCACGCTACATAGGGCAGATCGAAGTCGGGCAACTGTGGGGGGAAGATAAAGTTAAATAAAGTTAACAACCTCACCTTCGGCGGCCCACGGTCCAAACCGTTGCACCTACCCCCCGGACAGCGTCTCGATCGAGGCGCTCAGCAGCTGGTGGCGGAGTACCGGGGAACGCCATTATTTAAATGAGGATCGCCTCACTCAGCCCGGTCACCTGCGCTGCATGGGTCACGCCCCCTCTCTCTCGTTGCAACTGCGCATGGGCGGTAGCCCGAAGTACAGGACTATAGGACGCAGGTGGCAGCCATCTTAGAAGGGAGTTGGGTGAATTGTTTAAGCGGGCCATTGGAAAAAAGGGCGGAGGAAGGAAAGGAAGGAACCCACTATGTACAGACTTTGGTATTTGGATCTCCATGGATCATGCGGGACTCGCCTCACTCAACCCGGTCACCTGCCATGTATGGGTAATACCCCCCTCTCTCTCATTCTGCAACCGCGCATGTATGTTAGCCTGAAGCGAGGATTGTTAGATCCAGGTAGTGGCCCTCTTGGAAGGGAGTTTGGCACAAAGTTAATGCGGGGCAGTGGAGGAGAACCCACTCAGTTTGGACTTCCATATCTCGACTTCCCTGGATATATGGGGTGCCACCCTGTATTGTGTAATTATACAATGTAAAGGAGGCTGGGGGAAAGTGAGAGAGAGGCACACACTATTGGGATAAGGAGGGGTTTATTTGTCCGACTTGGGGTACAGTGCGATGCTAATTCCACTAGTTTTTTAAGAAAAAAGTGAAATTAGTGCCAGACACACAGATCGTTTAATGAATGAGATGGTGACTTCAGCTCCGCAGTGACGCCCACGGGACAGAATCGTTTAGCCCCAGTGAGTCCAGTTGGAGTCGATGGACCCATCTCTGTTCGATCTTGAACAGTACTAGTTTGGGTATTGCTGGGTGGGATTCCAAAACTAGCCATTTGAGGCTGTCAGCAGGATGGTTATTTGGAGAGTAATGCTCGTACAGTTTGGTGTGTGTTTTCAAGCACCTAATGTTGCTTTTATGCTCCATAATCCTCACTTTAATCTGTCTCATTGTCATCCCTACGTAGTTTTTCCCGCAGGGGCAGGTGATCATGTAGATACATTTGGTGCTATTGCAATTTGTGTGTTTGCGCAACTGCCACAGGAAGGTGTCTGTAATTCTCACTTCCTTAGCTTGTGATGTCTGTGGACATACCGCACACCCACCACAAGGAAAATGGCCCACCACTGGGGGGAGTCTCCACAGGGTGCTCTGGTTGTCAGTGGTGTTTTTCTTCGGGCGTGTATGGATGAGGGCATCTTTGAGGTTAGGGGTCCTTTTAAAAGCGAACCTGGGGCGTGGGATTTCTAGGCCCCCTGTGTTCACTATGGACCAATGTTTATTTATAGTTTTCTTCAGAAATGATGAGTTTGGAGTAAAACTAGTGACACATGTTATCTGGTAATCTCTGCTTTTTGGGTACGACTCTAGTAAGCTCTCTCTAGGGTTGTTAGATGCTCTTTTGCAAGACTTCTTAAGGAGTCTGGTGGGGTATCCTCTTTCCTGTAGCTTGTGTTGCAGGAACGTGGCTTCTTTTTGGAAATCTGCTTTAGCTGTACAGTTTCTCCGGACCCTGAGGAATTGCCCAAAGGGGAGGTTGTCCCTCAGGGCGTGAGGATGGTAGCTCTGGTACAGAAGGAGACTGTTACTGTCAGTGCTTTTACGGTAAAGAGTCGTGCTCAGGCCTGTGGGATTGAGGTTGATACACAGGTCCAAAAAGGGAATGCTGTCTGCTGAGATGTTACCAGTAAACTCTAGATAGGGGATCTGCAGGTTAATCCACGCACAGAAAGCTTCGCAGGTAGCCCGATCACCCTTCCATAGGACAAGGATGTCGTCAATATACCTGCGCCACAAGGTAATGTTACCACGGTAGGGGTTATGTGCAGACCTGATGATGCCCTCCTCAAAGGTTGCCATGTAAATGCATGCCAGGCTTGGAGCAAAAGTAGAACCCATTGAGGTCCCCTGGATCTGGTGGTATAGTTGCGTGCCGTATTGAGAAGTTTTCTGTCAGGGCCAGAGAAGCACACGCCATGATGAATGTCACTGGTGTGGGAGAGGACCATTCCTCTAGCAGGAGGGTTAACTCAACTGCCTCCAGTGTGGCTTGTTGAGGGATGTTGGTATACAACGCCTCGACATCCATTGTGAGGAGAAGGTCAACGTCATCCCTCCCCTCAATGGATTCGACGAGGCGGAGAACATCTCTTGTGTCTTGTAAGAAAGACGGAATTTTTCGGACCACTGGTTGGAGGAAAGAGTCACAAAATTTTGATAAAGGCTCAAGTAGTGAGCCAATACCTGAGACAATCGGCCTTCCAGGTACTGGTGACACCCCTTTATGAATCTTAGGGAGGGTGTAAAAGTACGGGATAACCGGGTCTGTGGTAATCAAGAAGGCTGCTTCATTCTTAGAAATCCACTCGTTTGTTTCGCCCTCCAGCACAAGGCTGGTGATTGTAGTAGCCAGTCTTAGTGGGGTCTATTGTGAGTGGTCTGTAATGATTGACAAAAAAAAAATATCTGCCCCTCTAACAAAAGCAGCAACAGTGTTTTCCACCAGACCACGTGGCTGGTTCGACTTGCCAGCGCCGGTTTGCGTTCCCAGTCTGGTCCTGAAGGGAACCCTAAGAAACATGTTTATACTGTTCAATTTACACTGTTGCGTGATCAAGAGGGAGAGATAGGACCAGAAAGCTAGTCCATGTCCCCGGGTTAATATGAGGTTTAATCAAAAAAGAGACTAGCTCAAATTATTTGCGGCAAATAATTATTATGGGAGGGGGAAGACTCTGGTATGTTTTGTCACGGAGTGTGAACACCTGGCAAGTGTGTTCATAAAGCCCTCACCCACCAACCTAGTTGGTGGCATGCTTCATCATCGGGCCCACCCAGTAGCACCTAGCGTGCTCCGGGTGTGCTTCAACGCCTGACTACAGCGGAGCTGGTATATTGCTGAGTGTGCAGTGATGAAAGTTAAGGGAGTGATGTTAAAACGTCTGGCCGGTGGTCCCAGTACCCGAGGGTAAAATTAGACTTTAATACCTGGGCCTCCGTCAGCGGTTAAAAATAAGGCAGGGGGATGTAAGAGGCGAGTTACGACCTCTCACATCCAATGGGTCAACATGTTTCAGCCAGTGCCTTATGACTAAGCTGGCTTTCTTCAGGACCTAAATAAAAGGTGAGTGTGAATTAAACTAGTGGGAGTGTAGTTTAGACTATGTGTCTACACGCCCTAAAGTGTATCTATGTGTGAGAGGGGGATTCCCTTCTCAAGACCACGCTAGTTTTTAGCTCAGTCTGACCTCAAGGTTGGGAGGTGGCAAGGGCTTGACCAGTTCTTCTGGGCAGAGCCTGCTCTGGACCTGTAGTACTGCGAAGGAGGCACTACAGGTCCAGAGCAGGCTCTGCCCAGAAGAACTGGTCAAGCCCTTGCCACCTCCCAACCTTGAGGTCAGACTGAGCTAAAAACTAGCGTGGTCTTGAGAAGGGAATCCCCCTCTCACACATAGATACACTTTAGGGCGTGTAGACACATAGTCTAAACTACACTCCCACTAGTTTAATTCACTCACCTTTTATTTAGGTCCTGAAGAAAGCCAGCTTAGTCATAAGGCACTGGCTGAAACATGTTGACCCATTGGATGTGAGAGGTCGTAACTCGCCTCTTACATCCCCCTGCCTGATTTTTAACCGCTGACGGAGGCCCAGGTATTAAAGTCTAATTTTACCCTCGGGTACTGGGACCACCGGCCAGCCGTTTTAACATCACTCCCTTAACTTTCATCACTGCACACTCAGCAATATACCAGCTCCGCTGTAGTCAGGCGTTGAAGCACACCCGGAGCACGCTAGGTGCTACTGGGTGGGCCCGATGATGAAGCATGCCACCAACTAGGTTGGTGGGTGAGGGCTTTATGAACACACTTGCCAGGTGTTCACACTCCGTGACAAAACATACCAGAGTCTTCCCCCTCCCTTAATAATTATTTGCCGCAAATAATTTGAGCTAGTCTCTTTTTTGATTAAACCTCAATTTACACTGTTGCCTCTTTCCTAGCCCTTCCACATCACATAGGAGGATGATGTGCTAATGGTGGTCCAAGAGGTCATCAAAATAAATTGGTGTGACGACCTCTGATGTTGCGTAGAACAGTGTTCTTGGCACACCTATACCTAATGCCAGTCTCACCACCTACTGCTACACTCCCTCCAGGTAAAATGAGGCAATTCCAAGAATTGGACGAGGTAGGCTCACTCACTGTAATGAAGGATTGATCCAAAATAAGTATTTCCAAGTATCTTTATTGGAAGACAAGCAGTTACACCTTATCCTGTCCAGCTGTACTCAATAACTGACTCCTACCACATCATTCTAGATTGTAGATGTAGTGCATCTTCCATCACCATGGTACCAGGCGGATGCACTACAACCCAAGACACCACATCTTCCCTCTTTACATTAATAACAAACTTAAAGCCATGTGCTTTACATAAAATGTTTTTCATAAACGTGAAACACGTTAAAACATTATGCATAAATAAACGTGAAACACATTATAACAATGTCAGAACATACACCCATCTTTCCTTTTTGGAATAACAAACAAGTAACAATCACTTTTGATTTAACTATAGAAAAGATTCTTTTGCAATTTTGCAATTCAGCTATGGTGCCAAGTCCATTGTCACTCAACTTAGTAAATAGAATACAATTCCAACACTTGCATGGCAGCAGACAATGTGTTTATACCCTTCTTGACTCCATGCCCAATTTGATTATCGTTCAATCACCAAATTGAAATTTAGCTTCTTCATAGAATGTTTCTTTTCAAACTCCTTAGCGTACGCACTAACTCAGAATTTATGGGCTAACCCATGGTGACATGTTTGGGAACAATAACTAAGATTTTGCATTTATATCGTCCCATATCCCATTTCTTACTAGATGTAGCACATGACTATTATTCATTGTTCTCATGTATGATGACTACGTCAAAACTCTCATACATGTCCAAAGTCATGACGTAGACTTATTTCCCCATCTATAACAAATACCTAAAGTGTTTTTATTGACCCAACCAAAGATTGAGTGACCAACCAAGGCAACATAGTTTCCCAATGCACACATTACCCGACATTTAACAGACATTACCCTATTGTTAGACTTAAACTTACAAGCATTAGTAAAATGACCAGCCCTATTGCGGTAAATGCATTTAGATCTTAAGGATGGACTGTAAAAAAATATATCCACCAAGCTTTAAGAGCTACAGTTGAGGTATGAACATCACAGTGTTAAAATTCACCAAATATAAATATAACATATTTCTAAATGTGCAGTAAAGGTGATGTGCAGAAAGTATGATGTGAGTACCTCTAGTAATTCATACAAAATAACGAACAATCCAATTCACCTGCAATTTCTAAAGTATGCACATCACTGTTTTAAAATGCATAAAAATGGATGAATTCCATCCGCATCACCGTGTTAAACTATTTAAAATATAATAACGACTTCCAGTTTTAAGGTGTGCACATCTGTTAAAATGCGTTAAAATGGATAAATTGTATCCAGCTTACCTTGTTAAACTATTATAAAATATAATAACCAGCAATTTTTAAAGTATGCACATCACTGTGTTAAAATGCATTGAAATGAATGAATTCCATCCGCATCACCGTGTTAAACTTATCTAAAATAATAACGACCTGTAATTTTTAAAGTGTGCACATCACCGTGTTAAAATGCATTAAAATGGATGAATTTTATCCGCACCACCGTGTTGAACTATTTAAAATATAACAAAGACCTGCAATTTTTAAAGTGTGCACGGTGAGAAGGTACCTTATTTCATATATATATTACCTATACACCGTAAAATAATCAATTAATATCTTTAAAGCTTAAGGTGCTGCAGTTGAGGTGTGCACATCACCGTATTAAAGTGCACCAAATGTAGTGAAATCCACGCACACCACCGTTAAAATGCTCATTTAAATAAATATTATACATTTCTAAAATGCAAGGTGTGCACATCACCAGTGTGAAGAAGTGTCAATAAAAGAGGTGAATACCTCATGTATTTCATACAAGTATACAAGTGCAATATAAGATGAACAATCAATATTCATAGAGCTAGACAAGCTGCATTTTTTAAGTGTGCACATCACCGTGTTAAAATAACAGTGTAAAAATACTCAGAATATGATAATCTTAAGAATGCGAAGTGAAGTTATAAATACTGTAATGTGTACATTAGAGTGCGCTAATGAACCAATTTGTGAAATGCGGTGTGCATATCACCGTTGAATGAATCACTTGAAGAATAGGGAAGCAAAGTACTATACGATTCCTGGATGTAACGTGCCGCAATAGATAAGGTGTGCACATCACCGTGTCAAGATGCACAAATATACAGAATTACAATTCCAAGGTGTAATGTGCAGCTATAGGTAAGGTGTGCACATCACCATTTGAAGAAATATCCGTGTAAAAATGAATAGTAGTCCTTTGTTAATAATCCTTTTAGTTTTAATAAATAGTAAAAGTACCTTGAGTTGATCGTGAAACTAGCCGTAAATCCGTGAAAATTCCTGACCGTGTACATATCACCCGATAACATGCGGAACGGAAGTGCACATCGTCCTATTAAGTATTAAACCGCAGCCAGATGAGTAACCTGGTGAAAAATAATCCGGAAGGCTGGATCCAAAATGGTGGCACGTAACGACGTCGATGTGACCCACAGAGTGACGTTGCTTTGACCTAGCGCGTCACGCGTTGCATCAATGAAAACGTCCTCACTAGGAATGAAGGAGCTGGGGAAGACGTTTCTTTTGCGAATGGCATCACCACTCAAAGGATGCGTTCGAGTGTTGCTGAGGTATCGAGGTTCAAATAGTCACCGCTTGAAAAATGCACCTGAAGGTACCGTCCATGTCGTTGAAGTTGACATCCTTGAAGAACTGGTGAACTCCAATTACTTTTGAATACAATTTCCTTTTTAAGTCGGATTTACGCAGATATCAATGAGGCGATATTCGTTGTCAACAACAATCAGCACCACACGATGTGAAGTTAGGAGATTGTTCTTGGTCGGTAATAATCATCAATATTGTAAATCCTTACATTAAAGAATAAATAGAAAGCACTTCATCATAACTTCACAGTGCATCCAACTTCGCTTGTAAGTCTGTATATGTTTTAAGCATTCCCAGTATTTAAATTGCTTATTTTGATCTCTTATTCAGATCTTCGACTCATTCCAATGCCTCAGCCTTGAAGTTAGCAGATGCACACTATTCCCTGGAACAGTCTCATATTCACTGCAACAGTCTCGTAATTATTCCTCCGAGTAGACTTGTCAAATTCACGCACTTCACGTCCTTTCAATGCTTCTCTCAACCGTTAATAAGGAACGAATGAAAGGAAAAGTATTCCTCTTTACTCACGAAATCTGTGTCGTGCAGAGAGGTTCTTCCAGTAATGTTAAATAAACTGCTTTCAAAACCAGGAAAGGCGTTAATATCAAAATATTTAGTCCAATAATGTAATAAGCGAATAAAAAAAATCCTTGGTAGGTTCTTCAATCTTCCTGCTTGCCACAGTCCAATCCCATCCTCGTCGCCAAAATGTAATGAAGGATTGATCCAAAATAAGTATTTCCAAGTATCTTTATTGGAAGACAAGCAGGTACACCTTATCCTGTCCAGCTGTACTCAATAACTGACTCATACCACATCATTCTAGATTGTAGATGTAGTGCATCTTCCATCACCATGGTACCAGGAGGATGCACTACAACCCAAGACACCACACTCAAGTAATGTGACATGCTTTATAATTTGCCTCCTCGTCCCACCCCGGTAACGTGGTAATACCAGGGCGAACTCAACCTCCGGGCAAAGGAAATAGCAGAAACATGTTGGCAAGTTCATTCAGTAGCACATAATGTTCATTGTAACCATATATGTCGTCTGATAACACCAAATGCTTTTTAATTAAGCCTAGGCTACCACCTCAATAAAGGATAGTTTGCGGTTTATCCCAAGGCTTTTTTATCTATTGAACTGGATCCAAGGTTTTATCCATAAAAAAAAGTAATTTCTAAGAACTCCCTCAGGTCAACCCCATACTGAGGTTGAGTCCGCCCTTGTAGTACCACCTTACCGGGGTGGGGCGAGGTGGCAAATGATGAAGCATGACTAAGCCTACCTCCTCCAATTCTTGGAATTGCCTTGTTTTACCTGGAGTTACTGTAGTAGGAGGTGGTGAGACTGACATTAAGTATAGGTGTGCCAAGAAAACTGTTCTACACACAAGTAGAGGGTGTCATTCCAATTTTTGTGTCTTGATGCTTTCTCGAAGACAGCGTGAACCCATTGGTGAATGGACATTCATGGGTTAAAACATTACTCTGTTAGCCCCTTATCACCAGTAAACTAGAGAATAAATTCAAGTTACTAATTCCCTTTGTCAATCACTTTCGGTTGTCGGTGCGGTCTTATCACAGAATGAAACTGGGTGCTGAGACTGTCTTGTAAGGGCACTGGCCTACGATGGCAGTTTCTAGTGGGGCTATATCGGCATGTGCTTTGATGGAGTGGGGATATTTAAATCTGTCTCTTGGTAAAATCATCAAACAATATTCCCCACTGGTCAAATGGACCTTTGATTGTTGACTTGAAGCGTTAAGGGGGGAATTAACGTAAAATGCATTTCAATTAGTGAAACCAATGTGGTGCCTCTATAACGACAGGTGCTATGGTTTTCAACCATAAAGGATTATTTTGCAAGTATTAGTCGAATCATAAATCAGCAAAATTGGCAATGGTTAAAGTATATCAATATAACCAAAATAGTGAAATGCTAAATTTTTCTAAATGTCAGTACTATGAAATACACAATGTTAACAACCAATACGTAAAGAATGCAAATTATACAAATAAGATGTTCCATAAAGAAACTCCCCCTGGCCTCCATTAAGCAATGAAAGAATTTGTTGTTTCTAAAGGGGAAGAGAAGGTGTCAGAATAATGCAAACCTCAGTAGATATTCTGAGGAAATTAAAGTGTCTAGCATTAAGCCTTCTACTGGAAAACTCGGCAGAGATCTGCTCTCTTCAGAGTCAGGATTAAAGTCTGCTCTAACTAGAAAATGCCAATTAAAAGCACAATTGATGGCTCCAGAACATCCATTCTCGCTTCCACAGTACGGAGCCAATCCCTTGGAGGCATTTACTGGGAGTCGTACACCATCTAAATTCCCATCCTCACACTATTAGGTACTCATCTGCTTTTCCTTGAAAGTTGCATCTTCCTAGTATGCTGGGTACAGTAGGCTTCTTTTGAAGTCATCCCTCTGTCTGCTGCCAGATTTCCTTTCTCAGGTCTCACTATCAGTCTAATGCAGAGCAATAAACTTTTTTTGTAGCAAACGAGGAACCCAATAACACTTGCAGAGGAAAGAAAACCGCATACTGACGAGCTTTGTGTGCAATGCTCACAGAAGGCCTAAAGTCAAGCTAAGTTAACTCCAGAAACAAAATGGAGGCATATTGCAGTATTACTAATCATTACCAATTGAATGATTATCGTAAAGCAAGAATATTCAGTATATTTGGTTACATGGACTATTATCCAACTCATTACGTCTTCATATGAATTCTTAACATGATCAGAAGTGGTGATCTGCTACAATTCTTATTAAATGGAAAGTCAGATCAATGAATTAAGGCACACGTTGAATACATGTTGCATGTAAATGCATATAAATGATATAGAGGGTGAAGCCTAAAATTATTATGCTCCACTTTATGTAGCCCTTTATTAACTTCAGTGCCACCCTTAGTGGAATGAAGCTCATAGGGTGTGCCTTATTCTCAAACTTCATATTCCGCACAGAGGTAGGGATGACAGTGTGACTTTGAGCATTCCATCAGTGTCACATGTGCTCCTCCGGTTATGAATCCGTAACTGATCCCCAAAAACCTAGTGCTTTCACATTCCTGAACTCTTTCCTCCCATGTAATTATACTCCATTTCATTGAATGGAATTACCTTTATTTTGGGACAGACTGGACTCGCCATGTGGAATATAGGGGGAAAAGCTTCAATTCTTGTATATCTAGATTAGAACAGGTTTGTACTCAGTAGAAGCAGGACATACAACCATAAGGCTATAACAGGTTTTTGGAGACCTACCCAAGGAAAGTGGTCAATGTTCTGCATTGTCATTGGCCAGTGAAAAAGCCTTCAACACCATTGGCTGTGGATACTTGTCATGCAACAGAGCACATGAATTTTGGATCAACTTGCATCGGATGGCTATGGTTGCTACATACTAAACCACGAGCAAGAGTTAAAACTAATACCTTATTTGATCCCAGGAAATTGAGTGGAGACACCAGACAGTGTCCTTGTTCCTCTTCTTCCCCCTTGTATTTGCTCTGAACTGTTGGCTTGTGTGCTAAGAGGTAGTGGATGGTAGTGGGATTCAAGTACGCAGCACTATCACTATATGCAGATGATATTCTGATATTTTTGAATGATAGACATCCCTGTCTGTGAAGTAACAAGCTGCCAAACAAATTGGAAATAAACACTGCTTCTTGTGGGGCGAGTGGGTTAGACAACAGTTACATTGCCAGAACTACATACCCAAAGGGAGGCAGTAGCATGCGCGAACCATGATTGCCACGCAGTGTAATCCTGTCCTACCTGTAATCTTTACCCATCTTTTCGCACGGTCTGGGACACTGTGTAGTAGCGTTTTTGGGTCCCGTCGCTCCACTTTCGATGCTGTACTAAAGGGTGTTTTCATTTGTGATGTGTGTAGACCGCTCCTTCTGGTGCTATGCTTACCTGCAGTTTATCCTTTTACTTCAGAAAACATGGGTCTTGTAGAGGTCGTCTCATAGCTGACAATTTTTATTTAAAACATTGGAATTTTTTACATTTTGGTCCAGATTTTCTGAACATGATCGTAGGCTTGTATAATAGTTTTGAGAAATTTAGTTAGATTGAGGGGGTTAAACTACTTAAGCAGCAGCCACAATTCTTGTGAGGGTGAAACACAAACCTCCAAATTAACCTGTGCTTAACCCTCTGATAGGTTGTCACAAAAGCAGCAAGACCTAACTTGGAGGTAATGTGTAAAGTATTTCTGCAGTTTACAATCGTAACAAAGTGAAAACACAACATATGAAAAATCCCACACCAATTTAGAAAGAGTAAAATTTAGTAAATAAATTCATTAAATGTAATTAACACAAATTCATAGAACCGGAGATATGCAATAAAAAATATGTAGGTAAAAATATTGCTTAAAACAGTGCAAACTCTGGTCACGCTGTATCGGGCACAATCTCTAGTTCAGACGTACTGCGATGGTGTACAGGCCAGATACAGAGGTCAAGATAGTCCCACTGAAAATGTTATGCTAAATTCTGGTTGCGTAGTGTTATACCAGGTAGTGGCGGTCCAGAGGAGCGATGTGAGGTCCACATCGAGGATGCGTTGTGCTGTGGCTGTTCAATGAGGTCTGCATCACACAACTGTGGTTCCGATGAGCTGTGATGCGGGCTTTCGTTGTGCCTGTTGCGCTTCATCTGTTCTGAAGAGGTGCTACCTGGTTTGCATCGTACTGCTTCGGCTTTGTTAGAAACCACAGCTGGGATGATAGAGCACCTTTAGCCCCACTTCCAATGGTCCTGGAGTGGAGTGGAGTGGCACCACTTGGGTGGTAGGCCAGCTAGCCCTTGGAGTCGCTCTGGAGGTCATGGGTTCAAAGGGTGGTCCAGTTCTTATCACTTAGTCAGCAGTGTAGCATGGCAGCACACTATTCCTTCTGAGTCTTCCACTGGTCCAGAAGTGTACTGAAGTGTTGGGTCAGAGGGTACGTTATTTATATCTGGTTCCCAATTTGAAGTGGGAGATGATTCTAGAGTCTTCCACCTACAGAGATGTCTGGAATGTTCTGCCTACCTACCCTGGCTCCAGCTTGTCTGGGGGCACAAAAGACTAGTGTGAAAAGCTTTGAGTGTGCTGAGGTAGTCTTTGTGATGAGCAAGTGTGGTAGATGGCAGCTCCTGCCCCCCTCATCCTGACAGCCCATCACAACTACACCTCTTACCCACCTTTGTCTCACTGTCTGGGAGCGATGCACAAGGACCAACCTGTGACTACACCTAGTCATGTGACCCAGGTTACAGGCTGCAAACACCAAATGGTTAGGATAAGAAGATGCCAAACTTCTAAAAGTGGCTTTTCAAATTGTGACTTAAAATCCAACGTTACCATTAAAGAAGGTTTTAGATTATAATTCTATAATGACCAAACGCTTCTTTCCTACTTGATAACCATTAAAATGATCACTTATCAAATGTAATAAAGTAGCTCAATATTATCCTATGGGTGAGTCAGGCCTTGCACTAGTAAAAAACAAATGTAAGAATTTTTCACTACAGGACATGTGAAAGTTCAGTACATACCCAACTTTATAAATTCAATGCACCCTGCCTCGTGGCTATTTAGAGCTGTCAGGCATTTTTGTCCCTCTTGTGGAGCATAGACCTGTTTACTGTATTCTTCCACAAGTGCTTTCTTTCTGTAAACAAACCTTTACATTTTGTTATCTTCTCACATATGCTGTGTATTCAAAGACCGAGGTCAAATGTCTTACTCACTTCTGAGGGAGGTTGGCGTTTACTTTTCTTTAGTGTCTGCAAATGAGCTGTGTAAATATTCCAGAGTTGGTAAAGCACAAATAAAGCGCATTTTGTTTAATTATGAAGTTTTCTGGAAGCCAATATTTTATATGATCAAAACAAATCAATACACTTGGTGATACCATTTCCACATATCCTTATTTGTGTGCTGTATAGTATTATCAGTAAAATTGTATGTCTGTGCAAATGTAGCGGTAATCTCAATTGAAAATGTGTCTTCTCCAACTGCAGTGCACTACCACACCACACCACACCATGCATACGCCACACCACTCTGAAACTACTCCACTCCATGCCACTCTACACCCCTCTACTCCACCCTACGCTATGCTGCACCATTCTACTAACTTTTAGCCATAGTGAACAGCAGCCACGCTGGTGTACAACATGGCTAAAACACATTGGCAAATCCAATAACTCTTTCATAGGCGAGACCTATTGGTTTGTCAGTGCTTGTTGCTACTATGGTCTAGGGTTCTCTTTTTTTTTTTTTGCCACATTGCCCGCTGCATTTCAGTTTTGAAGGCAATTTTGTTAACCATCTCCTCTTGCCCCTGTTCCCTTCCTCCCACTCCTCTTTTGACTCTCCACTGCCTATCTTTCATTGTTGCTCTATCCCCATCCATATTTTCTGTTTACAGGTTACTTGCATATGTATCAGTTGCGTTGTATGTAAGGCGCTCTAATACCTTATTGGTGCAGTAGCACTATAGAGTGGAGAATATTCGCTTTGGTACAACCTTTCTGGTGCCTATCATTAGAACAAGCATTTGCAATGCAATATGGCTCGCATTTACGTGAGTTTGAGCAGTCTGCATTATAAATGACAATGCCTTTTATATGTTTTGGTTTTTAAAACAAATAAAACGCATTGTAATTTACAATGCTAATAGCTTAACCTCTGGCAAATGCAAGACCAAAGGCAGGCGAAGCACAAACTTTTTTGGGGGGGGTTGGAGGGACAGGACCTTTCTGGGGTGTCACTAGTGAGGGGCCAGTCTGCGAGATCCATGGAAACCACTTCTATGGGGGAGAGGAGGGTCTAAAGACTAAGGGCAGATTCTCCCTTCTGGTAGTCATTGCCATGCTGTAAACCGCTTCTGTCTACTCCACACGGGTGAAGAGTAAATGCCAATCCTCTCGTCCCTGAAGAGGTTCATGAAAACAGCCCTTAACTTCTGCCTCACATCAGCAGTTCTTTAATAATCCAAGTGCCTCTGCTTGGTTTATGCTGATTTCTACATAAGAAGGACTTGCTAACTGACGTGGATAAGTGAAGGCAAAGAGAGGCAATCGGATGGTTAGTTTATGCTGATTGACAGGCTAAAAGGCATTACTAAGATATGCTGGTTGTCAGCCCTGCCCAATAAGTCCTGCTATTGGCTAGAAAAACAAATCACCCGCCCTGGAAAAGATAGGCAACACTACACAAAATAATAACTTGTACCTTAAACTATGTGTTGAGAAAACCCCCCACAAGAAATGCAAGTAGCTTTCCGTGCCACTGTGCTCTTGTGAATTAACACTTTTCCCTTTTCAGAAGGCAGGGGTATAAACTATTTTAGTGCACAGGAGTAGTGTGTGTGACAGTTTCCTCTGTTTGCGCGCACTGCCAGTGTGCGGTTTCTACCGCTTTCTAGTTTCTTAAACACAATCCTTTGCGAAGCAATAGGTCTCGCATTTGCAAGAGTTTAAGCTATTGGCATTGTAAATTATGCCTTTTAGTTATGTGTTTAGATAATTAAAACATAATTAAAAGGCATTATCATTTACAATGCCAATAGCTCAAACTCTTGTAAATACGAGAGCTCTGCCGCAATGGTCACGGGCTGCTTGTTGTAAAGTCATATCCCGCATGGCACGCTAATGTTGCAGGAAAACATGTGTGCCTGCAGTTGGTGAAACGCATTTAAGAAAAGAGTGCTTAACTACTAAATAAGACATACCGTGTAACAACCGAAGTAAAAGGGTCAGTCCTCATAGGAGGTTACAAATGAAGACAAGGCGGTACTAAGGAGGGACTAACAAGCCTAAGAACGAATCAGAAGCCAGCATTTACGGAGGACAATGACACAAGCCAATGAAAAATATGGGAGGATAGTGGGCAGGGCTTCAAGTACATACTCCAATACAGCATGCTCGCAGAGCAGCGCATGCTCTGCCCAGGCTCGACCTAAAAATTAGTTACTGTGGATTATAAAGGCATTTGATCTGTGCAAATAGGCGATTGTGGCACTCTGTTTTATACAGCGCAATGTCAATGTATTTAAGTTCCCTAGACGATATATATATTTTTTTCACCCACCATCCTCCTTTTTAGGTCGAGCCTAGCGTTTCAGCGTGCATGCGCTGCTCGCTCTGAGGCATGCTGTAGTAGGGTATGAAGTGGAAGCCTCACCCACACTCCACGCATATTTTTCATTGGCTCTTGGCATTGTCTTTAGTAAAGGCTGGCTTCAGATTCAATATGAGGCTTCTTAGTCCCTCCTTGTTACCGCCCTGCCTCCTTTTATGACCACCCCATAACGACTGGACCTTTTACTTGGGGTGTTACACGGTCGGCGTTATGTAGTAGGTGAGCATTATTTTCTTTCAGGCACACACTGCTCAACAGTGGCAATGCTTCCGCCATCTGTGGCTGGCTGCTGTGCGTGTCACTCGCTGCCTGGAGGTGGGCTCACTATTCCGGCTGCACACACTGCGAAGAGGAGAGGTGCGCTTGCTCCCGGAGGGAGCCCTAGCAGAACTCTCGCCCCTCCTGCTCGCGCTCTCCTCCCTGGGGCCCCACCAGTGTTGCGGGCAGTGCCAGCTGGCCCTGTGCCCACCTCTGCCAGAGGAGGGCTGCGCCTAAGGCACAATGCTACACACCTGTGGCTGCTGCCAGCTCTGCGCCCCTGTGGAGGGCCAGCACCGAATGCCTCAAGATCCACCAGCACAGGAAGGGCCCTGCGACACCGGGGGTGCGCATGTGCAAGAGCCGGTACCTGGTATGTGGCAGCGATGGCGTCACCTACCCCACCGGCTGCAGGACGCCAGCGCCGCCGCCCAGGAGAGGGGCAAGGAGGCATCAGCCAGTGGGCCATGGGCGAGTGCCAGCAAGGTTAGAGAGCTGCCCGGCCCCTCCCCTTGCACCTGTCTGCTCCTGGCCACAGCCGACTCCGCTTATAGCCACTGGCACCTTCCCCTCTCTCCTCTTCACAGTATCCTGTGTACTCGCTTCTCCTCGCCCCTCTTCACAGCCCCAAGAGCCTCTGCCATACTTCACAGCCCTCTCTCCTCATCTTCGAAGAGCTCTGTTCCTCATTAGTGAATACTTCTCCTGGTCCATGGCTCTCGGCGTCTCTTCCCAACACTCTCCTCCTACTCCAGAAACCCCGATCCTCCTCACAATCCGCGATCCCTCTTACCAGCCCGGTGTTTTTTTCCTTTTTAATAGACCTCTGTTACTCTTCTTAACCCACTGCCCTCTGTCTTCCCAGCTCTCTGCTCCTCTTGACTGCCCTTTTCCCAGCTCACTACTCTTCATTGTCCTTTTCCCAGCTCTGTCACCCTTCATTGTCCTTTTCCCAGCTCTCTGCGCCACTCCACTACCCTTTTCCCAGCTCTTTGCTACTCTACACTGCCTTTTTCCCAGCTCTCTGCTCCTTCACTGCCCTTTTCCCAGCTCACTACTCCTCTTCATTGTCCTTTTCCCAGCTCTCTGCCACTCTTCACTGCCCTTTCCCCAGCTCTCTGCTCCTCTTCACTGCCCTTTCCCCAGCTCTCTGCTCCTCTTCACTGCCCTTTCCCCAGCTCTCTGCTCCTCTTCACTTCACTTCCCTTTTCCCAGCTCTACTCCTCGTCCCAGCTTCCCGTGCCACAGTCCGGTGTTCCTCTCCCACAACCAAAGGTAGAAAGGGGAAAAGGAAGGATGAGGATTAGTGGAAACGATGGTCGAAGGGAGAAAATGGGGAGGAACCCGGAATAGAGATAAAAAGGAAGTGTAGGGGGTGGGAGAAAGACATGTATGAGGTTGAATCAAGAATCGATAGCCTCTGGATTGTCAGCAGACCTGTATTCTGCAGCGACAGCAGTGGACTGTTAATAAACGCATGGACTACTGTGCTTATTTATTTAGTTATTCATTTTTAATGTACTAAGCACAGTACACAAACTCGTCACTGCCTGGGAGCAAGATCACTCACTGCGGCATCCAAAACAGGGGATTTTCTTTGAGCGCTTCTCATACAGATGGTATACTGCTAGGAAGGATCTATTGAAAAAAATCTGCTTGTTTGTGTAATTACATTATGAGGAAACCGATCAGTTTTCAGGTCCCCAAAAAACATTCTTGAAACATGTATTTTTAGAATTCCACAGTATTATTTCACCTTAGAGGGATCTTGGCTTGCTGTTGCAGGGTATTACTTCTCGCGCTATACCCCACGTCCTAAGGTATCGAACATTTCTAGTCCCATCAAGCAAGGTAGTGCACTCTGTGGGTCAGAGTAAACCATGTGATTCACACGAAGATGGCGGATCTGCAGAAATGTATCCACAGCTGCACCACAGGTGCACAATGGCCAGAAATACCGTCATTAGTACAACAGATGCCACTCGAAACACAGCATTGGCATTGGAGCAGCAGCCAGACAACTGGTCCTACTAAGTTACAGCAACTCAGCTACCACCATGGTTATCTACATGGGGAAATCACAAAGTCCTGCCACTTGCACACCAACTTTGAACCTGTAAGTACCAGTTCTGGATAGTAGTGCTGGCAGCACACTACAGAGGGTCATAGTGAGGCCCTCCCTTCCCCTGACCAGGACTGGTACACTGTAGGCATGCACAGACGCCAACAACTGCGCTGCCAAAGCAATATGTCAAGTAGCGGCTGGCACAGGTAAGAGCAGTGGGTGGGGGGTGGTGGTAGTCGACACACAACGGGTTAAGTAATATTAAATAAATATATAAATGAATAAAAACACTTGTCTTGCGCTCGCCGCATATCCAATGCACATATACATTTACCTCCTCGACACATTGGCCGATATTTTGGCTTCCAAATTCTGGTAACTCAATTTTCCAGACAACATTGTAAATGTTAATGCCTTTTATTTATGCTTTGGGTTTTAAGACCTAAAGAAAGGCATTGTCCTTTAAAATGCCAGTAGCTTAAACTCACGTGAATGCGAGACCTATTGCATTGGAAATAATTGTGTTTCTTCTATATACGTGTAAATAATTTATACGTGTTAAGTGAGTTGGTTCTGGAGGAATGCCTGGAAATGGGAAATGCCTCTGGTTTTATGAAGCATATATCGGCCTTCTGTGGATTACTGGAATAGAGGCTGCTTCCGGTGTTAGAGGATAGGGGGTGGCGTTCAGTCACGCAGGGGCTCGAATATTTGGAGTGAATCTTGAATCTTTAATCTCGCAGTTCAGTTTGCCTTGACCCGAAGTGATAGTCTGTGCTTTACGACTTGCTGTCCCAGTGATTAATGGATAGAATGTACTTTTAAAAATGCAAGTCATGCAGTGGAAACCGCTGGCTCAGCTCTTCAGGTAAACACGCTTCTTTCTTACAGTTGGGCTGGCGGCGGAGGGCCCGTCAACAATCTGTTTATGACTGACCTCGTGACGTCCCCATCTGTGATAACCGTTCCATATGTGTACGATGAACTTTGCGTTGGCTGTGGGGGGGTGTGCCGCAGGCTGGCCAATGCTGTGTAATGCAACTTCAGTAGAATTATAGAGCAACTTACATTCTTCTAATGAGCAGGTGAGGCCTGCCGAGCAAAACCTGTAGGAAAGCTTCCATGCAAACGAGCACCGGCAAAGCCAATCGGACTGGAATTGGGACGAGTGCCATTGTTTCATTTTGGAAGGATATGTAACCTAATTAATTTTAAAAGTAATTAATATTAATCCTGCTCCCATCTACAGCATGCTTGCCAAATTAGAAAAATGTTACTCAAAATGCAAGACAACTGGATGAAGTGGTCTGACCCATTTCCCCGTACTGTATGCTGTGTTGGGCTGAAGAAAGGTGTGACTGACACGAACTGACCAATGGACGCAGAAGGCTGACCCAAAGCACCTATACGTGCGTTTACATTAAATTTTTTAAACAGGAGGCTGGTGATTCAGCTTAAGCTTCCCCTAGCAAGACCTAAAAAAAATTAAATAACACGAGTGAGACTGTTAACATTGCAGAGATTTATTTGGCTAATGTTTACATTGAGTGGAAAACGAGGTTAACTGTAGTTGTCCAACCCCAGGTTTTGTTTGTTGCTTAACCAGCTACAAGTTTGGACACCTACTGGAAGAATGTGGTTATAAATAAAAACTGGTAACCGAATCTTACTGGGTACAGAACGTTCTCTTCACATTTTTGTTACGTTAAAAACAATCGTAAACCCACAGCAGTTACCATAGTTATTGCTGTGTTCCTACTTGATGTAGAAACAGGGGTTGTGAGGAGAAGACCATATAATAGTTTATCACACCCCCATTGACTAGCTATGTAATAACATTTTCAAATAGGTCCATGCCTACCACACTTCAATCCACATTTTTCAATAAAAAAGAAAAATCTAATCTTGAACGTTAATCCAGTTGGTTCAATTGAGCATGATCAGGACCGCAATTCCCAGAGTGCATTTAGGTGGCTAAGAGTTCCATAGATTCAAACAGTCCATGGCATGTCATCAGCTAACCTTACCCTACCCTGTGAGCTTTGTTTTTCCATCTTCATCCTTCGTTTTAATAGAACCTGTAATGCTTTAACCATTTTAACTTAATAATTTCGATAAGTTTATTGAAGTGTTTGGCAAGCTTCATTTTACGTTACCAAGTGGGTAAGAAGTGAGTAGCACTGCTTCCAGGATGAATGTGTGATACTAACCTCTTTCTGCTCAAAGATTGGGAGAGTCAAACAAAACTAAGCTGAGGCAAAGATTAGCCCTACCAGCAGCCACGAGTTCCATGTTTAGTGAGGTATGGGAAGACGAATACGATAGAGGGGAGCGGTCTACAGACACCTTACTGCCATACCTGCTGGTATGATAGGTTTATTAATGGCTGTCAGTTTGTACAGAATAAATGGGTGGGAGACGGGGAAGTCTATTTGTGTCCTAAAGGGTGTATTAGCCTAGAGGTCAATATTTAAGCCAGGCAGCTTCTCCACATTTTCTTCCTTAATATCACAATATTGTACTTTTTTTTGTCAAATTGAGATTTCCTTTGGCAAGTGTCAGCTGCCAGGATGCAGGCAATGTAGAACTGTTGTATGTGAATTAATGGAAAAGCTAAAGCAAACAAAAAACACTGTTAGACCTGGCATTTTTGGCGTATTTTTCTCCTGTCTTTTTGCTTCTGACCTCCTCCTTTTTTTGGCTCCGATCTGCATTTCGTTTTTGCTGGTTGTTGAAATCTGGGCATTTTACCAGTTCTGGTCAGTGCTAAAGTGCAAGTGTGCTGTGTAAAATGTAATTGGTTTATCCATGTTTGGCATATTTGGTTTACTAGTAAGTCCCTAGTAAAGTGCCCCAGGTGCTCCGAGGGCCTGTAAATCAAATGTTAGTGGGCCTGCAGCACTGATTGTGCCACCCTCATGAGTACCCTTGTAACTATGACTCCACATGAATAGCCATGCACCCACCTGCAAGTTGCAAACCTTCCCTTTTATTGCATGAAGGCTGGCCCAAGGTAGCCTCATGGGGAGGGTGCAGTGTATTTAAAAGGCAGGACATGTACTGGTGTTTTTAAATGTCCTAATAGTGAAATACTGCTAATTTCGTTCTTCACTATTGGAAGGACTATCTCGCCCATAGGTTATCCTTTGAATTGCCTTGTAACATACTGATGTAACTTACAATTGGGAAGGGATGGTGTTAGAAATGGGATTTTTTGGTTGGCTAAGGCTTGTGCCAAAGCCAGGCAGAGACCACCACTCTAGTCAGGGCAAGGGAGTTACATGCCAAAGATAACCCCTGCTCACCCCCTTGGTAGCTTGGCACGAGCAGTCAGGCTTATCCCGGAGGCAATGTGTAAAGCATTTGCGCAACACCCACACAGCAGCAACCCACTAGGCACACCACAAAAGTAACTCCACACAAGGTTATATAAAAAATAGCCTTTGTATTGTCATAAACACATTAGATCATAATCACACAATGTACACTGTGCCAACTGGCACTAGGCAGTATTTACAGGGGACTATTTACACACAACAGGGCCAATTGGGCCACTGTCAAAACCTTCACAAATCACCAATTGTAAATGTAGCCCAAATAGTAAATGTAGAGCACAACCAGTAACTACTGGTGAAATACTGAACTGAGAACTAGGTCATGTAACATAAAAGATAGGATGCCTAAATCATGTCAGGCATAAATCACATTAGTATAGACCACATGAATCACCTTAGGCAATAATTAGCATGAACACAGTGTGCCCCAATCGGGGGCGCAACACACAAACTGGCCCTAGGCCAACTGGCCTCTCTCAGGGGCTCAAATGCCCTATGTCCCGCAGAGTCGGGGCTAGCTGCACATGCAGCGAAGTAAAAGTGTGCAATGAACTTGCCTAAACGTAGCAGCTGCCCACTAATAGTGCAAGGCCAGACTTGAGATGGGATTTTTAATCTAGAACTCGAGTCTCTCGCCAGACACTCCAGTTAAACATTTTCAAATAAATTATACAAAGCCACAATTTACAGGGTGGGGAAAGACTGGATAATAGGAATGCTCTTCGCTGACTTTCCGTGATCAAGGAAGATCTAAACTTTCTTGTTCAATTCCACTTTCTATTGTTTGTTTTAAACTGTGGGAAGGACGATTTGGAAACTATGTATATAAAAAAAGTTGTACTTTAAGGTTTTGTTTAATACTGGAACAGACAGTTCTCTGTCCTAGTATTTTCACCAAAAACTAAGACTGAACAAGTGAAATGTTTAAACTTGTAATGTTGCACTCGGCTAATGGCCAGGAACAATTTGTTTTATTGTGCAAGAGTCCTCTGCGTTACTGGCCCAAGTGAAAGCAAACGTACCGTGCAGTGTCAAAACTTTTTCTTCATCAACGGTCCTGTATAAGACCAGAGATGATCGCTAGAGGACACTTCAACATTTAATGCCGCAATTGTCTTCCTTCCCCACCCCGAGTACATTTTCCTGTTGATCTTTTACCAACCATTTGGGAAGGGTGCATTAATGGGACCATGAGAACTTTCCTGGATCCTTACCACCCCGAATATGACACTACACCAACATGTATGCAGTCCTTGTCTGGTCTCCCAACCCCACCCCATCGCCCCACATGTTAAAAGCACTGCCCCTCATTCATAGAGGGAACGTAATTCCTCTAATCGGAAAGCTCAGGAATACTAAACCTGGGTAGCTGCTCCATGTGTGCTACTGATGAGTCACGTGCCCGTCCCCATAAATCCGGTATTTCATCTGAGCATACTTGTACATGGTGTACAGATGCACAAGGTGGAGTAGTTGACCGATGTGCAATTTTTTCCCCTCTTCACCCCACAGAGTTTTGGGGTGTTTGTCCCCATCCTAGACTGGATTTTACGCCTGCCCTTTGTAGTAAATGTCCATTTGCAGAGTGAGGAGGGTTCAGAGAGGAGTTTGGGAATCCCAATAAACTCACAGGTTTGTGGGCATTCACAAACTTTGAATGTAAGCCATGCCTTCAACCTCCCACGCCCCACCTTTTGCGTGGGATTTATTACTGGGTAATTGTATGCAGATGTAGTGTACAATTCATTAGAAAAAATCATTCATACTGGAAGGGTATGCTTGTGTATAGCTGCCAGGCATAAACGTATCTACTTGCAACCTCAAAAATAGGACTTCGACTGTAAAAGGCTTTGAAGTTGGTCCCACTAATTTTAGAGAGTTTTTACTAGCGCCTTGTTCCTTGGGTAATCAAGACACATTTTTTCACTCCTGAACATGCCTTTCTCAGCATTCTAGGAGTTGTAATGTTCGCTCAATTCAGAGAAACCATTTGGGTCCAAGTACCTAAAAGCAGTGCCAGGACTGGACACTGGTGTCTGCATGGACATCATTTAGGAGTCACCATGGGTTACTGCTGTGACCCCTGGCCCTGCCTTTGCGACCCCTGGTCTCAGAGGTAGCAAAGTCAGTGCCATAAAGACTGAGGCAGCTTACTGTTATGGGCGTGGATGCTCCAACCTTGGTTTCTGCCCGTGTTGTATTATACTTGTAGCTAATAGTTTATTATTCATCATTCTTTAATATAAAATTGTAGCACCAAGAGCTAGAACGAGATCAACAGTTGCAGATGATACGAGTAAAAAACTTTTAAAATAGATGTTGCGTGTCTGCTTGTGGGAGAGCATGTTTGTGTGCAAGAGCGTGTTTGTGAGCATGTTTCTGTATGTGAGTCAGCGACGGGTAGGGAATGTTAATGATTGTCAGTGAGTATGAGTGAGTCAGTGAGTGCAAGATAGTGAATAAGAGTGAGTGAAAGGTTTTGAATGAAGGAGTGAGTGTGAGCCTGGGTAAGAATGTAGTGTATGCCACTGGTCCTGGCATACTGATGGTAATTCTTGACTTATACAGGCATGCAGGACAAATACCTCTGCTGGCAAACTGTAGGCAATTGTTAGCGTGACTGGCACCTTTTCTCAAAATACTGCCACTTGCATGCTGGAGTTAATTATTGGCATATTGGTCACCCTTAAGTAAAATACTTGTACTGGCATACTAAAAGCAATTCTTGGCTACGGGGCACCCATGGAAAAATGCTGACACTGGCATACTTGATAAAAATTTTGGCATTGGGGCACCTGTGACTATAGCTTATTGGAGATACTACTTGACAGGAGAGGAAAGCCATGGCACATTGGACGGGGCAACCAGGATAAAATACTGTCCCTGACCTACTAGAGGTGATTTTGACATCCGATATATGGATGAAATTAATTGCAAACTTTTGACACTGGTGTATTGTAGATAAATCTTGGCGTAATGGGACATCCATGGCATAGGACTGTCCTGCTTGATAAAATGCTGGCCCTAGCACAATGGAGGTCATCTTTGACATATGGGGGCACCTACAGCAGATTCAGAAAACTAGAAAACAATAGCTTCTTCTCCTCAGGAGCATCAGGTTTTATTGCCTTGGCACACCATAAAAGAACTTAAATATGAATGAGTATCCTTTCAGAGCTGGTGATTTTATTTGCAGAATTATGTGAAAATGGTGCTTTTAAATACACTATTTGATCCCATTTTACTCTATGTTCTCAGAGGAAGAGCCCCAGTTTGGTTTGCAACAAAACAGGGCAAGTAGTACTTTCCACCACTTTCAAACATGTCAGCGCTCTGATGTAGGTGTTTCTAAAATGGAAACATGCGTTATATTAATCATGCAGTTATGGTACTTTAGCAATGTCCTTTATTGTGAGGTCTTAAGGGTTAAGATCCTGCAACACCACTTCCTGGGGATATTCAAGGTCAAATGATATGACTTCCTGTGATGTCCTTAAGGTGTTATGTCCCTTCCGCTACCCTGGGAATTAGGGTGAATCGACACCCATGGGTGCTTGTCCTATGGAGTCACGTGCTGGGGACCTGGAGGGTGCTTGCGCCGTTAGCCATGGTGTGTTGTGTAAGATCGCACACTACCCTAATGATCATCTGGTGCTTGTATGTTTCTAGGGCCGCTTCCGGTGGTTGTTTGGGTTGTTTGCCACGCAGAGAAACGCCAGCCTTTGCTTGGTAACCACGTACTGAATCCTGAATGGCTGTGCAAATGCAAATTGGCTGCGCCCAGGCCTTCTCTGGACATCACTTTGTATTTTTTTGGAATAGAATTTACATCAAAAGTCCATTCATTCGTTAACTCCTTGCTAGGGACTTTAATTTGCATCCACCGTGTGTCCTATTGCTGGTTTGTGGTGCTTAATAAGTGACTAAAGATAACCGGTCTGATTGCAGTATTTCAGCTGGATTCCAGTGTATTAACTAAGGCACAGTGCTGCTCCAGTGTTAAGTTTGTTTTCTGGTGTTCCTGCTGGCCTCCCCTCTGGCCATGTTGTTGACAAATTCCCGACTAGATCCTTTAAAAACCTAAGCACAAAGAAGCCGTGGGGCGCGGGGTTAACGCGGGGGCCGCGCAGTGCTGTCAAGCTGCGCGCTCTGCCCTGACGCTCGGCTATTCTGTTTTTAAGAGGCTTATGCAGTCAGGGCGAAGGAATGTGCTTTCAGGGCTATGAATCGGTAAAAAGAAAAGCTATTGTGTAACGAGGACATCTAAAAGCTCTCTGTGCCAGGATAATGCAGCCCCCCCCCCTCCTCCCGGTTGACCCCGCACCAGCCAGAGATTAGTAAACAAGTGAATAGGATGGGTTTTTTTTGTAATGAGGGTTGTGATAACGGGTAGGGTGCTGCTGGGAACGTGACCGCACTCGTTTGCGCTTATTTCATATGAGCGGTAATCGGGCCCGGGGAGACCACTTACCAAGAAGGTACATCGTGGACAGTTACTATAGAGACAGAGTCCAAATCAGGAAAAAAATTTTTTTTTAAGGTAATACGGACACATCTGAGGAGTTCGTACAATTCTAAAATAAATGGTCGAGAGAAGTGCAGGTCTAAATCCGTTTCTTTGGTGTGTGTGCAGCAAAGGTGTATTGAGCAAACGCTCACATATAGTTGGACTTAAAGATGAAATAGTAGCGAAAGTATACACTTCAAGCAACATTCGACAGCTGACATCGGGGCGAGTTGTCACAATCCTCCCCCTACACCATGATTTGAGAGTTGTAGTAGCAGCGCTCTGCTGCTGAATATAGACTTGCAGTTCATAGGCAGCGGCACTACTCGGTTTTACTTCTTTCCGAAGATGTCATTTTTATCCGAGCTGTCAGACTTGTCAAGTTCTTTGTTCCCGAGAGACCGGAGTAGCAGAGAGCTTAGGTGTTAAGTGGTCAGTGTGAGAGAAATGGCACTGTGTGTATTTGGGTGTAAGTGCAATTGTTGTGCGCGAGATGGTGTGGCAATACTGTGGGGTGTCCGTGCTCTAAAGTGTTGATGCCCGTGAAGGCTTTTGCTGTAACCGCTGGTGGCAAGAGACGGCATTGGTTGTGGGCGCAGGCACAAAATGAAACATGTATGCCTCTCACCCAGATTCTGTCACCACCACTGTGTAAGTGTTGTGTGTTGCAGGGATAGGACATCAAAGACTTTGCAACATGAGCAATGGACAGAGGGACATCTTTGGCAGCTGCTGCTCTTTGGAAGGGATTTTGTATCAATTTCCACCCCGAAACGAACGGTGTGAGCAGGTTGCACTTAACAAAGGGTTTTCGGGAATGAGAGGAAGGAGTGTAGGCAGGGGGACTTCCCCTCCACCTAGGGTGACCAACTGGCATTGGTGCAAATTCAGGACAGTGAGTGTAAAAATTCAGGACAAAGGGTCAAAATTCAGGACACAAATTCAGGACAGGAGGTCAAAATTCAGGACAAAACTTCACGACAATAGGTAAGTTTTACAGACACATCAGAGGTCGCGCAATAGTATATAAGTAAGCCCAGCCATTTCCAAACATATTCAACCATTTGTAAACATATCCATCATGTATCCTTCCATCTATCATTTCACTCATCCATCCCTTCATCATCCATCCTTTCACTCATCCTCCATTATCCATTCATCCATCCACCCTTTCACCCTATCCATCTGTACACTTATCCATCCACTCTTCATCCCATCCATTCACTCATCCATCCAGCCATTTACCCTTTCACCAATCCAGCCATCCTTTCACTTACTAATCCTTCCACCCATCCACTTTTAGTCATCCATCCATCCTCCCTTTCGCTCTCCATCGACCCTTTCACTTAGCCATCCTTCCATCCATCCATCCATCCAACCACCCACCCACCCATCTACTCATCCACTCATGAATCCATTCATTGACCCTATCACTCATCCATCTATCATTTCACTCCTTCACACATCTATTCATCCTTTTGTCCATCTACCCTCCCTTTCACTCACTCATCCATCCTTATATCCACCCTTTCACTCATACGTCCATTCATTCACCCTTGCACTTATCAATCCATCCATCATTTCACTCATCCACCCACCCACCCATCATCCACCCACCTACCCACTCATCCATCCTTTCACCCACCCTCCAATCCACTCATCCATCCTTTTACCCACCCACCATCCACCCACCCATCATCCATCCATCCATCCATCCATCGATCCACCCACCCATCATCCATCCATCCTTCCACTCATCATCCATCCTTCCTTCCACTCATCATCCATCCTTCCTTCCACTCATCATCCATCCTTTCCCTCATCATCCATCCATCCATCCATCCTTCCCCTCATCCATCCATCCTTCCCCTCATCCATCCATCCTTCCCCTCATCCATCCCCTCATCCATCCATCCATCCCCTCATCCATCCCCTCATCATCCATCCATTCCCTCATCATCCATCCATCCCCTCATCGTCCATCCATCCTTTCACCCACCCATCCATCCCCTCATCCATCATTCCCCTCATCCATCCATCCATCCTTCCCCCTCATCCATCCTTTCCCTCATCCATCCTTTCCCTCATCCATCCTTCCCCTCATCCATCCTTTCCCTCATCCATCCTTCCCCTCATCCATCCATCCATCCTCCCCCTCGTCCATCCATCCATCCTCCCCTCGTCCATCCATCCATCCTCCCCCTCGTCCATCCATCCATCCTCCCCCTCATCCATCCATCCATCCATCCATCCATCCATCCTCCCCCTCATCCATCCATCCTTCCCTCATCCATCCTCCCCCTCATCCATCCATCCTTCCCTCATCCATCCATCCCCTCATCCATCCATCCATCCCCTCATCCATCCATCCTTCCCCTCATCATCCATCCATCTATCTATCCTTCCCCTCATCATCCATCCTTTCATCCATTAATTCTTTCACCCACCCATCCCCTCATCCATCCATCCTTCCCCTCATCCATCCTTCCCCTCATTCATCCTTCCCCTCATTCATCCTTCCCCTCATTCATCCTTCCCCTCATTCATCCTTCCCCTCATTCATCCTTCCCCTCATTCATCCTTCCCCTCATTCATCCTTCCCCTCATTCATCCTTCCCCTCATTCATCCTTCCCCTCATTCATCCTTCCCCTCATTCATCCTTCCCCTCATTCATCCTTCCCCTCATTCATCCTTCCCCTCATTCATCCTTCCATCCATTCATCCTTCCATCCATTCATTCATCCATCCATCCATCCTTCCCCTCATCCATCCATCCTTCCCCTCATCCATCCATCCTTCCCCTCATCCATCCATCCTTCCCCTCATCCATCCATCCATCCATCCCCTCATCCATCCATCCATCCATCCCCTCATCCATCCATCCATCCATCCCCTCATCCATCCATCCATCCCCTCATCCATCCATCCATCCCCTCATCCACCCATCCTTCCCCTCATCCACCCATCCTTCCCCTCATCCATCCATCCTTCCCCTCATCCATCCCCTCATCCATCCCCTCATCCATCCATCCATCCCCTCATCCATCCATCCATCCCCTCATCCATCCATCCATCCCCTCATCCATCCATCCATCCCCTCATCCATCCATCCATCCCCTCATCCATCCATCCATCCCCTCATCCATCCATCCATCCCCTCATCCTTCCCCTCATCCACCCATCCTTCCCCTCATCCACCCATCCTTCCCCTCATCCACCCATCCTTCCCCTCATCCATCCATCCTTCCCCTCATCCATCCATCCATCCTTCCCCTCATCCATCCATCCATCCTTCCCCTCATCCATCCATCCATCCTTCCCCTCATCCATCCTTCCCCTCATCCATCCTTCCCCTCATCCATCCATCCCCTCATCCATCCATCCCCTCACCCATCCATCCCCTCACCCATCCATCCCCTCACCCATCCATCCCCTCACCCATCCATCCCCTCACCCATCCATCCCCTCACCCATCCATCCCCTCACCCATCCATCCCCTCACCCATCCATCCCTCCCCTCATCCATCCATCCTTCCCCTCATCCATCCATCCTTCCCCTCATCCATCCATCCTTCCCCTCATCCATCCATCCTTCCCCTCATCCATCCATCCTTCCCCTCACCCATCCATCCTTCCCCTCACCCATCCATCCTTCCCCTCACCCATCCATCCTTCCCCTCACCCATCCATCCCCTCACCCATCCATCCCCTCACCCATCCATCCCCTCACCCATCCATCCCCTCACCCATCCATCCCCTCACCCATCCATCCCCTCACCCATCCATCCCCTCATCCATCCATCCCCTCATCCATCCATCCATCCCCTCATCCATCCATCCATCCCCTCATCCATCATCCAGGTACCCTTCCACCCATACATCCAGCTATTTACATTTTCTCTTATCCATCCTTCCCCTCACTCAGCAATCCATCCATCCATCCTCTCTCATTATCCATTTATTCAATCTGTCATTCATCCATTCACCCTTTCACTAATTCATCCAGCCATTCACCCATCCCTTCACTTACTCACTCGCCCACCTTTTCATATTAATTTTGAGCTGAGCCCTTTTGAGAAGAGCTTGCTGCAGGAGCCGTTCCAGGACTGGGACAGAAGCCACCCAGGGCGGAGACAGGATCCACCACAAGGGGGGAAGGGGGGGGGACAAGAGTCATCACAGGCGGGGGGTGGACTGGAGCCAACACATGGGGGACAGGAGCCAACACTGAGGGGAGAGCAGGAGCCATCACAGGAGAAGGAACAGGATCCACCAGGGTGGGCACAGGGGTGGGCATGCAGTATTCTAGTATCATCTTGGGCTCCTCGCCCCCTCCTGCACAAGACAACGAGAAGACAGGGTCTCTGTCCAAAATGCCACCCCCCACTGTGATGTACAGTACTTACAGGAGATACTCCCAGAGAACTGATTTAACTGATTGTCCTCCACACTTTCTTAATCAGTGTGGGTGCGATTGTGCCATTTCTTTATTTTATTACATTATAGACTGCATGTTTGAAGAACCAAGGTTTGCTTACAATTTAGTGACAGTATTTAAGCTCTGTGACCAGTGTAATCAGGGCCGATTCTAGGATGTTTGGGGCCCTGGGTAGAAATGGAATGTGTGAGCCCCCCTCTAAATTGCAGAGACCGACGCATTCAGGGCTGTCTGCATCTGAATAGATGCCCCTGCTCCTGAAACTGCAGCCCCTCCCTCTCCGTCACCTTCGAAGCACCTCTTAACAGCTCATCAAGGGCTGGAGGTGTGAGGGTTGCCATCCCGCTGTGCCTCTCCAATGCAGCGGGGTATCTGAGGAGCTTTGGTACAGCATCGTAGTCCAGAAGGGAGGTGCAAGCTGTGCTGGCGTTAGGGTGGTGGGACATATGCCCGGTTAAAATTACGGACAAATGGCGTCCGTTAAAGAATCCTTCACGGACAACGGACAGACGGCCGAAATTACGGACTGTCCGTGAAATTTACGGACGGTTGGTCACCCTACCTCCACCACCTAGACCTACATGAAACATTGAAAAAAATGGGGTCCAATGCAGTTTCATTTTTCAGAGCCCGGTTTCCTTAAAAGCCAGAGCTTCTGAAAGAGTGCTTTGGGAAGTGTCACAGTATTTTATGGTGTGCGAAGTAAATCAGACCTACTACAAGGCCCACACACCCCAAGCAAATTTTTAGAAAATTGTGCTAAAATTGTCTTAGATCGATTTAGAGAAGAATCCAAATTCACGAAATCACTCAAAACATATTTTTTTTGAATGCCCTGCTTCGGTCTCCGCCACCGTGTGACAGACTTGTGCTTCAATACTGGGAGGCTGTCTGGTAGCCATGCGCTTTACAAATCCATAGCATAGCAATTTTTCAGCACGTTCCTTAAAAATTTCTAAACGGCTATGAGAAACACAGGCTTGTTAGAAAACTCCATTTCATGTGTGTAGTAAAAAAATCCTGTCTGATACGGAGCTGTTCTTAGTTCCTCAGATTAACTGCATGGTGAAAACACAACTACTCCGCTATCGAACAGTTCCACAGCACAAAGGCTTGTTGTCATAAAAATAACTAGTCTTTCAATTTTACCCGAAGGTGCACGCTTGGATGCCAAACATCAGTTTGTAATTTTTGTCAAGTACTCAGGTGCTAATGCCGCCACCAATTTGCCTTGCATTCCTACATATCTCCATCTGCCTGTAACTGCCACAGTTATGTTCATAAAAGCATAATACTAGAGGTGGGCACTACCATGCCATGAAGGCCCACAATGCAAGGACAATTGCTGTAGGAAATCGGGCTTTTGATTGGGCAGGGAGAGGGGGGTGAAGACCCTTCTCAAGCAACAACCACCATTCTTGTCTGCATGAGCCACAACAAGTATTTAAATTAACCTGTGCTAAACCGTCTGGTAGCTTGTCATAAAAACAGTCCAGCTTAAATTAGCGATGGAGCGTGGCTCGGCTACATAAGCTGGATTGGGCCTCGTCTCGGCTCACCTTCGGATTTAGACATTTTGAAGATGCATGCCTGTGAAGGTAAAGTTCCGCAAGGCAACCAGTGGTATCCGACGAAAAGGAGGTGTCATCGGAGAGCCGCTGGATGAAGTTGTGGTGAAGATTTGTACATTCTGAATTTTCCTTTTTTGGAGCAAATCAAATCTCCAGCTGAGTGGCAGCTGCATGCGGTAATCGACTCCACGAGGCCGGACACCCCTTCCGAGTGGGATGGTGGTCTGGGAGTGAGGGGTTGGGGGAGTGATGGTGGTTTGAGGGGGATGGGGAGTGAACGGGGGATGGGGCAGGACCTATGTTCCCCATAAAATGCTCTTCTGTGCACCCGCGCATACTGTGATTTCTCCCCGTGCAGAGGCATATTTGATGCGCGCTTTACAAAGGCCACTGAGTAATGGGAGAAGAGCTATTTGCGAGGTGTGAAGAGTGATGGAGCTGAAACTGTCTGCCAGGGAGACAAAAGGCATTGTCTCCTACTGTGAAGCACTTCTGAAACTGGGCCCATTCCTTTCCCATGGAGCACCTGCTACTGGATTTTCCACTTCAGAAGGTATTTCACTGGACTGGGCAAAAGAATGGCTGGTTCACCTCCAGAACCTAGTCACCCATAAGGCATTACTTAAAAGTAATGCGTACTAATTAGCTTTGCCTTTGAAACTCAATTGAATCAAGTGCATACCAGAGTACCTGGTGGAGCAGACTGTGCCCTGTGTGTAATCTAAATTTGGGTCTAGGATTTTTTTCACAATGAGCCTTAGAGCCATCTATACTGTAATCTCAGAGTGCTCTACAAAATGTTTTGCCCCATCCTCTCCCTATTCAAAACTCCTCTTGTGCCGACACATTTACTCTAGGTATGTGGTACGTTCCAGTTTGTTTCACACGTTTGAATTAAGTGTACATTCTCTATGGGAGTTAACCAATTCAGGATCTTGAGTTACTTTATTTAAGTAGCATATTACTCTTGCATTGTACATGCTTTGTACTAAGTCGCTTCCATGTGTTTTAAACTGGCCACGATTGAGCAGTCCTGAGCAGAAGCTGAAGACAGTGTGAGTTTCTCACCGGGCCTGTCAGTGGGACATGAAAGTGTTCAAAATACATGGTCATCCAATCCTTGGCCTCTTTGCAGAGCGCACAGAGCAATAGTCATGTAATTTAGTCACACTTGTGATTCTGTGCGAATGTTTGTCTAAAGGAAGTTCAGTCGTCAAAATATTGACAAGGTGCAATGGCTTCATTCACCTCAAGACGACCTGGCATACCTCATGGACAGACACCTACTGGAGCCTGGTGGAGTTCTGGGAGCACTCTATAATAAGGTCAAACAGACTGCTCTCAAGGGCCCAACTTGGTACAAAAGGGGGTGGTGATGGACGGAGCATCTGAACCAATCAAACACTCACACCCAGTCAACAGATCTGGGTTTAATCCATCGCCGTTCTTTAGCCCACTCTGCCACCCCAGTTCAGACATGGCCATATGCAAATCAGTCTGACCCTGTGCCTCATGGGAACAGTCCAGCCCGAACTGCCCGAAGACGGCTGAAATGCCAGAAACCGGTCCTCGGAAGCTTGTTTCTGGTCCTGGGAAGGCATGGCTTGGCAGTTCAGGCTGGACTGTTCCCATGAGGCACAGGGTCAGACTGATTTGCATATGGCCATGTCTGAACTGGGGTGGCAGAGTGGGCTAAAGTACGGTGATGGATTAAACCCAGATCTGTTGACTGGGTGTGAGTGTTTGATTGGTTCAGATGCTCCGTCCATCACCACCCCCTTTTGTACCACTTTGAACGCCATAAGTTGGCAGGGTATGCTCAGACGTGAGTCCCTTGCTCACTTTGCCACTGGATTCAAGCAAGCCGGGCTGAAGACGGCTGAAATGCCAGAAACCGGTCCTCGGAAGCTTGTTTCCGGTCCAGGGAAGGCATGGCTTGGCAGTTCGGGCTGGACTGTTCCCATGAGGCACAGGGTCAGACTGATTTACATATGGCCATGTCTGAACTGGGGTGGCAGTCGGCTAAAGAACGGTGATGGATTAAACCCAGATCTGTTGACTGGGTGTGAGTGTTTGATTGGTTCAGATGCTCCGTCCATCACCACCCCCTTTTGTACCTCAAGGGCCCAATGGCACACACCATACAGGTGTGGTTCGAGGCACAGCGAACACTGGGCTGGGAAGGGGTCATAACACAAGCCACGCTGCTCTGGGACACAAAGAAGCTAGGTATGCTGCGGAACACTAAAGGCATTAAACAATGGGATCTGATAGGCATCTCGAAGGTGGGAGACATGTTGAAAGAAAGGTGAAATCACATTTGCCCAACAACAACAACAAACTTACGGTCTAGCACAAAAGGAAATGTTCCGTTCTATACTGATAAGGCATGTGCTCACTGAAGATCGCACCAGGCACACAACTCAGAGGTATCACCGTTGGAGGATAGACTCCCGATGGATCTGACAAAAAAGGCCATCTCCCACACATCGGAAAATAATAATCAACCAGATACCGTAACAGCGCTAAAGGCCAAGTGGGAATCAGAGCTAGGTTACTTAGATGAGACAGACTGGCAGGAGGCACTTGCGTCCCCCAAAGAGGTGGCAATATCTTCTAAATTCAAATTATTACAACAAAAAATTCTACATCGTGCATACTACACGCGCACTCTCTTGCATAAAATACGTAGGTCGGACACACCATTCTGCCTTCGTCAATGTGGTGAACCAGGCACAATCTTGCATACGATCTGGCACTGTCCGGAGATGGTACGGTGCTGGGTGGCGGTTATGCGTACAACCTCGGAAGTCACGGTTCTACCAGAACCAAAGAGATGCATTCTTAACATTTAGGAGCCCACAGATCTCAAACGCATGACTCAGAAATGGGTGACTGTATAACAGTGGCGAAGAGAAACATAGCTCAACGCTGGGGATCCCGACCGGTCCCTACTCTTTCCCAATGGTGTTGCCACATGGACAGTAAAATGGTAGTTGAAAATTCTGTATACATCCATAGAGGATGCCCCAATAAATGGACTCTGATATGGGGCAGGTGGAACACCTATCGTGGACATATCTGTGAACCCCCACACATGGACTTGCCGTTGGATGTAAGTGATTGATGTCACTAACACAAAATGATATGTACAGCACCAATACCCTCTGTTGTCTTCCGATGGTGGGCACTGTGGAACTTCCCTGGTAAACTAGTTGTCACGCGCTTGATAAGTACTGTAAAGAAACATGTATGCACCATTGAAAATTTTATTAATACCATGTTTTGTAAAAATATATTTTTTTAAAACATTGACAAGGTGAAGGCAAAGAAAATACGGTGCTAACAGGTGGGTGTATGTGTTGTGTGTTGGGGTGAATTGAAGAAGATACAAGAGTGCATTCAGGAGAGAGTGGAAAAAAAATGTGCTGAAGAGGGCAAAGGAGTTGTTAGATATGCAGATTTGGCAATAAAAAGGGCGCAAATGTCTAACAGTGAACACAGCGGGTGTGATTGAGACACTTAAGATCGCTACCCCTGTCACAGGCCGCAGTAAAATTTAATCAAAATCTCACAATTTCCAAACAAACATTTTCAATATTAATTATTTACAGCAAAATCATTGTTGCTCCTAATTTACCTTGAATAGCTAACAACCAATGACAAATCCAAATAGTCCTGGGTGGATTGAGCTGTACGTCAGTTATGTTCTATGAATGGAAGCAATAGCAGAATGCATAGAGGAACTAAAATACTGGTCAAGAAGGGCACTATGGAACTCAGACATTTAGATTACATGTTTAAGTTACTCCCTTAATTATGCAAGCCACACCCCTTTTTAAAGACCCTGACTTTTTAAATCCCACTCAAACACTGCATCCATTGCTTCACCGGTGTTCTTCTCCAGGGCTGCATGTTTCCCCTACTCCTCATGCTCTTCTCTGATGCGGTCTACTGCCCCCTTCTCTGCTTGCTCTTTTCTGTTACTCTCTTCCGGGGCTCCCCACTCCTCCCTCTTTTGTGTTCTGTGCTGTTGGGTTCCAGTGCTCTGTTCTTGCTCTTCCCAGTGCTCTGTTGCCCTCTTCTCTATGGCTTCATCCATTGGACTGGCCGCCCACTCCTCTTCACCCTCTTTCCTAGCTCTTTCTTTTATATCGTCCTCTTTATGCGCTCTTCCAGTACTGGTCACAACCCACACTTCACGATCTCCTCCACTGCCTCTTCCTCCTCACACTCTTCTTCAAAGGTCTCCTTTACAGCGGTTTTCCAGTGCTTTCCTCCAGTGTTCTCCACTCCCCCCTCCATCATGCTCTCCTTCAGTGCTTTCCACTGTCTGCTCATATGCTCTTCACCAGAGGTGTCTTTTGGTGCTCTTACCGTGCTTTCTTGCAGTGCTCTGCTCCAGTGTTCCTTGCTGCGCATCCTCTTCGGGCTCTCCTAGTACCCCGATTGCCTGTTTCTGACGGTGTTCTACTCCAGTGCTCTCCTCTGGCACCTCCTTATTGTGCTCTCCTCCTGTGCTCTGCTAACCTCTTCTCTGTTCTCTCCTTCCAAGGGCTGTAACTTTCACGCGTAAGCATATTCGGTAAACAGTCCAGGAGACTGGGTGTTCCTCTGTGGTAAATAAATAAATAATACCTCTCTTTTTGACTAGATATAACAATAACAGATAGCTCAATAAATAAGAGTCAAGATTCGAGGTAGTAGGAGTTTGCAGGTTTAATACAGCATAAAGGACAGGAACAGGACAACCTGCACAGGACTAGGATGGCAGCGCTGCACGGGCAGAATCGGCGTAACATTTAATAACAGTGCACAAGTATATATATATACTTAAACAATTGCATTACAGTACATACAATAGGCGGAGCAGTGGGTGGGGTGCGTAGCAGTCGCGAAAGATAAGGGTGAAAGTAGGTGTAACAGGAGGCGTGTACATAGACATGTGATGTAAACGTAACAGAATATGTCATAAACGGGGCGGAAACATGGAGGGGGCTACCTAAGGAGCCGGGACCTCTAACCTACTGGTGCGCACAAACTGACAATGACGTGTTACTAGGAGAAGCTGGGGGCTATGACTTCTGCGCTAGAGGGAGAGACTGAAGTCTGGAAAGTCAGAGCGACATGTACCTAAACACTATCTAGTATCTGATGTTTAGAGAACATGTTGATAGAATCCAAAAGTTATCGGGGTAAAAGCTAACAGATTCTAAGACTGGTGCATGCATTATTCTACATGTAGTGCGTGTTGAGGAACATTAAATGACCATTAATACAGTATTTCTTCTATACATGGAGACGTAAAGGCTAGACCATGACGGAAACTATTGATGCGATTCAGTAGCTTAGGAATGCAGAGAAGGAGGGCTGGACTGATAACTAGAATCATAACATACTCTTGGCAGACTGGCAGGCAGAGCCAGGCCGAGCCGGGCACTGTGAGGCAGGAAGTAAGTGAAGGGTCAGGAATACAGGTGGGGGCTGTATCTCTCCTCAGCGAGGGTTCAGGAGACAGGAGCTGAATCTGAGTCCGGGCCCTTTTGAGGCCTAGAAACGGGGATTTTACAATGAAATAACGTGCACACTGTGAAACGTGGCAACGTAACTTTACATAGGCCTAATACTCGTAGTATTCACGAGAACTGGAAACTGGCATACTAGAGATGGACACAACTGTAATTGCGTCTTTAATCGGTCATGGGGAATATATATGCATATTAATCATGCACATACAACATAACATGGGGAACACGTAGGGACACAGAACATGGCAAAATTTACTTTTCCACATTCCCTCCTTGTCACTACGTTTCCATCAGGAAACATCAATATTCATGATACCATCTATCATTTCATACAGTATCATTTGCTCGTCTCGAATTGTCTTGGAACGGGATTTAGGACGGGACTTGGGACTAGGAATACAAGAGGTAGCACAAATGCCGCAAATCGCAGGGCCACATTGTATACAGAGGCAGCAACTGAATATGATCGCTACTGCAATACCTAGAAAGGACAATACTTTCCATCCCCAGGCAGAAATTATACTCCAGAACCAACCGGACCATGTCCAGGTGCCTGGATTCTGGTGTAACTGATGGGCAATTTTATGAAGTCTGGTTATAGCTGAATAAACAGACGGCGCGTTATTAGGAATGAAAATGCAGCAACTAGATCCGATGACTCTACATGCTCCTCCTCTATCGGCCAGTATGACGTCAAGAACGAGACGATTTTGGAGCACGACAAATCTCATAGCAGATTGCTCTTCGGTTAGGTTACCTAGAGCAGAAGTAGTTTCAGTCACTACTACTTCAAGGGTTCTGGTCAATCTACGTATCAATTTACTATTCGAGACAGTACCTAAGTAGGGGAAGAAACCTTTATTGAGATCTATATATTGTTCTAGAGCAGTTTCAGTATAGTCAACAATCGGGAGGTCTCTCTTGTGTCTAGTATGTACTAGGTGGGAGTTCCTATGATAGTCAGGTGGGGCTAGGAAAACTGGTGGCAGTAGGAAGGCAATGTAACAGGTTCCCTCCCAATCGAGGGGCAGACGAACATATGCGGTCTGACCACAAACAAAATAAGAATGACGTGAAGCTTTGAAAATAGATTTCCCACTGTCACTATACTTGACGATAGTAGTACAATCACTATGTCCTACATGTACGGAACCATTATTTCTGACACATAATTCACCTTTGACTGGTAATACTGACATAGCAGGTAAGTCTGGAGTAGAATCAGACTGAACATTCAGGACCATGAAATTCGAAGAATAATTACCCAAATTGTAAACTTCATTTTCTAGATCTAACCCTGTTCTGTGGGGAAGACCTTGCTTGTCTGGAAAACATGTACTGTTCAGAAAGGACATATCAGTTGAAGATGACGTTAACGTGGACCATGCTCCACATGAACCGTTATGTGAAAATGGATAAGGAAACTCCCTTCGGTGTCTGGAAAGGGGGGAGTCGACCACACACCCAACAATTGGTGGCATTGCTGGTCTGGTGTGAATAATGTAACATGCGGATAAATGAATTGTTTCGCATAGCAAGACGATAAGATAGTTCATGAGGAGGCAGATCACTAAACGTGTGCTCTACTGTAGCATTAGAAGACTTATTTACATGAGAAATTGGAAAACATAAATGAAATGCATAACTCGTGCAGGTAACCATCAGGCTGAAAAATAATATGAAACTTAGAAAAACAATACATCGGATTGAGTTTTGACTAACTCTCTCACTATGGGGGTCTATTTCATACATGTCAGATACCTGTCTAACCGTTTCACCTAGGGGAGGACTTAGACAATTAAACTGGCTGACTTATTTTACTAGACCGTAATTTCTTTTTATACTCCTGCTGCGGAGTTTCCTCTAACAGGGGAGGCTTGGTATCAATGTCATTTGCGGGACAGTCCTTGAGAATAGTATCTTGGCAGTCTTTAGGTAAAATACAGTCCTTGGCAAAAGTTTTAGGTTTTAGTCCGTGAAACTTCTTGACGTGAGACAGATGGACCCACCCCTTACGGCCCTCCAACTTCACGGCCATACGGGTGGTCAGAAGGACTTGCTTCGGCTCCTTCCAACGAGGCTCCAGCGGACTTGAACGATCAAAATTCCTGACGAGAACAAAAGAGCCTGGAAGGATCTCGTGTGGCTTGACTTCAGTATTGTCGGGAAATGCAGCGGCAACCTGTGAACGACAAGAGTGTAGGGCAGACATCAAGGAAGCTAGGTAATCTGTCAGCATATTACTGGAAACATCTGTAATACTTCGGGGTCTAGGTGTACCCCACATATTCGGGGGGCGGCCGAAGACGACCTCATACGGGGACAGACCTGATCTGGAATGTGCGACCATGTGCATATAAAATAAAGCGACTGGCAGAGCAACTAACCAGTCTACACCTTTTTCTTGACAGACTTTGGCAATGCGGATTTTCAAGGTTTGATTATGTCTCTCTACGAGACCGGCTGCTTCAGGATGGCGTACACAATGGAACTTCCACTGGTACCCTAACAAAAGGGAAACGTGTTTCATCAGTTCAGATGAGAATGGCTGGCCGTTATCAGAATACACGACCCTAGGGAGTCCATAACGGGGGAAGAACTCACGAACCAACTGCTTGGCAGTGGTCGCGGCTGTGTAATCTGGGACTGGATATGCTTCTGTCCACCTGGACAAAGCGCATACAACTACAAGGACATACTTGAAACCTCGACATCGCTCCATCTGAATATAATCCATCTGGAGGACTTCAAAAGGGTGGTCAGGGGGCTGGAATCCACCTTGTTCCACCGGGACACTTTTACCTGGATTGAACTGGCAACATATCATACAGGTACGGACTTTCTGCTTAGCTGCAGCTCGTAAATGCTTGTTAAACCAAATGGTCTGGATACTGTCTAACATGGCTTTTTCTCCTAAGTGTGCTGGACTATGTGCGGTATTGATAATGACTTGAACCATAGAGTCGGGGAGAAACCATGTGGCTCTACCCTTCGTCAACCATCCCTGATCTGTCTGGACCCCTCCTTGTTCGGACCATTTCTTGATTTCTTCAGGAGTAGCATGTAACTGGATATCTGACATCTTGAGTAGGGTCCTTAACTGTCATACAAGTAGTCTGATCTAGAGTGGATGTCGGTGTCTCGTTAACTGGTATGCCTGGTGTCTGAGCTGTAAGCTTGGCTGTTCGATCTGCTAGATCATTACCTTGAGAAATAATGTCTGTAACTTTAGTATGTGCTTTGCATTTCATGATAGCAATAGATGTCGGTAAATGTATGGCATCTAACAGAGCTTGAATAAGGAGACCATGCTGAATCTTGGTTCCATGAGAAGTCATGAAACCTCTCTCCTGCCAGAGCACTCCGAAGTCGTGTACAACTCCGAATGCGTAGCGTGAATCTGTGTAAATATTAACTTTCAGGTTCTTGGCGTGTATGCAGGCTTGAGTCAGAGCAACTAGCTCTGCTGCTTGAGCAGACAGGGTGTCAATACGGTGTGTTTCTATAACTTCAGTGTCAGTAGTCACTGCATACGTGGCTACTAGTTCTCCTGTACTTGTTCTCATACATGAACCATCCACATAGTGTCAGGTCGGGATCTGGTAATGGAACATCTGTCAGATCTTGTCTTGGCTTAGTCATAGTGTTAACAACTTCCACACAGTCATGTGTGGCAGGATTCGAAATAACTGACGGTAACAGTGTAGCAGGATTTAGAACATTGCAGCGTCTGATTTCTATATGTGGCTGGAATAGTGTCAGTTCATAACCTGTCAAACGTGCAATTGTCAAGTGCTGAGTCTGTGTTCGGTTTAAAAGTACTTCCACGGAGTGTGGAACTTGTACTGTCAAGGAATGTCCTAATACTATGGAATCACTTTGTCTGATAGCTAGTGCTGTGGCTGCAACTGACTTGAGGCACGCAGGCAGAGCCTGGGCTACAGGATCTAATGTGCTAGAAAAATAAGCACAGGGCTTGTACTGTCCTGCTTGATCTTGTGTAAGAACAGATAATGCTGTACCTTCGCGTTCTGTGACAAAAAGTGTAAAAGGCTTACTGTAGTTCGGTGTTGCTAGAACAGGAGCTTGGCATAAAGCTTTCTTTAACTCATTGAAACTAAGTGTATGTTCAGATGTCCAAGGGAGAACAGTCGATACGGCTGCCTCCTGTGTCGTTAACTGTATCAGTGGCTTGGCTAGAAATGCATACTGAGGAATCCATTGTCTGCAATAAGAAGTAAGGCCGATAAAAGCACGTACCTCCTTTTGTGTCTTAGGCTGAGGAAGACTCGCTATTAACTGGATGCGATCGGGTGTCAACTGCCTACCCCACTTGGACAGTAAGTGGCCTAAGTAGATCACTTGCTGGACACAGAATTGAAGCTTTGAAGGGGACACCTTGTGCCCCATCTCGGCTAGGAAATACAAGACTGTAAGTGATGCTCGCTCGCAAGCACGTTCAGAACGGGCTGTGATCAGTAGATCATCAACATACTGGAGCAGGGCAGTGTCAGTTGGCAAGTGAATGTTGTCTAGTTGTCTCTTGAGTGCTTGACTGTAAATGCTAGGACTTTCTGTGAAACCTTGAGGAGCTCGTGTGAATTTATAGCTCCTTCCATTTAAACAAAAACCGAAAAGGTACTGGCTATCTGGATGAATTGGAACACTGAAGAATGCGTTCTTGAGGTCGATTACGGTAAAGAATATTGCCTCAGAATCAATAGCTGTCAATAGGGATGAGATGTCTGGAACAACTGGGTACTGGGGAATAATACATTTATTGAGTTCTCGAAGGTCAATCACTAATCGATATACTGGGGGTGCATTTGGATCAGTTTCATGACTGGAATGATCGGAGAATTACATACATTGGAGTCAGTTTCTACAACTACTCCTTGAGCCATGAGCTCGTCAATAATTTTGGATAAGGCTGCTACAGCCTCAGGTGGCAATCTGTACTGTCTGATTCGTGGCAAAACAATACCTTGCTTGAGAGTCACACGATGGGGTGTGATTTGCATAAAACCAACATCAGTTGGACCTTGCGCCCATAGATGCTGCGGGACATTAGACAATCTTGGATCAAAATCTCGTAATACATAGTGACCCTTGAAGTCACGTAAAAACAAACGTATTCCCTCTGGGGAACAGCAAATAACTGCACCTAGTTCTTTCAGTGTTTTAATGCCTAACAAATTTTCTGGACATGACTTCGTAAGTAATAGATCAGTAGTTCGGGACAATGGACCTACTTCTAGAGTAACTGGTTTTGAAATCTCGTTTACAATAGGCTTTCCTGAAAATCCAAGGGAAACATTTCTAGAGCCTGAGAGCGGAGCCCCTGGAACCTCGTCGTGACTTATGGTAGTCCTACTTGCCCCTGTATCAATCAGAAACTTTCTGTCTTTCCCTAATACTTGACTATGAACATAGGGACCTTCTTGATCTACAGGAATCTCAATGAGAGGCAAACCCACCTCCCTCTCTAGGCTGTTTCATGAGTACTGTTGATACTCTGGATACTCAGACTGTGCATACTGGTACATTTGCTGTGTAACATGCTGTGTTGCAGCAATAGGCTGCGGTGCTGGAACTGTCTGTTGTGCATTCTGTGGCTGAGAAGTCTGTGAAACTTGTTCTTGTCTAGGCGGACGTGGTCTTTCTTTAGTTTTACCAGTAGCTATATTGTGTTTCAGAACTGCACACTCGTTTATAAAATGACCTGGCTGTTTACAATAATTGCATGTCCCTTTAACGGGAGCTGCAGGAAGACTGGCTTGATTCGGACCCCTCTTCTGACTGTCTTGAGGAACAGATTGTGCAACTAGTACTTTCATTTTCGTGTCTTTCATACGTCTTCTCTCGTGTTCTTGCTCTTCTCTGATTCTATTCTGGTGATATTGGAGCATCTGTAACATCTGGGACGGGGTACTAGCTTGCCATGTACTTTCGACTTTCAAAACTCGATTCTTAACTTGTGGACTTGAATTCTCGACTAATTTAGTAACAAAAAGATGAGGGTATGACTCGCTACTCGTCTTCAATCCACTGTTTATAATAAAGCATTTTTCAAATCTAGAATAAAAATCACTAGTGTCTTCGTCTTGTTTCTGCTTACAGGCTGAGATTGCATCCCAGTCTTCCTTTTTAGTGGCTAATAATCTAGGCAAAACTTGTATTAACAGTTCTGGTAATTCTTTACATTTGTCTCCAAGACCGGTACCTGGTACTCGTATCTTATCTTCAGCTTCTAGAGCTGCCCAATCGATCTTTTTCTCTCCCACCTCCCATTCTTTTTCCTTGAGTTTTTCGTATACCCCTGCGGGCAACAGGACTTTTAACATTTTAATAATATCTGGATACGTGTATTCTCCCATACGGAGCATGTCTTTTAACTCTCGGTGGAACCCTGCTGGATCTTTGTCGTGACAGGGAATTAATTTCTTCATTTCTAAGAGTTCCATCTTGGTAACTGGGGTGTAAACAAATACTCGTTGCATTTCACCATCTGCTGTCCTGACTGGGTGTACTTCTCGTAGCGGATGCTGTCTGTCTATGTAAAACGGTTTACTTTCTGGAGGTGAGACATGAACAAAATGCGGGTTCAAAAACATACTATATTTATGGCGCTGTTCTAGAATGACACTAATTAAATCGGTACCTAAACCTTTCCATCTATACTGGAGTAACTCGTTCAGGACATCATGTAACGGACCTGGATCAGAATGTTGACCCTCATACAATATGATGAGGTGCTGGATCATATACATACCCACCAGTCGCTGCTCGGCTGGGGGCAATTTCAGAAACATTTGTGCCACTATTTCGTCTGGAAAAGTGGTAGAATCAGTAGTCCATCGGACTGCCGATCGGACTAGTTCTTGTTCATGCATAGTACTTAACTCACTATAACCGATTCGTGATTTCAGAATGTGATCGGTAGCTTGAAACACTTGTTCTAGAGAGCCTTGTTCTGGTGCTGGATGATGAAAGACTTTCTTGTGTTCTAGGCGTAAATGTCGGTCTGGAAATCTAGATTTACCTACATACGCTATTCTGGCGGTATTCTCGTCCTCTACCTCTTCAGTAAAAGAGTCATTTTCTTTCTCGCTTCCTAGAGCTTCACTACGTTGTTCGTGTATCCTTATTATTTCTTTACGAATTTTCTTGTACATATGCTCTATACTATTGAGTGTCTTGTGCTTACCCTCGGCTATATTATCACTCCACCTTGTCAGGGTTCTCATTTCGGTCGGATCTTTAGTCGGGGAATCTTGTTCCCGTATTAAACAATTGATCAGAAACTTTAATAGCATAAACTGGGTCTCGGATTTCCTGTGAGACATGACGTCAGCAATACTTTCTGGATCTTGTCCTGTACGAATGAAACGATACATTCTGTCTAGATCTTCTTTCATGTCCGGTAGGGTGACCAAATACTCGGACACCTGTCTTATACGTATGGAATATATAACCATGCTATCCTCGCCTGGGACTGGATCATAACAGCATTCAGTAAGAGCTCGCCTGATTTCTGCAACGGACTTAAATTTGGGCGTACGCTGTAACGCACGTTCATGTAACTCTGTTGAAAATTAGTACGTTTTGGTGAACATTATCTGCGCCATCTTGCCTCTTCCCCTGATGCCACACTTTTGTCGTGCGCGCCCGCCATTTTTTTTAAGATGCCCCGATCAGGACGAACCCTTTTGCATGCCGCTGGCCCCTGACATAGCCCTTCGCCTTCACTAAGCCTGCACGCTGACCACCCCCTGCTTGCACCTGCCTTGAGTCATAAACCCCTCTTCGGCGCTGCTCTGCCCCAGGCCCTCATCCTGTTCCCAGCGCGACACCCCCCTGCTTCCCTTTCATGATCTCCGGCCCTTAGATGCAAACCCCCTTCTTCCCCGTGTGCCCGTTTTGTCTTCCCCGTTCCCAGGCCGACACCCAGCTCTGCCGATACCATTCCTTGCCCCTCCCCGTACAATAGAAAGCTTCCCCCATCAAAGCATCCCCGGGTTGATCAAAGCCCCCACTCCATGAGATCCGATCAAACCCCCCACATTCCGTGAATCGGCGGAATATCCAGCTGCGTGACACTCATCACCTGTTATGACTAGGGTGGGGACTTCAACTGTAAATGTGTGTGGGAACGGGCCCAAAGGGGATTTCCGGGAATGTCTTTTCCATACATCAAAGCTTTAACATGAATGTGTAATCTACAATAAAGTCATAAAACAGTGTATAAGAGGCCAGGCCTCAGAAATGTATCTAGAGCACCTCAGAACGATACCTTCTGCCGGTTTTGTTGTGTTCTCCTCCGGAGAGAATAAAAACCTTGTTTCCTGCTTTCCAGTCTCCAGCGCCTGCCTCTTCATTGATTAAATAACTAGAGGGTCACAGAGGCAATACCGCCGGGCAAATATCGATTGTCCCCGACCCGACTCAGGTTTTAACAATTGGCGTCCCAAGCGTGGGGCCCATCAGCGACTCGTGGATCCAGTGGGAGAGGTCCCGACGACAGAGTGAACGACTGCAACGATCGGGAGAGCTCTTGCCCAATAGACCCTCGTCTGGCAGCCGATCATCCGAACTTCACTAGTTCCGAACAGACCTCTCTCGAGTGATCTACGGTCCTGACTGGGGACCATCAGGAGTGCCGTGAGAAATACGAGAAAAAGAGGACGATCGGGCGCTGGATTCGGAAGACAAGAAACTGTCCACATGGTCCGGGTAAGGTCGTGTAATCACGACAAGTTGCGAAATGATTGCTTGATTGTTTGATTGTTTAAAAATACTAGTATTGCTCTTTATTTATTTGGAGATTCACTGTCTACAAACGGAGAAACAACGGGCTCTCTCTTTGCAAGCAGTGGAGGATAGGTAGGGCAGCAGCCGTGCTTATTTTTTCTCCCCCACTCAATAATTACTTGAAACTGAACTGTTGTTCGCAAAACTATTGTTTCCTGGAGATTCCCTGTCTGCAAACAGGGAAGAGACCACCCTTTTTGCAGATAGTGAAAAGGGTAGGTAACGCAGATCTTTGCGGACCTACTCATTCTCCCCATTGTTATTTATTGGTCTTTTTGTTATTTTTTGATCCATGAGGTATTCACTGCCTGCAAACAACGTTGAATAGAAATATTCTGTCCAGTCTTTGCACCTAGTGATAAGATAGGCAGTGCTGACTTTTTAGTCCCTCGTTACGAGCCGTCCTGTCTGTCTTCTCCCCACTGATTAATAGCCTGTTTAGCCCGGACCGTGTATTAGAGGTGGACCATATAGCTCCACTAGAAGGCACCCCTAATAAGGACATGTTCATAAACTATGGATTAGTCACCATAGCCTATAATAAATTGTGGCACAGGTATACCGAAGAGAGTCAAGACAAACAGTGGCCACTGGCAGGATCCTTTGACCTTGATAAAATAGAAACGTTAGAAATAGCCCTTCGAAATAATAAGACAACGCCAATTATGCTCGACAGTCTCGGTATGTGGCGCAGAGAGGCTATGCAACGACAGAGAAAAGACGAGGACAAACCAAGTAGAGAAATATACCGACAGGACAACCCCAGGACACCGCTACCCACAACTTATCCCCCGACACTATGCAAAAGACGACCAGACTTAGGGCCAGACCAATGCGCTTTTTGTAGGTATGTCGGACACTGGAAAGCCCAATGCCCGACTCTACTGAGCGTGAGTAAAGGCAAAGGGCCGACAGGAACGACAGACCGGCAGTACGAGAAAAAGCGCGAGACAAAGAAGAACCCGACTTACATAGACAGACCAGACAGAACCACCACGTTCGATTATGCCCGATGGCACAGATTTCGCCAGGACAATTTCAGCGGCATGCTCAAGTTCTCCTAGGTCGGGCAACGTCAAGACGGGAACCCAGCCTCGTTTCAAATTCGCAGACGGAAAGAGATAATTATGACCAATAACTGTTTTATATTCGTCTTGGGTCTTTGTATGTCGTACTTGTACTGTCCCCCGTCTGAGTTTGTGTGTATGTAATGTACAAATCTGCGTCATCCCTCTACACGTGTTTCCGTGTTACTCAACCTCTGTTAGCAGAAACTTAGCATAAAAGCAAACCTGGAAAGAAAGAAATGGTAAAACAAAATCCGTAGACCATTAATGAACTTGAACTTTTAATTTAGCACAACAAACAAGGAATAATAACGGTAAACTGTAGAAAATGAAAGTCAAACAGAACATTCGCCCCCCCCCATTCTGGAACCTTCCAAAGTAGGGCAGGGTTACGGCTACGCCCAACCAACGGCAACCCATATAAGGCGGGCCCGGCCGCCAACTCTTGGTCAGGAAATCTTAACGTATGGGGGAGCCGGAGGAGAGGCAGGAGCCAGCAGCCCGGGCAGTTGTAGGTAGTCCCGCCACATGTCTCCTCAGCCAGCCGCAACGGGCCTGGATAGACTTAAGTAGTCCCGCCACATGTCCAGAGAAGAACGAGGCACCTCTTTCTTTTCCCTTCCGTAACAGCCGCAGCAGCTCTGGACGGCGGGATGTCCTGCACGTACCTCCACAACAATTTGTCCAAGTTGGGCTGGGAGGGAGAGGCGACGCGGACGAGCCTCTCCCACCTCCACCGATAGGAGGTCTCCCAGCCCCCGGCCCGACGCCGAACACCCCCAGTCAGGCGATGGTGCCAATACTTCCACAGCACCGAACACACCATGGTGGCACCCCAGTACTTGCGCAGCACCGAACGTGCAATGGTGGCCATATTTTCGGAACACCGAACCTGCAATGACTGCACTGATACTCGTGCCGCGCCGAATGCGCGCCACAGGTGGCCATACTCCCACAGCACTGAGCACAGGACCTGGGGAACACCGGATGTGGAGAGACCTTCATGCGGGGCGATGAAAAGGAGCGGCATGGAGTGCACCGGGAGAAGGAGACGATGCGAACGAGTCTCCCTCGCCCCCCCCCCAGGTGGGGGCATCACAGCTGCACCCCAGCTGAACGTCCTGCTTTCACACAACAGGGACCTCTTCCGTTCACTCCGAAGGATCTCTCCCACTCTTGCAAACTCGACGAGAGTGGCCCCTGTAGGGCCTCAAAATGGCGTCTGGGTCCGCTGGAAGGCGGGCCCCGGCCACTAGAGTAACTTTGACCAGCAATATAACTCGAACATTTGCCCCCTGGAGCACGAGCCCCCATCTCCGACAGCATCTCCGCAGCCTTGAAGATCCTACAAAGGTCCCCGGCGGAACCTTCGGCCTTTGCAGGCTTCCGGTAAGGGACGGCTGCCTTGATCGCCAACGAAACAAACATGACATTGCCACTCCTTCTGTTAGCATGAATTCTAGAACTGCCGAAAAGGACTCTGGTCCAAACTGCCAGTAATGGGAAACATTTTTCCCTGATGCTGCTTCCGGACTGAGCCGGCCCCGCCCAAAATGGCGCTGGTATCAACCGGAACTTACGAACACCTCGTGGTGTTCCTTCGCACTAAAATAAACTTGATGTTCTGAGATTTTATATGATCCTTTGTACACTTGGCTAGAAAAGACAAGGAGAACTCACTCGACGAACAGTATGAAAGGATCCCCGTTACAAATGTTGATTACAAATGTACAATGTATTATATTTTTTATAACTGATGTAAACCTCATTTACGACGCACACGTGCGGTATGCATATAGGAAATCTGATTACAACTATTATGATTATGCTTCTAAATTATGAAAATAAATGCCCCCGAACCCCCAGCCAATTAATAGACGTTTTAGTTTCTTACAAATGAATGAGTAAAACTTTCCGATGTTTTTATTGCTGCGAACGACACCCCCCACTGTACGCACTTTAGCCATTGCCACGACCGGCCAAATACGACCGCACCCTCATAATCCACATGCTGAAATGATTTTGCAAAATAAAGTTTTTGAAACTATGGACGGGTATTGCATGCTTTATTTTAAAAATGTGGGATCGGTGGGAAAGTTCTTTTCTGTGCACCCTACTCTGCTCTCTCTTTAAGGTTAAAAGAAGATGGTTGCCCAGCCCTGGAGGACGGATCGGATCGACAACACGACACTCCGCCTTCAAAGTACGCGACTGACCCATGAACTCTCGCGCAGAGGAAGACCTTGACTTCCAAGGATGGGTAAAACAAACGGTGTAAATGAGGGAATGTAAAAGGAGGGTGAAATGAAATAATGTAAATGTTATAAAGTACAACGTTCCAAAGTATCAGGGAACGGAGCTGACCCAAGAACCGAAGAACCTTAGAACGCCACAGCGTTGAAAGAGGTTTAAGGATCCCGATAGTGAGATACATCCTTTGACTAGATACCTCGCACTAAGCACCTCTGGTTTCCTTTTTACGTTTCCCCGCACACGACCTATATGGACACACTACCCCCCTCGACTCCAGAAACCATATCCCCGGGGACCCTGCCCCGAGGAGGAAAGACGAGTAAAAGGTAAGTAAAGAACTTATGAATCCATGTATTTGAATATGCGCGAATGCTGTCTCCCCCACCCCCTTTTTTCCTCCCTCTGCAGGTTACATCAGAGATTACAGCCGAGGTGTGGCGAAGATCTGAAGCCTTGCCATGTCTAATACACGAAGCGGACTAGCGCCGCAAGGTGGTGTCTAAGCACGCCTGCAAACTACTCACGTATCGAACAAACCCGAAAAATTAGCACAACCTGATAAAAAGTGATCACCCTTAAACCAGACCGGACGAATGAACCCATGTCACGTATGATGCGAAACTATGAGGGAATGTGTGCGTGTGACTGAGGCGTTGACCCAACTGGTCGAAGGACCGAGAATGCGAGAAAGTGCGACAAAATGGTACCTCCTTTCTTCTTTCCTTTTTCTCGAGGCACGTCCCCTCTACCCTGTCTAATGCTCAAACTGCATGATTACAAGATTCTAACGCAGACCCGTGAATGCCCTTTACTGTGTAATGCACTAAATAGCCTTTCTTGAATACACTGCCACCCTCTCTGTTGCACGTGTGCTATTTAGCCTGCCGTTGCTCTCTCTCTCTCTCTCTTTCTCTCTCTCTCTCTCTCTCTCTCTCCCTCTATTTTTGCACTCCCACTCTTCCGAGTGATTAGCCCCGAAATTGGCAGACTGCCACCCCTAGCACACCACCTAATTGGCTTCAAATACCGTCAGTATTTGCACAAAAACTTGTCTTTAATACAATCACCCTGAGGCCGCGTCATTACCTCTCCTTTTCCGCTAGAAGTCAATGAACCGAGGTTGGGCCGTAAGGGAAAGGACAGGTAAGACGACAGAGGTTCCCTAATCTGACCCGAAATAAGGGAACTACATGTCAACGGCTCCTATGGTATAAAACAAGGACCTCAGAATACGCGACCCTCCCCTCCCCGAATTGTCGCAATACCCAAACCGGAAAAATGATCACCCCTGTTACCTCCCCTGTATCAGCCGCCCAAAAACTGGAATTATGAAACTACCCCTCATTTCCGGTTGTGAGAGATGGGTCGATTTATGCCCTTACCACAAGTTTCCTATGTCCCTGGTTGTTTCCCATAAAACCCCTGTCCTTCCTAATTAAGTAATCGGGCTGTAAAAGGTTACGTAGGATCCAGAATGATGTTTTACAAGGTTAACAGACTAGTCCAAGGTAAAGAAATCATCGAAATAAACCCCGTAGTAGTTGAAAAGCAGGATGCATCGATAGAAAGGAAATGTTTAGCCATGATCGTCTCTCAGCAAAATACCTGTGTAGTACCATGTTGACGACTCACAGTACCCTTTGTAAATGTAAAACTCTAGAGAACGGCATATCTTTGCCAGGTTCGTCTCACGAAGGTGGGTCACCATCAGATGAACTGTCGTGACTGTAATAAATAATTGTAAAGGAAAGTCATAGTAAATCCAACAGGCCCGTCACCGGTCATTCATATGCCAGTTGTGAACACTAATATAACGGGCATTTTCATTCTTTGCCTGGAGCTGGGAGAGAAATAGACTTTTTGATTATCTTCATCTGCAAATTCTCTAAAGACTGTCTTTTCAAACTTGTTTAAGGGTACTGCTGTTGGAGGAGAGAAGGACCGGATGTGGGAGCACGAGGCCTGACTGCAGACTAAGGAACACCTGCGACATTAGCCAAGGCGAGACCACGACAGAAAAGAGCTGCAGGACGAGGCACTGTTTTCGACAACATGAGAAGAAAGGGTCGACCTGATGCCCCTGCTCGATGTCCAGTGTTTGTCGACAAGTCCCCGCTCTCTGAATTCGGTCACACGCCCGCCTATTTGAAGTCTCTCGTTCCCCTAGTTTGTTCCTAATTTGGCCTTGCTCCATCCCCCTTTTCCTCTGACCTACCCTATGGACTGTTTTGTACGCTCTTCTTCCATCTGAACTTTCTGACAATCACCTCAAAGGACACAGGGCGAAAAGGACCTTTCCGACCAGAAACGCGAGGAAAGGGTCGTGCCCTGCAACGCAGAACTTAGAACAGAGCTGGACTTGTAGCTCCACCGCCGGTGCTCAACAGCGCCAACGAAAGGCAACAAAGAATGATGAGAACTCGTTAAACTTCGAACATTTGACATCCCCAATCGCCGTTTCTACTAGACCTCATTTCTCTCCCAGCCGCCATTGTATTGATCATGCTCCAATCCGAACCTGATATATATGTAATTATTGCATTCCTATGACTTTCCTGCTAAACAAATTGATCAAAGTTTATCAAATAGGCTCACCTCCTAAAAACTAGAAATGTTAAAATGTATTGTTTACAACTCTTTTTCATCTAGGGTTCCTACCGTTTTCTTTCTCATGCCCACCACAATAGAACCGAGTAGAAAATGAGCCAGCAAGATGTCTTGAATATGTTAAAGGGAGGACTGTTGAAAATTAGTACGTTTTGGTGAACATTATCTGCGCCATCTTGCCTCTTCCCCTGATGCCACACTTTTGTCGTGCGCGCCCGCCATTTTTTTTAAGATGCCCCGATCAGGACGAACCCTTTTGCATGCCGCTGGCCCCTGACATAGCCCTTCGCCTTCACTAAGCCTGCACGCTGACCACCCCCTGCTTGCACCTGCCTTGAGTCATAAACCCCTCTTCGGCGCTGCTCTGCCCCAGGCCCTCATCCTGTTCCCAGCGCGACACCCCCCTGCTTCCCTTTCATGATCTCCGGCCCTTAGATGCAAACCCCCTTCTTCCCCGTGTGCCCGTTTTGTCTTCCCCGTTCCCAGGCCGACACCCAGCTCTGCCGATACCATTCCTTGCCCCTCCCCGTACAATAGAAAGCTTCCCCCATCAAAGGATCCCCGGGTTGATCAAAGCCCCCACTCCATGAGATCCGATCAAACCCCCCACATTCCGTGAATCGGCGGAATATCCAGCTGCGTGACACTCATCACCTGTTATGACTAGGGTGGGGACTTCAACTGTAAATGTGTGTGGGAACGGGCCCAAAGGGGATTTCCGGGAATGTCTTTTCCATACATCAAAGCTTTAACATGAATGTGTAATCTACAATAAAGTCATAAAACAGTGTATAAGAGGCCAGGCCTCAGAAATGTATCTAGAGCACCTCAGAACGATACCTTCTGCCGGTTTTGTTGTGTTCTCCTCCGGAGAGAATAAAAACCTTGTTTCCTGCTTTCCAGTCTCCAGCGCCTGCCTCTTCATTGATTAAATAACTAGAGGGTCACAGAGGCAATACCGCCGGGCAAATATCGATTGTCCCCGACTCAGGTTTTAACAACTCGACTGCTCCTAAACGTCTATTTGGCGGCGGGGTACCAGGAGGACCTCCTCCTGCGGCCCCTATACTAGAATCGTCGACTGATACTCTTCGTGCTGGCAGAGTGACTGATGTGGCGGGAAGTTGTACTACGGGCTGGACCGGGGGTACCGTAGCAGGTACTGCAAAAGGTGCCCCGGTGTCTGGAGGAGCAGGAAGTACATGATTTACAGGAACTGGCGGGACAGGATTTGCATATTCTGGGACTGTGTCGTCCAAATAGGACGAGATAAAAATATCAGCTGCGGTCGGTTTGTGACGTAGCTTGGTCGGAACTAAGGGTGGCGGAAAATTGCTGGATGCCTCCGGGGTTGCTTTTGGCAAGCCCTCGGCAAGAAGAGGATACATACCCTTAATAAGGGCATTCCTCTGTCTGTCTGACTGTTCGGTTTTAACTCGTTCACCTATCTCGATTAATTCCCTTTCTTGGGCTCTTTCTGTGGATTCTCTACTTAATTCTGACTTTCTGATTTCTTTTTCGGTTCTTTTATGAGATTCTTTGCGCCATAACTCGATGGCATCTTTCTGTGACTGTCTGGCTTTCTTTTTCCATAATGCTTCTTCTACTCGCATGATGCACTCGGCATCCCACGTACCTGATACGGGCCATCTATACTTTTCTTCTAACTCTTTGGTGTACTCCACCCATAAATCTAGATACAATATGGCACTTATGCCATGCTTTTGATACATAAAATGACCTGGACTGTCCCTAGGCGGGACAGGAACTGCTTCTTCTAACAGACCTTTTCTAGTTTTTAACTGACGTAATTTGGAAAACAACGGCATGACTGGACTGTAATCTAGATACAATACAATACACAATGAACACGATAATTACACCACTTTCATACCACGACATTGAAATACATGAATGACATTTAAAATAACAGTTCTGACAAAATACTACCTGGAATATTGAAAACAGAATACATGAATTTCTCGAGAACAGAACAGACTAGAACAGAAACTAGATGCACTGCTAAAACAGTACGAACTTACCGGTCTCATAAGAGACACGTCAGGACCCGCATCCACCGGAGTGGACACTTCGTGTTGGGTCTGTGTACCACCAAACCCACGGACCAGAGTCAATTAGATTGACCCTGTCTAGATACTACCCCAGCAACGGTACTCACCGGGCAGCAAGAACGGAAGGCCTCGGACTGGACTGGACTGCTTCGACGCCGGACGGACGAACTTCGGACTTCTGTTACGGGTGGGCCTCCGGATACCTCGGACCTTGGACTCTCGGCTTGGGCTCTGGTCGGGACTCGCCGCGTTCCTCCACCGCCTCGTCTGGATGCTGGACCGCAACCTCCGTCTCCTCCGTGGGCCTGAGGGATACTTGAAGCAGAAATATCTGCACGTGCACGGTATGGTTCCGTCACGGCTGCAGAGGATCAGGGGGTCTGCGTGGCTTCACCGGCGCGTGGGGAAAGGGCAAGTCCCTGTTCGGGCGCCATTATGTGGTAAATAAATAAATAATACCTCTCTTTTTGACTAGATATAACAATAACAGATAGCTCAATAAATAAGAGTCAAGATTCGAGGTAGTAGGAGTTTGCAGGTTTAATACAGCATAAAGGACAGGAACAGGACAACCTGCACAGGACTAGGATGGCAGCGCTGCACGGGCAGGATCGGCGTAACATTTAATAACAGTGCACAAGTATATATATATACTTAAACAATTGCATTACAGTACATACAATAGGCGGAGCAGTGGGTGGGGTGCGTAGCAGTCGCGAAAGATAAGGGTGAAAGTAGGTGTAACAGGAGGCGTGTACATAGACATGTGATGTAAACGTAACAGAATATGTCATAAACGGGGCGGAAACATGGAGTGGGCTACCTAAGGAGCCGGGACCTCTAACCTACTGGTGCGCACAAACTGACAATGACGTGTTACTAGGAGAAGCTGGGGGCTATGACTTCTGCGCTAGAGGGAGAGACTAAAGTCTGGAAAGTCAGAGCGACATGTACCTAAACACTATCTAGTATCTGATGTTTAGAGAACATGTTGATAGAATCCAAAAGTTATCGGGGTAAAAGCTAACAGATTCTAAGACTGGTGCATGCATTATTCTACATGTAGTGCGTGTTGAGGAACATTAAATGACCATTAATACAGTATTTCTTCTATACATGGAGACGTAAAGGCTAGACCATGACGGAAACTATTGATGCGATTCAGTAGCTTAGGAATGCAGAGAAGGAGGGCTGGACTGATAACTAGAATCATAACATACTCTTGGCAGACTGGCAGGCAGAGCCAGGCCGAGCCGGGCACTGTGAGGCAGGAAGTAAGTGAAGGGTCAGGAATACAGGTGGGGGCTGTATCGCTCCTCAGCGAGGGTTCAGGAGACAGGAGCTGAATCTGAGTCTGGGCCCTTTTGAGGCCTAGAAACGGGGATTTTACAATGAAATAACGTGCACACTGTGAAACGTGGCAACGTAACTTTACATAGGCCTAATACTCGTAGTATTCACGAGAACTGGAAACTGGCATACTAGAGATGGACACAACTGTAATTGCGTCTTTAATCGGTCATGGGGAATATATATGCATATTAATCATGCACATACAACATAACATGGGGAACACGTAGGGACACAGAACATGGCAAAATGTACTTTTCCACACCTCGCACAGGGTTGTAGCCAATGAGCTCCAGTCCAGTATTTTAAATCTCATATTTTTAGCAGTCTTCAGCCTGATTATAAATTCTCCCATTGCTGGCAAAACATGACCGCAGAGGAGTAAGTTAAAAACAAAAAGTGATGGGCAAATAACAACTGATCTGCACATGTGGGGATGGAGGCTGGGATTATAATCCATTTCACCTAGTTCCACAGTTTTCACCCTTTCCACTAGACCCATCTATGTGGGGGAGTTCTGAGGGCACGGTGCAGACACCACCCTTCTCCGAAAAATGCCTCTATGTTGGGGGCCATGTCCACATTTGTGTAATGTTTATTACTAGCTTATTTAGGTAATAGGAAAGCTGGAATTTAGAGGTTTAGTTTTCCATTTCCAACACTAAGATTTAGCCACTGGACCACATCTAGCAGTGATGCCAGCCCAAACCAGTGAATTGTCCACCTTGAGTAGGGCCCTGTCATTTTTTTTTTTTTTTATACATTCACTACATAAATCGGACCCTGTTTCGAAGCACCATTAAAGTTTGCAGAACAAAAGGAAACTAAAAGCATAAATAGATCATGACAACTGGGTGTTTTTTTTGGGCTCTGGGCCCGGAAGTGGCAATGAGGCAGTATCATGGTGTGTGCTGTTCCATTGGTGTCCCGGGAACAAGACACTGTTTTATTCCAAGAGATCAAGAAAAGAGGGGTGAAAAGCTCTGGCGTCACCTAGAAAGGAATGATTGAAACTTTAGCATTTGAACCAACTCATTTTATCAACACTTACAGAATGGATGAAAGTCTGATACGGCAATGAGAATCCAATCAGAAGCACTAATTGTAGCAGTTAATAGCTCGTATAATCTTGAATATTGAATTGTCACATGCCCTTTGTGCACTGTAGCCTTGGTGCAGTGTGCAGAGACACTTCATTGCCACACAGATTAAAAAAATTAAGGGGAACATTGGTCAGGACTCACTCAAGGCAGAGGCCAGGTGCAGGATTCAAGGTCTCTGAAGCTTGTGTCTTTAGCTGACTCAGGAGGCCAGCCAACTAGCCTTTGCAGTCACTATGGTTGTCCTGGGATCAAGCAGCAAGGCATGCCTCAAACATCAGGGCTGCCCTCTAAGGGGATAAGGTGGCTTCAAACATCAGGGCAGTCCACTGGTAGAATCAGGTTAGACCTCTGAGGTACAAAGCATGCCTCAAGCTGCGGGGCAGTCCTCTGGAGTTCAACACAGTCCTTCGGTCGGGTCCTCCACAGGTCCTGGAGTGTACTGAAGAGTTGGTCTGAGGGCCAAATATTTATACTTGGTGCCAACCGTAGTATTGGGTCAAAGTTCTATGCTACTCCCACCTGGTTCTGGAAATGGTCTTCCTTCTCCGGCTCAAAGTTATCTAGTGTGAAAAAAGACTTGTGTAAGTTACTTTGTAAGTGTGCTGGAGGAACCCTTTTAAATGTAAGTGGGGCAGGGAATAGCTCCACCCCACCCATCCTGACAGGAAGGCTCATCCTGCCATCACTAGTCCCCCTTTGTCTCACTGTCTGGGAAGAATACACAAAGCCCACTGCTAACAGTTCAGTCATGTGACCCAGGACACAGGCACCAAATAGTCAGGACAAAAAAAGTCCTCTTTCTAAAAGGGACATTTTCGGAGTTGCGACTTAAGCTTCCAACTTTCCCATGAAAGAGTATTTTGAATTGCAATTCTTTTGATATCAAGCATGACCTTTTTAAACTTTCCAGTCAAAGGTGAACACTTAATAAATGTAATACGGTAACCCAATGTTGTCCTATGGAAGAGGTAGGCTTCACTAGTGAAAAACGAATTTGGGAGCTTTTTACTACTTGGAAATGTAAAACTTAAAACACATGCTCTGTTTTTTAAATACACTGCGACCTGTCCTAGGGGATGTTTGGGCCCTAACTGTTATTACTTGTATTAAAAAAGGAGGTTTAGGCCTGGCAAAAGGCTTATTTTGAAAGTTCGAATTGGCAATTTAAAATGTCACACCCAGGCTGCATTGGCAGGCCTGAGACCGGTTTTAAAGGGCACTTGAGAGGGTGGCATACGTGCTGCAGGCCCACTAGTAGAATTAAATTTACAGGCCCTGGGTATAAGTAGTACAACTTTACTAGGGGCTAGTAAGCCAATGTTATCATGGTTTAAGGACATGGCACAAGCACTGTATCACTGATTAGCAATGGTAAAGTGCACAGAGTCCGAATACCAACAAAAATGAAATTCAGAAAACAGGAGGGTAAACCGCAGAAGGTTTGGGAATGACCCTGCAGAGATGGCAAAGTCCAACAATTGGAAAATTAAAGACTACCTCAGTAAAAAGGCAATTCTGCAGGAGGCTGTCGAACACACTTACTAGATTGGAAACTTACTTGCTCTTTAGATGTAGGCCTGTTCTAGCAGGGCTGGGGCAGAGTAAATGGAGATATTTCAGAACCTGATGTTGCCTTGAAAAGTTAAAATGATTGTGTGATTCAGAGCAGGTTTCTTTTCTTTTATTATTGTTGGTTTGTTTGTGGGCCGGTCTAGTGTCAAAGCACAGGGAGAAACGGACTTGGAAAGTAGGGACTGGCAGAGGAAGGGATGTGACACCATGTGGGCAGGAAAAGGTGTAGGTAGTCAGAATTAAGTTATCTGCTTGATAGGATAGAACAGGGCAGAAATAATTTGCTTGGAATGAGGGGAGAGGAGGGAACAGAAGATGATGTGATATAATAGTATATTACAGTGCATTGTCCCGGCAATAAGACTGGCCAAAGTAAGCTCCTGGGGAGGCAGAAGGCTGCCCGTCCACCCCTTCAGCAGTTTTTAATCCGACCTGGCATGTGATCTGTCCCTTTTAGATGCACCCACCTGTGTACCCTCAGCTGAAGAGTAAGTTGGAGGGTGTGCAGTAAGGCTGCTTTAACATAGATGTTCAGGTTTCTGGAGGTTTGGAACAGCTGTCTCACATTAGGTACAGTTGGCTTGGCCCTAATACTGCCTAGTCTGTGGCTGAAACTGGGCATTCGGCATTCAAGAAGTCACTCTCAGTTGCCGGCTGGACCTGGAGAGGCCTCCGTGCACTTAGCCCAGCAAGAGCTGGATCTCCTGGTTGGAATGCATGCAGGATGAATAATGCTGAATCCCACCCCATTTTTCTCCAGGATTTCTTGTGCAATTGCAAGAAGATGAATTTGCAGAGTCTAGCTGATATGATAAGCTAGATGATGGAACATCCGCTGGAGTTTTTTTGTTTTTGCAATCACTTCAGAGTACAATGCAGAAACCATTCTTGACATGAGGAGCCGAACACGTCATGCCAAAGTACGGACACACCAGATATTCCGCAGTTTTCCTACCTCATGTTTATAAAATCTTGTTGATCGCATTGTGTGGCTAACTTGGCCTCGGTCTCCGCCTCTTTCATACCATATTTCCACACCTTGTCAACCCCCTTCAGGTTGGGTAGTTCCATGTAGACATTTGTAGGATACAGTACATGTTGCTCTTTAAGCTATTGGAGAAATGCGTGTGCGAAGTCTCAGCAAATGTCTGGAGTAGTTAAACCTGATGATAGATGTTCTATTTTTCAAAAAGTTAGGTTGGTGGTAATAGTAGGAAGTTGTATACTGAGAAAGTATTCTTTGTGCAAAGATCTCAAACAGTCTTGTTAATCAAATGCCACCGCCTCAGACCCCACCAAGACCACAACCACCACATCGTCTCTCCACTGACCTGAAAGTCTGTGTAAATGATTTCCCTGGGCCACATAAAAGGATGGTGTCTGCCTCTCGCCAGATGGTGGACATTTTCAATATTGCTTGTGTTGGCCTGTTACGTTTCCAAATGACAGTTGGTGAAGTGAGTTTTACTCAATTAAGAGTCTACATGCTGGTCATCTGGTCATGCAGAGACCTTTTTACTCCCCCCGCCCCCCCCCCCCCCCCATAAACACAATTCTAGGCTTGGATTTTTTTTATACCAAAACACAAAACCTAATGGTGTGATAAAAGCAACCTCAAAGTATTCTTTTCTGGAGCGGAAGGAATGAGACACTTTCTCCTCATTGATGATGAAGTATTGTATGTATACCCTCTCAGTTAGGTTAATTATAGTAAATATCGTATGTTTAATTGATCTTGCGTTATCCAGATGAGAGGGACAGTGTAACTGACAATTTACAGTTCTAATCCACAAAAGTATGTGGTATTCGACTTTGAAGGCCGTTTTTTTAACACCTTTTATTTTTTACTTTTTCAGGTGAAAATGAAATTCTCCACACGCTTCACGAGATTGCAAGTAAGAATAAGATCTGGCGGTCCTACATTGGCATGGGCTACTACAACTGCTCGGTACCACCGGTGATACTGCGGAATTTATTGGAGAATGCAGGATGGTAATTACAATTCCAAATATAAATTTATAAAATGACCACGATGTGCGAACTTGTACCTCCGATGGGCTAAGAGGCATGGTTTGGAGTCTGCACTGTGACCCTGAACATTTGTGATGGATGTATTTGACAATTCAGGGGGTTAGTGTACCACATTTCAGCCGAGAATCGCACTGGGAGATTAACGATATCCTTAAACACAGTCCACGAGTAGCATTTTTGTGTTGGCAAAATCCACGTCTTTAGCTATATCTGCTTGTCTTGCTCTTTGTTGTGTGATATAATATTTAAAAGCCCTGGGAATTTCCTAGTGCGGTGCGGTGTTACGAATAATTGTCTGCGACTGTATTAAGATGGTAACATTTTCTGGCCTACACACTTCATTCTAGATATCCGGATTGCTTCGAAGGTCATTTATATTTCTTCAAGAGCTACAAATTGCTTCAAGGCTGATCGCAGTTGGTCTAGTCTAGCCACGTTGTTAAAAGTGGAATTATAGTGGTGTGATTGTGCCTCCCCCGCTGTGGTAAGAGAAGAGTGACCTTTTTAGGGGCAGATTCACATAACCTTTATAAAGAGTGAGGGATTCTGTTGGTAGGAAGCTGTACTCTTGTCTTAAGCTGATCTCTTTTGGTGATTGCCAACAAGCAGTCAGTTGCTTCTCCTCTGTTCTTTCTCCTGTGGTTCCCCTCTGGGCTGATAGCTTGTATAATAAGTGTGTTTAGAATTTTGCAATGTAATCTAAAATTGTCTCTGGAGAAACCAGTTCTCCTGCACCCAGGTGAAGTTGTTTTCGGGGTTTTGCCCTTAGCTTTCTCCTCGGAGGAAATATATTGTTTCTAGTGTATATTTTTAAATGTTTGGAAGTTAATAGCCGTATACATTTTTCCGAAACATCCATCACTTTTTAAAGTGTGTGGGCTTTTTATTCATCATGCAACCCCCACTACCGTAACACTAAACGCGGTAAATCAAGCACAAGTGCACATTTTACTTTGTTTGCAAATTCCATCATCGGGCAGGCGTTTCTGCAGATCCTGATTTTGGGTGAATCATGGGTCTGCGAAATTGGCACTCATATATATACTTTAATTGCACACTTCATTTGAACTTGGGGTCTGATTTATGGTTTTCTTTGCTCATCTGTGTAAACCGGCTGATACTGCTATAATTACAATATTATTCAGGTAGTGTATGTGGAGGGTTAGCTATGTTTTTTTTTGTTGAGTTTCATCAACATTTATGACCAATAGCTTTGAAGATGCTTGATGCCCCTTCAGCCCACAGCCGTATGGGCTGAAGGGCAAAGATGTCTGCTGTGGCCAGCAAGCTCTGGGTACAAGGGCTTGACTTCCCTCAAATTCTGTGCTGAACACCTGCACCTAAAGAGAGGCTAAGCAATGGTGGTTCATGCACACGTGTGTTTAAGATGGATCCCACTGCAAATATTTCCTATTATTGCAAAGATCTACAGCTTTACAGCACAGCATCTTGAAGGCGCAGCTCTACAGATCTAGAACACGTGACGGGCTAGTACACATGCACCACTGAAGTGCAGTGCACCAGCAAGCTGCGCTGGTGCCTAAAATTGTGGTCCTCAGAACTCCAGCACAGCACTGTAGGACAGCGTTTCAAAGTCAGTGGCACACCTTACATCACGCTAGTTGTGGTGGACAGCACAGGACCAGTCAGTCGATGAATTTTCTAATAAGTTCCCAGTCTGGTTGGTTTGGGGTTTGTCACAAATATGATGACTAAAGTTCAGGATTTAGGCTCATTTTAGACTATACTTTAATTCTTGGTACATGGTTGTCATATGTCATGGTGCCCAAACCTGGGACAATAGTGCCCCATGTATAATGGTAGTAACTCCTCCCACATAGTGAACAGATGCATGAGTATGCAAGAATCTACTTATGTATGGCTGTTTACAAATATATATTTGAAGCTGATATTTGAGTGTAAATGATTGCCCTGTCTGATACTGTACCTTGTAATGTGAGTTTAATCTGTCTGTTGCACTGTTCCAAACCTGAAGTGTTCACAGCATCAGAGTCTGTGAAATTCGTTTGACTCTAGCCTGACAGTGCAGTTTGTGTATTTTCCTTCTGTTACAAGGAGATTCAAATCGCACAAAAAACTGAGAATCTAAATGGAAGGTGCTGGGTGGAAAAATTAAAGTAAGCAACATGTAAAATTGAAGTAAGATCCTATGAAAAGCCATATGAAAGTTGTTTCTGACCTGGCTCTTGTGGCTTTTTAGAAATGTCTGGGAAATGTATGGTGAAAGCCCAATTTAAACAGCTTTCTCACTTTTCTTGTATGGGTGACCTCTGGATGCACCATGGAAGGAGTCCGGTTTGCTTGAGACACCATGATATAACCAGACGATATAATAGGTTCCCTTCAGAAACGATGGCGTTTTAGCCACTTTATGCATAAATTGTTATGTAGAGTGAGCTATCACCTGGGGGGGGGGGGGTGTATCCTGGTGCTGAGCAGGTGTAAGTCTAGCCATACATAGGCCTAGTGTGACTGCTCAACAACCCAGGTCTTCAGCTTCCTGCGGAATTAAAAAAGTGAGGAGTAAGCTTTTGTATGTAGTGGCACGTCATTATATGCTTTAGGAGCAAAGAAGAAGGTCTGACATTTGTATTTCTTTATCCGTGGTATGTGTGCAAGTAGGAGCCCAGACGAGTGGACATGTCTGGAAGGTTTGTGGAAGCAGTTGAGATTGAGGAATGCTGTCCAGTGCTTTGAGAGTATGGGGAAGGAGTTTGAATTGTGCTACTTTGCGAATGGGGAGCCAGTGGAGCTCTTTCCTAGGCATAGAAGATGCTACCATCGTCCATCCTTCGTGTGACCAGGGTGGGCTTGACTGTCTTCCGGGTGCTGATTGGGAGCTATTTGAAAATCTTCTTGCATCTTCAGCGTATGGAAGCATGAGGTGGTGACGGTATTGACTTTGGCAGTCATGTTGAGTTTGCTATTTATGATGATCCTGAGGTTCTTGGTGTGGGTGGTAGGGATGGATGTCTGTCCTAGCTCTGTTAGCCACCAGCTGGTGCCCCACAGTGATGTGATCTTCCCGATAATGTGTCTTGTCGGTGTTCAGCTTTAGGCAGTTGCTCTTCATCCAGTGAGTGTTTTCAGTCATTAGGCATTGAACTTGATACGAGTAATGAGTTTCTTATCCATGAGGGAGCAGATGAGTTGTCTGTTTTTGCCGTAGGAAAGGACTTGGATTTCATGAGTGTGGATGATGCTGGCTAAAGGGATCATGTATGTGTTGAAGAGAGTTGAGCTCAGGGTGTATGAAGCCAGGCTGACTGGGTCCTTCCAGTCAGGAAAGAGCAGATTGGAGTGCATATCCTTGGATTCTGATGTGTAGTCTTTGGATGAAGACGAGGTGGGAGGCTTTTGAATGATGCATAGAAGTACAAGATGAAAGCAGCCATGTCTCCTTTGTCCAGAGTCCTGTGAATGTCATCCATAACAGTGATGAGGGCAGTTTTGGTACTGTGGTTGGGTCTGAAACCAGACTGAGTGGTATTGAGGAAATGGTGGTTGTTAAAGTGTTCAATAAGGCATCTGTTATGGTTTTCTCTAAGACCTTGGTTCTGTAGTTGGCAAGTGTTAAACGGCACGCAGAGGGTTTCTTCACTAATGGGAGGACATTTGGATGTTTCCAAGCATCTGTGATGGTTGTGGAAGAAGTGGAGGCATTCATAATGGGTGAGTATGGTGCTGATGGGTTGCAGTCCTTTGGAGTAGGCATGAAGTGGGCAGGGGTCCGATGGGGCACTTGAGTGCATGGACTTCATAATGTTTTCTCTGCGTTGATGACGAGCCATATGTTAGCATTGATTCTTTGGGTAAGATCGGGAGGTGTTTGGTGAGCTCTGTTGGTCTGGTTGCGGGCTGAAGTTGCTGTAAATGGCAGTGATTTTGTTGCTAAGAATTGTGAAAGCTTGTTGCAGAGGTCCTGCGAGGGGGTGATCGAGTTGGAGGTGGCTGATAGTGAGGTGAAATTTTTCACAATGGTGAAGTGTTCTTTACTTCTGTTGATGCCGACGTTGATAGAGTCCACCAGTGCAGCGCATTTGGTAGCCTGAATAATTTGACAGTAGTGTTTGAGTGGATCTGAATGTGGTCCTGTCTGCATTGTTCTAGCTCATTCTCCATTTGTGTTCAAGTTGTTTGCAGTGGCATTTCATCAGTCTGAGTTCCTCTTTGTACCACTTGTCCTGGGATTTGGATCCTGTTGTATTGCTGTGTTTGAGGGGGGACAGGGAGTCTGCACAGGAGGTAATCCAATTGAAGTTGATTTGGGGAGGTTGTTGCTATGTTTGGGTCAATGGGTTTTGAGAGGACGCTCAAATCCTAGTCAGTGATGCTGTTCCAGTTTTCAGTTATGCTGTACAATGTTTGGTATTCAGGCTAACTAGCTTGCTTCAGTTCTGGGCATGTTCTTTTGCCCCACTACCTTTAAAGACTGATTGCCGCCACTGTTGCTGAACCCAGCTTTCAGAAATCTAAAGTCTGCTTTGGGTGCAGGGAGTGACTTTTTTTTCTCCAGGCCTTTCACATCCACTCCTAGTACACAATGGGCTGGTCCTTTAGTTGTGCTGAGTTGACTCTGCCTTTAGAGGCTGGCTTTTTGCGACAAATACATTTGGAAACATTCTTCCTTTTCCCTCCCCCCGTTGCCCTTCCAATGGGGCCAATAAGGCTGGCCTCACACTTTCTAGAGGGCTCTTGGATACCCTCACGGGTGATTGGCGCACTACAAAAACACCAATAACCTATTCTCTATTTCGACTGCCTAGAGCCAGTCCAATAATACAGTAGATTGTAGTGGAAGTTTGTATGTCTGCCCAGTTGTATTTGCTTTGTATTGGAACAAATATTCCACCAAATTTTCTATAGTGAATTTAACTTCAGGATGCACCCCTAGCTTTTATCATTACCCAATTTACATACTTTCCTTGGATCAATCTTGCACTTACTTTTTTTCTAATAGTTTGATCCAGAATGCTTGAAAAGGCCCGAAGCTGTTAGCGATTTTAGCTGAGAAAAAAATATTTCAACAAACATTGCAATTAAACCTAATCTGCCCTCCCCCTATTGACTGTTATAGGTCACACAAGAAATTGATCAACACAGGGAGACAAAATTGTATTAATATGCGATCAGTAGATCTCCAGACAAGGCCTTTGCTTTCATGTTATGGCTACTGATAAGCCCCCACTGGTCAATCACACTAGAGTTTGTCCCTTGAGCGATCCTGGACACAGAACCGAGAACAAGGATCAGCTGTGAGCCTGTCAATTTTGTATAATTCCTGGCATGTACAACTGATCTTTCTGCCAGTCCAATAAACGTATGTTTGAGTAGGCATAGACTGACATTTGTTGACTTTGCAGAGTGATAGCATTGCGCCTTCTGTTTTTGTGGCATCCCACTCTAGTAGTATGGCAACATCTTATTTCTGGTAGTTTTCCAGAATTTATAGGGTATCCAAGTACTGTGCTCTAAACATCTGCAGCTACCAGTAAAAAATACGCATGTACATAAACATGACTAGTCTACGACGTCCAGGGAGTTGGTGAATAAACTGATAGTTTTGCAACTTTCCCTGAAAAGAAGAGTGAGGCAGAGTGGTAAGTTCTGCGGTGTGGATTGGTACGCTTGAAAAGGGTTGGCGGTTGCTGTGGAGCGGACCAGTCCTGCTCCTGCACTTGACACTTAAGGCCTCACGTTTCTGCTATCCTGCATGGCACCTTTTCTTTCAAAGCAATTATTCTACCATATTGCTTTAATTGGAGATTTTTTTAAGTTCCTGCAATACTCTGATTACTTGTATATTTTGAAATTATTATTCCTCCGCAAAAATCCTTCAGTCCCACATGTTTTAAACTGTGGCACATTTTGGAAAGAAATGGTCCATTTATCTGGTCACCGGCCAGATATTACTAGACTTTTAATATTTTGCTTTGATTGCTAAATAGCGGAACATCTACAATAATTTTCGGGACATAGGTTAAATAGAAGAGATTAGGTACTACTTGACCGGCAACATAATGACTATTGGGAAGGAGGTGTTATTTATCCAGATGGTAACTTAATGAAAATCACTAAAACAAACCGCATTTTCTAAGCAAGTAGCCCAAAGAATAGCATCTGAAAAACGGATGCTTTTGTCAGTGTGGTCCCCAGTGTAACTTTACCACTCCAACTGATTTTAGACGTGGAATAGTCCCTCATGGGATCCATTGGTGATGAAGGACGCAGCCAATAGAAAACCAGTAGGATTAAAATGCTCTTGTGGGCAGATACAATATATTAAGGTCTCAAGCCAATGACTAAAGGCTCCAGGGGCAAAAAAAAGCCAATGGCTGAGGATGCCCCCAAGGCCCCTTAAATTATATGGTACATTGGTTGTTCTGAAAGGTGCAACCCAGTGGTGTAATGAAACTTGAGGGCCCTCTGCAAAGTACATGGATGGGACCCCCTCCCTGCCCCACAAACTACCCCTTTTGCTGAGGGGGCTGGAGCTTGCCTCCTCCCCCGCAAAACAGGGGCTTATGTTACGCCACTGGTGCAAGCACCAGCCATGTCAAGCCTTAACATGAACTCCTGGAAAATGCAAGGTGGTGACCCCTTCCAGCAAGTGTGGGAAACCCTAACCATGGTCTGATAAACGACCGACAACATAACTACCCAATACTAAGTTGCAGTGACATTGAATATCACCATTGCCTTAATCATTGACTTCACAAAGCTGGTTTATTGGGGCAAGATAGCAGAGCCCAAGACCTGGGTGAAAGTGAGACCCTGCACCCTCAGTCTACGAACAGTGAAGTACAAGGTCAGTCAGCACATGTAAAAGGGTTGCAGGGTCCCGAATTCAGAGCACTCCCTGCATGACCAGGGTTGTCACCCAGTTGGCTGGCCCCCAGAGCCAGCTGGGCATTTCCTTTTAGCAAGTTAATTTGCTTACTTGTCTGCCCACATGCAAAATCGCACAGAATCTCTGCTTTTTATCAGGGGCTAGGTAAAGATTTCTTCTTTGCTGTTTGACTGTCTGCTAATTCTAATTGGCATATAATGTCTGTAGTTTAACAAGTAAGCAGTTTAATAATGTTTTTGCGGTTTGCCTCTTAGAAAATACGGCTTGATCTGCTATTGATGACACTTTTTTTCATAGGTCAGTTTAAAGCACTTTTGAAGGATCAGGAGTGGTGTAATTCCCCCAAGGTTTTTTTGTTGATCCTCAACTGGACCTGGTCTACAAATTTACAATGCAAGCTGTACATTCGGCTTTACAATGAAAATGAGTCCAATATTAAAAGGTTTATCAAAGCTTTAAATCATTTCATAAGGCTCAGTTTGGCATTTCCATAACGGAATAACGAAACGGCATGATCAGAACAAAATGCAAGAAAAGAATAAGCAGAACCAGATATAGTTCAGCTCTAAAGAATAAATCAAGGTTATAATTCAAAGGCCAGACATGCTGCTGACTCTCAAGTCAAGGGATAGTTCAGTCTCTACGCGGATGATGTTATAGTGACTCTCGGACACCTTGTGGGCCCTACCGGCCTTCCTGGACGAGCTGGGACAGTTCATCAGATTCATCAGTGACATACCTCAGAGTGCAGATTGCCCCCGCCATGGAGGAGGATCCGCCAATTACCGCGCCTTGCTCCGGCAGGTACATACTGACTTTGCACAGTGTAAAAACTACCACATCTCAAGGCTCAGTAGGGTCGCATCCGTGAAAATGTCCGCACTGCCGAGGACTCTATTTTTGTTTCAGGTCCTCCATTTATTGCACCCACTTTGTTTGGGAAAGGTGGAGGCCACGCATGAACCACGCTTGCCTTATAGGGTTTGGGGGTGTTCTAGCCTCTTGCACTACTGCTAGAGATCGCGGGTCACCCGACCAATAATTTCGCCACTTCCGGCTTCGGGCCCATATATTTCAAATCACCATATACATTGATGGGATGACGTCGCAATCTACTACCAATAATTGTGAGTTCCTTTCGATTATTTTCCAGTGTACCCAACTTACCATCCACCGTTATGGGTACCTATGACCACGATGGATCAGGGAGCTAGCTGTAAAAGGAAAGGCAGCAAAAATACAAACCCAACATGAGAACCGGTAATTTATTTCATGAAATGACCACGGACAACTGAAAAGTTTTAAAAGCTTTATCTTAAACTTAAACTCTTTAGTACATACACTCCACTACGAGGAGACAGTCTAAAATCAATTTTGCAAAGAGTACATAGCTGCATAGAAGAACTATAAGGGCAATCATTTATGTTTAGAATGCTAATGCAACAGGAAACAAACTAAGAGAACTACTGGGCTAAAATTTCAAAGTTACTTTAGTGATATTTATGCGAGAAAATTAAAGACCATAACAAGAAGTTGCAAACTGCAATGGCGAAAATGATTTCTAAAAGGTAGGGTAACATAGGAACACGCTATGAAAATAAATGCATATGTTTCATGAGATGCAATGAGTTGCGGAAAGCATGGAAAACTTATCATGTGCAAAGATATGTCTTTATTGAAGCAAAGACAGAAAAAATAGAAAGGTGCAGTTTCAAGAGATTCAGAGCGATATTTACCTAGACTGGTGTGAAAACCAACCCTGGCCACGGGTCAGTTAAGGACAGGAAACCCTCAAGGAAGGATACCCCTCAGTGGACAGCAGGTGCAGAATGGACACCCAGGACAGGACAGGAAACCCTCAGATTAGGATCAGGACAGGACCACCAGGACACGACCAGCACCCGCAGTTCGGAAGCAACGCCTGCGCTCCACCCTCTCTGCAGCTATCGATCAGAACCCCGATTGGGTTAGCGAACTCCCAGCAAAGTGCTCCGCCAGCACTTTTAAGGTTTAGTAAAACCTTAGTCTATGGTCAAATTTCGGACAGAGTGCTCCGCAGCGCTCTGTATCTTCAAATCACCTATTGAGTGCGTTGGGTCAGTGACAGGTCAGCTATTCGGACAAGTCGGACAATTTCCCTAGGTGAACCCAGGGTAGATATACTGTTTTGGGACCGTGTACCACCCCCCAAATGTTGCAAAGTGTCAGAATCCCCAATTTCGATTGGTCCTAAGGTAGGATTGTGTTAACACACCAATCAGAACAGACTATTCTAAGGCCTATTTTACATTCTAAGGTGCCGCCTAGCAAGATTGAGGTTCCCACGAGAAGTCGCAGGGAATACAATGGAAAGAAATACAATGTGTTACAATATGGTACAATCTAGATGCTCTTGCTGGGTGAAGGTGCATGTTCCCATGCAGGCTCTGGCAGCAACCTTCTTTGGCTTTGTTTCAATGCCACCGTGCCACGACTGATTCTGCGCAGTGGTGCCCTCCAAGATGGACTCCCCAGCTCCATCACCCCTCAGTGCCGAGGATACATGAAAAGTAAGCGAAAACAAATTAGCACATAGAAATAAATGAACGTATTACATGTCATAATTTCGTACTTTAGTTTCATCATTATAAAAATATACTATGCATTAGTGAATGAGGGCAATGAACAAGGTCACAGGAGCAAGCAGTGCAAAGCTTCACCACGTTATCTAGAGCACAGCCATCTTATTGCTATTAAGCATGCGCACCCTTTCCCTCTCAAACTCTAACTGCGTCATACCTCATGACTATGTCTCACGCATGCGCATAAACAGAAATGCACGCAGCGGCCATTTTACGGACAAGGGTTATTTGTATTTGTAAAACACATAGGCAAGCTTCTCTACTTTCATGCATATCCAAAAATAACGAGATTAGTAGAACGTTCATTTGTTATGATGTTACAACAGGTTCGAGGTTCATGAATTGAGCAAGTCGCGATGCGAAATCTTGCTCTATCACTACTACTAGGCTGTGCATCTGCACTTCCTGGTGGAGTGAGGTCGTAAGGAGTTGGAAAAGCACTCGTGCTTTATGGATAGGGCGATAGCAGAACATCTGCGGAAACAGTGTCTCCACCCGGAAGGCCCTGACCTCATTCCCTATGCCTTTGATGCCTAAAATGGGCAACTCAGTTTACTCCAGGCCTTCACCCCACAAATCCATAGGCCACATGTTTGACCCTGAAGGGCTCCTACCTTTTGAACAACTTTAGCCTTCTATGGCCTGCCGGAGATAGGATGCCTGCGGTACCTCCAGGTTCACCACTGGGTTACCCCCCAGATTTCCAGAGGGGGCGCAGTGGGTGCTCACACCCTTTGAAAAGTGGCTACTGTAGGAAAGCGAGCGAGCATTATCACGGATGTATATGCCCTCTTGCTGCAATCTCAAACTGAGGAGAAAATGCCAGGCCGTAAACTGTGGTAGCTACAGTTAGGATGGACCCTGACACGGCAGGAGTGGGGGATATTTACTACAGAGCGCGGCATATGGCACACAGCGCAAGTATAGAAGCACCTGCTAAAATTCCCACGTAGAAGTATCTCACACCTGTTGGGCTACCCAAGAGGAACCCACTCGCTTTGCGTACTGCTGGAGTGGCTGTGGTGCGGGAACGTTGCTCCGCCTTATGTGGGCTTTTCTAAAGCTCACCATGTACTGGGGTGCGGTCCTGACTGACATTGACTAGTACTTTGACATGCAGATGCCATGCTTCCCAGCGACTATTATTTTGAGACTTTTCCACCCTTTGACCTTTTCCCTTAAGTCTCTGAGGGATCGATCCATTGCCTTGGCACTGGGAGGAGCACTACAAGGAATTCTCTCCCTTGGGGGGGGGGGGGGGACAGAGAAACTCCTGACACATACATATTGGCTCCACAGAATATGGTGTATATTAGGTATGTAACGCCTGACCCTCACGATCAATCAATCAATCAGTGGCACTTATAGAGCGCGCTACATACCCGTAGGGTCTCAAGGCGCTGGGGGGGGGGGGGGGGGGGGTGCCGCTACTGCTCGAACAGCCAGGTCTTCAGCTTCTTCCTGAAGGAGAGGTGGTCTTGGGTCAGGCGCAGGTCGGTCGGGAGGGAGTTCCAGGTCTTGGCGGCCAGGTAGGAGAAGGACCTTCCTCCTGTCGTCGCTCTTCGGATGCGGGGGACGGCGGCGAGGGCGTGGTTGGCTGATCGGAGGTGGCGTTTCGGAGCGTAGAAGTTGACTCGACTGTTGAGGTAGCTCGGGCCTTGGTCGTGTAGGGCTTTGTGTGCGTGGGTGAGGAGGCGGAAGGTGATTCTTTTGTTGACGGGGAGCCAGTGGAGGTCTCTCAGATGTCCGGAGATGTGGCTGGTTCGTGGGATGTCGAGGATGAGTCTGGCTGAGGCGTTCTGGATCCGCTGGAGTCTCTTCTGGAGCTTGGCGGTGGTACCGGCGTAGAGGGCGTTGCCGTAGTCCAGTCGGCTGGTGACGAGGGCCTGGGTGACGGTCTTCCTGGTCTCGGTGGGGATCCACCAGAAGATCTTCCGTAGCATGCGTAGGATGTTGAAGCACGCCGAGGAGACGTTGTTGACTTGCCTGGTCATGGAGAGGGAGGAGTCCAGGATGAAGCCCAGGTTTCGTGCATGGTCTGTCGGTTTGGGTGCGGTGCCCAGGGCGGGAGGCCACCAGGAGTCGTCCCAGGCGGAGGGTGAGGAGCCCAGGATGAGGACCTCCGTCTTGTCCGAGTTCAGCTTCAGGCGGCTGGTCGTCATCCACTCGGCTACCTCTTTCATCCCTTCGTGCAGGTTGGCTCTGGCGGCGGCGGGGTCGTGGGTCAGGGAGAGGATCAGCTGGGTGTCGTCGGCGTAGGAGATTATGCTGAGGTTGTGTTTGCGTACGATGGCCGCGAGGGGGCTCATGTAGACGTTGAAGAGGGTGGGGCTCAGAGATGATCCTTGGGGGACGCCGCAGATGACGTCGGAGGCCTCTGACTTGTACGGTGGTAGGCGGACTCTCTGTGTTCTTCCGTCGAGGAAGGAGATGATCCATTCCAGCGCCTTGTCCTGGATTCCGATGTTGCTGAGGCGCCGTACTAGGGTGCGGTGGCAGACCGTGTCGAATGCCGCGGAGAGGTCTAGGAGGATGAGGGCCGCTGTTTCTCTATTGTCCATCAGGGCTCGGATGTCATCGGTGGCGGCGATGAGGGCGGTCTCGGTGATGTGGTTGGCTCGGAAGCCGGACTGTGAGGGGTCGAGGGATCCGTTCGTCTCGAGGAAGGCGGCCATCTGTTTGTTGACGGTCTTCTCGATGACTTTGGCTGGAAACGGGAGGAGCGAGATGGGGTGGTAATTCTTGAGGTCGGTGGGGTCCGCTGTTGGTTTCTTGAGTAGAGCGCTGAGTTCGGCGTGTTTCCAGCTCTCCGGGAAGATGGTGGTGTCGAAGGATGTGTTGATGATGTCTCGCAGGTGGGGTGCGATGACGGCGTCGGCCTTGTTGAAGACGTGGTGAGGGCAGGGGTCGGTCGGTGAACCGGAGTGGATGGAGTTCATCGTGCGGATGGTGTCTTCGGTGCTGATCGGGGTCCAGGCGTGGAGGGTGGTGGTGGGGGGTGGTTGATCGGTCATGGTGTGCGTTGGTTGGTTGTTGAAGCTGTTGTGTATGTCCGTGATCTTGTTGTGGAAGTATGAAGCGAGGGAGTTGCAGAGGTCTTGCGATGGGGTGATGTCGTTGTTTCCTGCGCTGGGGTTGGAAAGCTCTTTCACGATGTTGAAGAGTTCCTTGCAGTTGTGTGCGTGGTTGTCCAACCGGTCCTTGAATGCTGTTTTCTTGGCGGCGCGGATCAGCTGGTGGTGTTTCCGGGTGGCAATTTTGAAGGAGGTCCTGTTGTCCGGTGTCGGTTCCCTTCTCCAGACTTTCTCGAGGGCTCGGCAGTTCTTCTTGGAGCTCTTGAGTTCATCGGTGAACCATGGGGCCTTCTTGCTGCCGGGTCTGCTAGGCGGGGTCCTCAGTGGGGCGAGTTCGTCCGCGCAGTTGCTGATCCACGTCGTGAGGTTGTCGGCGGCCTGGCTGGGGTTCGCTGAGCTGGCAGGAGGGTGCTGGCCCAGGGAGGTGGCGAGCTGGTGTGCTGTGATCTTGTTCCAGCTTCTGCGGGCCGCCTGTTGCTGGTGGTGGTGAGTCGTCGTTCTCTTGAAGGTGAAGTGGACGCAGCTGTGGTCCGTCCATTGAAGCTCAGTGGCGTGGCTGAAGTCGATGTCTGTGCTGGACGAGAAGACTGCGTCGAGTGTGTGTCCGGCGAGATGGGTGGGGGTGGACACCAGTTGCTTGAGTCCCAGGTTGGCGAGGTTGTCGAGCAGGGTGCTGGTGTTGCGGTCGTTGTTGTTCTCCAGGTGGAAGTTGAGGTCCCCCAGGAGGATGTAGTCGGCGGAGGGGAGGGCGTGCGGGCTGACGAAGTCGGCGATGTCCTCGCTGAATTGTGTGCGTGGTCCAGGGGGTCGGTAGATCAGGGTGCCTCTGAGGGTGGTGTTCGGGTTGGTGTGGATCTGGAAATGCAGGTGTTCGGCGCTGGTCAGGGTGTTGTCGGTGCTGGTCGTGAGGCGGATGGTGCTCCTGTGGACGATGGCGATGCCTCCTCCCATCTGGTTGGCGTTTCGGTCCCTCCGGACGATCTTGTAGCCCTCTGGGATAGCGATGGCGATGTCTGGAGCTGAGGAGGTGTTCATCCAGGTCTCCGTGAGGAAGGCAACGTCAGGGGCTGTGGCGTCTAGGAGGTTCCAGAGTTCGATGGCGTGTCTGTGGACGGAGCGGGTGTTGAGCAGGATGCACTTGAGGTGGGTGCTGCTGGAGTTCGACTTGGCGGGTGTTGGTGCGAGGCAGGTCCGGATGCAGGAGAACTTGCAGGCGTGGCAGCTGAAGGGTCCCTGGGTGCGTCGTGGTGTGGCTTGGTGGCACTCTGGGCGTCGGCCGGTGTTGAGTGCGCTGAGGGTGGCGGCTGAGTACGTCCTGCGGGTCGGTCGGGATCTTCGAGGTCCAGGGGTCCTGGCGCTGGTCGCGATCCGTTCGCGGACGGGCGCAGACGGGCTTACCTTTGGCGCGCCTTCGGCGCGCCCGCTGCGCGTGACCGCTGCGCGTTCGCACGGTCACCATTTAAGGCGAAGTGCGCGGGTGGGCGGAGCAGCTGGGAGGCGGGAGCGGGGAGGGTTACAGAAGAGAAAAAAGGGGCGGGGACAGGCGGCGGTGGCGGGAAGGGAGGGCGGAGGGCGGCGGACAGCAAGGAAGGAGAGCCAGAAACACGGGCAAAATGTGATTTAAAGAAAACAGGCACAATTCTACGACAAAACAAGGGAAAAAAGGGGAAAAGAAGAAGTTACACGGATTTAAACAAAACAGGCACAACTACTTGACAAAACAAGGGAAAAAAGAAGATACACGAAGTTTAGCAAAACAGGCACAAATGCTCGACAAAACCAGGGAAAACAATCCCCGCAGCGGAGGCAGCCGGCAACCGGCAAACGAGGCAGCAGCGAGGCAGAGGGCAGGCAGGGGGCACACGCAGCAGCTGGTGGCCACGATGACCCATCAGCTAGCTCCCTACAGAGAGCTGTGGCTACCCTACATCACACTGCTCTCGGTGGAATTGTACAAATTACCGTGTCTCAAATAGAAGTAACTAGGCCTGCTGCAACTGACAGACTGAGGATAGTATTCAACAAGGAGGGGGGGGGGGTGGTGGAGACGACCGGGCCCAAGATACAGGAGGATCGCAAGACTTAAGTGAAGCATTGCGGATTGAGTACAGGGACGTTGAGTTGGGGGGTGGAGCAGTTGAGGTTTTTTTTCTGGTTGTTTTTATTTTTCTCATTTCTATGCGAGCCCCAGTTAACGAGTCTTTCAGCGGCTGCATTTATGTATCATTAGCACCAAAATGTTAATAACCATAAGTCAAGGGAGAATGAGCCCATAACACCCCCAAGAATAGGCTTCTTTCTATAATACAACATACAATAAGAGTCAACATTTAGTAAGTAAATCTGTGTAAGAATCCCATGATTCTAACTAATCGCATTTAAAAAAACAGTAGTTATTTTGTTCATTTTCTCAACATTATTCCAGATTCACACAAGCTAGTTTCTCAATAGCTAGTCCGAATTGTGTTACTTAATATACAATGACAAGTTCTAATGAGAATCACACCACGGTCCCAGTTGGTGAGTCCTTTAAACAATTCACTTTGTTACACTTTGCAGGACTCTAAAGAAATATCCTTGTAAAAAAGGCAAATAGAGATGTAATGTCTCTTAGCATGTTGGGCATCCACTGGATAAAGCATTGGCAAACCCAACTGGTCTGGTTATTTTAGAAGTGAAAGTGCTTCATTGTTGAGTCTGTGTGGATGCGACTGAATAGGCAGATGGTTGAATAAGTGCTGCATGCATGGCCGAGTGGATAGCTGGATGAGTGGAGTACATTGGTGTAACCGGCCAGCACGAATGCATCACATGGTACTAGTGATGCCAAGAATTAGCAATAGGTCTGGGCCAGTAGAAAGGTGCCCTTGGGTTGGAGCAGCTCAAGCATCCGATCCCACTGAGACTCCAGGATGGCCAGAACAGCTTCTATCATCACACTGACTTCAATTAACCACTTTGTCTCGCAGACCACCTCTCTGCACCCTATGTGTGTGCAGTCAGGACGCTTGAACCGCTGCTGCAGGTAAAGATGAATAGTGCACTGCAACTCGCCCACTGACAGGCAGGTCTATAGAAGTGTCCCTAGGCAAACAGCCAATCCAAGGTCTCCATGAGTTGCTCCCCTGATGGCTGAACATGTTGCCACCTGATTGGTGGTTTGTGAGTGTCTGAGTTACGACTGACACTTTGGTCAGAGGAAAAACACTAGCCTTTTGTATGTGGTTTAAGGCTCTGGATCAGCCACAAGATGGCACTTACAAAACATTCTGTAAAGTCAAATGTATTCTTTAACACTGCAAATCTACCTTTTAGTTGCGTGAATAGTTTAGATAACTCCAGAGAAATTGTGATGTTTTTGTCTTATATTTGTTGCTTCAAAAAAATTTTTTTTTTTTTTTTTACAGTTTGTATTTCATATTCTTAGAGCAAACTGACATTGTTACATTTCCGATAAGTTCAGTACATTGCGTTTTACTGGCATATGTCTAAGTCATATTTTTCATCTGAGTTCATTGTAGTATATAGTATTTGTCATACAAAGTTCTCATTGTTCCTATTGTACACAACTTTTAGCAACTGTTTCAAACCGATGCTACAACCCCTTCACGAATGTATTACTCAACACTTAAGCATTATGCTCCTCTCCTCCCTCCATTCCGTCCAACTCTCCTAGGTGAACTATTTAGTGTTTTGCACTGTGTTCCAAAGCTTGCGTTTCGTACGTGAGGCATTGCATTGTGAGGTCACTAAACGTAATCTCAAGTTGGTCTCAATTTTGGGTCGCGTAACATTTTTATAACCCTATTTCATCACCCTTACCCCAGATAGGCAGCAACCATCTCTATCCATGGGTCCACTGTAGTTTTTTTATGTTGCAGCCCCCTGTTCTTCTGCTCGCATGGCAACTCCCTGTGCAGTAGCAAAGTTCTCTACGGCTTACTTTCACCTAATGTGCGGTGGACCGTCTGGTGATGATAGCCAGTGTTGTAGTAGGTCTCTGCAGGCCACCACCCGTGCTAAATCTAAAAATCTATTAGTTTTTTCTCGGATCTTTGAGCATACAATCTTAACCAACATATTTCCATTTTTAGTAAACTACGCCCACCAACTGTGCATTCCTTGTCATCCACAACTTTCATGAATTAATAAATAAATGATGGGATTGGTAGAGTGCACGGCTACTAATAGTGTTCCGGTGCTAGGCATAAAGCTGAAAGGGAGGGGAGAACCAATTTAGTATTTACACAGGTGGGTTTTCAATTGTTTGCGGAAAATCTTTTTGTTGGGGATACATCTGAGGGGCATAGGGAGTTTATTCCATTGTGTGGCTGCCAGTACTGAGCAGACCAAGCTGCTCCATTTCCTTTGTCTACTAAATGGAATGGACAACAGATGAAGCAATTGTTTCCTCAAGGATCTTTTAGGGTAGTAGGGCGTCAGTTTGTCCCATAGGTATTTAGGACCTATCCTCTAGAAGGCCGTATGCGCCACTGTGCGTGCTTTAAAATTGACTCTTCACTGGAAGCCCATTTAGCTGGGTACTGGGATATCGAAGCATGTTTAGGAAGGTTAAACAAGAGGCGGACAGTCATGTTTTGAACCTTTTTGTAGTTTCTGAATGAGGTGGTCTGGGATTCCTATGTATAAGAGTTATCATAGTAGTCTGAATGGGATCAAAGCGTGTACCACAGTTTTCTGGGCTTCCCATGGCAGGAGTTTGAGGAATTTCTTTAACATCTTAAGAATCCAGGAAGCAGTTTTAACCACAGATGAGATCTAGGGTTTGAGGGATAGGTCTGTATCAATAAGAACTCCTGGGTTTCTTGCCACTACGGCTGGGGGAAGGAGGTGCCATGCAGTTGGTTGCCCGAGCCTTAGACTAGCCGGGCGTGGGGTTGTTACCAAACAGCAGGACCTCGGTTTTATCAGGGTTGTATTGAAGGGAATTTGCTTTCAGCCATCCCATCACAGCTGTCACAGGCAGCAAATTTTACTTTTATCGGACTCGTAGGTCAGCAGAAGTTAAATATCGTCTGCATACGAGACTACATGGATGCCTAAAAAGTCGATTAGGTATGCCAGCCGTGTCCTATAAATATTAAAAAGTGTGGGGCTCAGTGCTGAGCCCTGAGGTATTCCATACTTGAGTTTTTTGGTGTCTGAATAGTAGAGTTTGAGCCAAAGTGCCTGCTCCTTATCCTCTAGTAAGAACCTCAGCCATGTCCAAGCCTTCCCCTGAACCCCAATATGGGTGAGTAAGTGAAGCAAGATAATTTGAGATTGTGTCAAATGCCACTAAGAGGTATATTAGAATTAGTGCGGCAGTGTGACCCTGAGGAGAGCAGTCCTGAGCTAGTTGCTGTGTAGAAGCTGGTCCCCACTCTTATCTTGCCTCATGGAAGGTTGGGCCATCCTTTCAGGCTCCAACACTACTTTTTCACCCTGTGCTCTAGTTTGTGCTCTTGTTTTCACACAAAGTATCTCCGAGATTTGCAGCATGGCTGCATGGGTTTTCAACTCTACCTCAGCCCATGCTGAGGTCTCCAGGTCATTTCCAAGCAGACAGGCAGCTGGATGTTTTGGCGCTACCACTACCTGCTTCAGGCCAGTTACCTCCCAGGAATGTGACCATGACCATGTAATGCTCTGTTGTGACACTTTCAGCGTTAGTGACTGGATAGGTTTTTCTAGTCCGGTATTGTCCTGGGGAAAACAGTGCGATTCGCACCATAGTGACACTGGCACCTGTATCCCTCAAGGCTTCTATCCTAGCCCCATTCACTAAGGAGTATTGCAGTATTTTTTATGCTAGGGGTCCAGACAGCTGAAGTGGCCAACTCACCCTCCCCTTCAGAAACTAGAACAGCTTCAGTGAGAATTACAATTGAGGGTGGGGTCGCACACTACTCACACACCAGCGGTATCGCCCCTAAGGACAGTGGTCAATGTAGTTACGTGTTCCGCGATGCATCTTCTTTCGATTATCTGCTATCTTCGCTATCTTCGCCATCCCTGGACACGTGTTTCGGGGTATCACCCCTCGTCAGCAGGGATAGGCCGTGTTCTGGGGTTGCCGGTGGCTGCCAAATATCTGCGAGGTTTAGTACCACTCAGGCGCGCAGGTGCGGGGTCCCAGGCTCGTCAGCCAACTGCTCGAGGGAGCTTTAACATTACAATTGGGGTTGGGGTCGCACACTACTCACACACCAGCGGTATCGCCCCTAAGGACTGTGGTCAATGTAGTTACGTGTTCCGCGATGCATCTTCTTTCGATTATCTGCTATCTTCGCCATCCCTGGACACGTCTTGGTGAAGAGTCTTTTTTTCGTTGACTGTTCTTTTCTGTCTATCGTCAGTTCCTATCCTGAGAGATAGTCCTCTTTCTATTACGTTTACACCCTTGCGCTAGTAAACAGAGGGCCAGCGTCCTTCCCGGTTGAACGTGGTCTCTGCGGTAGCCCGCGGAGCGTGAATCTTTTCACCTGTCTGTAAGTAACCTACACGGGACTTTACTAGATTTCTGACCTAGCATGCGACACTTATGCACTGATTTCTACATTTTTTTGGGCTTCGACCTTTGTTTACATTTACGCACGTTTTCTATGGTAATTTGTAGCATTTGGGCGTATACACCCTTCTTTCCACCTTTTTGAGCACAGCACGATATTATCGGTAATCACTTGCTTTCGTTTTTCACGTTGGGTTCCACACTTGCGGAGGTGTGGTTTCCGCGGGTGAAGGTGCGCTTCCGTTTTATTTTTACCTGGTTCTTTATGCACTTGGATTCTTCACGAGCACTAGATACTGTGTATATTTTTTGATTCCATACTGCTGTGTACTTGAATAGTTTTTATTTTGGATTGTTTTGTAGAATAATCCCCTGAAGAAGGGCGTTGCCCGAAATGCATCGGGATATGTGATCATCGTTTAAAGCTGTTTTCAATGTTGGGGATATATGATTGAATATATTACCTTCTGATTGATGATTCAACACCTTTAACACCTTTGGAAAAATAAATAACTTGAACTTTGGATGAACTTTTTGGCATGATTTACCACACGACATATTCTTTGATTTGATGGAATAAGACCATTTGGTCCCCCACGTTGTGCTCGGAGCCGCTTTCTCCCTGTTGAGAAAGCTTCGCATTAGTTCCTTGGATCTCACACTGCCAGGCCAGACAGTGTTTTACTCTAGCAGCACACTTCACCTCTTTATTGTTTTTTACCTTGTGATTTAACAAGCTGTGCGTGTTCCTCTTCATTATAGTTCTTACTAACCCCAGAACACTGCCTAATCCCTGCTGATGAGGGGTAAATACCCCGAAACACGTGTCCAGGGATGGCGAAGATAGCGAAGATAGCAGAGAATCGAAAGAAGATGCATCGCGGAACACTAACTACACTTACCACAGTCCTTAGGGGCGATCCCGCTGGTGTGTGAGTATTGTGCGACCCCACCCCCAGTTGTAATGTTAAAGCTCCCTCGAGCAGTTGGCTGACGAGCCTGGGACCCCGTGCCTGAGTGGTACTAAACCTGGCAATATTTGGCAGCCACAGGCAACCCCAGAACACGGCCTAATCCCTGCTGATGAGGGGTAAATACCCCGAAACACGTGTCCAGGGATGGCGAAGATAGCAGAGAATCGAAAGAAGATGCATCGTGGAACACAAACTACACTTACCACAGTCCTTAGGGGCGATCCTGCTGGTGTGTGAGTAGTGTGCGACCCCACCCCCATTTGTAGCTTCAGTGAGAACCCTGATTTGGCCTGGGCACACTATTGATCCCTTCTGGAGATTTGTCACACCAGTGCTAACTGGAGAGGGTACTAGGTGCATTTTTGTTGGGACTGGCAGCATTTTCAGTTGGGTGTCAAACCTTCCCCCAGTTGTCATACCAGGCCTTTAGGGGATCAAACTTCTTACCCACCAGTGGGCTGGGAAGACTTCTGGCACTCACCCTCCCCAACAGGTTTTGGAGACCTTTAGAATAAATCTTGGTTTTTATCTTGGGGAGGGGGAATCACCTCTGTCCCCTGGGGAAGTTTTGTAACCCCCTTCTGGCCACTCCCAGTGGAAGTTGTGGTCACCCTTGTCTTGACCCAGTGGTCTGCCTTCTTTCTCAATTCTTGGAGAGAAATTAGACCTAGGTCCATCATATACTGATGCAACTTGTCATTTGTGCAATTATTTACCTTATGTTTTCATCAACCTATTGTAAAGACCGAAATAGTCCTGCACATCACTTTCAGTTATCCAACCATCTACTATTTTTACTGAGTAGGCCATGAAGTCAACCCAAAATTGGCTTGGATTTTTGTGAGCCCCCCTGAATCTAATCCTATAATCCTCAATTGTGAGTCCTAAGCCCTCAATCAGGGTGCCCTTCATGAGGCTATAGAAGTCCGCAACCGGCCCAGTGAGGGTCAGTGGTCTGTTACTGCAGTTACCAGGGAACCGTTCCCAAAGTAAGGCTCCTCAGTGTGACTTCTTCACCTGCCTCATTCCACAAGCCCTCTCAAAGGCTGTGAACCATTTGGTGGTGTTATCACCTTCCTCATATTTCGGGAAAATCCCTTTGGGGATTTAAGGGTCATGAGAACTTTGTCTCCCTCTGATATTTCTGCCATCATTGATTGGGGAGGGGGGGGGGAGAGATAAGCCATCTCTAATCTTGTGCTAGTGCCAGGAGTGTGGACTCTAGGTCTAAACTTTTGGTCAACCTTGCTATAGTAATGTCCTTTTCACTGAGGCTGTCCTCTGTGATCTCAACATGATCCACCTGTGTGAGTGCTACCCTCCGAGGCACATGGGTCCTGTTCTCCCTATCAAGGTTGGGCAGGGGATTGGGTGATGTCCTCCCTGTCACTGGGTTCATCTATTTCTGAGAGGGGTTTGTTCCCCTCAGAAGGGTGGTCCTTAAAAGGAGTACTCTGCCAAGAACTCATATAGTTTGACCTTGGAAGGGCCAGACCCCATGGGTATTTTCTTGACTTTGCATAGAGATCTTAACTCCTCGATCTCCATATGGAGGTAAGGGGTGGTGTCAAGCTCATCCACCCTATTCTGTCTATTACTGTAGTCATGTTTTGAATCTTTTTAAAGGCGGCAAGAACTTCTAAATCCTTTTACCCCTACTATAGTGAGTTTGAGAATGCTAAAAGGACTTAACCAAGGCACTTACAAGATGTTTAAGAATTCTGAAAAATTGTCAATTCAAAAATGAGTTGAATTTAAGACAGTTTTTGGATTGTAGTCCTGTGATCAGGCATTGACCAAGTGGTCCAACAAATGCAATGTTGTAGACCCACTGCTGATCCAACCATGTAGGAAGCTGGCTCTATATATACTGTACCAAAGTAAGGTATAGTGTGCACAGTCCAGTGGATCCCCAAAGGTATAGCAGAGGTTAAAGTAGATAATACCATACACTCTTTTGTGGTGGTGTGGTTGAGCAGTCCGGCATATCGGAGGGTAGTGTTAAGCATTTGTAGTACTCAGGCAAGAAATGATGTAATCTGCTCAGAGACTGAATTCAGACCAATTGTTTTTGTATAAAAAGTTGTTCCTTTGTTTTTATTACTAGAACCAAGATTTACTCTGTTACTTCTCTACTTAACACCAACAAACGAATCACACAGTCGAAGCATCGCAGGACATCTGTAAGCATGTTAACTCGTTTGAAGGCACTAAGTTACTCTTTTGTTGCAGTTCAAGACGAGTTCAACACTTAAAATATTTTTCAGAGAAAACCCACCATACAGCACTTAGGAGAAAAACAGAGTTCGCTTTGCAGGTAAGTAAATGGTTTTAGGAATGGAGTGTTGGTGGGGTAGAACCAAGGTTCAGGTTGGCACTCCAGGTGCAACACCAGCGGCACTAGGGCAGCCGGGTGCAGAGTCTGAGGCCGTACAATGCTGGATCACAGGTCAGGATCGCTGGGGGACCTCGCTGGAGGTCCCCGGGCAATCAGAGGACTTAAGGATACAGCTGGATCTAGAGTCCTCGCTTGGGTTGCTGTTGGACAAATCCAGTGTCCACGCGAGATCAGAGTCCTTTGGGAAGGCAGGGAAGGTTCTCTGGGTTCTTGTAGACTGCTGGCTTCAGGACACGTTGGTTTGATCTTGCAGGGGTTCTGAAGCAGGAAACAGGCTGATAGGGCCTTAGCCAAAGTAGTTGTTGTTGTCCTTCTGCAGCACGGCTCTTCGGTCCTTGTCGAGTCAAATCTAGTTTCTGGATTCAAAGTTGCCCCCTAAATGTATTGAGGGGGCCTCCAGGTAGTAGCCAATGGGCTACTGACCTTTGGGTGACTACACACTTAGGGTGCTCACCCCACGTGGTGGTGTGAGGACCTTCCTATACCTGATTGGAGGGTGGCTGCTGTCTGCAAGATGGCGGCACTGAAGAGTGGGCTTCACCTCGCCTCCCCCACCTGAGGGGTGGTGTTGGCAGAGGTGGGCACACCTTCTGGGCTGGTCTACTTTTTTCTGTCTGTATTATTGCTGAAAAGGGGGTGAGACAGGAAGGGGGCCTACTTCTGATAGCAGGAGAGGCTGGGTGTTGCTTTGCAAATGCGGCAGTCCTTTGAAGCTCCTCTGCCACAGATGGCTCTTCCTGACCTGGGGAAGGTGTAAACACTTCTGCACAGGAAAGGGGTTGTTTCTGGGCCCATGGAGTGAAGGCTCCCACCTCCGGGGTCCAGATACTTGTCTCTGGGTGACAGGCTGGTGGTAACCGGTCCGAAACCCACCAGAGGCTGGTGTGGTTGAGGGGTCCTTTCTAGAAGGGACCCCTGAGTGCAGGGAGTAACAAATCTGACACAGGAATCCTTGCAGTTTATTATTCAGATGTTTGCTACCATACATCCCAGGATTCTGTAAAGCCATTATGGTGCTAGGAAACACATTATGACCAGTTCCCGGACCATATACTCAAGATGGCTTTTCTGAGCACTTATAATGTCTAAGAATGGACTTAGCTATTATAGGGGCCTGTCTGCTCATGTAGATAGGCCCTCACATGAGACATTGTGCATCAGACCTAAAGGGTGACTTACCTAGGCCTCATGCAGTGCTTGGTAGGCATGGCACACAGGGATGTGTGCCATGTCAACTCTTCACTATGAGCTGCACCAAAACATACAGGCTGCAGCAGCAGTGGTGCAGGTTTCTGGTGAGGTCTCGGAGGGTGCCCTAATACATGCAAAACACACAAGATGATGGACGGAATATTGTACATTGGCAAAACATTCTCCCCCAGTCACAGATCTGGGTGTAATTCATTGTTGTTTTTCTCACCACGTCACCCCAGTTCAGACATGGCCATTTGCAAATTAGTCTTGACCCTGTGCCTCATGGGAACAGTCCAGCCCGAACTGCCAAGCAATGTCTTCCCTGGACCGGAATCAAGCATCCTAGGACCGGTTTCTGGCTATCATCCGTTATCAGCCAGGATAGCTTGACACCAGTGGCATAGTGAGCACGGGACCCACGTCTGGGCATACCCTTCCCACATAGGGCGAACAGCAAAACACACAAGATGGACGGAATGTTGCACATTGGCAAAACATTCACCCCCAGTCACAGTTCTGGGTTTAATCCATCGTTATTTTGCTCACCACGCCACCCCAGTTCAGACATGGCCATATGCAAATCAGTCTTGACACTGTGCCCATGGTAACAGTCCACCCCGAACTGCCAAGCCACGTCTTCCCTGGACTGGAATCAGTGGTGGAGTGAGCTAAAGAATGATGATGGATTAAACCCAGATCAGTTGATGGTGGTGAGTGTTTGATTTGCTCAAGCTCTCTGTTCATCTTCCCCTTTGGTATCGCTTTGTTTGCCCTAAGTTGGCAGGGTATGCCCAGACGTGGGTCCTTTGCTCACTCTGCCACTGGATTAAAGATAGCCTGACTGAGGGTTATTATTATTATTGCATTTATTGAGCGCGCAGCTACCCGGAGGTTTCCCGGCGCTAGTAAGCAGACAGAGGGTGAGAAGCTGAGAAGGTTAAGCCACAGATTAAGCATTAAAAAGCCAGGTCTTGATTCCCCTGCGAAATTTAAGGTAGCAGATTTCAGATCGCAGGGGTTGAGGCATGGAGTTCCAAAGGGAGGGTGCCAAAAACGCAAATGAGCGACCGCCCATTTTAGCTTTGTTGAAACGCGGGATCTGAAACTTGTTTTGCGTAGAAGATCTCAATGTGCGGGAGGGGACATAATGCTGTACCAGAGAGGACAAATATTTCGGGGCTCTGCCGGTTTTAATGTGATGCATTATACAAAGAGCTTTAAATTTCACTCGGCACTCGATGCGCAGCCAATGCAGATTGCGCAGATGGAGGGAGACCGAGGTCCTGGCGGGCAGATTACAGATAAGGCGAGCTGCCATATTCTGGACCACCTGTAATTTCTTGGTGACCTCCTTGCAGGCACCCAGAAGAAGGATGTTCCCATAGTCCATCCGCGATGTGACAAGGGCCTGGACTACAGTCTTCAGGGTGTCTGCTGGAAGCATCCACGTGATCCTTCTCAGCCACCTGATGATGGTAATACAGGTGGCTGAGACTTTGACCACATGTTGCTTCATTGACAACTGGTTGTCAACTAGGACCCCTAAGTTACGGGCTGTTACTGAAGGGATGGGAATAGGGCCCATCTGCTGAGGCCAATGTTGTGGGCCCCAGAGCGATGAAGTTGGACCAAACAGAAGCAGCTCCATTTTATCTCCATTTAGTTTTAATTTATGTCTGTGCATCCAGTCAGAGATTTGTTCCAGACCAGACCGAAGGGAGGACGTGGGAAAGTGTTTATTGGTTGAAAGCGAGTAGACGATTTGAGTATCGTCAGCATAGGAGTATATAGAGAGACCAGCTTGCTCAGCCAAGAAGGCTAAAGGTCTAACATAAAGATTAAAGAAAAGGGGACTAAGAATAGAACCCTGGGGAACACCGTGAGAAGAAGCGTGGATAGAGGAAACAGAGGAGGAGGAAAAAACTTGAAAAGTGCGGTCAGAAAGAAAACTAGCAATCCAGGCTAGGGCCGGGCCATCAATGCCAATAGATTTCAAGGTGGACAACAAGATGGTATGGGAGACAGTATCAAATGCGGCACTCAGATCTAATAGAATGAGTGCCACTGTCTCCCCGTTGTCCACCTGTCGTCTGAGGGTCTCTGATACTCCAAGAAGAGTGGTCTCAGTGGAGAAGCCAGCCCTAAACCCGGATTGTGAAGAATGAAGAAAATTTGAGGATTCAACATAGGAAGTAAGAAGAAAGTTAATGTGTTTTTCCAAAATTTTGGAGGTGCAGGGGAGCTGAGAAATGGGCCGAAAATTAGATGGATTATTTGGGTCCGCATTGGCCTTTTTTATCAACGGGACCACCATCGCATGCTTCCATGCTTTGGTGCCGTGGCTTCAGCCAGTGAAGCGTTCAGAAGATCTAAAATCTGAAGTGTCGATGAATCCAGGGTACCAAGTATTTGCGGTGGCATGGGGTCCAGGGGGGAGCCAGATTTTATTTCATCTAGGTATTTACGGAAAAGAGGGAATGAAATCAAATCCCAGAAGTGAAGTTGAGGGGCAGGGGGAATAACAGTAGATGCCTCAGCAGATAAAGAATGGAGTATTTGTACATGAGAGCAAGATGCATCAGAAAAAGAAACGCTAAAATTGTCATAAATTTTATCAATTTTCTCAAGGAAAAAATTGGCAAGGGAATTACACTGTTCTGTATCAAGTCATGGATCTTTAGGAACAGAGGACATGCCTGATAGATCTTTCACTACTTTAAAAAGTGCCTTAGGTCGATTTTGGGCATTAAGTATAGTAATATTGTCATGGTTTACCCTGGCAGTGTCGCAGGCGGCATGGTATACTTGAAGAGCAGTCTTATATTTTTTTTATTATCGATGCAATAATTGGAGCGCCAAATGCGTTCCAGTTTCTTGCAGTGAGATTTTTCCCGTCGAAGTGTCATTAAACCAGGGGACCGGTGGATGGTGAATATGAGGCTTATTCCTCTGAACTGGAAGACAAGAATCTAAAGCTGTCATCAGCCAAGAATTGATAGAAGACGCATCTCTAGTAGTGATAGTAGGAAACGCGGGCCTAGAATTCTCAAGGCAGGTGTTAAGTTTACCATTATTTAAGCGTTTCCAATTTCTGCTGGCTTTATGTGGGTGTAAACTAGTAGAAAATTTGTGGTGGTCGGATATATTTAAACAAAAATTTACAATGAAATGGTCGGACCAGACAATGGGCTGAGGAGGAAGGCAAGTGATGGTGTTAAGATTAGAGAAAATGGGGTCCAGTAAGTTACCAGCTTTATGGGTGGGGCCAGAATTATGCAAATGTAGATCTAGGGCGGCCAGATCCTGTTACAAACGAGTACTAATAGGGCAGGATATGAGGTTGAAGTGAATATTTAAATCACCTACTATTAGGAAATTGGAGGATTGTAACAGGGGGGCAATGAGCTCTGGGAAGGAAGATGCCCAGGCACAGGCCGAGCCCGGAGGACGATAAATAAGAGTTCCGGTCAAAGTAAAATTGGGAGAGAGTAAAAGCTTAAAGACACCGGCTTCACAATTGGGGAAATCCAGATCTTCCCATTTGCAGGAATATTCCCTTTTAAAAATAATGGCAATACCACCACCCTCCTTGTGGGCTCGGTTTCTCCCCAAAAAGGTGTAATTATTAGGGAGAGCCATGGCGATGTCCGGGCCGGAGCTCTCATTTAGCCATGTTTCAGTCACGAACATGGCTGCAGGACTTGAAGACATAAGGAGGTCAAAAATATCTCTTGTGTTTAGAGAGAGAACGGCAATTTAAGCTGATAAAACATAGATCAGGGCAGATCGTGTGAGTACTAGATGTAGAATATGTGACAAAAGGAGTATCCCAAAGTATGGGTGAAGTTGGACATACATTAGGGATGACAGAATCAAGTTATGAACCTGAAACCGGTCCCAGGATGATTGTTTCCAGTCCAGGGAAGACATGGCTTGGCAGTTCGGGCTGGACTGTTCCCATGAGTCACAGGGTCAGACTGATTTGCATATGGCCATGTCTGAACTGGGGTGGTGGAGTGAGCTAAAGAATGATGATGGATCGCTTTGTTCGCCCTAATACATGCTGCAGCCCTCGGAGGCCTTTCCCTGGCTTCCATGCCCTTGGTATTATAGGTACCCCTTACATGGGACTTATAGGTAAGTCAAAGTTGTGCCAGTTGTGGAAACAATGGTACAGTTTAGGGAAATAACACAGGCCCTTGGAACCAGATTGGCGGGGACCCATGGCACACAGTCAAATGGCATCAGGTATCTGGCAAACATTTTAGGGTCAAACGTGCAGAAAAGGCACATTCCTATAACTGGCTAAAAGGCCTTTGATGTAGTTATTTTCAGACTAAGGCATACCTCAGCATTGTGTCTTTTAACAGATTTACAAGCTTGTTGATGATTCATCTATGTAACAGACTTCTGAATACATGCCATTAAGGCAGTGGGATGAAAATTATCATTTTAGCAACACTCTTTATGTGCATGTTGACAGTCTGCACTGTTGGACGCTTTGCTTGCATGGGAATTAAACGTTACTTCTATATGAATGGCAGCCAGTGCCTTCCTTATTAAAAGACAACATTTCCAGATGGCTATTTAAGAGAGCTGAAGTCCACACCGAGAACCAACCTTATCTATCTGTGCAGAATATGGGCCCTTAGAGTTGCTTCCGCTGCTTGCTATAATTAATTGCAATGCCTCCCCTAAAATGTTCAGCTTGTATCTACTCCCTCCTACCTTCTGCAAAAGATTTGAGAAGGTGGCCGCAACCAGTGTAGCATGGAGCTGTTAGGGTTGGCAATCCCTAGATTGAGAGAGGGGTCTTCAGATTAATTTAAGTGCCAGACTGCGTGATTTTTCTTATTTGTGATGGTTTCGTCTTTTGTGTGTAATAGGTACGGGATTACTGTAACTTATGCATCCCTTTTGAGAGGGTGGTTTGAAGGTAGGATTGGGGAGCTCGTGTAAAAACTTAAAATACACAGCACCAGTATCTGTCTCCTGTTTTGATGTTTGGGATCTTGCCTCAAATCCTGTAGTCCTTCTCTTGCCTCCTGTGTGTATGAATCTGCACTTCGATGCATTGCAACCCAGCTGCCACCTCCTAGATGGTGTGTAAATCCGACTGCTGACAAAATTAAGGCTCAGTTTTGAAACACTGACCTATCTTTGTTGTCTACAAATAGGCATGCTTGAACTACCATGGTCTATGCCAGGTCATCAGGGCAGTGTCCTGAGATCCAGTCCCTCTGGCAATCTAGTTGTGTTCTGTTCATTGGCATAGAACTCACTAAACCGGGTGCAGCTCAAGGGCAGGAAGGTGGCTGGAGGCAGAAGTCCTTTGGCTGAGCTCCCACAATGCCTAGCCAGTAGTTTGGTAATGGAGTCTGATCAAAGTCCTCCATGACGTACTCTTGGCTCAACAGTGCTAGAGCAGGCAGGACTCCTGGCTTCATTCTGCCAAAATGTGGAGGATTACAGAAGTCCATTAGCACAGTTGTAAGTAAAGTTGAATAAAGAACAGAAGGCCATACCAATGGGTTGGAGTTTAACATTTGAGAAAGTGATGAATAGAAACTTTTTTGTTGTTGAAAATTAGTTTAGATCTTTCAAGTTTTTGAATATTCAAAATGTTAAAAAGGCGGGCATACATACTTGTGCACTAGGCTGCTCTCGGGAGGTGATGGTTGGGCTCACTGATTAATGTACCCTCTGAGTTGCAGGTCATGGCTGTGATTGGTTCCACAGTTTAAGCTTGGACACTACTTGTAGGGACAAAGAAAGCAACAGGAGCACGAACGTGTTTCTGGAGTCTGAGGTCGGTAGGTTTACATAGTGCATGCAGTTGATTGCCCTTCAAAGTTATTTCAAAGTTTCTGAAACTCTTTTCTTCATGAGTTCTCTCAAGGGATGTCAAGTGCTCCACAGAGTTGCAGCATCTTGCCCAGAGCCTGCAATGAAGTGTTTGTGTTTTTAAGAAAGAAATATTTGATGCAATGCACTGATTGAAATCGAGAAGGGTGTACATGTTACGAGATAAACATAGCACACTTTTCTGGTGACCTCTTGTGGAGCAGTACATTCACACATCCTTGTGCAGAATTACTTTCCTGCATCTGTGCTTTTTGGCATTTACTACTTTGACGGAAAGCCACAAAGAAAATTACATTTATCACACCTTCTCACTTCAGCTGGTTATGTGCCGAAATGTAGCTACATTTGTCCTATATCGGCACAGCTCTTTGAAATGCGGTTGCCAGGCTTTGAGCAGCTCTGCTGGTTCCCAGATGTCTGTTCACTGACGTGATAACCTCTACGCCATCTCATTGATTGATAGGGCACACAACTTGTCGATTCTGTTTGGCTTTCAGGCAAAGGCATGTTCAGGTCTCAAGTGATAATGTCACATTCTGTCCATCCAACCAACCCTAGAGAGGAGTCCAGGAGCTGTATTCCTATACTTGGGAAAACCATGTTAAGTCCATGAAGAAAACCAGGCAACAAAGGGTTGCACTTTTTTGCAGGGTGACAAGTTCTGCCCTGTTAAAATCCCATTGGCTGGCCATTGGGATGATGCAAGTGTTGTAGAGTCACTGGGCCCTTTATAATCACTAACTTTCTCATCACCAGCCTTACTTCTCATTCACTTGGTCCTACGATGCATCTTGCTTCGTGCCAAGAGGGGTCGGACATAGGGGATCCAACTCCATTTATCCAACGAGGACCAGGAATTGGGTAACTGACCTACAAACTCCTAATTAGACTCATGCATAGAACTCTCAGAACTAAGTTATACAAGTAAAATATCACTGCTAGACCGAATCGCCTGATGAAATTCAGTTGAGCCAAGATCATACAAACCAATAATTATGTTTGAACTATGCAGAATAATAACTAACCCTGGGCTTAGTTCGCGTAGTAGTGCTACGCGAACTGCACTTCGCACTACGCCAGCTACATAGTGCGGTAGGGAAAATGCTGTTTGCACTGATTGCACAGTGCTGGATGCTTGTCCGCACTGTGCAATCAGTGCTAATCACTAAGCCGTTTTCTGCCGCTCGAGTAGATTTGTACTCGAGCGGCAGCTTTCTCAATGCGGACTGGTAGTTTATCATCGCAAGCGATCACGAGCATACGCGTCCACTCGCAGTGAGAAACCTGACCTCCCCGTGTTGAGAATCTCCCCGGGAGGTTTATTTTCCACGCTCGCGATCGGAACCTTGATGTTGCTTATCGCGAACGAGGAAAGTCTCGCGGGGATGTTATTTTGCTCGCTCGGTGTCGCCAACTTGATGACTGCGAGCAAGCAAAAAATGCCTGCTACGCTACACGTTTTTGCACTGTGCACTGTGCTACATGTAATTCGCATAGTTGCGCAAACTACGCATGCTCAGAGCGTAGCGTAGTCCTACGACCAGGGTTAATACTAACCTTAGTATCTGCTGTCCAGAGATCTCTCTATTAGAATTCCCTCCAACCATTGATAACCCAATTGGAATGCACAATCAATTATTGGAGACAAATCATGAAGAGACAAACAGGATTTAGTTAAAGTTAGTTTTATCATAATTGTTATAGGAGTAACTACATCAATATCATGCATTTAACACCCAAGAGTACAAGATGGTCAAACCAGATTTGGGCTGGCCATTAATTACCAAAGCTCTGAGAGTCAAAAATTAGCTAGCATTCGCGCCAAGAATTTTCAATTCTATTAAGGACACGGAGGCGAGGATTATGCTTCTCTTTCTTATATTTGCCACTCACAGCAGCCAATGAAAAACGTTTTGTATGCAATAAAAACTACATTTCCCATGATGCTTGTACATACATCACATCCTGTATAGCCCCATAAGAGCTGCTGCATCCTGTGTCTCCTCCTCTTTCTTTGCTCGAACATATACAGTCCACACATTAATAAATCCAGTCCATTTTACGGAATAAGAGTCACAATAAACATCCTTCAACATGGAGAACAAACATTAATAAATCCAGTCCTTTTCACGGATATGAATCTCAAGAAACATCCTTCAACATGGCGAACCATCGTCAACTGGACGAATCACGTCTTTTAAGCCAGAAGAACACCTGCTCCTTCTTCTTTACTCGAAGCTGAAAGGAATGAGACAGGAAAAACCCGTAACTTCTGCTGATACAGAATATCAAGTACATTCGGGTGGGTAATTATTACCAATACTGTAATAAACCGGGTGGGATAATCCTCGCCTCCGTGTCCTTAATAGAATTGAAAATTCTTGGCGCGAATGCTAGCTAATTTTTGATTCTATTACAGGACCGGAGGCTTCGGATTATGCTAGTTTAACGCTTAGTAACACAACTACAGTCTGAAATCTCCCACCGGTACATAATACAGTTTAAATAGAGTCTGAGAAACTCCATCAGAAAAGTTAAAACTTGCACAACAATGAGAATTATCCAAACAAGAATGATAAGTATTGTACTTGAGCAAACTGCGTATCACCAGTGTTCCAACACCCATTCCGGCCAAAGGCCCTCAACCATCGGCTGTAATAGCCTCGTACTCACATAGAAAATGATAACAATCATCAACAATCATATGAACATATAGTCGAAAAATCATATCCGATTGCAATTCCGAGAACCATCGTCGTAAGCCATGAGGCATCGGAAGAAACACCCATAAAGTGCAAAGTCGTGTGACAAGGCCCTGACCACATGCATGTCAGACCTCGCCGACAGGGCAAGTAATAGTACATACTATACCTGTAAAACGCGGGCTTGCCTCGCCATAGGAACCCCCGAAGGTGGAATACTTCGTAACACAGCCTGACAATAGTAAACGTCCCGTTTGTAAACGCAGGCCACCAAAAGAATTGGAAAGAAACCCGACTCAAGGTCAGCAACCTGCCCTGAACCGAGAAGAGCCGCAGGAAAACGGCCAAATGGACGTTATAAGGAGAACGTTACTGAAGTCCCCGTACACATTTGGAAAGCAATCCACCAGAAGAAATCAGTCCTCACAAAGCCGCCAATGGCGGGCATATCCACAAGCTATCCTCTATCACCGAAACGTCTGCAGGGAATGAAAGGTCCAGAAATACGAAAAGAACGCGTTCGAGAACCAAGAAGGTAACGTAGATACCGTAAACTTGATCGCAATAAAGCAAAGTCGGAATACATACACCTAGGGAAAACTGTTCGTACCACATTGCCATGTGTCAACCCGGACCCGCCTACTAAATGGCAACTATGAATCTGCGGGCCGTAGCTCTCTGGTGAACCATAAGGCATCTGCCTTGATTTACATGAGTGTCCCTACATTAGAAAAAGGAGAAAATTGCAAGAAAAGGCGGGAGAACGAGCCGTCCTCCGCCGACCCAGGGGCATTGGGATTCCAAAATGGAGTCCTCCTTGCACGAAAGATGCGACCAGTCGTCAGAATACCAGGAAACCAGATGGAGCCAACCTTTACTGCCATGTCGGCTAAGGAGTTACACCACAACAATCTGAATATGAAAATCGTCGGCAAGACGACCTGAGTCCTGAAATTATTCCACTATGAAGATGACTTATATGCCCATATCCGCTGATCGTACTCGCAATTGAGACATTGTGCATGCTGAACAGCAAGCCACCAGAGGCGTGCACGACAAAGAGCCCGAATAACTGGAAGGGTCGGAAAAACTGACAGCATGACGGTGCCCAACACACCACTACCGAGGCATCCACCCAAAGGGAAACTCTCGTACTAATACCATCGGAAATTCATCCTCGCATTGTAAAGTGGGGATAAAGCCACTGAGCCGCATAGGAGTAAGATAAACTCGGAACCTAAATTAAAGGCCCAAATGCATGAAGGTTATAACCGAGCAATCCCAACACATCCATCCGCCGACGTCTGGAACTGGGAGGCCAAGGCCTGCCAGGATAGATCAACCATGCTTCTAAGTAACCAATGAACCTGAGAGAGCACAACACGGCACTCGGACGGTAAGAGGGAACTGAGGAGGGATAGCCTATCCCTCGCATCAACCCTTAGTACCACCATCGGAACAACTGCCCTTGCCGGGAAGGAGAGAACCAGACTCTCTCCTGAACGCTATATGCCAGGAACTGCGGAAACACTATGGAAAAGAATAAAGACAATAACTAACAACGTAAAATAATAAGTAAATAGACAAAAACGAACGCATGCGCTACTTGGGCTCTTGTATTGTGGTAGCAGACCAAAATGGGCGTCAATCAAGCCCTGTCACCCTGAGGTAGGTAACGTCAAACATGAGGCCCTGTTGACCACACAAGAACGGGAAGAACCTGGGTGTCAACATAATCCGTTGGCTCTCGCGCTCCAATCAGTAGTTGTCATCCTCCAATATAGAAATATATAGATATACATACATATATTCCAACATCATCCTCAAGGGACATCTATGTTCTATATATATGAAGTGCAAGGCACAGTGCAATGGAGGAGTCGAGGGGGAGCCAACCCTGTGCACACTAAAACAGAGAAATGAATAATGCATCGGCTCCTCAGCAAAGCTGTAGTCATTATACCAGCCCAGAGGGCGTCGGGAGTCTGTGTAAAATACAAGGAGCGTGTGCGCACTCCGAGGGCCAGCCTATTGTTAAAGCCTGGAGGCTACCAGGAATCTGCCCAGGTAAGCAGGAGGCACTGAGACCTCAAACCAAACAAACAAGGGACGCCTGCGACGTGCGTAGGCCAAAGTGCCCAAAGTAAGCCCAAATTGTGCCCAAATGGGTTACGCACACCGGAGCGTTATGACTCCATAACCGCACTCGGCTACTAGGGAAAGCCTTTGGCGGAGACAGCGCGTGACCGCACAATAATTCAAACAACCCCATGGAAGTGACCGGAAACTTACGCAACGTGGAAAAGAGCACAGTTGGAATGTAATCCAGGAGCAACAAATCAAGACACAAACACATTCACCTAATACATCATGGCGCACTCTAGCGCCGAATTCCAGCTCCAGGAGGAGTGTTTGATTCAGTTTGCGGCAGTCTAGGCCCCTCATCCAGGAGGAACAAATCACGACACAAACACATTCACCTAATACATCATGGCGCACTCTAGCGCCGAATTCCAGCTCCAGGAGGAGTGTTTGATTCAGTTTGCGGCAGTCTAGGCCCCTCATGAGGATTAATCTCGCCGGCATAAGCAGAGCGACCTCACCACTCCCGCAGGAGCCATTGAAAGTTGCATCAGCGCTACCAAAAAACTGCCAAGTGCATAATGCCGTCCAGTATAAACAGCGAAACATATCCCAGGAGAATAGTAAACTGGAATCGTGAGAAAACACAAATTATAACATTATAGAAAAAACGGACATGACTCGGGGCACCCGGGATCGAACCCTGTACCATGGAAATCAAAGGCAGCAGACCTTGCCCCGAGGCCACGTGTAGACCGATCCACACGAAGCTGATCAAACCTGAAGACCCCGGCAGGGAAGCGCGGCATGCGCTGATCAGCGGGAGCACAGAGCGCCTTTCAAAAGGGGGGGGGGCCCCCGCGTAGAGGAAACATCACCGGACCCACAGTCCTAGGACGTGGCAAGGAGGCGACGCGCGCTTGCCTTTATCGAGGCGAGCCCTGAAGCTCTGCGGAGATGTAGCGGTAAAGTGCCAGACTCCGCTGCAGGAGGAGGCGCCACATCAGCATGGAAGCATGCACTGATTTTGCCCCTAATCAAAAAGCCAAATTTAGATCCCTTGACGCATGCTAATTACAGACCGATATCCCTTCTCCCTGCTCTAGCTAAGGTTGTTGAAAAACACGTGCAGCTCTCGATTACCAACTATATCGAGAGCAACAACCTTCTTCATGACACACAGTCGGGGTTTCGTGCTAATTATAGTACAGAGACAGCCCTTCTGGAGGTCACTGAAGCTATCAGGGAGACGCTCGATCTTGGAGGTAAGGCTGTACTAGTCATGCTGGATCTGTCGGCGGCTTTCGACACCGTCCCGCACGACGGTCTCCTTTTAAGACTCCAGGAGATCGGGTTTCGCGGGACGGTGTTGGACTGGTTTAGATCTTTTTTATCTGACCGCCGACAGGTGATCTGGGCACCACCGTTCTCCGCTGAAATGCCGTCGCTAGGGGTGGGGGTTCCTCAAGGATCCATTCTGAGCCCCATCCTTTTTAATATCTACATGGCCCCTCTGGCGGCGGTGGCGGAGGCTTATGGTGCCCAGGTCATATCCTACGCTGATGACACCCAGCTCCTGTTTACTTGCAGGAAGGGAGAGGCATTTGATGGGGCTAGAATCAGGGACTGCCTTGACTCCGTTTTTTCATGGTTTCAACAACACAGCCTTAAATGCAACTCAGACAAGTCTGAGTTGCTTTTTTTTGGCTGTGCTCCGGATCCATGTTGGAAATCTTGGTGGCCTCGAGACATGTTTCCTCCAGACGCGGTGTCAACGCAGGCCAAAAATCTGGGTGTGATCTGTGACGTTGATCTGTCATTTAGATCCCAGATCAATGTATTATCAGGGAAATGTTTTAGCATCCTGCGGATGCTCAGGAAATTTTTGCCGCTGCTGTCGCTGCAATATAAGAAAATTGTGGTGCAGGCATTAGTTGGATCACGTTTCGACTATGCTAATGCACTCTATGCGGGCCTGCCGAAGTATTTGGTGGCAAGATTGCAGATAGTTCAAAATTCTGCTGCAAGGGCAATTTTTGGCCTTCCACGCAGAGCTAGAGCCTCTGGTTTACTTAAAGAGTTACATTGGCTACCGATTTCCAAAAGTCATTTTTAAAACTTTGACTCGGGCATTTAAAGCCCTGCATTCTGTAGGCCCTTTGTACATTAGGAAGAGACTGGCCTTTTATGTCCCAAAGAGGGTGTTGCGTTCAGCTTCATCTGCCACGATTGTGGTCCCTTCCTTTAAACGCGCTCGGATGGGTGGTCGGTCCTTCCGCTATCTAGCGGCCCTCCATTGGAATGGGCTTCCGATCTCTTTGCGGAAAGCCAACAGTCTCCTGATGTTTAGAAAAGAACTAAAGACGTGGCTCTTTTCTGCGTGATCTTCACGACTTTCTGAGCTGCGGGCTGGATTGACTGGTCTCTGATCTCTTTGCTAAAGCGCCGGGACACCCGTTTGGGTAGCCGTGCGCTATAAAAGAGTGGGTACATAACATAACATAACGCGGTGATGCCCGCAGGCCATGTAACAAATAAAAGCGTCCTTGAGTACGCTGCTCCCAGCGGGAGCCGCTCCGCCCTCCAAGGCGGTAAAAACAACCCATGGCGCCCGCGAGCGCTAACGCAAGAAAAACATGAAATGCAGCGTAAATCACCAACACAGACCCCTAGGACCCTTTGCAATTTGAGGACAACATCGATACTGTGGTATATCCAGAGCGCCGCCAGCAAGCAGTCTTGAACTTAGGGAGCGCCGTTCGTTAAGCACCATGACTGCACGTAACACGTGCGCTTCCAGCTCCCACAAACCACAATCACGCCACAAGCATGAAACATAGCGCGATATAAGCGCAAAGCATTGCAACATCAAGCGAACTAAACGCAAGGCATGTAATACAGTGCGCAATGAGCGCAAACTACTGGCATTAACCTCAAATAAATCCGTTAGTCATCCAAGACATTAATCATATCATAAAGTAGAGAGCACTTAACTGGCTGCGTGAGCAGCAAAGAAAGAGGAGGAGACACAGGATGCAGCAGCTCTTATGGGGCTATACAGGATGTGATGTATGTACAAGCATCATGGGAAATGTAGTTTTTATTGCATACAAAACGTTTTTCATTGGCTGCTGTGAGTGGCAAATATAAGAAAGAGAAGCATAATCCGAAGCCTCCGGTCCTGTAATAGAATTCAGAAAGGGACATGAGCCATGACAGCTCTTTCCAAAAGGTGAAGAGTCAGTCCAAACAACATTCTTTCTTCTCTCCGTTACATAAATGTATAATATAATCCTCAAGTTCCAGGGAGACACCTCTTGGGTCACCTCATCTGGTCCGATCACTGTCATTGGTCAGTTTGTATAGGGTGATTGTCATGCAGCATGAAGACACATATAGCAAAAAGATGATTATCACGTAAGCTGTCCAGTGTATATAACTTTCAAGCAATAGTCTCTTTGCAAAAGCCCATGAGTGAGTTCAAAAGGACAGTTTCTCATGGCAAATGTTCCCAAAGTAACAAAATTGTTGCGATCAGTCCTTGTGTGTGAATGAGAACTCTCCCTATGAGACATAGTTTCTTCTTCAGATTGCAAGTTTACAAAGTGTTTCCATGAGAATAGAATCAAGCAAAGTAAGGAGAATGCAGGCCTTAATTGATTACGGTTCATGAAATACGGAATACATAATGATAGAAATATACATTTCATTTATAGCCTTTGGGACATGATCTATTTCTTTTAACTTATTTGCACTCATAAAGCATGTTAGTTATGTTGTAAATAGCACGTGTAACTATGACATATTGCTGCATTTTCAAAGTACCAATATGCAAAATTATTTTAAAACCTAAATTATCGTGTCTGGTGATTCATGTCGGTACATGCATATAGTTCATTCCCTAAAAGTTTCAGAGCATTTGGTTTTAGTATAAACGTGCAGCACCCTTTTCTCCTTTTTTTTTCTTGGTGCCAATTTCACATATGCAAAATATGGAGTTTAGAATTAGTCTTCATTAACGCATATAATGTCCTCTAGAGTACATTTGTTTTTATTAATTCTTCACACACATTACATTAGTGAAATTAAGAAATGTTTATAACCATGTGAATTTATCACTTAACATTTTATATTACATTTTGAAAAGATAGAACAATATTAGTAAATACAGTACAATCAGTTGCTGCGTAGTAAAAGCATGCAGACGAGAGAAATTAGATGAAATGTAGTCATTTGAATAACCAGTCTTATGATTTTTTTTTCTCATGATCCTTCAATGTATAGTTGGCACAGTTGGTGTACTTTTGTCGATTTTCTCTCAAATGTGTCATAATCGGTTGTATGTATCAGTTAAAGGGCACAGCAGTTTATCTGCTTCAGCACAAGCTTCAGGCGTGTCTTCTCCAGCCTTTGTTTACCCACCTTTTTAAGCAGTGCGCACATCTTCAGATCTCATTGGTTATGGTTGTGGGCCATTGTGTGCTCATGTGACCTAGAGCAGCTAAAACCGCTCCTGGTCGGTTTTTCTAAGCAAAATGCCTGTGCCTTGCTTCTTGCCAGCTGAATTCAAAGTGGCCTGAATTCTGACATGCCAGGCTAACACCTGCCTATTTGCTTGGTCATTCACAAACAAGGTGCATATGTATTTGTCGTTTTAGAAATGTGTGCCACATTTTTGGGGCATTATCTATGTGGAGGCCAGCAAATTGTATTTTTTTTTTATTTTTAGGTCTGGCTAGAGGTGGCTGTAGTCGCTGCCAGAGCTCATGTGATACCAACAAAGTGTAGGGGGAGTGGTCAGAATACAGTTTCTTTGATCAGCCACTTGATTGCATTCAATTGACCAGCAGGTGCTAGTCAGCTTAGGGTGTGCTTCCAAAGCATGGGTTGCAGGAGCACACCAGAGAGTAATGGGACACAACAGATTGATAGCACACAGGACAGATTGTAGGGCGCCGCACAGGATAAACTTATGGAGCCCTGGGAAGCCCTGCAGACTGTAGGAGCACTGATTCCAGGAGCATGGCACTGAATGCTGGTGCAGAGACTGCAGGTGAACAGCAGACCAGCCATTACCGCACTGACTGGGCGAGTGGCCGACTGCTGGGGATCAGGAACGTCTGCGGTGTCCAGAACACTTTGGAGGATTCGGGAGTATAGCAGTTGAGAATAGTCTGCATCTGTTAGCATTTCTACAGTATATCCCCCCTTTCCTGTCATCAGCCTAAACATCCCCATGCCCGTTTTTGTCCTCTTTTAATATACTTTACTTCTTTTTTTTTTTTACTTTTTCACCCATCTGTCCTTGCTTTACTCTTTACTACTGTCAGCCTGGCTAAGTTTGCCTAAACCCTGCTTTTAACGGTTTGTCACAGCTCTTCTCATAACAATAAAAACAGCATTTGACAAAGTCAGTCGATATGGCTTAAAAAGTTCCTGGATACTTATATCCATGCAGTCACTTTTTCATCCATCTATTCCCACCGCCGCTAATCCTCCAAGCACTAGGCCCCTTATGCTTGCAATCATCCACCCATTCACTCAGCCACCCACTTGCCCATCCACAGTACCACAAAGGTGCCAATGTAACAGAAGGCACTATAGGTTCTATGCCAGACCTAGTGCAGTTCATCATCTGATCAGATCGCTCGATTTCCATACTGGAGCCATTGAGTAAAACGGTTTGAGAACCCGTTAAATGACTGGTGCAGGAAAGTGCTGTAAGGACAGGTCTCGGAAACAACTTCCTGCTGCACCTCAGCTTTTCACTTGGACGGTTCCTTCACTTGCCCCCCAGGCGAAGGCGAAGTTTCTTTCCTCAGCCCCGGGCACATTAAGAGACATTCCTGCTCGGGCTCCACTCTATAATTTGCATGTCTTTTAATGTACGTATAAATATCAGACAGACCCATAACTTGAGTTATTTATTATCTTGAGTTAACACCCGGCGGCTCTCCACACCCAGCAGCAACTCCCTACATCGAATTATGTTCTTCAGACCCGCCTTCCAGAACAGAAGGCAGTCTGAAGAGACCCCACACATTCATAATTTTAGAAGCCTGTGATTTTCACCATTTTGCTGTCTGTCCCTCTGAAAATGTAGTCATCACAGCCTGGCACGGCTTTCTGGATGTGTGCATGTGTTTTGTGGTAAACTGCTTTGTTAGACGCGTCTCAGAGTGCACTTTAAACTTTAATTCGCTCGGATGAACATTGTTGATTTCCAGAATGGCGTTTATAGCCATGAATGTTATGGAGTCTGTTCCATTAGTTAGTGGCCTATGTTTTTTTTTTGCTACACTTGCCTCAGGCCGTTTCCAGTTCGCTGCACACGCTGTAGTTACGTGTCAAGCTTATGACCCTGCGTTAGCTGGTAAACACATTAAAACTTGAAACCGGATGAGACCGACCGCACTTGTTTTCCCTTTTAATATGCATTGGCCCTGACAAATGTCCCTTCTTCTGCCTTGGTTGGTATACATCACTGCATAGTGTGTGGCTAATGGACAAACTTGTAGATTGGATCGCGGGGGGGGGGGGGGGGGGGGTGCACGCTTGTTGTCCGCATGCCTTCTGTCGCGCCTCTGCAAACTCCGCTCTGTTGCCTTGGAAACGGGGCTAACAAGTTTCAGTGACGTGACGGGAAAATGAATGGCCAGGCTTGAATGAGCGGGCTCTTCAACACATTTACATCTGGTCTAGACTTGTATTTCTGGGGGCTAGATGCATGATTTTGTTAAACCAGGGCTCGTTTGAGGGAAGGTTTTGGTTTGTTTCTGTGCAGCAGCGCTCCCCAGAGAATATACTGTAAAGTTCACAACACAAGTGATGTCGTTTGAAGGACATTTGTGTTTTAACTGTGTCTACCCGTATATTCACTATTACGAAACCTGAAAGGTATTGTTAAAATGTCTACGTCCCTTTTTTTGTTTAAAATTGTTATTCTGGCCATCCATGCTGGTTTTACAGCACAACGCCCAGGAGGAAGCCAGTGTGACTGCTGACGTCAGTCTTGTTTTGGAATCTTTTTAAAAAAACATTTTTGTACAATGGCACTTTCCTCCTCACGCAGCAGCTAAACAAAATGCAGTAATGCTGTAAAACTTGTTTTATTATATACACGTGTGAAAATAGTTTTCAGAATAGAGCAAGGAGTACGTTTTTGAGCCAGACGTGTTAGTGTTTCGAATGAAAACTATTGGCATCCAAGCTATTCCAGGCAAATGCACCCTACGACGAACTTTACCAGCACTGAAATGTGCATTTTCTTACAACTTGTCTATACCAGCTGCTTGCTTTCTCTGTAGTTGCATGTCCCACAGACACTAGAACACTATTTGTTGTATAAACGAGGGGTAGTGAGGCCTTGTTGTCATTTTGGGTTTTTCAAGGGGCATGTTGTGCTGGGGTGTAACGTCGGTGTGGTTTGCACAAGCTGACTGCTATATGCTGAACTAGGATTTGTCATTTTATACTTTGTAAATGTTCCCCCCTCCCTGATTCCCTGAGGCCAAGGTGGATGTTTGGTACAGTCTTGGTCGCTGCTCTGTGTCCTGGGCAGCATCAGGATAATATCACTGTCATTTGTGTGGAGGGCGAGCATCATTAAAAAGACCACTTTGTGTATGTTCCTCGGTCTGATATCTTTACGAAGGTTAAATTTGGGCAGCTCTAAAACCTCTCCCAGGGGCGAGTCCTTCCATTGCCCACTTAACTGCGTCTCTTTTACCTTTACATCACTGACAACGTGATTTGGTGCCTTAAAAGGTCGCAGTTTATTCAGACATAACATGGTTGTACATTTCGCAATTTCATTGGTCATTCATAACATCCATGTTGTTGTATAATTCCATTGTCTTTGTACATTCATTGCTGTTATTTGCTCCCAACCAGTATTTTGCCAGGTGCCCCTTTGGCTGGTCCTCTGTGACTGCGGTCCAAGGCTTCAACCTGTTACTGAAATTTGGCGAGTGTATGTCTGGGCTTGCCCAGGCTGCAAGTGCTGTTCCGCTTGCCCTGAGCAGTTTGTTGGCCCCTCGCCTGCACCTCCAGGCCCTTTGCTGTGTGGCATCCCAAGGACCCAGTGGAGTGTCACATCTACTCTACCTGTGGCTGTGTGGCGTCATTCGCTCCCTCAGTGCCCTTGCCGTGAGGCGTCCCAAGGACACTGTGAGCCTTCCATCTACCTCTAGTACATTTTCTCTTTTGTATCTTTCCTGGGTTTCTTCTGCCCTGTGGCTGCGACGCTTGCTTCCTTAGGTGTGGTGGTGGGAATCCTTCTCCTTGCAGGGGGTAGGTCGTGTGCGAACTCAGGGCCTTGCGCCCATATTTAAGCCCCCCAGCTGCTTGCCAACTCGCCCCTTGATTGGAGGGGGCCGTTGGCTATCTTGGGGGGCGACCAATCCTGGTCGCCCCTCCTTTTGCAGGCTTCCAACAGAGGGAGGGCTTCCCGCCTCTGGGTGGTGTTTGCCCCGGGTCCACATTGGGTCTGGCTACACCTTCCCGGGCCCAGGTTTCCAGGCAATCTTGGAATGCAGGAGGGTGTCATCCGAGATTTTGGAGAGGGTTGGAGGTATTAGCACTTCAGTGCGCATAGTCGCAAGGGGAGCTCAAACACTCTTTGGGGACAGTATTTGAAACCTGCATTTCCGCATTCACGGACAGTCCGGAATGCAGTATACTCAAGGGATGATGCTGTGTAATCAACAGCTGGGGTGATTATGGGTTATAAACAGCAGTTAGCTATGTTGTTGGGGAGTGCCTAGCTTCTATTAAATGTTTTTTACTCCTGTTTGCAGAGAATAATGTTCTCTTTAAAACTATGTATCTATGATTGATTTAATGTGGAGCAGCCACCTACCATGGTGTGTAGTCTTTCACTAGTCACTTGCCTTGTCCTTTTGTGTCTTTCGGTGGTACACCCTAATAACACGAGGGCAACTGTTTACTGAACTCCCCTATTTGGGAAAGGGGATGGAGAACCCTGCACTTCCGCTCATCTTTAGGACAACAAAGGCCTCTTACTTTGTGGGCACTGGGAAGAGGCGATCTCAACCTCTCACTACCATCAAGCCTCTTCAGATGGAATCGGCCATTCATCTCCACACTCCTTTCTGGCCCTAGTTATCCTCTGTTTCTAAGCAACTAGCTTCTATATCTGATCCGCTCAGACAGCAGTTGGACACATTTCCTCTATCAAAGCCGGAGGGGGTGGGTCACTCTTGTTTTTATTGGAGGATCGGTCAAGCTGTAATGCAAGGATGAGTCATCTGGGCTGATGTAAGGGACTAGGCTTCTGTGTCCCTATTGGGCCCCTCCGATCTGTTGGGCATGCGGAAGAAGACCATGGATAAAAGTTTGGCTCTGCATCTGGCTGTGTGCGAGGTCTAAGACGGGCCTCTACCACTGGGGCCTTGGAGTGGGGTCCACTTGTGCAGCTGTGCTCTATCCCACCCATCTAGGTTGGTGGTCTTAGAGTGGTGATCCTACAAGCATCAACTACTTGAAGGCTTGCAGGAGACTGGTGAATGTGGGCTGCCATGGCACCTCTTCATCTTGGCCAAAAGCAACCCAGGTGGTCCGGGATCACAAAGGTCCTGAGAAAAATAGCTGCTACTGGTGAGTCCGACCTAGTGCCGACCCGTCTGGCTTTGGATTTCAGGAATTGGCGAAGAGTTCTCCCAATCAACTGGGGAGGCCTCTCCTAAGCAGACACCTTGAGGGAGCGACCACACATGCCAGTGGGTTGCAGGGCCGTTATGCGCAGCATAGGTCTGTCTCTTATTACAATCTCTTCGGTTCTTACTGGCATTTACTCTCCCCTAACACAACAATTCCGCTGCTGACACATCTAGTTAGCCACTTACTTGCACCTTTGCTTGCACTATGCACAATTTAATAATATCAAATTAATTTTACAAGTATGCAAACAGTAAAGTACAATAACTCGCATCCCTTTGCATCATCCTTTGATCACGTCAAGTGCCCATTATTTAGCTGCCCATAATTTTTGCATATAGTGCTATCACGGCTAGTGATGTTTTAGGTGGCGAATACCCTAGGTGTCAGTTCACTATTTAGTTAGTGACGGTGAAGGTGACCTTATGCTACCTTTTACCTCCTCGTGTGACATAGGCCTGACCTCCTTTGTGCTGCCTTTAACCCCTTATCTGGTAACTGCCAACAACTGTCCTGATTTAGCCTTTCCACAGGCAAGCTGGCATCTCCTACCTGTATTTCATGCTCCGTTGTCTAGGTACTCTACATTGATGCTGAGGGGTCTCCTTCTACAATAAACATTGGTAACTGCACTTTTTGCTTTCTCATCAGATGCCTGTTTGCATGGATAGGGAGTATACGCTAACCTTTCGTTTTGATTTGAGCTCTTTTAGGTATTCATAACCACTGACAACATTTAGAGACACAACTGAAATGGTATCCAGGAAGGTTTGCTTGCAGGAGAAGCTGCATCAAATACTTTCAAAGCATGTTAAAAGCAGGTGCACGGTTTTCCTAGTACATGTGAAACATACACAACGTGGAACAAGGAATGTAGTTTACTGATCTACCAATAACGTAACAACACCGATGGGGCCACAAGAGTACTGAAAGAATGATTGCAGTAGGTCAAGCATATATTTAAAACTGGCATTAGTAATTGCCGTGAGCTGTGTAATTAGATGGATCTTACTATTCCTATAACTATATGCAATCTTTCCATATTTCCTATACGATTTCATAATCTTGTGTATGTCTGAGTTCTCTTCCAGCAGTGGCAGAGTTCTTGAAAACGTACCTAAGGGACTTAAGGGATAGATTTATAGTGGAGAGAGACCACTCCATCCGAGTGTAGACTTGCACTCATTGAGACCTTGAAATACCTTAAAGTTTAATATGCACATCCACACTTCCTTGCTCCGTCTAAATGGGGCATGACGATCTATCTGCTTGTACTCTGACTCCCATGGATATAATGACCTGGCAGTAGCATGTTCTTGAGGGTTGTTGGCCTGAGACCTGATGACTTCACCATGCCACAAAGATTGCAGAAAAGTAATTTAATGAGTATGGCTCCACTGCTGCTGTTTATGCTCAGAAATGACCAGGCCTGGGAGGAGCTTTGTTTTGTATAACTTTCATATGTTCTTCCTAACCAACATGTTAGTAGGATTAAATGCTGCAAAGGAAATGGGTCTTAGTCCAGACTCATTAGCTGTTCTATGTTACTTGTATAAAATATTCTTGTAATACTCTTTACATTGATGTCCCATAACTGGCAAGGGGTTTTATTTGGTAGTTGGGACCCTTCAGTGCATCATTTCTTGGCCTTTAGCAATTGAGAACTTCCTTCTGGATTTGTTACCTGGATTACGGCTTTGTATTTGGAAAACCATTTGACATCTCTTCTCATTTAATTTCCCATGTCATGGGATGATGTTGGTGGGATAGCTGTATAACTCCAAAGGATTCATTTGAAAAATTATCAGACTTTTCAAATGTGGCCTCCTTTACGCCACACTCACACTATTTAGTGTCAACACCATAACTTCATTAAGATTTATGACAGAGTTACACCATAACAAACTAGAAAAGCTGAAAGAACACCCTTGCGTGTAAGAAAACAAACTCCAGGAGAGCAAGAATCAAATGTAACCATGTCAGAAGTATAACAGTTGCACCATACTGACTTTGAGATTTATGAATGCCTAACTGGCTTCCTCACACCGCACAATCAGCTAGATTATGTAGGCCTTATTTCTTCCGTTCATAGTATGACTATTAAAAAGTGTAAACTACTTCAGCTCTACCGAAAAATCTAGTGCAGTAAAAAGATCAACAGCTGAGCATTCACACCGGAGTCATCACCATGCTGTTGGTCCATGTTTCCTGATGCACAAAGACTTCTTGGAGTTCACCGAAACACTAGCCTTCTAGAGTCTACCTCCTGTGCCCCCTCCATACTGCTCAAGGAGAGGATCCTAGAGAATCAGTTGAAGCCCCGGGAATCTCTGCCCTGCGGTATAACTAGAACTACAGCCCCTTCTAGCTGTGCTGCTTCTCACAGCACCTTTCCATTTCTTCAATTGCAATTTCCTGCATCCAAGTTCCTCCGGCAAAAACACTAGACCGAGATATTGTAAACTGCAATGCTCATGCCTTTTAGAGTTAGCGTTTGCAGCATCCTGTCTGAGAATAGAATGTATGAGGATACTGGATTTAAGGGGGTTTTGATACAGTGACACACCATTGCCCACCGAAGTCCTTTATACAGCTACCCCTGCACCACTATTACAGAGGGCTACATATGCAAATGCTGAAATGAGTTATGTTTGGTTTCCACTGATGCTCATTTAAAGTATTGTCACTGCTGCTATTGCTGTCCTATTTACTTTTACCTTGAATCCTCCCACAGGTTTACCGTTTAATGGCTGCATTAGCACTCCTATCCTTTGTTGCAGTTTGCCATCGCATGCATGCATCATGTCTCTTCTGTTTGGCCCTCCCCTAGAGAGTACTTGTGTCCATCCACCGCTCCCATTTATTTGGGCTACTTTTATAATCGCTTTGCTAAATAGTTTTTGTTCCCATTTCTTTTACTATAGCAAACAAGCAAATGCCACTAACTCAGTTTGCCTTGTAGCTTCCCCAAACCCCTTGCATCCTCCTTCTCAGTTGCTATCGTTGCTTCCCATTTGCACTTGGAGCTAGGAGAAGCTGCCATGTTTTGCCGGCCAAACGTGAGCGGCAGCAAAATCCTACAGAACAGTATATCAAGCCCTAATCGGAAAACATTTTAAAGTGATGGTGATTTTGAAAACTAGGGCCACTGCCCATGCGCTGTCTAATCACAACTTTCAAACACATTGCTGGTGTGGCTAAAAGACAATTAAAAAGGAAGACGCAACTTAAATCCACAGTTAGAGCCCATGGCATTATGGGCATGCAAGTGAACCCTTGAACGGATTTCTCGACGTTGCGGATTAGTGAGAAAATAAGCTGATATGCAGTGAAACAGAATTTGACAATATTGCAGTTTGCCTGGAGCAACACACATTGTATGCAAAGGAAAAAAATTACAGAGAATGGATATATTTATTAACAAAATACCTACATCTAAAACCGCTCTAAAGCATTTGAAACTGGACATATATTTTTGGTGTTGTTGCAATGGTATAACTCTGTTCTGGGCCTGAAAAAGTATTTTTTTCATACTTCAAAGTGCCTACACAGCTACTGATGGAGAGGAATGTGCACTTCATGGTAATAATGCTCCCACTTTCTCATGACACCGCTGCCCCTTCCTCTTAATGGAACTACTGCTCCCCATCTTCATGGCACTGCTTCTCCCCGTTCCTCCATGTGCTGCTGCTCCCCTTCTTTGCATCACACCCACCCCACTCCAATCTACCCATCTGACCAACCACTTCATTCTACCCTGCTCCAGTCTACCCCGATCTACCACTCTCCAATGTACTCCAATCTACCCCACTAATATCTACACCACTTCAAACTACACCAGTCTGCCCCCGCTCCACTCTTCCCTGCTCCAATTCACCCCAATCTACCCCCCTCCAATCTAGTACAGTACCCGTTCTAGTCCACCCTAATCTACCCCACCCTAATCTACCCCACCCTAATCTACCCCACCCTAATCTACCCCACCAAATCTACCCCACTCCACTCATTTTTAGCAATGCTGAACACCAGCCACACTAGTGTACAACAGGGCTAAAACACATTGCAGATAGATCTCGCAACAATGAGACCTATTGCCTTTGGCAGTGCTTGTTTTTAAAGGATGCAGGTTGTTTTTTTACTTGCTTTTAAAATGGTTACATGACTCCAATTCCTTTTGCGTTATTTGTAGATTTCATTTGGGTCTTGTTTTTCCCAAAAGCTATACAGCATTAAGGTGTATTACTACTTTGTCTAAATAAGCAATTCATTTTAAACTTTTTTTAAATGCCCCTCTGCCTTTTCTTTTTCATTGTATTGTATTGTATTGTATTGTAAAGGGTGCTTATAGAGCGCACTGACACCATGGGTTTCCTGGCGCTGGATGGATATAGAGAGTACAGAAGAACTAGCCAGATTGAGGGAAGAGCCAGGTTTTTAAAGACTTACGAAAAAGAGTCAGAGAATTAGAGACTTTAAGAGAAGAGGGAAAAGAATTCCAAAGCTTGGGGGCCAGGTATGCAAATCTCCGGCCTCCAGATCTACAGAGCTTGTAAGAGGGGACAGTGAGAAGGTGAAGATGAGAGGATCTCAGATTCCGGGGCGGGCAATAGGGTATAATCAGAGATTTCACAAACGCGGGACAAGGCCCGGTTAGTGATTTGAAAATAAGACAGCCGATCTTGAAAGTCGACCTGGCGGTGACGGGGAGCCAATGGAGTTTGACAAGGAGGGGCCTGGCGGATTTCCACTTCGGGATCCCTAGGGCCAATCTCGCCGCTTGATTTTGCATTGTTGTATGTTTTGTTGATGTTCTTGGGCTATTATACTTTTTGTTTTTTTATTTCCATAAGCAATACAATAAACGTAACTGTACAGCTTACAGCATCCACATCAATTCTCCAGCATCGCGTACACGATAGTAGTGACATGGCAACTAATACAGCACAGTCCACCCCACCATCTGAGTAATCGGCTCACTAGGTATCATGAACAGCCCAACAAGTATGTTGTAAGAGGGGGGTCCGTACCTCCTTCGTCCGTGACGCCACAGGCAGGTCCTCTGAATACTTTGTTAATGTACCTCTACAATGTATCCTATCTTGCAGCCATCTCTTGTATTTTGGAACATTACTCTGGCCCCAGCATGCTGCCATCAGCCTTATGGGCAGTAGGAGCGCTACTGCCACAAACCGGTGTTCTTGAAGTTTTAGCTTCGTGATTAAACCCAACAAGCATACCTGGATCGGGCAGTCTACGGAGTTTTCTGTCATCAAGCTCAGATCCCATACCCCTGTCTTTCGTGCAAGTGTTACCTTGTTAGAGACAAACCCTTTACCACTCCCCTGCCACCTTAGTCTGGATATAAAATGCTCTATATCAAGCGCGAAAAAAAAGTATTGCTGGACACGTTTCAAGATTTTGAATTGCTCTAAGATGTTTTTTCTTTATTTTTAAAGGGTTACACAGTATACTCCCTACCAGCCGGAAGTATCCCAGGGACGACTTGAAAGTCTGCTCAACTACCAGACCATGGTGTGTGACCTCACTGCAATGGACGTCGCCAACGCCTCTTTGCTGGACGAGGCCACGGCAGCAGCGGAGGCCATGCAGCTAAGTCACAGGTCGTCAAAACCAATACATTCTACCTATTAACCATCTTCCTTTGAGCTTTACTGTGTAACAAGGTCTTTACCCTATCTTATGGACTTTCATTAAATTAAAGCCATTATTTGTGTTGCTGTGATGTTAGGTAAAACTAATTGGAGCCTTAACCAACTTTTTTTCCCAGGCCATTGATCTGGAATGTGTTCTCCTACTAGAGAAGTTATCACAAAGTATGAACAGTAAGGGCACTAGCCATTCGCCCCCAGTGGGAGACTTGTCTTTGTTCTTTTGTGTGTTGAATGTTATTGATATTATGGCTAAAGTGATTACAACAGTCTAGTGCTGCAGGGTGGCGGCAGCAGGAGGGGTGACGCTGTGACCCATTCCTCAGCTACAGTCACACCTAAATGCCCTACTTCCATAAAATAAGTTTAACCCCGGTATACAAATTCCTTCTCCCTTATTTTTCCCGGTTTTCCTCCGTCATGTTGCTGAGTGTCCTTTCCGGAAGGCCTTAACCTCGCTTAGTGAAGGCAGCTTTTATTATTAGAAGCACTTCCGGATACCGGGGCCTCTGCACCCAGCCCAGGAGGTGTAAAACCTATTTACACAACAAGGCAGCTACTTATTGACGCACGAGAAATATTAAACTTTTTTTGTATCCTTTCAGGCACAACAAGAGAAGAAAATTCTTTGTGGATCCCCGCTGCCACCCACAAACTATAGCTGTGGTCTTGACTAGAGCAAAGTAAGTCATGTTCATCTTGAATATTTTTTCAGCAATTCACACGAAAGCAACATGAGCAGGGGGGTTATACTGGCATTGGTTAAAGTTAACTTCCACACTAGACTTAACTCGAGAGTTAGTGCTTCAGCACCTGACAAAACGCAGGCCCACACGTCCCTGCATGCCCCTGCTGTGCAGAGCACGCTTGCCCACAGACAGCCACAATACTGTGAATATCTGCAAGATACTGGGGTCCCCTCGCCACAACCTGCAAAAGTGGGGGAGGCATTAATTTTGGGCTGCACCACTGTTGATCTGTGGCTCCCACCCTCCTTCCACAGAAGAACCCACTGATACGTGTGTTGTGTGAAATGGGAGATTTATTTTCGACCACCGAAGTCTTGTATTTATTGGGGGGGGCGGTTGACGCAATCATCCATCTGAACTAGACTATTGTATTAAAAACAGTTGGCAAACTCCTTCTTGACCTTTGCCCATGACCCCTCCTTGCTCCGGGAAGAAGTACAAATTCCACATTTTCCCTTTGTCCTACTCTGGTATAATCTATTCCTCCCCCCCCCCCCCCCCCCCAACCCCCCACATTTACTTGTGTTGAAGCTGTCCACCCACTTGGCTCAGTGGTTGGCTGGCAATCCATCACAAAAATTTCTCTAGACTTAACAAGCAGGTTACCATTTCCTCTATTTTATGTTCAAGTCACGCTACAACGTAGCCTTCATCCGAGGGGGAAAAAATCCCACCTAATCCCCAACAAGCAGGTTACCATTTCCTCAATTTTATGTTCAAGTCACGCTACAACGTAGCCTTCATCCGAGGGGAAAGAAATCCCACCTAATCCCCCGACGAATATTTAATTAATAAATGCATATAGTACCCACTTTGTATCTATTTTTATAAGCTTGTGCCAATCACTAATTGAGGAATGGTGGGTGGAGGACTACGTCAACAGAGAAGCGGGCTGAGAGCCTGTCAGTACATGTGACCCTGTCTTGGCTTACCATGTGCATGTCAGCCCGTCCCATCCTGACTGATGCACATCCGAACATGCTTGATGCTAGGTGGAAAACACCTATCCATAGTCCTTCTTCTCTGCTCTTGTAGTTTTAGATATTTAGAAACCGTTCTGGTCTTTACCTTGAGGTTTACTGATGGGGGACATTTTTTTCCACTTGCCAGTTTAATGATCCATTTTGCAAGTGACACAGCTGCACTGAGGATAATCCTGCTATGTCGATCCCTCTCGTCCTCCTACTGAATCTCAAAGCATGAAGATGGCCTATTGTGATACTAAAGTCAAAGATACGTTTATTGAGACCATGGTCCATTAAACTATTCCATACCTAAAACACATACCTATGTATTAAACATAAGATTTTAAGTATTAGAACATGCTCAAATAGGGTCTAAATACATTCAACATTATAAATAAAAACATCAAATAAATTAGACCCCCTTTAATATCCTTTCCTACTGCTTGCAAAATTCCCTACTGCAATTGCCTCTAAAAAATAAATAAATCCATAGCACGTAAAACTTTAACACTGCCTGGCGTATTTTGATATTATATTATTTTTAAATGGGCCTGTCCTCCATATAAAACCAATAACCCAATGAAATGTTTAAACTAGTACATTTCATAACCACATTTGCAGTAACCACTTTGAAAGAAGAGTTGGATCGCTTTATTGCATACAGTATTGGGTTACTACCCAGTCTATATTTCCAAGAAGATGATCCGTTGACCGGGGTCAGGCAAACTAGAAATATAAGAATACACGTCTGCATTACTCCATCAATCGATTAGATGGGTAAAGACTATTTTTTAGCATTATTACTTCAAATCACGTTCTTTAGTCATAATCACCATTTTCGTATTAAAGTCCGTTCAAGACCTTTTCATCGGCAAATTTTAAGTGGTAGAATGCGTAGTGTCTGCTACTCTTTATTTCTTTTAAGGAGACAGCTCCTGGTGGGGTTTTTGTATCCTTAATTATATCTTATTCCTGACTTACCATCTTAACTAAATACCTTTCTACAAGAACCTATGTTGGACTTCATCTTAATTTACTTCACTACAGAATGTAAGGAGAGTAAAGTATAACATTTCCTTAAGATCTCTTAAACTCGCAGCCCACGACCATCCACTCTTTAAAAGCTAATTTTTGCAAAAATATGAAATCTTGACCTCTCCATCTGGTAATAACTTATTCTATATTCGTATCCCTTATTTCATAGAGGAATAACACCATGAGACAAGTTTAAGTTCTATCCATATTGCTTGAACCATAGACGATTAAGGAATACTTGAGTCTTTTTAGACTCTGACCTTGCATCTTGTTCCAGCCATGATGACCATTCGTATAAGATTAAGGTTTCGTAAAGCAATTTTGTTGGCACCATTGGTTTAGAAATGTGTAAGATCGGGGTCATGGCACATATCAAGCTTGTATAACCCCAGAACACATGACAGTGCACATACTTTTACTGCCACATCGCAATCAGAATTTTTTGTGGATTAAACTAAACTGCTACACACTTCTCTTGGGACACCCAGCGGCAGTCAGCAGCGATTCTTCAAAAGTGGCTACTGATTTTCTGAGTTTGGCTACTTCAGCTTTGATAGGATGGTCAGCCGACTGACCCTTGGAGTCACTACTTTAGTCTGGGGATTGAGAGTGACTTTTCCTCAAGCCAAGAACAACAGTTACAGTCCTCTCTTTGCTAGCCCAAAGTGTGGCAGGTGCATGTCCAGGGATCAGCAAGGCAGTCCTCGATTCCTCTCGTCAGTACCATTTTGATCTGAGGTTCAGGGTGCCATATTTTTGCCAGAAAGGGAGGGGGTGAATAATGTGGTTACTAGTCAATTGGCTACCAGGAATCTAGAAATCCCAGAGGGCATTATTCTGCCCAAGATGTCTGAACTATTCCTCAGATGTTAGGAGCTTGGGTGGCTACTCGTGGGCTACATGCCCGTGAGTAAACTAGTTTGGTCCATGGTCTCTCCTTTGTTCTCGCCGCTGGCTTGCCTACCTAAACAAGGGGACAGTCCTTCAGGAGTGCATTTGCCATGTGTCCACCAAAAGCGGCTTTGCCTTTGAAGCTTGCCTTTTGGCTTAACACCTTGCGTGGCTTCCTGCAAGGGTGGGGGGCGTGGTGGTGGTAACACATCTCCCTGTAGCAGGATATCGTTCCTGAGCCTGGGTAGTCTTTCACACTATTCCCCAGGCGGCCAGAAAGCTTGCTGGTGGCGAGTGACCATGTGAGGCCACTGGACAAAGTAGGTCAAAGAGGGGCAACTTTCTAAAAGTTGCGTTTCCATAAAAGTGACTTTAAATTAGACTTGTGCATCAACTCTGGTTTAATGTCACGATTAATTGGATACCTTGAAGTACCCGTTTCAGTAGCCCCATTGGAAAGTTAGCTGAGCGGAGTGATCAGCTGGCAACTCTGGTGTGAAAAAGATAGTGGAACACAAATCATCTTTTTTGAAGTTAAACAGCAGAATATCGTCGCACCCTTTGAAGTGCTGAGTCAAGCTAACTTAACCTCAATCTGTCAACAGGACTTCTTGCTGCTAGTCCTTGGGTTTTCTGTTGCAAATCGAAATGAGATGCAGTAGTCCCATTGGTTTAAATGATGCACATCAAGTCTACAATCTCTAATATGCGTAAAGGGTATCCAATATAATCCGTGGACCGAAAAACTGTAACCTGCTGACATGGAGCAATTCAGGACCTATGCAATCAGGATAAGGTGTCCTTTCTCTCAATGAAAAGTCTCAGATTTTCAAATTACAGGAATGGTTCTGGACAGGACAAGAAGCAGAGGAAATATTGCTTGAGGTTGTTGTTTTTACTTTTATTCTGACATTCTATTGTGTCTAATGAAACAGATCTATATTTCCTAGATCATAAAGAGACCATTCTTGAAGAGCCAGAATAATCTAATCGTATCAGTTACTCTTTAAGATGTGGCCGATTAAGAAAAGAGTGCAAATTTGTGGAAACAAGAGGGATGTAGTGCTTTAAATGTGATAAGTCAATCTTTTATTTATTTAATAAAATCGTCACACAGCAGTGTTGCCCAGAGGTTACAGCGAATTTTACTTAAGGTGTTTTCTAGTGTCCGATGATAGAAACTAGGATGTGGGAATAAGTGATAAACCGTACAAGACAAAACAGAATAGTCCTTGGAATGTTCTTCTTTCGCATGAAGTCCTCATTGTCATTTACTGTGACTGCACGTAGCGCATTTATGCGTCTCCACATAGTTCATGATCTTGCTAAAGGTGATGAGGATAGGTAGAACTTAAACAAGTTAGGGGAGGGGCAAAGCAATGTTTTTGGGAGAGGCCATTGCAACGATTGGCCCTAATGATAGAATGTAAATGTAAATGTATTGCGACTTATATAGCGCACGTATCACCCGAAGGTATCAAGGCGCTTGCTTAGGGAACCCGTCCTGGTATTCCCCTGTGAGATACCCCGGCAGGGTATCCACAAGGTGAAAGCCAGGCATCCCGCTGCGAGGGGCCATAGTGGAGATTAAGCAAGCTATTGCCCAGAGTCGCAGAGTGTGACCCCGTGAGTCGAGTAGGCACCGGAGCGAGAATTGTCGAGTCCGTAGAATTTTTAACCCGAGACCCGCCGAGGCGGGGAATCGAACCCTGGTCCACGGCCAATCTCAGCTTCCGGGTCTGCCACCTCTAACCACTGAGCCACGCTTCTCCACAGAATACGTCACCATCCGGTCTGCATTACGGTGCACTCCAGCCCATTGCTGTATTGGGTCACTGCACTTTGACCACATCTTAAGAGTAAATTCTGGCTTCCCCCTCAAGTCTCTCTTGCTTAATTTCTCATCCACCTTGAGTTTGTGGCTCTACAGTGACTAATGCTCAGTATCCTGTTCTTGCTTTTCTACTGTGTTTACGTAATCATCTGGTTCCGGTTACCTCTGCCAGTCGTTCTTTGCTGGTGTGCTGCCTGGACACCTGGCTAACCATACCCTCAGTTTTTTGCCAATCTAAGTGGGAGAAGCGGTGTGTCCTCATCCTCAGCAGTTGCTTTTCTGTAATTCCTTCACTGTTTGTCCAGTTGTACTGCAGACTCATTTTAGAGTAATATATGAACTTCTACTTTAGGGTGGTTCTCTGCAAGCCTAACCGAGCGAATATAAACCCGCTCTAAATTGACCTTTTTATTTGTTCCTCAGTTACATTGGGGTTTCTGTTGAACTGAAACTACCTCAAGAGATGGATTTCAGTGGGAAAGATGTCAGTGGAGTGTTGTTTCAGTATCCAGATACAGAAGGGAAGGTGGAAGACTTCGCTGAACTGGTTGATCGGGCACACCAGAATGGGGTAGGAGTGGTTTATTACGTAAATTACTGAATGTATGTTTTTTTTTTGTCCTCTGAAATTTGACAACCTTTTCCATTCCTCCATTTCCTCAGACTTTGACCTGTTGTGCTACTGACATTTTAGCCCTGTGTCTTCTGAGGCCTCCGGGTGAGTTTGGTGTGGATGTAGCCTTGGGTAACTCCCAGAGGTTTGGCGTACCCCTGGGCTATGGAGGACCTCATGCTGCCTTCTTTGCTGTCAAAGAAAGTCTGGTGAGAATGATGCCTGGCAGAATGGTGGGAGTCACTAGGTAAGCAGTAGACTTTATGTGGAGGCTGTTGCCTGTTGTAGCATTTAAACCACATTGTTTTACATCCCAGGTTATTCCGAGATGTGGTTCCAGTAAGCTCTTGTTTTCTCCCACTGATTAAATAATGTATTCTTTGTAAGTACTTAGGCAGTTCCTGAGGATTGCTTATAGCCAGCAGATCTAAAAACCTCTAATTTAAGGGTGTAGTGTGTAACTTTGAAATATGAGTCAGATTAAGATGGCTAGTCAATAGGTAAAAAGTAGCCTTGACCCAGTTTATAAATGTTCACCAAAATGTCAAAGAAAGGTATAAAGTATCAGTGTGCATTGCACACAAGTGGACTCGGCCCAGGGTATGGCTGATGGGGGTGTCCTGTGTCGGATATGAATGGTAACTGACTTCCCAGTGGTACTTGTGGCAGCAGGGATACTGAGCACAGGCCAAGGACAAATCTGGCACCTAGTACCAAGTCATAGGCCAAGCTGAAGGGCACTGTTAGCGTACTGGGCACAGGACGTGGCCTATGGCTGCCTTCACTGCCCATCACATAGTGGGCTTAGCTATTGACCATGCTCAGCAGCAACTGGAGCAAGTGGTAAAGACAAATTTCAGCCGGTGTTAAATTAGAACATAAAAAGATAAAATAAGTTACTAACCAGTGATATAAACTTTATGTATCCTGCAAGTAACCTATTTTAAAGAAAAGTTAGAATTGGAATCCGAAATCATAAGAAAAATTTCTCCAGTTAACATTAGCTATAGCAACCGTGATACCCTCATACCTCAAAGTGCCTGAAACAACATACATGACCTCAAAAGTGACATTAATGACATAATTGGTCCCCACTATTCTAGAACACACAGAAAATCACTTTCCCATCTATTTTCTGACAGTGGAACTACAGACGGCCTTTACGAAGTGTGTGCCGGAATGCTATTGCGGTCAGCAGTGCCTACAGGCTTGCATCTGAATATAATATACTTGTGTTATTTCACACAAGCACAAACGCAAAGCACAGTATGATTGAGGCAGTGATTTGAAGATTTATCTGAATTTATTATATCAAGCAATCAAAAATAAGTTTATTATGACCAATTGATCTTTAAACTGCATATACCATCCTAACACAGCTAAAAGTACCGTTATTAAAACATTTTTTTAAAAGAACCTAAAACCAAAATTTTATACTTTTTTTTTCACACAAGCACAAACCAAAGTATGATTGAGGCAGTGATTTGCAGATTTATCTGAAATTAATATTTTTTTTATTTCACGCAAACCAAAGTATGATTGAGGCAGTGAATGCAGATTTGTGATGAGTAATCAGCTAAACAAATGACACCTATATACAGGTTACATGGTGTATTTTCATGTTCGATCTGAAAAAATGGCCAACGTTAAGTATTCTTTCTCTCGGATCTCATGAAATTGCTCTTCGAGATGGTGCTAAACTCCAATTTAAGGCAGGCTGTGATATTGGGAACTCTGCACTGTAGTCATGGGAACCCAGAAAATGATATCAGAATTGAGATGCCACAAAAGGTTATTTTTGGTGTAACGAACAGGTTCTGGCTTACAGATTACAAAATTGTGATGTATGCATAGTGGTTGAAAATGGTTGTAATGTTGATTGGGGAAATATCATAAACCATTTTGAAAGCATTTGTAGAAGGCCCGCTTTAGCTGAAAGCCCTCCAGCTAGCTGAATAAGGTCTCGGTAGTAAAGACATCTTGTCCAGTGGGAAAAATGAATTTGAGGGAAGAACTCAAGCAGGCTGTTGTAATTATATAATTTGGTAAGTATTCGAGTACTAAATGGTGCCTTATTGGTTTAGAATGGCTTGCATGACCTACTTGACGTATGTCTATTGCCTGGTATCTTGCAGCAGTGGTGGTTATAATGAACTCTACAATGCACATCAATGGGTTGTGCAATGACGCAAAGGTCCGGCTGTCTGAATGGAAGTGGATAGATGCAGGTGAGGTGGTGAGAGCAGAGGTGGAGGGAGAGTAGAACACCACCTGTTTGGAAGACGTTGGCATGATGGGCCAGAGGGCCATCCAGTACCCAGTTACATTGTCAGTCAGAGATGCAGGGCTGAAATTAAGGGAGAGAAGATGGAGAATGGGAAGATCATGGTGCAGGCATAGAGATGGTGGGATAATCCAAGTGGAGATGTTACCATGTGAGGTGGTGCATAGAGGGCCTTGAACTTGTCCTTCATGGACACCAATGGAAAGTGCTGTCAGTAGAGAGATCTACAAGTCTCACCCCATTAACAAAAAACAGTAGAATTAATGAATAATAACATTGTTTAAGTTTAGTAGATTTGTATTGCGCGCAAATACCCTAAGGTGTCTCGGCGCATAGGATTAGCAATCGGGCAGAAAAGCGCTTAAGGGTACTTATTGATTGAAAAGCCAAGTTTTCAGTAGCTTCCTGAAGACTGTAAGAGTGGGGCTGGTTTTGATGGAAAGAGGGAGGGTGTTCCAGAGTCGGGGGGTGGCCACAAGGAAGCGTCTGTCTCCCCAAGAAGATGTTTTTGTCCGTGGGACTGGTAGAATGCAGGTGGAGGATTAGTGGAGAGGTCTGCTGGGGGGTATAGATCAGAAAAGCATTCTTTAGCAACAGAGGCCCGGAGTTGTGGATAGCTTTGTAAGCGATACAAAGTGCTTTAAATTTGATGCGGTTTCTGACACGCAGCCAATGGAGAGAACGTATGGCCGCAGTGATGGAATTATGTTTAGGAATGCTGAGAAGAACTCTAGCTGCCGCGTTTTGAATCGATTGGAGCTTGTTTAGGACCTTCTCTGGAGCATTAAGAAGGAGGGCATTACAACGATTCCATTTTGGAAAAGATGACGGTAGTGATGTTTTTTTCCTGCAGATGCTGGGAGATACGGTAGTAACTCCTTGATTTTTTTCAAGGTGAAAAAGGAGGAGGAAACCACATTATTTACATGATGGTGGAAAAGCAGTTCGTCATCAAACATAACTCCGAGGTTTCTGACCTTGGCATCAGGTTCTGGAGGGGGACCCATTTCGGTAGGCCACCAGGTGGAGGACCATCCAGGAGTGAGGTTGCCAAAGGTCATGACCTCGGTCTTGTCTGAGTTTAAATTTAAGCAATTGCTCGACATCCAGGAGCTAATGGCTAGCATACCCTCCTGGAGTCTAGAGGCAGCTGCTACTCCATCCTTATGCACAGCCAACACCAGCTGGGTGTCGTCTGCATAGGTGGTCCGACTCAACCCGTGGGTTTTAATGACCCTCGCCAAGTCCGATACATATATATTAAATAGAGTCTGACTTAGCGAGGAGCCTTGGAGCACCCTGCACGGCAAAGTGAAGATGGGCAAGTAAAAAGTGCCCAGCTGAACAGATTGGGTGCGGTTGGCAAGGAATGAGGCGAGGAGGTTCCTTGCAGAATGGTTGATGCCTAGGGTCGAAACACGGTCAATCAGGGTGGAGGGATCGACTGTGTCAAAGGCGGCGGATAGATCCAAAAGTATAAGGACAGCCGCCCCCCCCTTGATCTAAGATAGCCCTGATCTCGTCAGTCTCCTTTATCAGGGCAGTCTCTGTACCGTGACCCCGTCTAAACCCAAATTGAGTGTCATCGAGGAGATGGTGCTGATCAATATATTCAGATAGATGATTGTTCATGAGTGATTCAAATATCTTGGCGGGGAATGAAAGACAGGCTATGGGTCTATAATTTGCTGATGCTGAAGAGTCGAGAGGTTTTTTTAGGAGGGGTTTGATGACTGTATTTTTCCATACTGACTGATAGGTGGCTGTGAGAAACATGGAGTTGCAGATGTCCGTGAGTGGGGGCGTGATGACCTCGGAGATGAGTTTAAGTACGGAAGGAGGACATGGGTCTAGAGGAGAACCTGACCTAATGGATCCAATCAGTTTGCTTATCTGTTCAGAAGAAACTGTGTGGAAGTTGTGAAAGGTGGGGGTGGAAAATGTAAGGGAAAGGTTAGGGTCAGAGCTATCAGGATGAAGTTGAGAGGAAAATGCCGAGTATATGGTAGTGACCTTGGTGGAGAAAAAATTAGCTAAGGAATTACAGAGATCTTGTGATGGCTCGATGGAAGGACATGTAGGAGGATTGGATAGTGTTAACTACCTGAAACAGCTTTTTAGCTGAGTTCTATGCGGACTCGATTTTGGTTGAAAAGAAAGCTTTTTTGAGTAACAATGGAGCGTTTGTATATAGCTAATGCATCCTTATAGGTTTGTTTATCCTGAGGTGGTAGTGCTTACGTCGGTGTCTCTCAAGGTTTCTACAGTGCTGTCTCTGGAGTCTAAGATCCTCTGTGAACCATGGGGCAGACGGATTGGTTCGATTGGGAAAGATAGATTTGTTCGGAGCTACCAAGTTAAAAGCATCCTGTAGCCAGTCCTGGTACAAGTTGGATACTGTATTGGGATCTGAGGAGGCTTCGTAGAGGGGGGAGTTGGAAAGGGTGTGGGTAAGTAGAGGGATATCTAAGTTTTTCCAAGCTCGAATGATCTTAGGAACACTTGCCTTAGACTGAGGTGGATTAGGGTTATGAGCCTTAATGGAAAAAATCACTGCAGCATGTTCAGACCATACTAAGGGGATGCCCGTGAGCAAAGTAATGTGGGGGTTGTTAGTGAACAGCCCGTCAAGCGTATGACCTGCTTGATGGGTGGGTACAGATACTAATTGATGGAATCCCACCACTTGTAAGTCAGTGCTGAGATGGGTAGTGTCCTTGTCACTAGGAGATTCTAGATGGAAATTGAAGTCTCCTAATATGGTGTAGTCAGAAGGACCCAGTGCAGGCTCAATCAGTTCCTCTAGAGCTGAGAGGAAACGTTTGTGGCGGCCAGGAGGGCGGTAAAGGAGGGTGCCTTTGAAAACTAGATTGTTATTGAGCCCAATGGAATAAGTGAGGGCCTCATAGTCAGGGCGAGAAATAGAATCTGTCTTGGTGAGGTATAGGGTTTTGTGTATAATAGCTAGCCTGCCTCCCTTCCCTGTAGATCTATCCTGTCTTATCACACAATAACCATCCGGTGTTGCCTAGCAAAAGTCCGAACCGGAGGAGGCATCACCCCAAGTTTCTGTGATAAACAAGATGTCCAGTTCATGACTGATGATGAACTCCATGATGTCCAAGTTGTGTTTAGGGAGGGAGCGGGCATTGAGCGCCGCACGAAAGGGGGCCTGATGAGTGGATGGGGAAATAGAGGAGGATGGCAGGGGAGGGGGGGGGGGGAAGTATAAAAGTGCATGAGGGACAATGGATCGGTGTAAGTGTGTGGCTAATAGAGAACATTGAAGTGATGATGATACCCGTGGGTTGTAGAAAGAACATTGAGGGGTGAAAAACTACAGAAAGGTGTAGGAGAATGACTATAGAGGCTTGGTGATTGTGGTGAGCAGAGGAAATAGTGACATGGAGAACATGTTTTCCATCACTTAAAGTGCACAGAAAAAGATTTAGTCACTTTATTGAAAAATAAATATTCCAGCGCCCATCTTCTTTCAGTCTTTTAGTTCATCCTTGTGTTGTCTGGGCAAATGCCCCATTTGATTCCTTATAATCTCTGTTGTCTTTAATTGTCACTGGGGAAAACATCTTTGCTTTTTAAGAATGTTTTGTCAGGACAATTGGTGGCTGCAGCAATATGACACCATGCAGGGTATGTGGTGTAATGATGTGGTCTGTTCTGATTCTATGTAGGAAGTGTATCCATGTCATGCGTGATTACAGCCGATGTGTGGTTATCGTGTTATTGGATGCACCACGTAGAAGTGTCTTGGATTAAGAAATGCGAGAGAGACCCACAGTTCTATGGTTTTCAGTATGCTGGTAGCTTTTAACAGCTCTGCGTGTCACTTTAAGGTATTTCATTATATAGTCTGCTTAAATGGTTACTGCACTGGGTTGTCTGATCTGAGACTTTGTGTATAGTTGTGGCCATAACTGGCATGGTTGAAGGGAGATAGAAGTGAAGAGATCTGTTGGGATGGGCATTTTATTTACACCCCATATCGGAGTGTTTTTGTGAGATGTGAAGATGCGGTCAGAGTGTAAAAGATATTTGAAACCTGCAGTGGTGGACTACTTTAAAGTCCTCCAAATTGTCCTGTAATGTGTTCAAGAACTCATTTATTCCAGGCCTGCTCATTTGTTGGTGTTTGTATTTTGGCTGTACAATGCTGGCGATGGACAACCCTCATAGCAGATATGTCAAATGTAAATTTAAGAGGTATAAGTTACAATTTGTTGCTGATCGCTGTGTGTAATGGATTTAACATTAATGTGGGCCATAACTGTTATATATAGAGGTGCACAAATATATAATGCCACGACAAATCATAGGTTAGCCTTTTTTTAGCTGACCTGCATATTGAAAGCAGTTTGCTGGTTGAGTTGTTTGCAATTCATGAGTTGTAAGATGAGGATTGCACTTGAGGGTGCAACTGTTTTTTGTTCCCTGTTGATGGGATGAAGGTGAGCAGTTAATCTGTCTTCAGAAGTCTATATGCTCTTGGGTGCTTCTAATGCTGGCTAGTAGAAATCCCACATAGTGGTACTAAGCGCTGTATAAATGCTGCATTACAATACAATGTGATGAAAACAATGATGTGCCACCATAAGCTACATCAGTGTCAGTGGGGATGAAATCTATTATGTAATGTGGATGTTGCAGTTGTTACATAACCATACCTGGGTAATTTCAGTGGCTTTTAGGTTTATGTTAAACTTAATGGTCCTCCGGGTTAGTTTTTTTCCAGAGAATATTATAATCTTGTTTGAAACCTTGGTTAATAACTAATCTTTGCTTCACACCAGGTAGAAGGCTGTCCAAGTGGGACTGGAGCTGCAATCGGAAGTATTTTGCATTACTGATCAAATCGGAGTGGCCTCACAAAATATTTGCGTAGACAGTTTACAAGTACTTTGGTAGAGGGGTGCTAGCATCCTAGAGTTATTCCCGGCCTCATAAAACTGTTGCCAAACAGCGACTGGATTTTTTAATGAAAGGTCAACTGTACAACATATGTAGAAATATTTCTATATTTTTAGCTCATTGTACATTTTTTTTGTGTAACCACATTTTCACAGATTGACCCTTTCTAAGCTTAGCATTTGAAAACATTATTCTGGAGAGGCAAGATGGTGCCCACGCGAGTGGACGTGTAGGCTGACTGCTCCTCAACTCACCTGCAAGTCTGAGAAGCGGAGAGGAGACATAGCGAGAGAGGTGATACGCCATCTACAGAGACACGCTGATGAACGCTGCAACTTCACGAAGGGGATTACGGGCTCCACAGCAACATAAGTGTCGACTTTGGAGAACTATGATGATTTTTGGCTGTTAGCGTGAATACGTCGGACCCTACTGCGGCGGCTAGCGGCTGATGAGACTTCACATTCGACGTTCGACTTTTGCTAACAGACTGCCTGTGTACGCTGCACCTGGTTAGGAGGGCAGCGCGGGCTGCAATCTGTCAGCTGAACGAACCCGGGGGAAGTCAAGAGAGCGAGCGTGCTGCCGACACACCTGGTCAGGTACCTGAGACTTGGCGGGTGAGCGGCGTTGTTGCGCTGGTGGGCAGGCAGCGGGAGAGAACTCCGCGCAGCAGTCTGGGAGCAATTTCGGAGCGAGTGAGCTATCGACAAACACTATATCTGGCCCGGAGTGCTGCTCTGCGGTACACAGTTGAAGACAGCGGGTAGGCAGCATTCTAGTTACATCCAGTTACATCGGAGAGAGGCTAGGAGAACCGCTGCCATGCCGCCTAAAGGTAAAAGGGGCATGCCGCGGATTCCCGAGTAACAAGGGGAGAGTGGTGCCCCCACTGAGGTGAGCAAAATCTCGACCGCCCCTGGGCAACCAACCGGTAAAAATTCTAAAGGACCCCCGATACAGCCAAACCAAAGGGAGTGGGGGCAGATGAGAATAAAGTAATCCCTGCAATCTTCGCAGCCGCCGCATTAGGGAAGGATAAATCAAAGGGGGGGGACTCGTAAAAGGAATGATAGAGGTGCCCTCCCCATATGTTATATTTAACACTGAGCCTCAACAAAATGGGGAGATTCTCTTGCTGGGAATGGTATACCCCTGTTAATGGGAGCATGCGAGGGGGATGAAAAGTTACCAATACAACCGGATGGAGACTCAGGGGACTTTACACTCCATGTCGGAACCATCCTTACCCTCATCCTGTGAGGACTTAGCCGCACAATACGCCCAGCATATGAGTATGGAAGGAGGGAGTCCGGCAAGCAGTCTGTGTTTGGATGATTCAACGGATATCATGGAGGACAGTCAATCTACAGTCTGTAATCTTGTAACTAAACCTTCAGTCAATATAGGTGAGGATGGTACGCCACTTCAATCTCAGGATGACTCTCCTATTGTAGCAAACAGTCACATCTCACTGGCCCTGATCTACGAGTCCATAATGTCGCTTCGTGATGAGACAAGGGAGGAAAGTCAAAGGGTACAAACCCTATGCTGCAAGCTTCAGAACTCAGTTCGGAGGATTGCGAAGTCGCAGGCAGACTCTGTAAATAGGTTTAATGAGGCTGAGACCCGTATTTCCAACCTTGAAGATATGGTCGAGCAGCAGAAAGGAGCGACAGAGGTATTGCAGGGAATAAAGGAGGACACTTAGTGGAAACTAGCGGATTTTGAGAACAGGGCCCGTCGTTATAACCTGAGGGTTCTCCAAGTCCCTGAAGGTAAAGAGGGGCAGGATCCACGCAAGTTTGTAGTAGATTTGTTTAAGAGTGCCTTCCCGGAGTTAAACAAATGGGATTGGGCCAGGGAGATCGAAAGAGCACACCGCTTCCCATTCAAGATGCGGGGGCCCCCTGGGCCGGCCACCGGTAAACCAGCTGAAAAAAACTTGGGCAGACCTAGGGTCTTGTTAATTTCAGTCAACAGTTTCTTAGCTCGGGAGGACGTTTACAGACTTGCAAGACCAGATAAGCGGAGACCTGGCCCAGGGTTTGAGTATTTGTCACCCCTGATTTTTGTAAATTTACTATGGAAAACCGCTGGCAGCTCCGCCAATTAATCACCCCGCTACAGGCCAAGGGAGCACAAGCTTATCTTCTGAACCCTGCAAAATTGAAGATTATACATAAAGAACGCACACAATTGTTTACCAATGTAGGGTTCGCCAAGGAATTTTTGAATAATATCTTGAAATATAGAACTTTGGGCTAAATGTGGAGAAGTTGTCTGGACCCTTTGTGGACTGGAATTTGTGCAATGTAATGTTTCAATAGAGTAGCTAAGCCCAAGAGTTCTGTGTAACCTATTGCTTGTTCTCCTTTATTTTTCTCTGTGTACTAGGATTGCTTCTAATTTTTTTTTCTTCTTTATTTTTGGTCTTTAGGGTGAATACTAGAAAAGAAAGAAAGCTCTATATAGTTTCTCCAGTTAGGGAGGAGGTTTTTTCCTCCTTTTTTTTTTTTTCCTTTTTCAGTGCAGTAGAGGCTTGTGGGTGGGTATGAGGAAACTGCCAGCTGACATTTGCAGGACCATAAGTCCTAACGCCTCGTTATTGGGAAGGGACAGGGGGGATAGGAGGGTGCTGGGGGGGGGGGGTTGGTGGTGGGGTTAAAGGGGGGGGAAAATCCACACTTTCAGTCAAAAATGATAATAAAATGAAAAGAGCTAATAAAAAAGTTTGGTTTTCAGTGGGACAAAGTTTTTGTGTGGCAGTAGCCTCGCTAATTTGTGTCAAACATTGCTGGGGAATTTCATCTGAGATATATGGCTGCAGCTAGAGACATTTGAATATGCTCCTTAAATGTCTCAGGTTTAAACAACTTTAACAAAAGGAGGAGAATAGCGGCTGAGTTACGCTATGTTTCCCCGGATATGGTGTGCATTCAAGAAACCCATCTCCCATGGAATAGGCACCAGGTGTTAGCAGAGTTGGGCTTTTCTGTCCTAGTTTCCTCTCAGCAAGCAGGGACAATGCGAGGGGTGGCTATTTTAGCCAAAAAGAATTTGGTCACCGTACGGCGGAAATTAAGAGACAAAACTGGCCGATGGGCTATAGTCATGTGCGGGGCGACAGGGGAACTTTTCCATATGCAATATTTATGGGTCCAACTTAGACGAACCTGCGATTTTGGAAGAGCTCCACATGGAGCATGCAACCTGGTCCACCCCCTTAATTGTTTGTGGGGATATGAATATCAACTTAACGGGCCAGGATATTGCTGGGGGGATAAAGGGGTATAAAGGCCGGAAACCACAGGTATATCAGGCGCTCTTTAATATACTAAAGGATTATGGCCTGGCGGATGTTTGGAGAACTCTGTTCCCGGCCGACCCCGGATTCACCTTTTATTCTCACCCCCATAAAAAGAAAGTGAGGTTGGATTACTTTTTTATCGACACTCCCTATTTAGCCAAAGTTAAAATGCAGATCTATCCTAAAATCGAGTCGGATCATTCACCCGTTGTTTTAATACTTCCTCGGTGGGGGGCATTGGGTACTGTTAGGAAATTTACCTTTGACCGGAAATTGTGTCTGAATGACAATTTCATAGAATATATGACAAGGTGGTTAAGGGAATTGTTTGACGATAACAGGGACTCAGCCCACATTAACATTGTATGGGACACCTTCAAAGCTTGCTTTAGGGGAGAGGTTTTAACTTTCGGGCTTGCTCGGCAAAAAAGTAAAATTAGAGATGGAGTCGCTTTATCAGGAATTGCAGGTGGCTGAGGAGAAACTGACACGGGGGGGATTGCCACCCGGGGCAATTTAGACAGTTTAGAGGTTGAGGTGGCAAAAAAAGGGCAAATATTTTGGGAGTATGGGACAGTGAGAATGCAAGAAAGTATGTGGCACAGCGGAAAATCTGCCATGAGTATGGGGAATCAGTAGGAAGATCATTAGCCTTAAAACTACGTATGAATGAAGCTAGCCGAAATATAACAGCTTTGAAAGATAACAGTGGGGTTTTAAAGACTGATCCAAAAGAAATTTTGGCTATCTTTCATGAATTTTATTCTAACCTATATACGACGGAGCAAAGTGCAATGGAGGAATTACATTTTACTGCATTGGGGGAGCTGTCTAAACTAGAACCTTTAGCGGCTGATTTGTTGGATGCTCCGATAACGATGGAAGAGCTAACCAATGCAGTCAAAACGATGGTAATGGGGAAAGCATCAGGTCCTGACCAACTACCTGGGGAGATTTATAAAGTGTTTTTTGAGGAGTTAAAAGAGATGTTGGCTACGTTTAGGGCGGCTTAAACCGGGGTAGCGCCAAAGACATGGAACGAGACTACCATCGTAGTCTTCAGTAAGAAAGGAAAAGAGGTAGAACTCCCTGGGTCATATCGACCCATATCACTTTTAAACTGCGACTGGGAAATATATTCTAAGATCTTAGCCAATCGTCTTTCTAAAGTAACAGCTGCTCTAGTATCCCCAGATCAACATGGCTTTATACCTGGTAGGGGGACGGTGACGCACATCAACAAAGTTATTACTCTATTTGATATTGCGGAGGTAGAGAAAAGCAATTTGGGGCTGATTCTGCTAGACGCAGAAAAAGCGTTCCCATCGCGTGGAATGGAAATATCTATGGCTACTAATGGAGAGTATGGGATTTCGACGGCATTGCAAGTTTTATGAGTCACCGATAGCTAGAATAGTATCAATGGGCACAACTTCAGAAATAGTGCAGATCACCAGAGGTACGAGACGGGGGTGCCCCTGCTCTCCCCTGCTCTTTGTGCTATATATTAACCCTTTTATTCTAATGCTTTCTAGAAGCAGGGTTATTAAACCCTTTGTGGTACGTAGTATTCCCCATACAGTCTTTGCATTTGCGGATGATATCGCGATAACTTTGGAAAACCCTGCCTCCGCATTGATTGAGATTGAACGGCTAGCTAAGAAGTTTGGTAGTTTGTCAGGCTACAAGTTAAATGCCATGAAAACGCAGCTTATTTGTACTGAAACTGCAAGAGTTAACGACCCAAGAGTTGTTGTGAAAGCAACCTATTTGAGAGTTAAGATATGGGCATCAATGTCTGAAGTAGTGGAGGCAAACTGGGGATCACTATACAGAAACATTGCAGACTCTTTGGAGAGGTGGGGGAGGCTGCATTTCACCCTAATTGGCCGAATAAATATATTACCACAGGTGGTATATCTCTTTAGAGCATTGCCATTAGAAATATCAGCAGTCCAACTCCAGAAGCTACAGGCCTTGTGCTCCAGATTTATATGGACCCCTGGGAAACTGCGAAGAGCCATGAGACTTATGACATTATCTAGAGACCGAGGCGGGTCAGCGGTACCTGATTTTGTTTTATATTATGTTTGTTTTCTTCAAAAAATGGCCATCTTATTGTTTGGATTAGATGAGGGCAACACATCAATATTAAGCTCTAGTAGCTCTATTTACCATTTAACCCTGGAAGGGAAGCAAACCGGAGCCTATTTAGGGAGATAGAATGGAACTATTTTAAAAGAACCAGGTTTAAAACCGTAGAAACAGCAAGTAAAGTATGGAAGAAAGTGCGTAAATTGATTAACTTCGGAGCTCTTATTATACTCCAATGAATGCGATAAAGCTGCTCCCATCTATATTTGGTGATAGGATGGCGAGGGTTTGGCAAGAAAAAGGAATCTGGTTATTAGGGGACTTGTATGATCACAGGGGAACTATCAAGCAGTTTGAGACGCTATTACAGGCCTATAAGTTATCACAGTCCCAGCTTTTTCTACAAATTCGGGATTTTCTAACAAAACGAAAATTGAATTTCATTTCTAATCCCTTGATTGAGGCTTTAAAGTCTCAGAGCAGAATTGGAGGGCTGTACAGAATTTTAAGTTCAGGTAAAAAGGACGATCTGGAAAGGCATAGGCTACAATGGGCGGAGATTCTGGGAGAAAATGAATCTATTTCAATTGACGAAGCACTTATTAGATGCAGTGAAGTCCTTATGTCAGCAAACCTAAAAGTACAATTTTTTAAAACTTTATTAGATTATATTACACACCCGTTCGGATGAAAAAATGGGGTAGCCGCTACAATGGTAAGGAGTAGTTTCTGTCCTGTAACTCCAGTTCTGTAGTAGGGGTATCTCTGTTAGTCATAATCTAGTGAATAGTCCCGCCCATGTGCGTGGACCCCGGAGCAATCAAAAATAATCTTAGTGTCAAAAAATGCAGAAATGCATAGACACTTAAGAGAGAATTTAAAGACCGATAATGCAGCCTAAAAAGGCTACACTGTCCAGTACTTCAACTAGAAATTCCACCACAAAATCCACAAAACAGCAAAAGCCTGTACAGATTTCCATTGCTTTAACAGCAAACTCCCTCAGGAATGATAGAGAGAAGAACCTGGACAGACAAGCCCCATAGGCTGCCATTATGTGGCTCAAAACAGGATACTGTGCCTTTAAGAGAATCTTCCAGAACCTTCTCCCAGTATCCCAGAATGCATAGCAGGTCCAACTTACTTTCAGTTTTTTGAAGGCGTAACACGCCAGACCTGTAGCATTCCATAAAGGAATATATATCTCTCTCCACCGGGGAGGAGGGAGGGCGCTTATGACTATAACAGAGATACCCCTACTACAGAACTGGAGTTACAGGACAAACTACTCCTTCTGTAGTAGTGGATCTCTGTGTATAGTCATAATCTAGTGAATAGAATGGCAAGCCCATCCCCACACCAAAGCGGCGGTGGAGAAAAGAGAATCAACACCACTATTGTGCGAACAGATTTCGCAGTGAAGCCTGTCCAACCTGAGCATCTGCCCTAGCATCAGTGTCCAGGCAGTAATGCTTAGCAAAGGTATGAACCGACTTCCAAGTGGCAGCCTTGCAGATTTCTGCAATCGGAACATTACGGAGCAATGCTGTCGTGGCAGCCTTGCCCCTGGTGGAATGAGCCTTCGGCTTACCTCCTAAGGTCTTATTAGCTTTTTGGTAACACAGCTGTATGCAGGACACAATCCACCTAGAGATAGACTGCTTAGAGGTCGCAAGACCCGTCCTGACTGATCCATAATTGATGAACAATTGGTCTGACCTACGAATATCACTGGTTTTATCCAGATAAAATTTCAGCACCCTCCTAACATCCAGGGAATGCAAAGACCTTTCCGCTGGAGATGAAGGATTCTGAAAGAACGTAGGCAAAGTTATAGTCTGGTTGATATGAAAATCAGAAACAACCTTGGGAAGAAACTTAGGGTGAGTACGCATAACAACCTTAGCAGCATGAAAAACAGTATAAGGTTCTTGGCAACACAACGCCTGAATTTCACTCACCCTGCGGGCCGATGTAATGGCCACGAGGAACGCCGCCTTCCAGGACAGGTGCTGCAACGAAGCCTTATGAATAGGTTCAAAAGGCTCCTTCATCAACCTGGACAGCACCACATTCAAGTCCCATGAAGGTGAAGGAAGCCTGACAGGAGGGGAACACTTTCTTCAAGCCTTCCAAAAAATCTTTGATCACAGGGATCTGAAAGAAGGAAGTCTGTGAAGGGCATTTCCTGTAGGCAGTCAAAGCAGCCAGATGAACCTTAATGGAATGGACATTAAGGCCAGACTGCGCCAGATGTAGCAGATATGGAAGGATGACATCTTCCTTGCATGTCGTAGGGTCATAGTTCTTAGACTTGCACCAGATGCAAAACCTCTTCCACTTGTAAGCATAAGAAGTCCAAGTGGAAGGTCGCTTAGCCTCCTTCAGTATGTCCATACAATCCTCTGGGAGATTCAAATGGCCATATTGCACTATTTCAGGAGCCATGCCGCCAAACTCAAAGACGAGAGGTTGGGGTGCACCACCCGCCCCCCGAACCTCGTGAGAAGGTCCGGCCTGCACGGCAGCTTCATGTGAGGAAGGAGAGACCGGTGAAGCAGGTCCGTGAACCACCACTGTCTGGGCCATTCCGGGGCAATCAGAATCATCTTCGCCCTGGATCGGGAGAGCTTGATGAGAACCGCTGGAATCAGGGGAATGGGTGGAAAAGCGTACAGAAAGCTGTTCGACCAGTTGATCCATAACGCGTTCCCCAGCGTCCCCGGCTGGTAGTACCTGGAGGCGAAGTCTCGGCATTTGCTGTTTTCGGCGGTGGCGAACAGATCCACGTCTGGAGTTCCCCACCTTGCGAAGGCTTCTCCTAGTACTTCGTCGTTTATGACCCACTCGTGGTTTTCCTGAATCAGTCTGCTCAGCTCGTCTGCCTGAACATTCTGCACACCTGGCAGATGAGTGGCCGTTATCGAGAGTCCTCGAGCCAGAAGCCAATGCCAGACCGCCTGCACCTCCTGAGACAGAGTGCGTGATCTCGAGCCCCCCTGCTTGTTGAGGTAATACATCGTGGTCGTATTGTCCGTCTGTACAAGCAGAGAGTTGGTCCGGAAGGACGGTTAAAAAGCCTTCAGCGCCAAGTGAACGGCCCTGAGTTCCAGGAAATTGATGTGGTACGTGGATTCCGATGGGGACCACGTCCCTTGAATCTGCAGGTCTCCGGAGTGCGTTCCCCATCCCAGGAGAGAAGCATCCGTCACGATAGTCTGAGTGGGAATGTCCTTGTGGAAGGGAACCCCTCTGAGGAAATTCTCCGCTGAACACCACCACTTCAGAGACTGAAGAGCATGTAGAGACAGTCTTATCTTGATCCTCTCCTCTGGTCCCACTGATCTTCCAAGCACTCCTGCAGCGGTCTCATGTGCAGCCGCGCATGCGGTGTCAGGAAGATGCAAGAGGCCATCGATCCCAGCAGGGAAGACACCGTCCTCACTGTAGTGGATGGAGTGGACATGAGAGCCTGAGCCTTCCGAAGGAGTGATAAACGTCGCTCTTCCGAAGGAGACACGCTTGCTGACAGCGTATCGATGGGGGCTCCCAAGTACTGGATGCACTGGACCGGAGTCGGGACAGACTTGGACATGTTGATGTGCAACCCCAGCCTGTTCAAGAGAACGCACGTCTTCTGGAAGTGTGCTTGAGCTTCCGAGAAGGAGGCCTTGATCAACCAATCGTCCAGGTACGGGTAGACAAACACCTTGTTCTTCCTCAGGTGTGCCGCTACCACTGCCATGCACTTCGAGAACGTCCGGGGCGCAGACTTCAGCCCGAACGGAAGTACCGTGTACTGATAGTGATTGGTGCCAACTTGAAATCGCAGGAACTTCCTGTGTTTGTGTGCAATGGGCACATGGAAGTACGCATCCTGTAGGTCTATGGCGCAAAGCCAATCTCCCCGCTGCAGCTGAGGATAAATCTGATGCAACGACAGCATGCGAAACTTTTCTCTGCGAATCCATTTGTTTGCCTGTCGCAAGTCCAGAATGGGCCTGAACTCGTTCTTGTCCTTCTTGCGGACCAGAAAGAACCGGGAGTACAGACCTCTTCCTCTCTGAGACAGAGTTACATCTTCTATCGCCCTTTTCCTTAGAAGGATGTCGGCCTCCGCCTGGAGCTCGCGCAGTTGATACTGCGAGCTGACCGGAGGAATCGATGGAGGAGGGCTGATGAATCGAAGACTGTATCCATTGCAAACAATATTCAGCACCCACTTGTCCTGAGTAATTTTTCTCCACTCTGCCAGAAAAAATTGAACGCTTCCCCCCCACTGGAGCGGGTAACAGACGAAGGGGAAGTAACCGCTCAGGGTCGAGACCCAGCCGGCCCTTGTTCGCGGTAGAGGACTGCTGTCCACCTCTACCCTTCTGACGTTTCTGGAAGGGTCTTCTGTATTGCTGCTGTTGCTGCTGCTGTTGTTGCCCAGAAGACTGTCCCCTTCCTCTACCCTGCGAACTGAACCGTCGTTGGAACTGTCGGTAGGGTTTCTTTTCTTTGGGCTTCTCCAAGCCCACAGCCGTCAGGGTTTCAGCCTCGGCCTTCATCCTGGCCATTTCGTCATCTGCGTGTTTCCCGAAGAGGGTGTCGCCGGAAAACGGCAGATTTGCCACTCGTTGTTGCGCCTCAGGCTTGAGCGACGTCAGCCGGAGCCAAGCATGGCGTCTCTGATTGATACCGTGGCAGTATCCATGCGCGGCCAGCAGGGAGATATCCGCCGCGGCGCTGATGGCCTGGTTCGAAACCAGCATCCCTTCCTGGACGAGCTCCATGAAGTCCTCTTTCCTGTCGCGCGGGACAAGGTCCGCAAACTGTTCCATGGAATCCCACAGTGCACAGTCGTATCGTCCCAACAACGCCGAGTCACTGGAGGCCATCGTCGTGGAAGACGTCCCACACGCCTTCCGTCCAGCTGAGTCAATCCAGCGGCTCTCCTTATCCGGAGGCACAGTGGAGGACGGGGAGGTAGCATGTAGTTTCCGAGCCGCCGTCACAATCACCGAATCAGGCACTGGGTCCTTCCGCAAGAAGGCCGGGTCCGACTCTGGAGCCCTGTACTTCTTGACAAGCCTGGAGGAAGCAGCTTTCACCACCGCCGGCGTAAGGAAGAGCTGTTCAGCCGGCTCGACCAGTCCCGGCACCAAAGGCAGTAGGGGGCGAGACAGGTGCTTCGTGTGCAAAGTCTCGAAGATCACAGAAGTTGTGGGCGTAGGGGCCGTTACCTTGATCCCCAACTTTGCCGCCCCTCTCAGGAGAACCTCCTGGAACGTGCCAATGTCATCTATCGGAGACACTCTCGTCTCCGGTGAATCCGACAATGTAGGCGAATATGAACGGGTCCCAGAGGCCGAACGGGACCTGGACCGATGCCTCCTATGGCGATGTCTGGATCTCGAGGAGGAGCCGTGTCCACTCCTAGATCTGTCCCTTCTCCCTGAGCGTGACCTCGATCTCCTGGGTCTGGGACGCTCCGCCGGCTTCCCCGGGTCAGACGTCTTGGGCTTAGGAGGAACCTTCGACTTAGGAGTCTTCTTCGGAGGTGTCGGAAGTCTGGGCATCGACACCGATCTCGGTGGAACCGGAGGAGGAGCACCCGGCACCGGGGCCTGCGGTCCTGACGGAAGAGCAGGTAGAGGAGGCAATGGAGGAGGGGTCGAAGCCCTCGGAGGAGGCCCTCTAGGCAAAGGAGGAGGAGGAGGCTGTATAACCGTCTTCCTTGGTGTATACACCTCTGAATACGCCGTTCCCGTCGAGCCACCATCCTGTTACGACTGAGGGGAGCCCCCCACAGTCCTCGGCCTGTCCTTGCGACCCCCTGACGTCGAAGACCGGTGTTCAGACGTCGAGCGGCCCTTCGGCGTCGACCGTTTCGCACTCCTCGGCGTCGACCGGCTTCTATGCCTCGACGTCGACCCCGACCAGATGGACGAACCTCTAAACCTCGACGACGGGCGCTGGCGACCTCGACCGCCTCGACGACGACCTCTTCGATCGCCTCGACGTCGACTTCTTCAGCGCCGGAGACCTCTTCCGCCTCGACGGCGGCCTCGACGACGAGGATCCCCTCGACGACTACAATGTCCTCGCCCTCGACGGCGAACGGCGGTGTCGCCTCGACGACGAGCGCCGATGCCGGGCCCTCCGATGCCGTCCACTCGACGACGAGGAAATACACCGGGTTCGACGGCGGCCTGTGTAAGTCCCTCGACGTCGACGGGCGACGTTTTCTCAACCCAGAGCCCTGGGGAGACCGGGAACTGGCCGTGGACCTTCCTCTCGACGTCGTGGTCATAGCAACCGACCCAGACGGAGACCTTGGACGTTTGCTGGACTTCCTGCCCCTGGGGAGCCCCCCAGAGGCCTCAGAATGGGCAGTAGAAGCCCCTCCAGACCCACCTTGAGCCTTCAGTCTTCTTTCTTCAAGTCCCTGAAGTCTGATCTTCCTCCTGTCCTTCAGGGTCCTGCCAGAGAAGCCTCTACAGATCACACACTCCTCTGGGATGTGGGAAGAGGGAAGGCAGAGGATACACACCTCATGGGGGTCTGACTTGGCCTTCTTCCTGGAGCACTCCGGGCATTTGTCAAATAATGCAGGCATTATGGACAACAAAAGAGTGCAGAAAACCAAGAAGAAAGTCACCAAAGTACTTTAAAAGTACACAAAATCGAATTTAGTGAAAAAACACCAACAAAACCCTTGAAAAGGGAGAGCTCAATGCTCCAGGGTCCTGCTTGCAGGAGCCGGAAAAAAGAACTGAAAGTAAGTTGGACCTGCTATGCATTCTGGGATACTGGGAGAAGGTTCTGGAAGATTCTCTTAAAGGCACAGTATCCTGTTTTGAGCCACATAATGGCAGCCTATGGGGCTTGTCTGTCCAGATTCTTCTCTCTATCATTCCTGAGGGAGTTTGCTGTTAAAGCAATGGAAATCTGTTCAGGCTTTTGCTGTTTTGTGGATTTTGTGGTGGAATTTCTAGTTGAAGTACTGGACAGTGTAGCCTTTTTAGGCTGCATTATCTGTCTTTAAATTCTCTCTTAAGTGTCTATGCATTTCTGCATTTTTTGACACTGTAAGATTATTTTTGATTGCTCTGGGGTCCACGCACATGGGCGGGACTATTCACTAGATTATGACTATACACAGAGATCCCCTACTACAGAAATGTTTCTGCTGTGGCGCAGAAAATGCTGATATAGAACATATTTTTTTTAGTTGTGTTAAACTGAATTTGTTTTTGCAAGATATGGAACGGTTTTTGTCTAATATCTTGGGGGATCCCCTCCGTGACACTCCCGCCTTGATGCTCCTAGGGATGGGGCATTCTGTTTCAAAAGGTGGGTGTAGGTATAAACATAGATTGTTCTTATTTGTAGCAATGACTGTAGCCCGTTTATATATTGCGGGGGATTGGTTAAGTCCTGAATCACCAGGGTTTGAGGTTTGGAGGGCGAAAATTTATAGACTAGCCAGCTTGGAATATAGTCTATATTCAGTAAAGGGGGTAAGGAAACGGAAATTGGGGCTTACGTTTTGGGACCTTTTTTGGCTCATATGAATAATTGAGGGTATTATAACGCAACCATGTATAGATGTACGATTTGTAATATATGATGTTTGGAGTATCTATTTGCTAGTATATCTCATTGGGGTATCCTGAAGATTGATAGATGGCATGATGGCCTGCATGCTCCGATTCTTGATCACCTGGATCATCTAGTTCCCACTGTGTATAGAGGATATTTATATATTTTATGCATTAACTCTCTTGGTATTTAATTCTTGTATTTTGTTTTTGACTCAGCGAGCTTTATAGTTATAGTAATTTCCTGAAATGTCATATCATGTGTCTGGAAGTGTGGAAATAAAAAAATTAAATAAAAAAAAAAAAAATTAAAACATTCCGAGAATTCGCAATTCTGATATGCCCTCTAACAGCTGCTGAGCCATATCGCGATAATAAAATATGTAATTCGGTAAACGTGGTTCAATAATTGTACTGTATAAATGTTGCAGAGAACACCTATCCTGGAACAATGGTCTGTGTTAACCGGGCTGCCTGTGGTGATTGTCTTTCTGCTTTTGGCTCAAATCAAATTTTTAGGTCAAGCCTGCGTGAGCATGCACTAGTGCATGCACACTAGCTTGCAATACTTTTGTTTTTAAAAATGGGCTTGGAATCCACCCATTGCTTACCATTTGTTGTTATGTTATGTTAATCAATTTTTTGAGCGCACAGCTGCCCCAGCGAAGGGGCGTCCCGGCGCTATATCTGACAGGTAAAACAACAGACAGAAACAAGAAGAGTAACTGAATTTTAATAAGGCAAGGGGAAAAGATGGGTTTTAACTGCTTTCCTGAAAGAAAAAAGATCCTCCATCGTTTTAACTTAACTTCGATGCCTTCTAATTGGCACGGCTTGCCATGCGTCATTTCCTTTTCTTTCTGTGATGCATAGACTAAGCACAGATTAATTAAATGTGATTAGTGTCCCTCCGCTGGTCATCCGCTGCTTGCACTGTGATTTGGGGATTTCTTCTAAAAAATGTTCCTTAAAAAACGTGGTCAATACTGGCTGCGTTATACCTTCTCCCCACCCCGTCCCTGTTTCCTCTTCACCCGCCCCATCATGTTTCTTTTACCCTTCCCACCCACCCATCCTGTTTCTTTCCAACCTCCCATCACCCCATTCTGTTTTCTTTCAACCCATCCAGTCTCTTTTTTCCTCCCATTCGTTGTTTATTCCACCCACTGCATCCATTTTTTCCCCACCCATCTGTTTTTACTCCTCCCACTTTCCCCCCTTCTAACAGCCCATCCATTTTTCACTTCTCACTCAATCCTTTTTTTTTCCGTCCGCCCCGTCAGTTTTTCCTCTCCCACCGGCCCAGTCAGTTTTTCCTCCCAATCAGTTTTTCCATACTCTGTTTTTCCTCCTATCCACCCTGTCACTTTTTCCTCCGTCCGTTTTCCAGTAGTCCGTTTTTCCTCATCACCCACCCGCCCCGTTCGTTTTTTCACCATCCATCCATTTTTCCTAGCACCCACCTGCCCCATCTGTATTTCCTCTCTCCAGCCTGTTTTTCACATCACATGAAGGGTTCTAGACAGGATAAGTAGCAGAGCAAATATTACTAGACTTTTTTTTTTTTAAGTTGTCTAGACGTTTTTTTTTATTGACATTCTATTTTGTCTAATGAAACGGAGATCTAGATTTCCTAGATTCTCAAGAGAGACCATTCTTGAAGAGCCAGAACAGTCTAATAGTGTCAGATACTCTAAGTTGTGGGCGGTTAAAAAATAGTCCAAATGTGTTGAAGCGAAGGATGAGGTGCCGTAAATGTGATAAGTCAATCTTTTATTTATTTGATAAAATCGTCACACCGCAGTGTTGCCCAGAGGTTACAGCAAATTTTACTTAAGATGTTTTCTAGTGTTTGAAGATAAAAGCTAGGACGTGGGAAGGAGTGCTAAACAGCACAAGACAAAACAGAGTGGTCCTTGGAGTGATCTTATTTCATGTGAAGTCAGCTTTGGCAATTGTTGACAATGCACTATTGAATAATGGTGCAAATATGGGGTAGTAGTGAAGATGACTTATTGTTGGTGTAAAACTGAACATTCCACGCTGGTGGCTCAGTGGCTTGACACATCCTACTATAGGGAACGTTTTGACCTCATGGTCATTTGGTCCAATCCTTGAGCAATCAATCAGCCTCTCCTTCGCCTCTGGTTGGGTACCACTGAGCCGGGCAATGATAAACATTCATTATCTGTCTATAGCCCTAAAATTCCCCTTGAGGTGCTCTGCAAATCCGCCTGCTGTGTTACTATACCCTCATGGGTGATTAGCAGTGCTCTACAAATTCACATAACATAACAAATACCCCTGCAGTGATACTATGATTACTGAGTAATGGAGGAAATCTGAGCATGCACTAGGAGTAACGAGTAATGCTACAATCAGAACATGCATTGCGGTGGTAACTCATGCTATATTGTGGGCAGTCTAGGCATAAGTTTGCTCACTTCTATTCTACTGCAGCACTGGCATGATGATGGTAATGCTTTATATACTATAGGCATTCATGGTACAGTGATGGCCTGGAGTAATGCTTACACGGGCATAATATGGGCAACTCCAGGCATTCTAACCTTTTTAAATGCTGTTTGAGTCCTCAGCTTACACTACTGTTCTAACTTGTTCATGCAGTCAACTGTCCAGCCAGTGACACTCCTCTTTACAACCCCACACACACAAAATTGCCAACCAATTAGGACTCCGTTTTACTTGTGGAATAGCCAAACCTGATGGCTTTACCAGAGTTTTTCTTTGATGCTGGACCTGGAAGCAGGGAACAGTGTTTGACTGATTTACAGCACTTTGTTTTTTAATGCACATTATTGAGCATTGTTGCATGTGAAAAACACATCATAGGTAAATGTGTGACCTTCAGAATTTGCTGCATCAGTGACTTCACGTTCTTTAAATTCACCTTCTTACAACATATTCTTATGGTGTTTGCTGATTGCTGTATTTACGGTAATCTCAATTATATATTAAAGCTGTTAGTTTGCAGCATGTGCTGCTGTAGATCACATATGTAGACTCCTGTGATACAAGCTAGGACCATGCACGCCATTTTCCTTGGATGGTGTTTCAATTTTGAGGTGACTCGTGGTACACCCAGTCCCGTTCTACCACCATGCACCAGGACACAGACATACCACAAGTTATTTATTCCTGCAATCACGTTTGGACATTCACGTTGAAGTTCATAATGATGCGCAATGGAAAACGTTTGATTCATGATATCATAATAACATTGAGGCAAACGGACTGAGACCAGCCTAGGGCCTGATCGCAGCTGAATGACTCCTAGGTACACATTTTACCCTTAGTGCTGCAGTATATTTCTGTGGTCTGTAATCTATACCTACCAAGAGACCACAACAGGACTGTGTTCAGGATATAACATTAGGTCGAAAAAGACTATTTGGCAGTTGCACCAATTAGGTGCTTTTTGATCCAGGGCACTACTGAGTCTTCATCTGCTGCAGTCCCAGAGGAAGCCAAAAGGCTGGAGACTGATGACAAATGGGCGGTCCTACCTTGAGCAAAAAGATGGCTGTCCCATAACTCCTATCCAGGAGAGGCTCAGTCTCTGGGGTCCTCACCTAGGACTTAAAATCGAAAGCCAAAAGTGTAGGTACTCACTTCCCAGAGTACTGGTTTGTTACGGAGAAGTTCCTTTACACTCCCATTGAAAATATTTCTCTGCTGAGAAATGCAGTTATTCTTGGTTTAAAATTTAAAAAATACACATTCAGTAGGTGACAGTACACACACGTTTAAAGTTATGCCACCACTAAAACCTACACCCAGTGCTAGGACTACACTAAGTTTCCAGTGCAAACAGGATTGAGCACAACACCCTCAACCTCGAAAGTTCACAGGAGGCTTTCACTATTCTCTCTCCCATAGGGATCAATCTCCAAAGAAGCATTAACACCTTCCTTAGGAACTGCCCCACGTGTGCCAAGTTTTAGCCACAGTAGAACCACCACTGGCAAGGAAGTCTTGCGAGACTGCGCCACCTGCCACCATCAAAGCAGTGCAATTCTGAAAACGCCACTTGAACCCCAGAGAGACCTTAAACAAGACCTCAGATCTCCAGCATGAGTGTACGACCCTGCTTTAGTGTCCGTCTATGTGCTGAAACTCATCTCGACACCAGCATCAAAGATAAAGACCAGCTTTACCACATGCAAAGAACTATATACATTCACCCACAAATTGGCCATATTTTAGCGAGGCCTCCTCCTACTACCAAGCCAGAACAGAGTCTAGGCTATGATTTGAGAATACACTCTTTCCCTAAGAAAACAGAGTAAACACCCGCACCTGGAACAGAGGAGGCTACATCACACGCAACACCTCCAAACATCTTTTGCCGTCTATACACAGCAGTTCAGATTTTGATACAGGTGCAGAACCACTACAGCTAAGTTTCCCAGGGATGTTTGAACAACAGGATGATGCCTGGCATGGTTACATTCAAACTGCAAGGATGACCCCATGTTATAATCACATCCTGATAAAGCATCCCGTCTGGTAACACATGGTTAGGGTAGCAGATGACCACAATGGCCCCATACATGTAGATAGATGGTTAAGAGGATTATTTAATAGAAATACTGTCCAAAATGAAGCTCTCTATTCTGGTCATGCTAAAAACAAAGCTAAATTGCTGATCAAAAATCAAGATCAAAGATCAAGTCAATTCTAGGGGTGTAACTGCAATAATTAAAATAAAAATAAACATTAGGGAGTGCCTCAAGAACCACTGTATAGAACAGTGTAGCATGAGGCTGGCTTATAGTACATACAAGGAAACCAGCATTGACCAGAAGTTCAATACCTTATAGGTCTACCCTTTGATGGATGGCATCTTTGTCCCATAGGAGGATAAGATGTTGGGGGGGCGCAAGGGGGGGGGGAAGCAAAAAAGACATTTATGCATTTATGCCACCAAACCCATGGACAAGTTGCATCACCAACAAAAGCATAAGTTTTGCAGGCCACAACCATGCAGAGCAATAAAGCAGCATCTTCAAGTACAAGCAGAGTATAGATGGTCCTTTAAAAAAGGCCAGGGACAGTATAGCAGATTGGATTTAGAGGGTATGGCCATGGCAAAGGTAGAGGTGCACCAAGAAGATGCATCACTGCCAGTAACAAGGGCTCGATTACTTTTCCTTCCCAACCACCCAACACTTGTCAAGGGAAAACAGAGTTGCACCTTCTTCAATAACTGTATATAACTTCAGACTGGTCGGTGCTTTCCATCATTGCCCACAGGCGTTGCTTAGCGTTCCACTACCCAAACCACCACGCTCCCACATTGAGAATGGCAAACACTTGTGGAAGGTTCTGTCACTCCTATCAAAGAAAGCCATCAGACCAGTTCCTCAGGCTCAAGAGATAAAGCGTGTTCGCTATACTTTCTCATAACCAAACCAGATGGAAATTTGTGGCCAATTATCTTTAAGCTCATAAATCCAATAGATCATTTTAAATCCCTTCAAAATGACAAATTTGCAGTATATCTAGGACTCCTTAAGCAAAGAGTGGCAGTATTTCAATGGATCCTTTGTTTAGCAGGTGTCATCTTGTTGCACAGTGACGTCGATCATAAAACCTCTGGGCGTGATGGCATCATGTAGTGCCTTAGTACCAAAGGCCAGGTTACAAATGCATCCTCTTCAAGAGTGTCTTGCAAAACAATGGTCAAAACTCACTGGGTAACGGAAATGTACAGTGTAAGTGAAGTACGGGAATCAGAAGTTGTTACTGGGTACTTTGTTCTTCCATCAACAGCCATTGGTGACCACCACTACAGACATTAGATGTTAGAAGAGCTGATATGTATTACATAAAATAGACAAAGACCAGTTGCAAAACAATTGTTAGCTGCAGTTGCACAACCACATTTTAGAAAATCATTCTCAAAAGCAGGTGTTGCCAGGCGGATTGTAAGATTTGTTCCAATATGTTATGCAAAAGCCAAGAACCTATTCAACTCCGAGGAAGCAGTTAGTGATTTTTATGCGTAATATTCCATTAGCCAGACATATGTATATCTGCTACTTGGTCGTTTATACATATATTTGATAAGCATTTATGTATAGACGCTCAAGCCCAACAAGATGCACAGGTCGGACACATTGTTTTAAAGACATTCCAAAAATATCCTGCATTTGCTTGCAACCCATCACTTTACTGCTTTTAAGTCTATGCACACCATATGCGCTTTCATTTGCAATACGAAGTTTACTATCTGTTGATGCCATCTTAAACAGCATGGCACCGACATCTCATTAACTCCCACTACATTCACTGTAGTAGTTATCAAGTACCTGTAGGAAGCATTTCAGAATCCAACTATTTCATAGTGTATCTTTGCAAGCACACTGCGGCCTCACTGTGCCAGACACTATGACTCCCGAAATGTGTGTTTTGCATGAACACAGTTCTGCACTACCCCACGGGATTGCATCAGTCTGTTCACCCATGTATCATCCACTTTGCCAGTTCTGTTCACTTCTCTAGACAGTCATTTAGTCAGGCTTCAAGGTAATACTTATAATGTGACTTTATGCTCCTTGTCCTGATGAAGACCCAGCAAGAACAAGCATAGAATCCAAAATGTTACATTGACAACCACTTAAAAAATGACTGCTGTAGAAACTAAAATATTATTAGCAGAGTATATTTTTACAAATGCATCCTTTATTGGGCTGGAGAACATTTAACAATATCTAGAACATTAATTATAGTATGGCGGTACAGTCTTACTTTGCTCGATTGTCAACGTTTCATGTTTTGCGCCCTCGTGTCCTAGAGATGCCACAGGAAAGGAGGTGTATCGTCTTGCCTTGCAAACCAGAGAACAGCACATTAGGCGGGATAAAGCTACAAGCAACATCTGCACCGCACAGGTAAAGCATGATGCATACGGTTTTTAAATTGCATTCAATTACTGCAATGATTTAGTGGGTTTTTCGTTGAAAGATGTATTTTTCTTAATCCGCTAACATTTAGGGTTTGACCAAATCACCAGTAATGGCTTTTAAGAACTGAAGGTTTATTTGCATTTGTCAGCATTACTCTTCTGTTACAGTTTTTGCGTTTAAAGTAGGTTTAGAGCCATTCAGGCCAGTATGCTGGTATGAGTGTATACAAGGAGTTGAGAGTAAGTGCTAAGCTGTTGAAGGTTGCTGCCGAGGGCAGTGCAAGTGCTGTTGCTAACACACTTATTCGGTGTGCCTCATCACATGTAGCACAAGATTGCAGGTGGATCAAAGGGGAGCATTCATCTGTTGCAGGCACTTACTGTTCTGCTGCCCCTACTTTCTCCTATATCTGCCACCTTCACCCCAACATTTCAACTTCAGTGTTAACCTACAAAAGCAAAACACCACCTGCAATCACAGCACTAACCTGCATCAGCTTGTGTTTACTGAATGACCCAATTCATACAAACTGGGATGGTGCAATGAGCTAAAAAACTGTGTTGGATCTAGCCCTGATCTCTTGACTGGGTGAGAGTATTCTGCTTAATTCAGAGACTCTGTCCCTCACCACCCCTTTTTGTAAATAATTTTGTCCACCCTAAGCGTGGAAGGGTATACTCAGACATGAGTCCCTTGCTCATTGCACCATCAGGATTCAAGCAAGCCGGGCCGAAGACGGCTGTAATGCCAGAAACCGGTCCCCGGAAGCTTGTTTCCTTCCCAGTGTAAGAATTGGCTTTTGTAGTTTGGTTTGCCCTGTTCCCATCATGCACTGGGACAGGAACAGACTAATTTGCATACAGCCAGGTTCTGAAACTGGGATGGTGCAATGAGCTAAAAAACGGTGTTGGATCTAGCCCTGATCTCTTGACTGGGTGAGAGTATTCTGCTTAATTCAGAGACTCTGTCCCTCACCACCCCTTTTTGTAAACCAATTCATACAAAGGCATAGCACACTCTAAAGTAACACTATAACAAACAAAACCAAGCTTATTACATTTGTCCGTGCTTGCTTAACCACATTTTAGGATCACACAATACATTGGTAGTGTTCTGCATGCAAAGTGTCGGTGTGGGGCGGGTGAGGAAGCAAATAGCTATGTGTGGAATCTAACTGGGGGGCACTACCAACCAGAATATAAGATCCTTAATTATTGCCCGGCGGTGTCGCCTCTTGAACCCACAAAGAAGTTAAACTATTGAAGAGGCAGGCGCTGGAGACTGGAAGGCAGGAAACAAGGTTTTTATTCTCTCCGGAGGAGAACACAACGAAACGGACAGAAGGTATCGTTCTGAGGTGCTCTAACTGCATCCTTGAGGCCTGGCCTCTTATACACAAGTTTATCTTTTTATTACATGTAACACATTCTCGTCGATACTTTGATGTACGGAAAGACATCCTCAGAATCCCCCCTTTCCCAGCCCGTTCCCACGCAAGGTTACAGTGGAAGTCCCCGCCCCGTTCACAACAGGTGATGATCATCGCGCAGCTGGATATTCCGCCGATCCACAGTGTGTGTGGGTTTCGATCGGATCTCGTGGGATGGGGGGGGCTTTGATCATCTCGGGGGTCCTTTGAGGAGGAAAGCTTTCTATTGTACGGGGAGGGGCAAGGGATTGGTATCGGCAGAGCTGGGTGTCGGCCTGGGAACGGGGAAGACAAACGGGCACACGGGGAAATGGGGTTTGCATCAAAGGGCCGGGGATCATAAATGGGAAGAAGGGAGGTGTCGCGCTGGGAACAGGACGAGGGTCTGGGGCAGAGCAGCGCTGAAGAGGGGTTTTATGATTCGCGGCAGGTGCAGGCAGGGGGGTTGTCAGTATGCGGGGGATGCCGGCGAAGTTAGGAATGGGAGAGAGGCGCGCTGGCTCTCGGCGGGAGCAGGGAAGCCATGGTGTTCAAAATGGCGGCTGTTTTACGCGCACAAAAAGGTTAAGGAGAGCAAGAGGGCGCCGATAATGTTGACGGTTTCAGCCTAACTTTCAACAGTCCTCCCTTTTCAACATATCTAGCCAACTTGCTTACTCAATGTCAATTTTCATCAATTTCCTAACTTCGGTATCATACAATGCTCTCATATGTTCGCTTCCAATGTCCACAGTTTTGGGAAAAATACAACTCGCACATAAAGAACACATAGGTGGCAAACATTGAATTCCTAAGCATAGGCCACATATTACAACTACGGGAATCAGGATAATGGTGAGCAGTCTCCAGCCCCAGCTTTTGACGGTGTCCCAGAACCAACCACCAAGCGACCATTCTTCTTGCTCTTGGTGAACTTCCGAAGAGAGTCTGTGAAGATGTTCGATGGCTTTGTACACTGAGGGTGAGTTGTCCGGTATGTATGTACAACAGCTGGCCCCAATAATGCGGCATGCTCCTCCACGGTCCGCCAGAACCACATCTAGAACGAGGCGGTTCTGAAGAGCCACCAAACGGACCGCTTGGAGCTCGGCAGTGTTGTTGGCAAAGATGCCCGCTGTGATGTTCATGGTTGTCTCGACTGCCTGAGTCAAATGTCGGATGGCACGGCTGTTTGCCATCGGGCCCCAGAGGGGGACGAGTCCTTTCATAGCATCGAGGAACTGTGCCCCTGTTGAGTCGGCTTGCTCAACGTCTTTGGCTCGTTTTTGTCTGTGGTGATTCGCTGGGGCCACATAAGTTGGAGGAAGGACGAAGGAGATGTAGCAAGTGCCCCCCCAGCCTTTGGGGAGCCAGGTGTAGGCCTTCGTGCCGCAGACGAAATACATGTTTGGAGATGACACAAAGGAAGGTGGATCCGTGGAATCCAGAGTGCTGGTAAAGCGGCAAGCGCTGCGACCCACCAGCTGTGTCCCAAGTCCTTCTACACACATGTGGCCTGTGACGTTGATGACCGTCAGGGCCACAGTCAGAGTGGCAGCCGTTCGTTTCCGCAGATAAGAGAAGGTGGGTCTGGTTGGATTGTTGAACACCTGCATTTCGATTCGTTCTTTGGCCGGGATGTCCATTTGGATCGAGTCGCTGGGGGTCAGCGGGCAGAAGTGTGTCTTTGTCTTGTTTCGCCCGGCCCCATGAGAAGGATGTGAGGCAGTTCTGCTGGAGGTGGCATTTCCCGTATAGCTTTCTTGTAGGAGGATCAGCCAGGCAAGGCAGGAGCCGTGGACGGAGAAGGGTGAAGGGATGAATGGTATTGAATGTCCAGTGGCATGGGGTAGCAACCCACAGATCCAGCAGTTGGTGGCGTTGGTGGCAAGATTGTGCTGGTGAAGTAGCTGCACGAAAGAGTTGTTCCAAAACTCCTTTCGTCTCTCTCTTAGTTGAGGAGAGAGCGAAATTAGATGATGTTCCTTCACGGTGGTAGGCTGAGCAGTGGTTAGGAATGTTTCGTGAGCAGGTGCGTGTTCTTCCATAATCCAGAGCGTAGTCATGAGGAGAAAACAGAGGAGGATTACGATGAAGAGTGCAATTGTCTTTGAGCTGTGGAGTCTGTCTATTCTCGGATTTCTGTAGTGGGTATTTCCTGCTGTCTCCGTCGGCTTCTTATTTGGCGCTTCCATCATCTTCTTATCTGGCGCTTCCATCATCTTCGTCTTCAAGGTGCTCGGTAGTGGGCAGGACCACAGACTTAGTTTTAGTTTCTCTCCAGGTAACCCTTGGTAGTTTGGGTCACCGTTCTGAGATCCTTTAACCTAGTCCGTGGCCTACTTAGCCGAAGCTCCCTCCTTTCGACGCAGGAAATACCCTTCTCGAGATGGCACAGTGGGGTCAGGATGTTTTGAAAGTTCAAGTGTCTCTGTGTCAGGATAGCAGTTCAACGATGGTCGGTCCTGGTTCAGGAGCTCTTCTTGGGTGTTGACGGTGTCTGTCGTGGCCAGGGTTGGAGAGACCTTTTTGCAGTGATGGGCGTGCAGCCAATGTTTCTTCCCCTCCACTCGAAGTGCGGTCCGAGTGGTGATCAGCACTTGCCAGGGGCCCGTCCACCGGGGTTCCAAACTCTTTGATCGCTGAAAATTTCGGATCAGCACGAAGTCCCCCGGCTGGATGGCGTGACCCGGACCCCTGGAAGCATCGGGGATGGCCTGCTGCACCTGCTGATGAAGGACAGACAAAGTTTCAGTCAATTTGTACAGATAATCAGACATTAGGACATCCGGAACGTCATGAATGGAAGTTGGTTTCGGGGCAGACCAGACGCTCATGGGTCGACCGAAGACAACTTCATAAGGGGTTAAGTGATGTCGGGTGGGGGTAGAGCGCATCGATAGCAATGCCAATGGGAGGGCGTCTGGCCATTTCAGGCCTGTCGTAGCCACTATTTTGGCCAGTTTAAGCTTTAGTGTGGCATTGTGTCGTTCGACAAGCCCAGCAGATTGAGGGTGGAAGACTGCGTGGAATTTCTGTTTAATACCCAGCCCATTTAGGATGAGCTGGATAACTTGGGCTACAAAGTGGGGGCCATTATCACTCCATAAAACACGACAGAGGCCATAACGGGGGAAAAACTCCTTTAACAGAACCTTTGCAGTGGCCATAGCGGTGTTGTCACGGGTTGGATATGCTTCTACCCACTTGCTAAATGCGCACACCACGACGAGTACATATTTCAGGCCTTGGCATCTGTCTAGCTGGATGTAGTCCATCTGCAGGACTTCAAATGGGTGGTTTGGGACCCCAAATCCCCCCCGGGGTACTACAGTTCCTTTCCCGGGGTTGTGTTGCAGGCATATTAAGCATTGTTGGACCAGGCGTTTGGCGGAATCTGGGATCTTGTCATTGTGCCAGACCCTGGAGACAAGTTCGATCATGGGGGCTGATCCTATGTGGGCAGGGGAGTGTGCCATGGCCGTGTCTCTGTCTGCCAGCAGCTAATTTTTTTGAGTTAGGCGCCTTGACGCCCAGTGGGCATAGTAGCGCGTGAATAAATCATATTTCATTTCATTTCATATGGGAATCAAGTACGAATCAGGTAGCAACCATTTGTTCGTGTCTTTCGTCCGCCAGCAGCCTTCATCGTCTTTCAATCCCACCCGTGTCCATTCAGTCAATTCGTGTTGTGTGCTAGTCGTTTGTATGTCTCTGATTGTGTCCTTGGCGTCAGTCCAGTTTTCTGCTTGTGACCTGGTCACATACATATGTGTTGTCGTTCTATTTTCAGCTGTCGTTCGGGCGGTGATGTCAGCTAGTGCATTTCCCTGTCCGATAATGTCTGTCACTTTCTTGTGTGCCTGGCATTTGATAACGGCAAGTTTGTTGGGGAGGAGGACAGCTTCGATTAAGGCGGAGACTAAATCCCCGTGCAAAATGGGTGTGCCGTGGGAGGTCAAGTATCCTCTCTCCCTCCAGAGGAGCCCAAAATGGTGAACCACCCCGAAGGCATACTGGCTGTCAGTGTAAATGTTCGCTGTGGTTCCTGTCGCCAGGATGCAGGCTCGCGTCAAAGCAATCAGTTCCGCTGCCTGGGCAGATCGCTGGGTGATGCGGGCTGTTTCTACTACAGTTCGAGCCGTGGTGACTGCATAGGCAGCGGAAGTGGTACCATCGGGGAGTTTGATGCAAGAACCGTCCACCCACAACTCCCCGTCGGGGTCAGGGAAAGCTGTGTCTCTGAGATCGACCCTACTCCTGGTCTGTTCGTCCGTAAGAGTCACGCAGTCATGTACGGGGTGCATATTGGGATCGTTCTCTGGCAAGGGTAACAGAGTTGCTGGGTTCAGTGTGGTGCATCTTTTCAGGGTGATATGGGGGGCAAGCAAGGTCAGTTCGTATCCAGTCAGTCGTGCACTCGTCAGGTGTTGCGTCTTGGTTTGGTTCAGGAGGGTGTCGACTGCATGGGGTACCAGTACCGTGAGGGAATTCGAGAGTACGATCCCCGCACTCTGTCGGATAGAGACTGCAGCAGCAGCTACAGCTCGAAGGCAGGCAGGCAAGGCTCAGGCGACAGGGTCAAGAGTGGCAGAGAAGTAAGCGCACGGTCGTTGCTTAGGGCCGATGGCCTGGGTCAGGACAGATAAAGCGCACCCCTCCCTTTCGTGAGTGTAAAGGGAGAAGGGCTTTCTGTAATCAGGGGTACCCAGGACAGGGGCTGAGCAAAGGGCATCTCGCAGTTCTGTGAAGGAAGTTTGACACTCAGGAGTCCAAGGGAGTGGGAAAGGGACGTCTTTGTTTAGTAGAGAAAGCAGTGGTTTTACAACGAGGCTGAAGTTTGGTAACCATTGTCGGCAGAAGGAGGTGAGGCCTAATAGGGAGCGAACCTGCTTCTGGGTTTTAGGGACAGGGGTATCTAGAATGGTTTGGATTCGATCAGGGGTGAGTTTTCTTCCATCTTTGGACAAAAGGTGGCCTAGGTAGGTGACCTGAGGTAGGCAGAATTGCAACTTCTTCTTGGAGACCTTGTGGCCATTTTCCGCGAGGAAGTGCAAGAGTTGAATGGTGGCGGTAACCGCTAGAGGGGTGGTGTCGGCTGCCAAAAGGATGTCATCGACATATTGTACCAACACCACCCCGTCGGGTAACCGGACTTGGTCTAGTTGTCTTTTGAGGGCCTGGCTGTAGATGCTAGGGCTCTCCGTGTAGCCTTGAGGGGCTCGGCAAAACCTATATGAGCGGGCTTTTAGGGTAAAGCCGAAGAGATATCGGCTGTCTGGGTGGATGGGGATGGAGAAGAATGCGTTCTTGAGGTCGATGACGGAAAAGGTGGTGGCAGTGGATGGAATCAAGGTCAGGATGGTGGTGATGTCTGAGACCACAGGGTACTGGGGTACCACCACTTTGTTGATCTCTCGGAGGTCGATGATGAAACGGTATGCTTTCTCATCTCCCTCTCCCTGCTTCTTGATAATGGGTAAGATAGGGCTGTTGCAAACGTTGCTAACCACTTCCTCTACCACTCCTGCGTCTATCAGTGACTGGATAATCATTACCAATGCCTTCTCGCCCTCTGGCGATATCCGATATTGTGGGAGTTTAGGGAGTGTTGCGTCTGGTCGGACAGTAATGTGCACTGGGTCAATTAACATACGCCCTACGTCCGAATCCGCTTTGGCCCACAGATACGGAGGTAGAGTGTCAAGCAGGGACGCGTCAACGTCGGTGATGGAAAACATGTGTCGGGGGGAACAATGTCTAAGCAGAACGGGGTTGTCGTAAAGAAACACTCGAACTCCATCTTGAGAACACCTAATCGTCGCTCGGAAGTGTTTCAGTAAGTCAAGTCCCATAATGGCGTCAGGGCTATTGGAGGAAAGCAAGAACGTGGTGTCGGTGGTGTTGTTTTCTACGTCAAAGAGAATCGGGGCAGACAAAGGGTTGGTGGAGGGCGTTCCATCGAAACCTGTTGATGTTATGAGTGAGCCAGACAAGGGTGCCCTTGGAATCAGTCGTTTAGATAACGCACTACGTGTTGCGCCAGTGTCTACCAGAAATGGAGACTTGGTACCCAGGACCTTAGCAGTGACATAAGGGCCCTGCTGGTCAACATAGAGCTCGACTGGATCCCTCCCTCGCCCTTGGCTGTCCTATGCAAAGGTGTGAGTGTCGTCATAGTCAGATTGTTGATATTGGTTCTGTCTGGGTCGATCGAACGTATTTGGTCTGCTGGATCTGTCATTAGTCGCGTCATTTGGGGGCCCTCGTTGTTGTCCCCTAGGTCTCGGTCCGTTTGTCACATCCCTGGGGTCTTTGTTTCTGATCATTTCCAGAAGAAATGGGCACTGGGATTTCCAATGGCCAGTCCCTTTGCAGAAAGCGCACTGGTCTTCTCTAAGGTCTGTGCGTCCACTGTAGGAAGTCAGAGTGCGGTCCTGGGGAAATGTAGTCTTAGGGACGTTTGTCTGGTAGTTTCCTCGGTATTGGTCTCGTCCTATAGTCACCCCTTGCAGTTTGGCAATCATCACCCTCTCTTTTAAGTCTTTCTTCTTTTTCTCTGTTGCCCTATCGTTTTCATTTTTCTGATGCTCGTAATATTGGGCCATTTGGAGAATCGCTGTAGGTTTGGAGGCTGCCCAACTACTCTCGCTGGCCTGTAGTTTCTGGGAGATTTCCAATGATAGGCCCTTAACATAATTCTGGACAAACAGATGGTGTCCGGTTGCAGTGGTCATGTCCTGGCCGCTGTAATCGGAGAACACCGTTTCAAACCGGGAGAAGTATTCCGATACATCCTCCTGGGGTTTTTGGCGACAGGCTGTTACTATCGACCAGTCCACTTTCTTTTCTGGGATTAGGGTTTTTAATTTCTCTACGATTTTATCTGGGAGATCTAGAATGGATTTCAACGGCTTTTGTCCTGGTCCCCGTTGTTTGTCCAGGTCATCGAGTTGTGACCAGGTATGTCCAAACAGCTCAAGGTGGTCGACTTTCCGGATTTGCTTCCACACATCAGCTGGTAGACATAACCCGAAGAACAAGTCGATGTCAGCCAGGGTCATGATCGTTGAACCCAGGGCTGTACCCAATTCAGTATAGAAGGCAGTGGGGTTTTTACGCAGGTCGGGTAGAGATTTCCGGAATGTCAGTATCTCTTGCCGGTCCCATGGCTGGTAGACCCAGTTGTATACTACCCTTCCCTTCGCATCTTGGTTGTTTGCATCATCGTGAGTCCCTGTACCCCGAGGAGGAACCCAGTAAGGGGCAGCCTCACGTATCGGCATCATGGTGTTAGATTGCTCGGTTGGTGGTTCGGTCACTACGGGGGCTGCGGATTTAGCTCCCGGCTTTCGTTCAGTGAGGTGGCGGAAAACCTCAAGCGTACGCGTAAGGAGGTCCGACACATCACACTCGCCCTCATCCCCGATATCGACCTTCCGGTACAGAGTCCTTAGGCTCTCGGGACCTTTGTCTCGATATCGGTCCTCGTATGCATTCAAGACATGATAACACAGTCGTACGGTAAAATGTCGTCTGTGACTCCCTGTATACGAGCTGAACATATCTGTGATGTACTCTTCATCATCCTTCCTTTCTACCAGTGTCCTTGCTATTTTGTCGATCCCCGCTCGCTCATCTTTGTCTAGTCTGTTTGTCCTTGCAGGGCCAGCCCCTCGAGTCTCATGGTCGTCTAACGTTGTTGTTGATGCGGGTTTTAATACAAGGGGTTCGGCTGGCACGGAGGCCATTGGGGCCGACGCTGTGGCGGTACCTTCGTTTGTACCTGGGGGTGGCGCGTGCTGCGCCAAGGGTTGAGAAGGGGCATATGGAGGGGGCATGTAGATGATAGGAGGACCTAACAGCAGGTCCTCATTGGCTTGTCGTTTCGAGGGTAAATCAGGGTAGAGCATGGAGAGGGTTCTAACCGGACACTGGCTTGGCGTTTCTATTTCTAGTTTCTGTTTAGCTTTCTCTCTTTCCTTTATCTCTTTTTCTAGTTTCTGAGCAGCTAGGTGGGCTGCTTTTCGCAGCTCTTTTTCCAACCTACTCTCAATTTTCTTTTTACGTTGTTCAGTTTCTTTTCGCCACATGCCGAAGCTGTCAAGCATGGTAGGTGTGGTCTTGTTTTTACCCAGGGCAGTTTCTAGCGTTTTTATTTTATCATCATCGAAGGATCCTATCAGGGGCCATTGACTGTCTTGACCCTTTTTTGTATATTTATGCCATAGTTTACTATAGGCTATAGCGGTCAATCCATGCTTCATGAACATGTCCTTATTAGGGGTGCCTTCCAGTGGGGCTGGATGGTCCATCTCTAATAAGCGGTCCGGGCTAAACAGGCTACTAATCAGTGGGGAGAAGACAGACATGACGGCTCGTAACGAGGGACTAAAAAGTCAGCACTGCCCATCTTATCACTAGGTGCAAAGACTGGACAGAATATTTCTATTCTACGTTGTTTGCAGGCAGTGAATACCTCATGGATCAAAGAATAACAAAAGACCAATAAATAACAATGGGGAGAATGAGCAGGTCCGCAAAGATCTGCGTTACCTACCCTTTTCACTATCTGCAAAGAGGGTGGTCTCTTCCCTGTTTGCAGACAGGGAATCTCAAGGAAACAATAGTTTGCGAACAACAGTTCAGTTTCAAGTAATTATTGAGTGGGGGAGAAAAAAATAAGCACGGCTACTGCCCTACCTATCCTCCACTGCTTGCAAAGAGAGAGCCCGTTGTTTCTCCGTTTGCAGACAGTGAATCTCCAAATAGATCAAGATAACAAAAAGACCGATAAATAACAATGGGGAGAATGAGTAGGTCCGCAAAGATCTGCGTTACCTACCCTTTTCACTATCTGCAAAAAGGGTGGTCTCTTCCCTGTTTGCAGACAGGGAATCTCCAGGAAACAATAGTTTGTGAACAACAGTTCAGTTTCAAGTGATTATTGAGTGGGGGAGAAAAAATAAGCACGGCTGCTGCCCTACCTATCCTCCACTGCTTGCAAAGAGAGAGACCGTTGTTTCTCCGTTTGCAGACAGTGAATCTCCAAATAAATAAAAAGAGCAATACTAGTATTTTAAACAAACAAGCAATCAAACAAATATTTCGCGACTTGTCGTGGTTACACGACCTTACCCGGACCGCATGGACAGTTTCCTGTCTTCCGAATCCAGCGCCCGATCGTCCTCTCTTCTCCGTTATCCTCGCGGCACTCCTGATGGTTCCCAGTCAGGACCGTAGATCACTCGAGAGAGGTCTGTTCGGAACCAGTGAAGTTCGGATGATCGGCTGTCAGACGAGGGTCTATCGGACAGACGCGTTCCCGATCGTTGCAGTCGTTCACTTTGTCGTCAGGACCTCTCCCACTGGATCCATGGGTCGCTGATGGGCCCCACGCTTGGGACGCCAATTGTGGAATCTAACTGGGGGGCACTACCAACCAGAATATAAGATCCTTAATTATTGCCCGGCGGTGTCGCCTCTTGAACCCACAAAGAAGTTAAACTATTGAAGAGGCAGGCGCTGGAGACTGGAAGGCAGGAAACAAGGTTTTTATTCTCTCCGGAGGAGAACACAACGAAACGGACAGAAGGTATCGTTCTGAGGTGCTCTAACTGCATCCTTGAGGCCTGGCCTCTTATACACAAGTTTATCTTTTTATTACATGTAACACATTCTCGTCGATACTTTGATGTACGGAAAGACATCCTCAGAATCCCCCCTTTCCCAGCCCGTTCCCACGCAAGGTTACAGTGGAAGTCCCCGCCCCGTTCACAACAGGTGATGATCATCGCGCAGCTGGATATTCCGCCGATCCACAGTGTGTGTGGGTTTCGATCGGATCTCGTGGGATGGGGGGGGGGCTTTGATCATCTCGGGGGTCCTTTGAGGAGGAAAGCTTTCTATTGTACGGGGAGGGGCAAGGGATTGGTATCGGCAGAGCTGGGTGTCGGCCTGGGAACGGGGAAGACAAACGGGCACACGGGGAAATGGGGTTTGCATCAAAGGGCCGGGGATCATAAATGGGAAGAAGGGAGGTGTCGCGCTGGGAACAGGACGAGGGTCTGGGGCAGAGCAGCGCTGAAGAGGGGTTTTATGATTCGCGGCAGGTGCAGGCAGGGGGGTTGTCAGTATGCGGGGGATGCCGGCGAAGTTAGGAATGGGAGAGAGGCGCGCTGGCTCTCGGCGGGAGCAGGGAAGCCATGGTGTTCAAAATGGCGGCTGTTTTACGCGCACAAAAAGGTTAAGGAGAGCAAGAGGGCGCCGATAATGTTGACGGTTTCAGCCTAACTTTCAACATATGGTATGCTGTTGGGCGGAGTCTGATCAATTTAAGGAAGGGATTATGGACAGGGTATTTTTTGTTGCCATGCATAGTCTATGCTTTGGTAGATAATATTTTAGAACGCTTTTGAAGCCACCATTGGAAGTGGACCATTGCAATTTTAAATAGAAATTGCAAAATGCTGTTTTATTGTTTTTGAAAGTGCATTGCAACTGTGTGCCATGTTCATGGCTAACGTTTAATTCTTTCCTCCCTCACAAATAAATTAAGTTAATTGAACAACTTAACCTTATGATGTACAAAGTACTGTTACAATAGGAGTATGTGAACTTTATGAAATTAATCTACCAATTTGAGTAACATACCTTATCTAATCTTGTAGGCACTTTTGGCAAATATGGCCGCCATGTTTGGCGTCTACCATGGACCCAGTGGTTTGAAGCATATTGCAAAGAGAGTCCATAATGCCACTTTGATCTTGGCTGAAGGTATGTTTAGTTAACTGGTTAAAGGCTGTTTTATAGTGGCTTGTGCTACTAATATTGAAGGAGTAGAAGATGTACTACTGGATGCAGATTGATTTGTATTCGAGGTGCAGGAATTCTAACAGAAAATGCTGGTGAAGTGGTAATCGCTCCTTGAAAATTGATGGTTTCTATTCGTGGTGATGACTATGGAAGTGTCTTCTAAATCCATCCTAACAGTTAATCATGGATGTATGAGTGGTCACAAGGCATGTCTTTCTATATATAATCAAATGCTGGTTTGTTGCTGGCACGAACTTTTGCACCCCAAAATTATCATGATGTTCCTCCCCATATGCTGCTAGTTTTAATTGTGGGTATTTTAAATATTTTAACTATTTTGTTTATTGATTTCAAGCCATGTTCTATATGCTGCTAGCTCCAATTGTGAGCATTACAAACGTCATAACTATTTTATATTCTACATGTTGTGTTTTCAAGTATTTTTATTCGAGGATTTTTATGGCTTTAACTTATTGATTTGCTTTAATGACATCTGCCGAAATGGTTTGATTTGTTGTTGTTGTTCACTGTCCAGCATTTACATTTTTTTCTCAATTAACAATCTGCAGAGAATGTGAACTAACTTACAGTTTCTGCTAGGTCTGAAACGTGCAGGCCACAAATTGGAACATGACAATTTCTTCGATACCTTGAAAATACACTGCGGCTGTTCTGTGAAAGAGGTCTTGGGAAGGGCTGCTCAGCGACAAATTAACCTTCGCGTAAATGGCGATGGCACAGTAAGTGGTTGAGTTATTTTAACGGGCGTTGGAAACGAGTGTATAGAACAAGCTGCACTGGAGAGATACGCTTACAGCAGGGGTTCCCAGTTTGTAGTTTGCAACATTCTGCTCACAGCACCCTAAAGCGGCAGCATATCTAGACTTGGCCTACAGCTTGAAAATACTTGGAAGTAAAAAGCAGCCAACTGGCCTAAACTGTTAAGACTAGGTGAGGAACTTAGCCTTGCTTTAAAGAAACTACATCAGAAGATTCAAGCAAGGAAAAATAATGTATGAAGTCTTAATCGCATTAGGGCAAAATGGAAGCCTAATGGATGCGGGTCCATGTAAGTCTGATGGGCTCGCCACAGAACTCGTGGTGTAATCCTGGGCCCTTCATCTGTAAGCCTTTCAATCTTAGGGACAGAGGGACCATGTTTTGCTTTTGTCAGAACCAGACGGTTGCAAATTGTAGGACTGTGGGCGACATGTCTATCCAGACTTCAGCGCTGTCCAGGGCCTGTATTACACATGGGGAGCACTGCCGTGTTCGATGCCACTAAGTGCGCTGGGAGCGGACCGGGTTAGTGTGCCCGATTACAATTAATGTGCTGCCCCCAACGCAGCTAGACCCAAGTTGCTGTATGCTAAATAAACGAGGCAGACTTGCCATTTGCTTCCTTTACCCTGGAGGGACCCACTAGCAGTTTTGATAATGAGGGCGTGTCTGAGATCTTGCACTCACAGGTGACATGGTCTGCTCAACCCAGAAATTCCATTAAAATGGTGTTTTAAGACTGGCATCTGGGAGTTGATACAGGGTAGTGTATGGAACGATTGCTTTTGAAAAATTGCCTACCTGAAATAAAGGTTGAGTGGCTTTAATTCCATGCATCACTGACTGGCAGGATGTCCATGGTAAAATGCTTTTCAAATCTATTCTAGGTCATCCCTATAGTGCTTCGCAATGTTTTATCATGACTGCACAACCTGATGTGGTGTCAGTGAAGTGGAAAGGTCAGAGAGCACTTGCGACATGTTTGACATATCTGCCCTGAGCTTGAAGGTGCATTATCTGGTGATCAGTGGCCAATATCAGTCACTGTGGGTAAAAACTAAAATGTCGTCCTCAGTGATTATTACATTTTGGTCTTCATGCAAGCTCCTATCTGTTCTTGTGGCTTTATACTGGTTGATACCATCAGGTGGGCCTCAGGGGGTATAGTTGTATTCGCCCAATCTCCCTGTACATGGGTTCAAGATTTTGAAATTGAAATTGCTTCTTTTGACATTCCCATGGTATCAGTGTGTGTGGTCCAGGCTTTGTCATCGGAGGAAGTAACTTTTCTACAGCTTTTTTGAGTGAACTTTTAAAAGAAAATGCTAGTTAACTTATAGCTGTTATTGTATCATAGGAAAAAACACGTGAAGGAGGTATCTTCCCTCTTACTAGCTTACCAAAGGACCTTTAAAGTTACCCAGTTTATCGTAGAAGCTGCTCGGAGGTGTAAAATATTGTTGTAAATTTTGCCTCGCACGGTATCTTTGGGACATGCATGCTCTTCTAAGATTGAGTTGTACTAAGCTAAAAATACCTCAGGCAGTATATTAATTGAGAGAAACCTTCTGAGTTACAAAAAATCTCTCTAGTATCCCAGGTCTACACAGAACACATAAAAAATGCCTGCCCATGATTCTCTTCCCTGATAACATAACTGATTCTGTCGGATGGATTGGAGAAGTTTGAGATGAACAACTCAGTTTTTATTTTAGACTTAAATAAATGCATAGGTGTGCCTCTTTGTATCCCGTCTCCAGCTGTGAAGCACTCGCTTTCAAATATGGAAGGGACTTTTAACTCCACAATCAATGCCCACCTCCAAACACATACCCACTGCCCCCCTGGCGTGCTTACTGGGTGTATTTTAAGTATATGCTCTTTTTGCTAGTTGGCGTAGAGCTACGCAGTAACTTGGAGTCTACCACGAATATGGGGCTTGACTCAAGATTACGAAAGAATCGGCGTGTGAGGTTTGTTACCCAAAATGTAGGCTCCACCTTAGAAGGATAGAGCTTCGATCTTCACTGCCCTCCATAAAACTCTATGTATGCAAGAAATTGTTATTATGAGCATACCTTCCTCCCTTGGTAGCATGTATATCCTGTACTCCATGCTATACCTCAGATTGTGTTATGGGACTATTACTTGAATTTGTTTAATAAAATCTGGCCCCTCCTTGAGTGGTGCTCACTTACCTTGTTCCTCGTTATCAAACATTGCTGATTTGATTGTTGTGGTGGTCAGTATTTTTACAATTTCACAATAAATTCCAATAAAAAGTAATTTTGTTTTTGCTTTCATCCTATACTGCTTTAGTTTCCCACCACCTTAGGAATGGGTTATGCTAATAAAAAGCAATCCATGTATGAAGTAAACACATGAAAACAAACTGTGCTAATGCAATGGGATTAGGAGGAGGGGGGTTTCTTATCTAGACAAAATTGTCCTCAAGCTCTCCAACTGAAAACTGAGGGTACATTTCAGAATCCAATCCCACTGATTGCCTTGACAGCAATCAGATTTTGCCTCACTCAGTGAAGTGTTGGTTATCGTCTTCAGGTAGAGGATGTCTCTTAATCGTGTCAAGCACTGTACTATCCTTCGGACCGCAGGCGGAGGGTGTAGAGCATTGCTTATCAAAAAATTCACCACTGTAAAACCAGATTGATGTCTGCCAGGTCTGAACTGGATCCTGACTTCCAGGTGTGAGTTGCAGTGGCGGCCGCCGCAGAATTCAAGTGGGGGAGGAGAGAGGGTGGGATGGGAGATTGGAGAAATAAGAATTTTAAAACCGTACCTGTTCTGCTGCCGTCTGCCTCTGTGCTCCTCTTCTCTCCTGATGGGGCCCCATCAGTCCCTGGGACACCAGCACAGGCTCCCCGCCTCTTTTTCTCTTTTTTAAACATTAGCTTACTACATTGAACTGCCATGGAGGACAATACCTGTGAATAATACATCATGCTTAGCTTTCACTATCAAAGCATATGCAGTCTTTTAAGAATATCAGAATATCTTGCAATGTTCATTTTGATCCCCAGCGCCAATGGTGGTTTCTTTTTGCACCAGATTCACAAAAATAGATGTTTGTGTTGAATTGCACAGCAAAATAAAAAGGAGGAATACCGCAAGAAGTGACGGACACAGAAACTCATACAAACAAATGAAGGTTAAGACGAGGCCGAGCATAAGCAGGCATGGAGGGAGAATAAGTATTTAAAGAAAGCGGGAATTAAGGGGAGAGCTGGGAGCCCAAGGAGCGACAGTGGGAGATAAAATAGTTTGTCATATCCTGCAATGCGTCATCCGCTGTTAAAGTATGCAATTCCTCCAATCAAAACACAGTGAAATCAAAATGCTCCCTATGTGGTGCAAACACAGGAGTATGGAGCAAAGCAATGAAATCTGGAACAGGGAACAGAGGTAGACGAGAAATGTTGTGAGCTAGGAGTGGGCCCAAATACCACGAAGTCTACTTTGGAACAATAGACCTGTTCCCAACTGACCACTAAATCCCTTTGTATGCGAAAACTAAAATCGAATCAAAGGGTAATGATGGTCATTATAAATGTGTATTATGATGTCTAAATGATACCATATGTTTAAAGGTAGAATACTGTGATTTTGTGGGATGCTCTCCGTTAGAGAAAGTATTTGCAGGATCTTATTGACCACGTCTCCACCCCTGCCACTAGTGTATATCTATTCACCTGAGCAGTGTGGCTCACTGGTTAGAGGCGGCAGGCCCGAGAGCAGAAGACGGCCCGGGACCAGGGTTCAATTCCCGTCGCGGCAGGGTCGTGGACCTTGGTCAGCGGACTCGATAATTCTTGCTTCGGTGCTTACTCTAATCAGGGGTTCCACTCGGCAACTCTGGGCATTAGCTTGCCTAATCTCCACAACGGCCCCACCAATTCCGGGGATGCCTGGCTCCACCTTGGGGACTCCCAGCAAGGGACCATCCCACAGGGAAAGCCAGGACGGGTTCCCCAGAGTTATACAGCGCCAGGAAACCTATGGACGGGTAGCAGTGCGCTTTACAAGCTCAAAAACATTTACATTTACATTTTACCTGTCATTTCTTTCTAGCTCGGTGTTTCGCTTGATGAAACCGTGAATGAGAAAGATCTGGATGATCTGCTGTGGATATTCGGTTGTGAATCATCAGCTGTAAGTTGATTTTTGTTTTGACCCAATGTGCATTGTGAATTGATTTCGAAACATTGCAGATCCTTGGTGCTAGAGATTTAAAAAAATCTCACTGTTCTCAAAGATGTATTGTTTGCACTTTATGTATCATGTCCTGTCCTGCACACATTTATCTGCTCATGGAAAATTCTCAGGAGGATCTTGCTCATGTATTACTTTGCTTAATGCAAGGAAAATATCTGGCAACTTGTTCATGCAAACGAGTGTTGTAGGTTGACTTCTCTTAGCCAGAGCTCAAATGAACTGCAAACATGCCTCTATTCACTGCATCGTCTTGCGGTATATAGCATCTTGATTCCTGTTTGTGTAGAATGTCTCCTCTGTGATCCTCTTGAGCTGGTCTTTAGTCCTTGACTGCTGGAAGACCCACACGGACATCAGTTCAACAAAATGTCATGAATAGCGGTAGTGACCTCACATGGTTTACCCACAGTCCTCTCCTTAACTCATAACCAGTCTCATATTTGCCATTTGAGTACTAAGAGGGGGCAACACATGAGAACCCCAGAAAATACATAGTACTCCCAGACATGTCTATTACTCTGTTACAGCTTTCATGACCCTCCGCAGTAGTGTAAGCTGTACTAGGGTTGTCTAATAAGCCAGGTGTAGTAGTCGGGAGTGCGGGAATGTCTTTGTGCCCTTACCCTGGTGAGTCTCCGCTGTTCTTGAAGATGCGAGTGCTACAAGCCTATATAACTTGCTCTGCCATCAGGGAACAAGCAGTGCCAGGGTCACAAGATATTCCATGGGAAACTTTATTCATGTGTGCAAAGACTGTAACTGGCTTTTCACCTTCTGCCTACAATACCGATTTCCAGAGCGCTAATTTGAGGTATCAGATTCTAAAGTGCTACCTGCTACTCTTGTTTAGTAGAAGAACAAACCAGCAATTTGCTGCCTGACCTATGTTTTAAGCCTTTTGACAATTGCTTCTAACCCAAGGGATGTTGATGCTACTCACAGATTTAAGTGCAAAAGAGAAAAGTTACCTTTATATAGCATGCGAGTTGAAGAATAACATTTGCACAATGTGTAAACAGCTGATTTTCCAGATTTGAGAGCCACATAATTTAATGTTGCTTATAATGTTTGTATTTGTAATCCGGATCCTAAATTTGTGATTCTTGCTACAGGAATTGGTTGCAGAAAGTATGGGTGAAGACACTAAGGGAATTCTTGGAACAGCATTTAGGAGGACAAGCTCATTCTTGGGTCATCAGGTATTTAACAGGTAAGCTAAATCGAGCATGTGTGACTGTTACTAATGGAAATGATCGTCCAGTTATTGCCAGTTTCATCTGAGGAAGGTGGGGTCGTTATGGCTTTTTTATCATGGAAAATGATTTTGATAGCTTGTCATCAATATCTTCTCTTTCACAATGTCTTTGAACGGTTGAGGATGTCCCAACAAAAATTGACTGTTAACAGTCATTGTGGATGTTTTTCAAATCCAAACTGAATCCTGATTGGCTAGGAGTAGAGTGAGAGACGAGCTGCACAGGCAGGGAAATTGGGCAGTTTAAATGTGAAGGAGAATCATTTTTGGGAAAATGGGTGAGTATGGGGTATTGGGAAAGATGAAACACAATTTGTTGGCAACATAATTCTGAAACACTGCACTAACATCCACTCTGAATTGAAGCAAAGGGTTGTACATAAAAGTTGAAAGGGCTAACAAGTGTTATTCCTATGGAACTCCACAGTCAAATGCTGCTTTTACGTCCTGAAGCGTGGGTAGGGATGTAATACCACTGTCTGTTATATTGAAGATGGTATTGTGAATATTTGAGTATTTGAATATAGCTCTTGCAGTGCCTCTGAGCATGGAATACGGACTATCTCGCCAAAGATATTCACTTCTACATGATCCTAAAGTTGATGCACTGTAACTGTTTCAATAGGCTTTAAGATCCAAAGTACAATAGTATAGGCATATCTGTTTTGGGATCAGATCTGTCCATTTAATTGTTTTAATTTTTTTTTTATTTAACATTTTTTGTGGGGGGGCGGGGTGGGGGTAGAGAGTTTCAGAATTAGTGCTGCTCTAATAAAGGATCCGTTCTGCCTGGTGGGAACATTTTAAGTGCTCATGATTGTTTGGCCAGTTCCAGGCGGCAGGCCAAGCTGTCATGTGCACCTAGTGTGCCACCAGCCCCGCCCCAACCCAGCCCCAAACCTATGAAAAATAAAATGATTACTGTTATCAGTTTATTTTTCTTGCTTTTAGAGCAGTGGGGCGACGCTCCTCTGCTAAAGCCCCTGGTCAGAACTGCCAAAACATGCATGGGAGAGAATAGCCGTTTACTTTTTCGGTCCACTCGACAATGGACATCACCTGCTGGTGATTATGGATTTTATACTTTCTTGCCCACACTCAAACTGTAGCTTGCTGATGAGCTGTTTTGCTGATGTGTTGCTTAAGAGGTAGGTTGAAGCGGATTGTGAATCCTAGTGACTTCACAGACCACACCAGGGTAGTTGTTAAAACATCTAGCTAGAGTTCTTGTACTAATTATGGGGTCACTTTGTGGTTCGATTAAGATGCTACTAGCCTGAACCCTGTTTTCTGTGGTTTAACCTTAGGAAGCTTTCATTCATCCAGTCTTGTAACTTTAGACAATATTAGGGAGATTGAGGTCTAAACGCGGTGAGCTTCAAATATAATTTGTTGCTGTATGCCTATGACTTACTTTGACACCATTCTCTGGGAGGTGCAGCCTTAGTGGTTTCACAAGTGCTGAATAATATGGAACCTGGGAGGACTCCTTGGGACAGTTAGTTTATTTCTGATGTAGTTTTGCCAGTTTTTACTAGTTGGTTACTTTTGGTGAGAAGACATGCAAACAAGTTTCTAACTTGCGAAGGCCCGTTCTGTGATATAATACTCTATTATTCCATGATCTGTTTTATCAAACACTGCTTGTCGTGCCCTCCCCAGCCTGGATACCCACCAATGACTACACCACGCGAGGTTCGTATTGCACTTTTTTTGTCTGCCTGTAACTGCAAACTCAACATTCTAAGCCAGCCTTCATTGCATTCCACTCTAACAATTGGGCACAGTTCTACGGAGTCCATCAGGAGCCAAAAGGGTTTCATCATTTCTAACTTACAAGATACATCTCTTCCTCTAGTAGGTAAAAAATTAAAACATTGTTTACAAATAGACCTATGAACATGTACCATTAAATCTCTTCAACCGATCTTTATTTCAGCGTTTTAATTGTTCAACCTCATCTTGTTCTTGCAAACTGGGAGCTGTCACCACCACTATCCAGGATTTGTGTCAAAGGTGTAGAGGCAACAGCAGTCACTGAGGTTTCATGATCAGTCTCTTCTTCAACAGCTAGATCTAATGAACAATTAGTTAAGTACCTAAAATGAGAAGTCTCTGGTAATAGACTTCCCAGGGCGCTGGGCAGTCACCATGTGTCTTAGAGGACACCACTTGAAAGGGTTCTACATGAAAGGGAGCATCAGATTCTCTTCCCCTCATTTGTCATACCAACTCTGGATCTCCTTTAACAATGTTTTTTGCATGTCTTTTGTCAGCAAGACGGTTACGTCAAAAAACATATCCCTTTGGAGTATTTAATTAGCATACCAACAATGTATTCACCACACACATCCTGCTCAAACACACTCTGGTCAATTTATCAGTAAGCCAGTAAGTCCGATCTAAATCCAATTTCTACAAAATTATATAAAAAAGTTTTAGATTTTATTAAGTTGCTTCAAGAAATTGTATATATTAAAACAGCTTTTCAATATAGAAATAATACATCAAAATACACATTAAAAACACCGTAAATAAAAAAGAATTACATTTTTTTGTTTTGAATAGAATTGTATCCAACCAATTCAAAGATACAAGAAGACGAATAACCGTAATTGCATATAACAATGGATATAATGCTACATTTATAAATTCCTGTCCGAAAGTACGAGAAGACATATATTCATGGGCCAAAAAAGCGACGCGTTTCGGAGGGTGTACATAAATCCAACCTCCTTCAGGCTTAGTGTTTGGTTCTGACAGCAGTATCAGGCTATCAATTGGTTCATATACTGTCTTGATCGTTTCAGACAGAATATATCCTTCCAAGAATCCTTATAATCAGGCTTGGTGATCGGTGTGTGGTGAATACATTGTTGGTATGCTAATTAAATACTCCAAAGGGATATATTTTTTCACGTAACCGTCTTTTGTGGTGTCTTGTCCCTTTGGAGTGTTGGACCCCTCTCTTCTTCAGAGGTTCTTTTTGTCAGCAGACACTTTCATCTTTTTATCTAAGTCCTTCTCATGAGTTGCTGTCATCTTTATTTCTCTGATTTGTCCATGGAGGTAACTTGGTGCTCATTGCACCCTGAACATCAATGTCAAAGACTTTCACCTGTGGTGGAATGGAGTATTGAACGATAAGCTCGCAAGGTAGAATTCAACAGATTGGTGTGCTCTTCATACGCTTTATTTTAAAATACTCCAAGAAATATTTGAACTCTTGAAAGGTGGGCCATTTTAAGACTTCTTGAAACACCCCAGGTCGCAAAGATGCCATCTGGTCTTACAAGTGACTTTCTTGAGTAGTAGATGAAAGATCTTCAGTTAATAGAAATCATGAGTATTCATCCATAATCATCAGCAGGTGATGTCCATTGTCGAGTGGACCGAAAAAGGCAATGGCTATTCTCTCCCATGCATGCTTTGGCAGTTCTGACCAGGGGCTTTAGCAGAGTAGCGTTGCCCCACTGCTGTAAAAGCAAGAAAAATAAACTGATCAGAAGTTATCATTTTATTTTTCATAGGTTTTGGACTGGGTTGGGGTAGGACTGGTGGCACACTAAGTGCACATGACTGCTTGGCCTGCCACCTGGAACTGGCCAAACGATCATGTGCACTTAACATGTTCCCAACAGGCTGCATTACACAGCGTGGTGGGGCACATGCCTAGGCTCCCTGTCTAAGTGCTGAACCGCAGCGCTCAGACCAATCTCAACGCTGCATTGAATTGTTGTGATTGGCTTAGGGGAACCTGGTAGCTCGGGTGCTTCCCGGTCCCGGGTTGAAGCAGGAGAGAAGAGACTGCAGCAAGCGGCAGTGAGGACAGAGGTAATATTTTGTTCCCCCTGCCACCACTGTTCTCTGCCAGCCACTACTGATTCTGACACGTTCTAGTTGAGGGGAGTAGTCTTTTTAGAAAGGCATTTGCATAGATGACAGACTTTTAGTTCCTCTTAAACCCGGTCATCAAGAGAAGGAAACAAGACTGTCTCAGGGCTTGTTTTGTGGCAATAATTTCAGTGTCGTTCATGGGCTACTTCAATTATCTGTCGCAGACTCTCTGGAATCGAAATTTTAGACCCTCTTAGTAGAACTCCTTCCTGAGTTATCGACTGTTCATCCTCAACATTATTGTATTGTTGATACTCACCATCACTAGTAAGCGGCCGAGGGTGTTTGTTCCATGACTGATGTGTAATTATATCCTGCAACTTTAACATGTAGCTATCATGGCTCGTGGCAATGATAATCTGGGTTAACAAAATGGCAGCTGGTATGTTTGATTATACAATGTTCATCTAGTCCTCCGCTGTCTTGTATGGAGTAATGTGACCCTGTATAGTCACTCTGGAAAAGTAGTCAGCCAGGTTCTGATCCTTCCCTGGACAATGTACAGTGGTACAATTATGCTCTTGCAACCATTGTCCCCATTATTCAATGCAAGGTGGCATTTTGGCCTTAGGATTTTCAAATAGTCAGTAAAGCTTAATGATAAGATACCAATGTAACAGGGGTTTCTGTCCAGGAATATATGGAAATGTTCACAAGCCCATCCAATGGGTAGGATTTATCTTTCAGGTTGTGAGTAAGCATGCTCTTTCGGTCAAACGTCCATTTCCTTATGCAATAGTATGCCTTTGAGCATTCTGGTGTCCGCTGTGCTGTGCTGGGATAGCTCCTAACCCGACTGGGCTAGCATAAACAACTACCTCTGTATGAAGCTTTGGATTGAAGTATGTGATTTCAGTAGCATTCTCAATGGCTTTTTTGATTTTGTTAAAACGTTTCTCACATTCATGCGACCAATGAAATGTTTTTTTCGGAAAGTCTCAACGCAACACTTAAAGTGACAAAGTCTTGTATGTATCGGAAACAGTAACTGGCCATGCCAAGAAATGAAAGCACTATAGAAATATCTTGTGGGGGATCAGCATGTGAAAGCGCTGGTACTGTAGCAGGATATGGTGTCCTATCCCATCAGAAAAGGTATGGCCAAATACTTTTAACCTGGTCTTATGGAAAGCACAATTGTCTGAATTCAAAGTCAAACCTGCTTTGGCAGGTAAACATACTTGGGTAAGAGCTTTATTGTATTTTTCTGTAGCTCTGAAAACAAATGTCATCGCTGTAACTGAACGCATTCATGACAGGCTGTATGATATGTCAAAACAGTTCTTCAGCAGAGGACACACCAAAATGTAGTCTTTTGTATAAAAACAGACCAACATGTGTAGAAAATGTACTGTTCCTGCAATCTTTGAGTTCCAACTGATAACCTTTATTTAAATCAAGGCGAGAGAAGAGCTTTGCACCATTGTTATTATGTTACCATTTAGTTGTTATGTTAGCAGTATGCGGCTAATCACCCGTGAGGGTATGCAGGAGATTTAGTGATTTTCCTAGAATCACAGGATGTTGAGCTGATGGCGAGACTCAAACCAGGATCCCCAGCACCAACATCGGCAGCTCTGGCCATTACGCCACATCCTCTCACCCATGGCGTTGGACCAGTAGAACACTCAATAATATGCCTAAGTAATGATTCAAATTCTTTCTCAACAGGTTTCCGCAAATAAAAAGCAATTAGTCTGTCTTTGGATGTCCTCATTAATATGCAACTTTACTTTCATGTTGTAATTCATAGAAATCCGTCCCATATCAGCAGCTGTGTTGAAACTGAGTAAACAGGCATGAGAAGCAGATGGATGGGTGCTTGCACAGTTTTCTTGTGTTATTGTCGCTGGAAATGAACCTTTGCTTTTGAAAGGTGTAGATGCAGCCCATGTATACACTTTGCTTTTCAATGGTGTACGTTGCTGCAATGGAGACAATTCATTGTATTTCTCCGCAGGCATAATTATCGTTGCACCACTGTCGATAATGAAAGGTATCAAGCAACCATTCACTTTCAGTGTAATCCTCAGACAGTGTTGGAATGACTTTGGTGCTTTGTCATGTCTATCTTTTTTTGACTGACATTTTTCTTCACAAGCAGCCAAACCAACACGTGCCCTCTTTTCTGAGGTAAACATCAACTTGGCACAATCATTTTCTTCACTTTTGCTTTATACTGAAATAGAAGCGCTGTTTAACAATGATTTAGATGACGATCGATTTCTTTCAGTGGCGATTTGTCTTAAGTGATGTTACCGGTTGGCCTTGTGGGTGTGCATCAAACGTTGCTTCTGGAATGTTCTGGCTGCCATTTTGTCTTCACATCGTGATTCACTTAATTTTTCGTTCACTTTGCAAATCATCACAAAATGGTTCTCCTTCCCACAGCCTTTACATATCTGTCCAAGAGCGGGACCTTTACCTTCGCGTGGAAATGAAAATCCACTTCTAAAACACAACTTTTTATATGTAGACAACCCTTTGTCCTTCAGTCTTTGGCTTACTTTTCGCACTCATAACTGGTTCATTCTGGGCAACTCCGGCCTCCATTTCAGCAGCTTATCTATCAGCACTTTCTTCAGCTCTGGCAGCCATTAACACGCGTTCCAGACTACGTGTCTCTTAGCATTCGTATTCTAAATGAATCTGACAAGCATCTGTCAATCCCTCTCAGATGTATAGCTTCATCATTAAATTCATTGAACTTACAATATTTGCGTATAGAGTCTCTCCACAAATTCATCGATGGTTTCAGCAACTTTCTGACATTCTTGGTTAAAGATGTATTGTTTGTAAACAACATTTGGTATTAGATTAAACTCTAGATTCAAAGCTTTAATCTGACGATATGTGACTTCATCAGTTTGCAGAATTTTCTTTGACTTCTTTTACACCATCACCAGCCAGATTTTTTGAGTTACTTAAAAATCTTTTTATCAGTCTCTTCAAGTGAATCAATGCTTCATCTTTTTGGCGGTGGTGGTTTCAGGAAAGTGGTAGCCTTGTAGCCATTTATGGAAGTTGCTAACGTTTAGGGTGGAGCCCTCTCCAGCTCCCTTGGCTGTTCGTCTTGACCCTGTTCATTTGAGCCATCTTTGAAGCCTTGGGACGTGCTGGCCTCTGGATCATTCTTGATGGCTTTTAGAAAGACGGCCCCAGTCTTTGCCTCTATTGAAAAGCAGTGTTTCACTATTCCAAGGAGATCAGAGACTGTGGTATTTGTCGCGCACTTGTCAAACACAACCCCTGTGCTTGTTCTGGGTTGCGACGCCTGGCACTTCGGTCGTAGCTGTTCATTTTACCAAGGCTCTGGTGAGTAAATGTTTGTTTTATCCTTTGGCGGCTCTTTCCGCACTGTCTTTACTACTTTCTAATTGTAACTTTCTCTTGCAGTTTGTGATTATCAATAGCTTCTCTTCGGGTTGTATCTGCCTTTAGCATTAACGTTCCGGATTATGTATGACTCTTGCGTAGCAGAGCGTTACCTTTTATGTACGGTCTGACCAGCGGGTTCTTGGTCACTGATATGTAAATTTCTTTGCAATGCTTTAGTTGTTTTCAATTCCTTTACAGTGCCTGGAGTTGCACTTTGACTTCACATGCATTAAGCATCGGTTCCGTACTTTGACTGTAACACACGTGGCACACACTAGCAGTTTGCTTGGACCACGGCAAACTGTCTGGCAGAGCACTGTTTTTCTTTAGGTTACACATCTCCCTCGACGCCAGTTGTAGCATCCTCCCCACCCTGGGTACGTGCAAATGACTACATCTCACAAGAAGCTTAGTATTACCCATCTTAATTTGTCTGTGTGGCAAACTCCACATTCTAAACCAACCTTCATTGCATTCCACTCTAGCACCACCAACATTCTACAGAGCCCATCAGTAGCCAGAAGGGTTCCATCATGTATAACTCGCAAAACGCTACACTGCAGAAATATCCAACAGGCAAGATTCTTCTTCATTTGGCATCTTGAATATTGTTGAGTACTTTCAGCAGTGCAGTATCAGTGTTGAGATATTCTTTAAAGCTATATTGTTTTTCGCCAATAAGGTAATTAAAATTAGGTTCTTGATAGGCTCCTGTTTTTGGTTGATTCATCCAGTGTAGTACTATCAGAAGGACAAGGATATCCCTGCCCTCCTATTACACTGGCATCTTCCCATTTACAGATTCCTCCTCTGTCCGCATTAATGGTGGAATGTCTTCTACTGTCTGTTTCTTGGACTGAAAACATTTTTACAGTGCCACTCCAGCCTTTCAGCTGCTGTACCATGTTGTCATTGGGAAATTAATTAATTCAATATTTCCTCTGATCTAAAAAGTTAATTTGAATTGTCTTATGCCACAAATCTGGCAAAATGTTTTTGTATATCTGCATTTAAGATTGCTTTATTTATTCGGAGTACCTGGCAAAAACCTTTTCGGATCATAGGCCCCTGTCGCTCACTCTCCGCTGGGGCAGAGTGCCGACCCTGGTGCCAACCTGGAGCCTAAACCCCCAGCTCCTGGAAGACGGACCGTTTAGGGCGACCCTGTCGGACGCCCTAACACACTACTTGGAGGACAATTGGGACTCCGCTTCTTCTAACCTGGTGGTGTGGGACGCAATGAAAATAGTGGTGCGGGGAGCAGCGATAGGTCAACTAGTGGGGGCCAGACAAGAAATTCACAAGAAATTGGGAGAGGTGGAGGAGAGACTAATGAGGCTGGAGCGTGAGGCGAGTGTGGATCCGGGGAGGAAGAAGGCCCTGCAGGAGGTATACATTGAACACGCAGAGACAATAGAATCCTTGCGTACTGTAGATTTTAAGGCATATCTACGGAGACAGCACACTGAAGCTGACCGTTCTGGGGCCCTCCTGGCGCGACTGGTGCGGGATGGGTTGGAACCGCCAACGATTACGCAAATACGTACCCCGGCTGGCACCCTAGTGTAGACTCAATCCGCCATTAATCAGGCATTTCATGACCACCTGAAGGCACTTTACGCTCCTACAGGTTTAGACGACTCGACGCAAATGGATGAGTTTATGCACGATCTCCCCTTTCCGACCTTAACCGCAGATGTGCAAAAAGCGATAGCGGGACCCATTACACAATCTGAGATTCGCGCCGCGATTAAACACCTAAATAGAAATAAGACGCCAAGGATGGATGGGCTCCCGGTGGAGTTTTACTCGGCTTATGCTGAGACCCTAGTGCCGGTGCTGGAAAAAATCTACAGAACGGCGTTTGAGGAAGGGCACCTGCCGAAGTCCACCATGCAAGCCCTAGTAATCTCCATTCCCAAGCCGGACAGGGATGTCTTAGAATTAACGAACTATAGACCTCTTTCTATGCTGTCCACAGAATACAAGATTTTGAGTAAAGCTATTGCCCTGCGAATCCAGCCCCACCTGTCCGCCCTTATACACCGAGACCAATGTGGATTCATCCCAGGGCGTAACACCTCCCTGAATAGAAGACTTCTACATGCATTGATGGCTGCCTCACCGCCGGACCTGCACCGTGCAGGGTGCATCGCACTCTATCTGAAGCAGGCCTTTGACTCCCTTTCCTGGCCCTTCATGTTCGAAGCTTTAAGACGCTTTGGATTCCCTGCTTCTCTATTGTAATGGATCAAGCTGCTATATACCGACCCCACCGCCCGGGCACGAACGGGACGACATGTTTCGGCGGAATATCCAGTGCATAGGGGCACCCGGCAGGGTTGCCCTCTATCCCCAATGCTGTTTGTTCTGGCGCTCGAGGCCATCGCCATCGCCCTCCGCAAGCGCACTGAACAGCTGGGTATTCCAGTGGCACGGACAACCCATTTATTGTCCGTCTATGCGGATTACATGTTGCTTTACCTACAGGATCTGGAAGCGGACCTTACCCAATTGTATGACACATTCCACAGGTTCGGAAGAATGTGGGGATTGCCATAAATCCCGACAAATCGGTGGGCTTTTATTTCTGCAACGCGCCTCACCCTTCCTACATGCCCTTCGGGGCCTATCTGATTCCGGTGGCGCAATCCACCTTTAAATACCTGGGGATTCGTATATATAGAAAAATGGAGGACCAGATCAATGGTAACATTACCAGGGCCATCACGGGGCTTCGCAGCAGCATTGGGTTCTGGACCTCATTGCCTCTGTCTGTGATGGGTCGAGCTGCGATAGCCAAGATGGTCATGCTCCCTCGATTGCTGTACTTTTTTGTAAACCTGCCGGTATGTCTCCCACAACAGGTCTTTAACACCATAGACACCCTGCTGATCACTCTAATATGGGAGACGGGCAGACGGAGAATAAGTCTCCGCAAACTCCAACTCGGTACCAGACTGGGAGGCCTGGGAGTCCCGGACTTCCGAGGCTATTATGCCAGCCAGCTCCAGTGGTTGTCATTCTGGCTGGCGGGTAGAAACCTTCACGAGATTGGCTTCGCGGCGGACCGATTAGATCGGGGAGACTTACATAGTCTACTATTGCCGAGAACTAAGATCCCACGGACGTGTCACCCACTACTTCACACAGCCCTCACTTGTTGGAAGAAAGCGCTCACATATACTGCGACAGTCACACCCTATGCAGAGAACATCCCACTATTAGGAATCCCGACACCACAGGGGAGACTCACGAGACAGACATTACGCCGCTGGACGGAGAGTGGGGTGGTGGAGATAGGGAGTTTTTTCGGAGATGACACACTCCTAGATCACGACACCTTTGTACAGGTTACGGGGACCTCTGACAGACAATATCTATTGCATGCCACTGTGTCCCACTATATTCGAACGACATGGGCGCCTCAGCAGACCCAACCACCTAGACACGAACTCGTACACCTGATGCACTACATGGGTACGGGAGGGCACTTGGTGCGATGGTTATATACCGGGATTAGAGCACATGCAGCGATATCCCTCACCACATTACGGGACGCTTGGGCGCAGGACACGGGGGAGGCAATACCTGATAACCTGTGGCAAATTGTACTTGAACACCCTAGGAGAGTGTCACGGAATGTAAAATTTAAATGTATTCAGTCTATGGTGCTTCATTGGGCGTACCTCACCCCGAGGAGGATCCATAGGATGTTTCCAGACTCTCCCCATTGCTGCCCTAGGTGTGGAGCGGATGAAGCGGGATTTCTCCATATGCTTTGGACGTGCCCGCCACTGAAGAGGTATTGGGGGGAGATATGTCAGACACTGAGCGAGGTCACACACATGCAGATACAGGAGACAGCCGAGTATTGCCTGATAGGAGCCCGCCATCACCCTAAAACGCTGAAAGTCAAACTGAGATTTATAGATCAGGCGCTTCTATTGGCCATCAGGGTAATCACCATGAGATGGAAATCTCCCATGGCGCCCGGTGCGGAAATATGGAGGAGGGACGCTGTTAAGTGGGGCCAGATAGAGGGTGTCACCCTTAAGAGAGAGGAGGACATTGGAAGACGGAAGACCCCCATAGCTATGGAGTGGGAGGTCATGCTACTGGATCTAGATAGACGGGACCTGGCACTATCCCAGGGAGATAGCTCATGGGCCACACACTGAGTCGAGAGGTTTGAAGTCACTCATGCTAAGGCCAGAACTGGAGCGTAGGTTTCTATAAGGGTATAGTGAAGAGGTGGTCGGTGCTGTGGACCGGAGAAGCACACCGAACAGAGACTTTGCGCCCAGGAGACAGGGGGTAGGGGGAGGGTTTGTTGGGGAGGAGTGGGAGGGACGGGATCTTCATCAGACATAGGCACGGCTATAGGAGGCCTCCGGCACCTTCCTGCGGGTAGGCGTGCATTGTCACACGAGGCGGAGACAGTCTGTGAATGTAGAAGTCACCTGGATTTGTGCCTATTGAGGGGGGGATCACTGTTGTATGATCTACTGTTGGGGTGAAAACAGAAAACCGTGAATGTCAGACATGTGTTGATAATAGACCAGGTGTGATATATATGTGCATTCATGAATAAAGAATTTATAATTAAAAAAAAAGATTGCTTTATTTATATTTAGACCTTTTCATTTAAGGTCTTGACTAAGACGGGGCATCCTCTGTGTGCTCCCCCACCTGTGACCTTGCCTCCCTCTGTTGCCTCTCTCCCTCCCTCTGTTGCCTCTCTCCCTTCGTTGCCTCTCTCCCTCCCATCTTCCATGTTGTCTCTCTCCCTCTGTGTTGCCTCTTGCCCTCCCTCTGTGTTGCCTCAGGGCGCAATAAAGCACAATGATGAGGCCAGTTTAGTGCCCACCCAGTGATTCTTTTGAAGTATTGGCCCATCTTTCTTCCTTTACTGGTAATTCCCAGATCTCCGCCTATATAAGAGACGTGTCCTTTAGACTCTGCTCAAGTAGGTTTTCTTCCTGATCAAGGGACTGAACAGGTTAAAATTACTTTTAATATTTAATCTAAGAGGACAGACTGTGCTGGTCCTTCCCGTTGTTTCTTCTGCATCTCATCCTCTTAGCGCGTCTTACTGAGGCTAGAGTGAGGTAGTACCTTGCAATGGAATCCTTCTTTCCTAGATAGATGACAATTTTGAGTGCTTTTCATGTTTAGATGTGTCTTTCACATCCCGTTCCTTGTGGGATTTCTTACTCATTTCAATCTTAACATGATACCTCTACCTCACTTCATGAGACAATAAGGGTTTCAGGTTTTCTGCTATGAGGATCACATAGAGCATGTCTTATCGGCTCCACTTTCTTACCCAATGCCAGGCAGACTTTCAGAATTGTTTGAAAGACATTGGCAGTTTGATGTTCAACCATCACTTAATGGTAGGTTGGGATAAAAGTAGATTCTTATTTTCCATTTATACAGGTATCTCTTGCCAATGTCTTGGTGACCTCTATTGATGCTTATTTACTGGTATAGATAGTCCAGGCAGTCAATTTGGGAATCCTCTTTGACCACAGGTTATATTTCAATACCCCAGGTACTAATCTCACATCAAGATTGTGAAGCTACTGCTACCCCTTTCCTCAAAGCACCTCTAATTAAAAAAGAACCTACATTTTTTCTAACACTGCATTTCTAACAAAGCTACAGCAAATGCTGGCCCTTGCTTTCCCATACGTTTGTGCTGCAACATGGGCACTTTCGTTTTGAGATTTTCATCTGCTAACCTTCTAGTTCTGCCTTGCATTCATCATGCTAGTCTAGGAGAGCAACCTTCTCCATGTGTTATAGCCAACTTCAGCATTGCCTTTATATTCAGAATTATTTCAACCAAGCATACTCCTCATGGCTCTTAAACATGGTATTTTAGATGTTCTGCCTTTCGCTGGATAAGCACACTGGTTGTCTTCATCAGAATATCTTGAAGTCACTGAATAGGTTGCACAAGTGAGAATCATTCAATCTAAAAAGCTGAATGCTGAGGATGAACGATTGTTTTATGAATTCAAGAAGAAAATGTGGAAAGTCTTTCCCTACTTAGTTCCTTTGTCCCAAAATTCCTTCTTGGATACAATTCGACTTCATGCTGATGGTCTCAGTTATATTATAAACATTAACATGAAATGGCTGTCTTTGTAAATTTTCACTGAGCGTGCCTCAGTAGACCCAGTCAGTCTTCTGTGCAGTTAGAAAAACAGGACGCCGGCATTTAAAAGATATGTTATAAACTGTGTACCAACTATGTGTTAAACATGTACTTAGCTTGATCGATCAGGCGCACACCCAAGTTATTTTCTAAGAGCACAGATCTTGCTTTAGCTCGTATGTATACCATAACCCCAATGCTAGCCATATGTACTTCGTATTGCTGGACAATGGTAATCCGGAACATTGTATTTTTTGTTAGCTTGTCAAGATCTGCTTCTGAAACACAATACTGTGCAAAGTCCTGTGACGTTATTGTATTGGTTCTCACACTTGCCCTGATATCTTGAGTGTGCTACTAGAAGTGTATGAGTGTTACAAGGAGAGTAGAATGTAAAAACCTAGAGCTTTGGTGATCACCTACAGGGAAAGATTAAGTTTGAGCCAGTGTGTTGTAAAAAATAAACAAGAGAAAGGTGCTATGACTCAACCTGTTCAGTGACTTTGGTATGAAGGGTTTAACGATGGAACTAGGTTTACAACTTGTGATGCTTCTAGTTGTCATTTGATTCATCATCTGTTGGTCACTCTAAATCAAGGCTTTTGTTAGGCTGTAGTCTGCAGTTTTAGTAGTAGGTATTTGTGGATCATGTGTTTTGGGCCAGTGTTAAAAGCATCTTTGGTAAATCCACATTTTTTGTGTTTTATGTCCTGCAGCTATCACTCTGAAACCAACTTAGTGCGGTACTTGAAGAGACTGGAGAACAAAGACATTTCCCTTGTGCACAGTATGATTCCTTTGGTAAGTATTGTGGATTTTTAGTTTGGGGTGGGATGGGCAAGACTGCCGGCAAGAGTGTTTGGGAGAGTGGGTTGTGAAAAATAAGAAGTAGTCAAGAATTGTGAAGAAACGAAGCATTGACCATCTTTTTGTCTTAATTTTTTAGGGTTCGTGTACAATGAAACTAAACAGTTCATCTGAGCTTATGGTAAGTGTTAGGTAGAATAGCTTTTTTTGCAGAACATAATGGGCATGCAAAGGTAACATTTTCCTGTGGTGAATCGCGGATCCCTCTTCACGGATATATAAAAATCAGGGTATCGACGTATTTTACAATTTACTGTATGGCTTTTTGTAGAGCCCATATCTCACCCGATAGGTTATCCTCACGCTAGATAAAGAGTAAAGGGGCAAGACTTCAGTTTCTTGTGGAAATCAGGGAGGAGGTGGCTCTGAAGGGCAGGGGGCGGTCGTTCAGGCCACAGGAGCGACTGGATAACTCTAGAAATTTAACGATTGCAGAACAGTCTAAATTCAAAATGCCTGTTTATTGGAGGCTTTTCCTTCTCGTGTATTTCAGTGAATGTTTATGCCTTTTACTTGTTTGTCATTAAAAGTGTCATTCTCGGTTTCCTATAAATGTAACCATGTTTTGCTTGTGGTTGCAGTATCGTGAAGTCATTTAGTTGACCATCTATATGACACATTCGACCTATAGCTGCAGAAGAGCCTCCCTTTGTTCCGCTTCTGGGGCTTTGCGAGAAACAGGCAGTCATGAAACCTGGACAGATTGGCCAGTAATGATCAAAGTGACAAGATACTGACCACTTACGATCTTAATAAGATTGAATGTTGGCTATCCCTTCTGACCCCTGCAGTTGTTTGGAGTTTCTAGAAAGTCTTCTTAATCACTTTTTGTCTTTTAATTTAGAAATAACGGTGGTGGTGATGGCGGGTAGCAGACATGTAGAGCTTGCTGTGATGTAAAACCCCAGTGTTGCTCTCAGCGCTTTTGGAAGAGTTAATTTTCTAGGTGTAATGGGTTTGCTCCCTTAATAGAATAAACCAATCAATGTAACAGTCAGAAAAACACTTGCAAATGCAACTGAAATAGTGGGAAACAATCCTGCAACTACCAATGTTGGTCCTGAAGCAAGACCACTGTCCATGAAATGCACGGCAGATAAAAGGTCAATAAGATCCTGGGTTATATTAATCCTTAATATTTTGGCTCGCTTTAAATGTAATGTAGAAAGTTTATTGGGAATTAACTGCCCCAGAGCAAATGATCCCATGAATTTCAATAAAACATTCTTTAGGTCTAGTCACCCTAACCAAGGTCTAGTGACGCTAAGCAGTCAATCTAATCTGTCATTTAAATGCATCTCTGACTGTCGTAAAAGTAAACCTCTCTTCTTAAAACCCCCCCCAAAAAATTCATTTTTTTCTTCTTTCACAGCCTATAACATGGCCATCGTTTGCAAATATCCATCCGTTCGTGCCTGTTGAGCAAACTCAAGGGTACCAACAGCTTTTCAGGGAGCTTGAGAAAGACCTTTGTGAAATCACAGGTTATGACAGAATCTCATTCCAACCAAACAGGTAAGCCATGTAATAAACTGCAATATTCAATCCAGTGCATTGGTTAGATAATTGTCAAATATTTGTTCTCAAATGTTTATCACCTTACTGCCACAGGAAGGCATTCTTTGGGACACTGTAAATCCTAACAACTAGAATTTCTCAGTAACAGAGAATAGATTATTGAAGTTATTAGCTGTTTTTCCAGAAATATTCGATTTGGGACACAATGAATATTAGATTGTTCCATGTTACCTGGGACACCCTATTCCAGTCCAGTTCTTCTATTCAGTCCAACTCGTTCATTTGAGGTAATGCAGGACTATCAGAACATGCACGTTGCGCAAATGAAAACCCATGCCTGGAAAATGGGTCCCCCATGACATGAAGTCATTTAGTAACACTAGCACACATACACAACTGTTAAGATGTCAGAGCAAGGTTCATGTTTTGTTTCATCTGACTACATGAAAAAATATTGTTTACCTTTTCAAAAATATTTTGAACTATTGTTTTGAGGTTCCTTGCAATGGTGAATGATAGTGTGCTTTGTAAGTGCAGTTCTGGGAAGCTGTGATTTATACTGTTGACATAGGATTCTAAGACTGGCAAAACTGCATTCATACACTAACAATGCTTCACTGGTGTAAGTCAGAGCTGTTTACTACAGAATGTGTATATTGTGGATATAATGCAACAAAGAAATGTGTATCAAACAGTAAATGGAGCAGGCACTGCATTTGATGCATAGTCACAGCAGTTGCATAAGCCAGAAGACATAATTTATAAGACTGGTATTCAGATGTATGATTTAAATGGAAGATCTTTGAAAGAATGAGTTAGAAAATGGGGGAAAAAACTCTTGAAGACTTTTGAACAGTGGCAGGGTTCAGAGGAAATGATTTTCTGTGGTATACTGTTCCAAACTCTAAGATTAGAGAATCTGTGGGGATACGCTCTCTAATTCTGAGAGGCACAGGAGAACGATTGTAGAGGTTTTTTTTTGCCTCGTAGAATCTATGATAATGGTACTTCCTGAATCACTGGTATATGTTCTTCAAATAGGGAGGTTACTTTGAACGGTGTAAGCAACGTATCATGAATACCGTGAGTTTTGAGCTTGAGCAAGTGAAGCTACACCAGAAGGGGTGTGAAAGGAAGGTGCAGTATCCACAATTGGACTACTTAACTCCTTTTACAAGAGATATTGAACAACATCAGGAATGCTTTACCAGGAGTTAAATGTTTGCAAGGCCTAGTAGGAGACATTTCCACCAACTGTGACTGAGCTAGGAATTTTAAAACCGGTCTAAAGTGTCCCTTTGAAAGGAGAATTGTCACTTTCTGTAAATTGACTGGGCTTGTAAAAGCCAATTTTAGAGGTTTTTTTAAAGGCTTAAAATAGATCGGTATCTAGTGTGAAGACTGAGATTCTGGTTGTAGCACTAGGGGTGGGTAATTCCCTAATCGAATAGACTTTTGGGCGAAGTTTGGAAGAATTGACTCTGGAGAGAAGGACATTTTCTGTCTTACTTTGGTTAGAATTTTAACCACTTGGATGCTAAGGTCCCTGATAATCTTCCATGTAATTTCCATTGAAATCAATGGAAACTCCATGACGAGCTGAGCTCGTCATGAGGGTCGAAGGGGTTAAGTGAGAAGAGGAATGTATCCATTACTCTAGAACATTCAAGTAAAACCTTGGTGTACAGCTGCGTGCCATCTTATTGTTAGGTGGAGATGGTAGGTGTTAGTGCTGAGGCTTCTGTTGGTTCTTGCAGATTTAAAGAGATGTGAGGCCAAAACAGAGCCTTGTCTTTCCCCATAAGGAAGAGGGATAGCGAAGGATCACAGTGAAATTTGTTTATACCAATTATGATCTTTACAAAAAAAGGCAAGAATCAGCTCAGGCAGGTTAGAGGCATTCTAATGATCCAATCTGTTTAGAAGAAAAATGGAGAGTAGTATCTAATTCTCTATTGTGCTTTACTGTGCAAAGACATCTAACAAAATGTGGAAACCGATATACCCATTATCTGAGAACAAGGTATCATCCATCGTTTAGTGCAGCATCTGTCTGTAACCGAATTAAAAGTTATTTAGATTGTTATTGGTGAAGTATGGTGCTAGTTGTACAGCAACTGCACTTTTTAATGAGCTTCCGTACAAAAGATGACTTGAGACACTGTTAAAGTGATTTAAGTTGTATTTCTTTAGAAGACAGCTGACCTGCTTTTGGAGATGATGGTAACCTCTTTTAACAGACGAATTTGTGATTGTCAAGACTAAACAGGCACACTTTTACTAATCATTCAAAATGAGGAACTGAAATTATATCCTTTGTGGACAAAGATGCGATGCCCAAGAGAATTTGTGACATCTCATTGGTGTTTTGGTTATGGAAAATACATAGTCCGGAAGGCACTAGGTGTGACGAGTTCAAAGAAAGTCTGTGGATTCTTGGAGTAGATTTCATCCTGGGTTTCTTACATTCCTCTGTATAATATCTGCAGTTCTATTATCTGCAATGTTTTGACTGTCCAAAGTATCGAGGCCTTCTCTACCCTATTATTTTCATAAATTTGTCTAGGTTATGTTCGATGTATTATAGTGCTTCAGTATGCTTTAAATCTGAGGTGTCTGTCCAATCAAAATTATTCTTCTCAACTGAAGAGGCCATAGTGAATTGTGATGCCCTCTTGCTGGGAGTGATAAACTCTATTTCTCTGTATTGTCCACCCTGGTTAACCACCATTCTGTAGTCCGCGTTCGCGTAAGACTTCATTTGATCCAATTTGGATAGGGTTTAACATTTCAATGTGGTACCACACTTGCACATAGTTTGCCATGTGTCAGTTCTGTAGTTCTCCCAAAGCCCTACTTAGTTGATTCAAATGCATTATGACGATCCTGGAATTGTCACTAATATGTTTAGATACTTCAGAAAATTCTCCAGGGAAAAATATTGTTTTGCAATATGTGAACCATTGGATTGTAATTGTGTTTGAATGCAAATCTTTTGACTTAATCGCGTGTACCTTTTCTCACCAGTGGGGCTCAAGGAGAGTATGCTGGCTTGGCTGCGATTAAGGCTTATCTAAATGGCAAAGGAGAACGCCACCGAACTGTAAGTGTGAACATGTGGAGTAAAATATGAAGCCTACCTAGCTTTTGTTTCTCTACTGCTTAAGTTGAGAGCAGGCGTTTAAGGACTCTCCGAGGTAATAGCAGTATAAGCTATAACTTCTGGCATTCTTTAATGTTTGTGAGCATGCACAGAAAATATTAGTCCATATAACCAACCAATAGATTTATTAAATTGTTTATTTCGTCTTCACAGTGAAAGTAGTAAAGACAATATTCAGTTTTGTTAGGATTTACTTATCGTTTTCTTCAGATGTGCATTTGTGTAAGAATGAGCAGATATATTGGTGAAGTATGATAGTCTCTGTTGCTGCACGTTCTATCTTTGGCATATTTCATGAAGCCAGTGTTAGGAAAAGGGGACACTTAGTGCACCATCAGCAGGAGGTTGCCATGTTACCTCTATATCTAGTAGCAGCACATAATGTGCATCTGTACTGGTAGAACAGTGGCTAGTTTCAATTGTCACTTTACTTGAGTACCATGTGAATATATTTTTAAAGGAAGACACTCAATACAGATGGAAGTCACAAGTGTTCCTAAAATCTGCAGGCATTTTTTTAAGCAGACTACGCTTTCACTCAAATATTGCACCAAACAATATACTATGTCCGTGCCCTCCAGAACTGAACACACTCCTAAATATGGTCCAGTGACCTCCACTAAGAAGGTCCTTAATCTGTATGTAGTATTTCCAGAGTGCACACATAGCCAAAAGGCAGTGTCCAATACAAGCATGAAGTGGACGAGTGACCGGAGTGGTAGTTGGGTAACTGGATGTTAATGATTTGTCATGGAGTGCTCTTTAAAGAGGTGAGTCTTCAACGCTTTCCTAGATTGGAGTGGTGTTGGGACAGACCTGGTGGATACTAAGGCATTCCAGATTGTAGATACCTGGATGGAAATTACTAGCTGCCTTGTCTTTTCATATTTCACCATTTGTCTACAGTTTGGTGTCCTGGCTAGTGGTGTGGGGTGTGCTGGTTGTGATAGCTTTGTATATGATGCAGCTGGTTTTGAAGATGATAGGGGCCAGCAAGGGGAGCCAGTGGTGGTCCATCAGGATGGGGGGGATCTGACTGTTTTTGTCTTTAAGCTTTGTATGAGACCTGCTGGGGGATGTATGACATTACAACGCATGCTTTTACATTGCATGCCTTTACAACGCGTTTTTTACAAAGCAAACCTTTACAACGCATAGCGCTTTGGGGTGCTCGATAGTGAATAGTTGAATTTACTATTCCAACTCCAGTCCCCGTGGACACTAGGGAAGGTGTTGGATAGTAAATTAAACTTATTCCCTATCCTAGAGCGCCCCCCAGCGCAATGCGTTGTAATGGTTTGCGTTGTAAAAGTTGCGTCGTAAAGGCACTGCGTGCTAAAAGTTGCGTTGTAAAGGATGTTTCCCCCTGCTGGGGCATGTAGGATCCCTTAAGTGGTGTTAGTGTGCTGTCTGGAAAACCATGGAGCAGGGCATTTCCGCCATCCAGATGCACGAGTATGAGGGCTTCAACAGCAGTTCTGAAGGTGCTTTCTGAAAGTTTCACTTAGTGAGCTGGTACCAAGCAATATGTGCCTTAACCCCTTCCATGCTCATGACGAGCTCAGCTCGTCATGACATATACCTCTCAGGTGCTCATGACGAGCTCAGCTTGTCATGACCACACCAGTTTTTATTGCTGTCCAGCACAGCAGGGGAAACTCAAGCAGCGATGAGGTTAAGAGTAACGTTTGTGTCCAGGGTGACACCAAGTGACTTATCATTCGCTTAAAGTTGTATTTCAAAGCCAGCAAGGTTCATTTAATCAAACCAGGTTTGTACTGTGTTTTTAACAAATAACGGGAGCTCTGTGTGTGGGTTGAGCTTCAGGTAGACGATGGACGTCCAGATCTGGAGGACGTGCAGCAGTATTTGAGGTGATTGATGCTTGGAACAAAGGAGACTTTCAAGAAGAGTCCTGTATCATTGGGATATTGGCTTGATGCTTTATCTTTGAATAGAGCATCAAGTGGCTTAAAGAACACTCGCCTCTCCTTGCCATTTTCCAAGACTCTGATCCGTAGCATGTAGCAGGCCTGATCTGTCATTTGAGGAAGGGACAGAGCCAGATATTTTCAAAATCACTATGGTTTTTCACTGTTGGAACTAGTCCAGTCAACTTTTGTCGGAAAGTTACTGGCACATTTAAACTTTTCCATCATCAATGATTTATTTCTGATCAGATTCCGATTATTTGCAAAATTAAATGAAGTTTAACAATATCTTTAAAAATAAGCAACCCTGTGTTAGCACGTGAACCGATTGCTATTGTAGAACTACTAATCACTACGGTTATGTCAACAGACAGCCCTGGTGCTTTTGTGTCATCCTGCCAAATTAGATAACTGAGGCTATTAAACGGTCGTTCCACCAGGTTCTTCCCTAGCCTCAATACTAGCTCATATTTTCAGAAGGCTCCTTGCAGAAATGATGCAATAGCTGCTTGAGTTTTATGGCCACAACTGTCACCAGTGCGAGCAATGTAACAAAAAAGGCATGTCTAGCTCCATTCCATCATTAATTGCCTGTTAGAAATATAGTCTTGAAAGTGTGAGTGCTATGCAGCACAGAACATCTCGGGATAGGTTTTAATTGACAAAACAGTTTCTTATCCCCACATTAAACCGTTAACCATGCTTCATGGTGTAGCCCCGTACTTCTGCATGGGTGGGGAGGAAAATGTCCTTGGACTAATACAGTTACAGTGCTTGAATCCTACAAACATTTACATCCAAGTGCCTCTCATTGACGTTAAAATAAGATTATTCCAGCTAAGGACTTCACACTAGTTATTTTCAGAATTCCTAAAAACGGAACCACATTCAACAGAGTTGAAAAATCTACACTTCTTGTTGAGCACTGTTGTCTGCCTGCACACAGTTCAATGTGCATTTTAGGACAAAGCCCAACCAAACGTTGGGCTTCTATAAATTCTATTAGACCAAGCACCTTTTGGCAGGGTTTCCCCTGTATTTTTTGATTTCTGAGTGTGCTAAACTTTTTTGTTGGTTTTAGGACTCTGACCCCTTTACCACTACTGTCCTGTGCTAGAATGCATGCGCTGTGACTAAAACGTAATGCCATTTGGTTTCTCCATGATTGGTGTTTGATTTACTAGTAAGTCCCTAGTACAGGGCACTATGTGCGCCCAGGGCCTGTCACTCGAAAGCTACAATTGGGCTGCAGCACGGATGGTACCACCCATCTGGGTAGCCCTTTAAACCTGTCTCAGGCCTGCCACTGCAGCACCTGTGTTATTCTCTGGCTGCTCCAGTGACGTGGCAAGTCCACCGACTTGCTAGCCCCAAACCTTCCCTTTTATTACATGTAAGGCACCCCTAAGGTAGGCCCTAGGTAATCCCGTGGCCAGGGTGCAGTGTATTTAAAAGGTAGGACATGTACATAATGGTTTTACATATCCTTGTAGTGAACAACTGCTAAATTAGTATTTAATACGGCAAGAACTATATCTCCCATATGTTAGCATTGGCGCTGCCTTGTAATATCTTATAAGTGTAACTGTCCATCGGGAGCAGATAAAAAATTGGAGTTTGGTGTCTCTTGACTCAAGTTAAAAGCACATCTTTTAGGAAAATAGATTATTATTTTTTTTTTTGAGAACCTTTGTCACTGCGAGAAAATACAGGCAAATAGTGCTAATACATTTGAAGTAGTGAGGGTAAGGCAGACGAGTCAGGATAAGTGCGAAAAACACATACAGTTCGTGGCGAGCTGTACCCCACCCCTCAAAACGATACATATCGTAGGAAACATGAAAAACGACAACATCGAAAAGGAAAAGGGACAAAGGGCCATAGAGACAAAGAAAGGACAAATTAACAAACTCCTACCCTGCACCCCTGCAGAATGCTACGGCCTACCCCCCCCCCCCCCCCCCCCCCCCAGCAGCGTGCCTATCGCCCTAAATAAGAGACCCGAAATATAGGAAAAGAGAAAAGAAAAAGAAGAAAAATATGGAGAAGGGCCATTGATCCGCTCACCCGGCCCCCCCCCCCTCACCACCGCGCATAATAATTATCCTAACCGCAAGGTCAGAAGAGCCACGGAAAACAGTAACCATCAATAGCACAATCAAGTACATCCCCGCTGAGTGTCCTCTAAAACACCGTCAGTTAACAATGAGTTCCACTATGACCTAAACGATCTCATCCCTGGCCTCTTCTAGCAACCGTACCAACATACGTCCACTTAGCAATTGGCCCGCAGAGCAGCGTGGAGGGTCCAATTGATCCGGGCGGACCAAGCGGCGTGGTTACACCATGGGACTTTAGACACCAAAATCCAGCCGAACATGTATGGCGGAAATCCGTCTGTCAGTATCAACACCGAAAACATCCTGCAGTTCGAACACATTCTCACCAGCCGGGGAAAGAGAATCACGCAGCTCGGTAAGCGCCAAAGTGCCCCCGGGGCAGCCCAAACCATAGATCGGTGTCGTTTCTTCAGCCGCCGAACAGATAGGGGCCCCGACGAGTCACTCACATGTGCAACAGTCCGATCCAAAGCGATATCACGGACCTTGTCTCTTAGCGTCTCCACAAACGTAGGCACAGCTGAAGCATTCAGCACTGACGCTGAGGCAGGCTTATCGACGCTTCCTGGAGAGCGGCCCATACCAATGTGGAACGGAGGGACAACAATGGCGGCCATCCTTCTTCCCAGTTCCCGGGCGTCACGGGTCAAGGTCATTTGCAGGGTTGTTAGTGCAACCAGGATATCACTGGCTGTGGGCTCTCTCTCGTGTCTCCAGACCCCAGGATTCTCCTGCACAGCGGCTTCTCTGCCAAAACCTACCTGCTGCTTCTGTCCTGTCTGATACTACTGGACTTTGCTCTCTACATCCTGCTTTCTAAGGTTCTGCAAGGGCTTGAGTAGAGCTTGCCTCCTGTTTGAAGTCTCGGGCCATCAAAGACTTCACCTGTAGCACCTGGGCTCCTCTGATGGGAATCCTACTTACCTAGTAGTGTCCAATCCTGTTCCTGGGCCTTTGGAACAGAGTTCCGTGCTACAAGGAGAAACCAATGCCGAGCAACTTAGGAACCGGCACCTGTCTAACTTTGAGGCCATGCTGCTGCATGCACTGAAGCCACACGGTGCAACGACCGCGACTTACAGCGCAAGCTTTGACAATGCAGGGCCTCCAAAGAACCATCAGTGCAGGCGTCTCAAGCACCGTGCCACTGACATCTGACGCACCGATCTGTTGCTGTGGCTCAGTGGTTCAACCTCAACCTCGACGATGTACACCCAAACCCCTGCGCTTGACCTCCAGCTTAATCATTGACCACACATAGCAGTAAGGAAGAGAGGGTCAGCGGCAACCACCGCATCAACTCCTCTGGGCCCTGCAACATCCCTGGGCATCAGTGACTTCCGACTCTGCGCCGATGCCAAAAACAGACACCTCACTTGCTTCAGTGATGTCTCACCTCCTTTGTGCAATGCACTATCCTCGCGTGCCAACCTACCAACGAACTGCATAGCAGTAAAGAACCGATGGCACCGTTGCCTCCCTGGTGCCTCACCTCCGCTGCGTCTTGCACCATTTTTTTACATCTACAGGTACTGTACCGGGGTCTGTGTGACCCCGGACGCCGGTCCGCACTCCCCAAGGCCTGACTGACTTTGTGGAGTAATCCACGTCAAGTGCAACCAGATAGACCGTTGGAGCTTTTGTGTTTCTAAAGTCCTATTTGATCTAATCTTGGAAAACGTGTATTCTGATATGTAGGTTAGATTGTTTTTGTTTGTTTTTTGTTTTTACTCCGATAAATATTGGCTGTTTTTCTAAACTGATGTGGGGTACTATTGTGGGGTTTTCACGGTTGTGTACGTACGCAAATACTTTACATATTGCCTCTGGGGTTAAGCCTGACTTATCTTGCCAGCTACCAAGGGTGTGAGCATGGGTTATTCTTAGCGTGTACTGTACTTTCCCCGATTAGAGTGAGGGTCCCTACTTGGACAGGGTGTGAGCCCCTGCCAACTAGAGTCCCAGTCTTTAACATATTCTATGTAAAAGAGTCCACCAGACCTGAGAGGAATGTACGAAGTCATCCAAAGTTCTAAATCTGGGAAGGAGACGAGTGAGTTTTGTGGATTAATACAAGTGCTTCTCAATTGACCCAATGCTTTGGTATTTACCGACTACAAACATTTATTTGGAGTTGATAACCCTACAGCACAGGCTTCCCAACTGATGGTGAAAACAGTGGCATACAGTAATGCCTCTCATATGCCACCAAGTTATGAAAGCTTATTAAGAGCCTTTGCAGTGTTCATGATTATCTAGAAGGGCCCAAACAAGTTAGATACTTAAGAGCTTAATGAAAGGAGTAACAGTGATGTGGGAAGGAACACGCTGGGACTTGGCTTGTTGTATCATAGCTTTCAATTGCACCTTCATGTTGCAGAGGAACTTTTTATTCTTGAGTTTAATTTGAAACTATCTAATAAACGTCAAATTATTTTATGTTGACTTTAACATGCAAAATGACAATTGTTGCATTGGCATATCACACTTGTTACTTTGAGTGCCTTAAATGTGCAACGCAAGAGGTGATACTTAAGACCCGCTGTTGACGTAGCATGTTTGTGGTGAATTTTAGGTCTGCCTTATTCCAAAATCTGCTCATGGAACAAACCCAGCGAGTGCCCAGATGGCAGGCATGAAGATCCAACCAGTAGAAGTGGACAAGCATGGAAATATAGATGTTGCGCACCTGAAGGCCATGGCAAGTATTGTTGCTCTACTGTAACTGCTAACCAGTGCCTGCTGTCCTCATTTCTCTTTATCCCAATCAAAATGTAATAAACCACAGCTGGAAAATTCCTTGAACATTTTCTTGTTATTTTTAACTTTTCATTAGTTCGGCTTGCTTCTCGTCTGTACTCTAATTTAATTTGATTACTGGATTTTCTTCTTTCAGTTACCCCCTGTATGTTTCTTTCAACTTATGTTAATAGTTGTTTACCTTGTAGAAGATATTTATGTAGTCAAAATTGTACTTCAGTTTGTTCAACTTGGTGACTGTACTACACATTAAAAATGCAGTTCATAACACTTGCCTGACAAACTTCAGCAACTAATGAATGAGTTTGGCTTCACTCCATCTACATTTCCTATTCATTCGATTCATGGTCCAGGGCCTTCACACTATTTGGGACGCACCTTTGGAGTTTTGTTCCTGAGTTTGGGGAGGAAGTTCAATCAATCCACTAAAGAATGTGTTGGGCACTCTGGTTGGAACCTTTGGCTCAATCTTATTAGCAACAGCTTCACCAATCTGCTGCTTGGCCTTTGTTTGAGGATCTGTTAGAGGTTTTGACAATAGGGCCTTGTCATTTGTGCGCACTCCTATGCACATTCTGCCTTTGAGTCTTCATTATAATGGAAATAATGTCTCAGCAACAAAGATCTTGAGGGACTTCGCCACCTTCTCCAGTTTGGTGATGAAGTTCCTAAAAGGTGAGTCAAGTGGGAGAGGGGGAGTTACAGGTCATGCCTCTGTGTGCATGGATAGGTTGACCCAACTAGGAATCAAAAGGTCCTCGGGAGTCTTACCCATTCCAGGCATCAAGTCTGTTCTTGGTATGTCTGTTGTTTTAGCTTAAAATGGAAGAAAAGGGCGGGGGGGGGGTGTTTAATCTCACAAAAAGGAGTTTCTTAAATATACACGAGGGATAGTTGTATTTTACATCATTCGGCAAAACAAACATAGATGGGCCGGTGCTTTAGGTAGGCGTCCTGCACACTGGTCCTCACATCAAATCTGCTGCAGATTCACTTGACCCTCATGAAGGGAGATGAAAAGGAGAATGTGAAAATACTGGTTGAGAACAGAACACCAATCATGTGGGTCCAAAAGCAAGCCCCCACCTCTTTTTCTCTGCATATCTGCAGAGTCCACGCATGTCATTACTCTGAATGACCACATGGAGGGATAATAGCAGGTACACGAGTGCGACTTTAACTACCATTAGGAGGATTTTAAGTTATGTATATTTGTATATTGCACTAATCACGTGAGGGAACACAGTCACTTTGCAAGAGGTTCAGGCAGCTGTTTCCATGGTGACTTTATTGAAAAAGTCAGGTCTTCAGCTTGTTGTGGCATTTGAGAAGAGATGAGGAGGCTTGGATGTGGTGAGGGAGGTTGTTCCTGGCTTTGGGGGAGATGTAGAAGGCTAGACCTCTTGCTGTGGCTTTGTGTATGCCAGGCATGTGTGCTGTTGAGAGTCCAGCTGAGCAGAGGTACCTGGGAGGTAGGTGAAAGTGTATGCGGTTGTTGAGGTAGGCAGGAGAGTGATGTGAAATGCTGTTTGAACTGTTTGACCTGGGAGTGTTTGTGTATGGGGGGGCCAGTGGACTTCTCGGAAATGTGGGTGTGGCGAGGAAAGTTGAGGAGGAGTCTTGTTGCGGCGTTTTGGATGGTTTGAGCCGGTTTAGCAGCAGTTTTGTGATTCCTGCAGAGTGTGTTGCCGTGGTCAAGAATGCTGGTACTCTGTGCCTGAGTAACCATTTTCCCAGTGATTTCTGCAAGCCATTTGAAGATGTTTCGCAGCATCTTCAGGATGTGAAGAGGTGGAGGTTACTGTGTTTACTTGGACTGTCATGTCTAACTTGATGTCTGAGGTGATACCCAAATTTCTGGCTTGAGTAGTTGTGGTTGGGGTGGGCCAGAGTTCAGCTGGTCACCAGGTGGAGTCCCAAGCAAAGGCTTTCTTTCCGAAGATCACTTCCAGTGCATTGAAACTGCAGAACAGGCTGTTCCAAGCCTATTCTGAGTGATACTCCCTTAAAGAGAGGTAAAGAAAAAACAGCAACATTTCCAAAAATAGCAGAGGCCTCTCCCATCCTCAAACAAATATTCTCGATCTCGGCAAGCCACAGAACATGTTTGTGATTCACATTCATTTGATATCTCCATTCTATGTAATAGGTTGACAAATACAAAGAAAACTTGGCAGCCATTATGATAACCTATCCATCCACCAACGGCGTGTTCGAAGAAGATATCAGCGATGTCTGTGATCTCATTCACCGACACGGCGGCCAGGTCTACTTGGATGGAGCAAACATGAATGCTCAGGTGGGGATTGTTTTCATCCTACTGACATAACTTTGTGTAGTTGGTTTTGAGTTGTGAGTGGTGTGCATAATGGGATTGTATTGATTTTGAGCTTCTGTTGATGGAGTTGAAAGCTTTTAACAAACGTTGGTTCAACATATACATCATTGAAACCTACTCTTAATAGTCTGCAAGATAAGTGAGACGAGATTCAACAGAAATGTACAGGAATGCTTTGAGAAATTTACATGCATGTCCTTCCATTTACTTTTTAGCCTGCTTTTTAAACCCAGACCCTGCGTCCTGCCATTTTAAGAGAAATTCTAGATTTAACTTAAGGGAGGTTTTGCAGCGTATGAACTCCGCTAAGATTGAGGTTCTGCAATGTATCCATGTCGCGGAGAACAGTGATCCACTTCTGGGGTTTTCTTTAAACTAACTCAAGGGAGTTGTATTCCTGGGTGATATTAGTTGAGGCATTTGAACGGACACACCTGAAAACGGTGAACTGTAAAAGTAAAGCTGAGGATAGGGGCCTTACCTCCTTAGTCTGTGCCACCTGTTACCAATATGCCTGGACAAGCCGCAGTTTAATGTATGCCGCGCTTCTTCGGACTGTAACATTCGAGGTTGTGTAGGAAACAAACCAGTTTGTTTTGCGAGCTTTTGAATCTAGGTCACAGGCAGATTTGAGTTTAACTGCATTAAGCTGTGTGTTCCCAGGCAGAGTGACCCCTTTAGTGCTGTTGAGTATCTGGATATGTCATTGGGCTTGACGGAAATCAAGTAAGCAGATTTGAAATGAAATATAGAAATTGCCTACAGCCTTCAAATCCTTTCTCGTGTACTTAAATACATGTTTAAAATATTACTCTGAAAACCAAATTCTGCATCTTTGCATTCACTCACTCCAGTTTCAAAATGGGCACCTTCTCTTTAAGAATAGAATAACCTTGTATGTGCTTTTTATTGAACTCTACACTATGCTTTTTGTAGATGTGGTGAAAAAAATCTTGTGTTGAAAGGCAGCTCTGCATTTTTGTAAATTAACCCTTGTGCCACAAAAAGGTCTCCAATTAAAATTGAGTTTAAAAGCTTTATCATGCTCTCCCAGCTCAGTACAAGATCGATAATTTACCACATAGCTCTCTCCACCCTTATATACCGATTTGCATTCATAACATGCCGACATGTCACCAAGGCCCCCTCGCAGCGCTGTGGCTGGGAAGGTGCAAAGGAGCAACATATCATCCCCCACCCCCGTAAATCAAGTTTCTGGAGCCCAAAAGAAACTAGTCCTCAGTAAATGTAGGTTTTGTTCCCAAATGGTACAAAGTTGAATAACAAATGTTAGTCAAGCACCTGATATGCAACTAAATAATTGGCACTTTTTAGGAGTAAAGTGTGTTTTAATGATGCACTGCTACAATATGGTAGGGTTCAACTTTGCATCAATGGGTGTGTAAATGCGTAGAACAAGCTGTGCTAGTCTATAGTCACAATTGATGTGGCAACAGGCCTTTTCATCCCCAGTTCCAGACACCCTCTCTCAATCCAATGAGGCTGCTGTGGCCACCCCACTTGGCTCATCTGTGGTTTCACTATTCGATGCAGTCTGACAGAGAGAAGGGGCGCTGCCAGAAAGTTAAGACCATGATCTCATCACGAGTGATTCCATCTGCCTAACCAAAGTCCTTTCAAAAATATTTTCCCATGCCACACCAGCTGACCGTGCTGGCAGTTGACTTCAAAGTATTGATTTTGATTACTTTGATGGTTTTCCATTAAATTGCTTTTTTTAAATATATTACTTAGGCTCGGTATGGTACGGGAGCGTATTCACTTAGGCTCGGTATGGTACAGGAGCGTATTCACTTAGGCTCGGTATGGTACGGGAGCATTTTCATACATGTCTTTGTTAATAAAGATGCCTGGAATCATTGACTACTAACAGTTGAGCTGATTAGTTTAACCAGGTTCACGGCAGGTTTGGCTGTAAAAAGTTCCCTGGGCACACTATTGATTCTTAAAGTGCATTATGGGGTGATATATCATGTTGAGGGTATTGTTAGTCTCCTTGGAAGGGATTCTTCTAGTGATCTACTTTTAACAAATGTATGACGCTGCTAGACTTTCATGAATTTCAGCTTTCCCCAGATTGAAAAGATCGCTTGCAAGGCACATCCTAGAATGTGGATCACATTTTCTTTGTCCAATTTAGAGATTCCTGAATCTGCAACTAACAGAGTAGCACTGGAATGGGTGAATATGGGGGGATTTTTTACAATATTTTGTGGCTCTTGAGGATTGTTTTGCAAAACGTTAGAAGATCTATGTGTGAACACGATTTGTGGATTCCCAATTTATCTATTTCCATACCTTTTTTAAGGTGTAACGTTGCACAGCTTTTCACTATGAAACTGTTTTCCAGTGCAGAAAAATGTTACTATGAATTTGGATGTCAAATCTGTCACAAAATCAGTTTATCTGGCAGCATTTCTGGCCTTTCTTTCAACTCGAAAATATACTATTGTTTTTACTGGAATAAGTGTGGGAAGGTTATTTACTGCACCTTTGTAGCATGTTGTAGCCTTCGTGTTACCAATAAAAGGGGCTTCTGATTCCTCTGTCCTTGTGAATACTTGCTGGCAGTAGGTGGGGGAATTGGAACTAAGAAACTGAAATCCGGTAATGCCCCAACAGCTTTGGCAGACAAAACTGAAAAAACACCCCTGCACAAGCACCTGCATAAAGATAGCAACCTAGCAAGGACATCGCCTAAAAGGGGTACAGGATCAACTGGAATCAAACGTGAAGAGAGATATTACCATGATTCGCTGGCAGCATGCAATGCAGAACATTGAAAGCTTCATGTTATGCTCTCACTTCACTTCTTAACCAGGAAGAAGTTGGAATTGTTCCGAAATTGAGAATAGAGTAAGTGGGTATGTTGGGAAAGTATCCACTCCCATACCATGTCATGAGGCTGAACCGTGCTGTTCTGCAGTAGTATGTCCACGTTTAACTTAAAAGGAAGTAGCACCTGGGATGAGTGAGGCTTATACTGGTAGGCCACGGATAGCCCGAAGCGGGTTGCCGTGGGCTGTACATGACTGGAGGCTACAGGCCGACAGAAGCAGGAGGGCAGGAAACTGCACTGCGACACCCGGGGTAAAACCTCATTTGAAATATGTAAAGTCCGTGATAGTAGCTTTTTTTCATTTGCTGTTAGTTGGACTGTTGTGTGCGAGGGTCTCTCTAAAAATAAATTCCCCTCCCCCAAATTACCCTTTTGCATGGCATTCTTCAGGGTTTTTTGTCAGTACAGAAGTAACCGAAGTCTGTGCTCTTATTTCAGAAATATCTTGGGAAGGGATTTTGTTTTCCTCCCATGGCAGATGGTGTGCCCCAAGTCTACGAGGAGGCAATGAGAAGCCCTTGTAGGCTCTGCTAAGTCGTAGAATCTTGGACAAGTTCATATTTTAGACAAACTATGAAATTGAGTGACTTTGGAATATCATTCGTCTGAGAACAATACACGCACAGATAGATGTCTTTGGAAATAAAATGGGTAGAACTTTTTTGGAGAAACGCATGATTTGCCTGTTCCTCAATTCACAACCTTCTATTTTTATGAATATGTAACTTTCTAGTTCCTTTGTTTACACATCCGTTCCTTTTACCACCAAAGCACAAGCACTTAAAAATAACACTCAAAATGAGTAAATTGTCCTTTTTGCATCTCCAGTGATCTTTACATAAAACAGCAACTCACCCAGTTTGTGAACCTAAAGACTGATTTTAGAAATGTCACAATTAAATTCATAATTTTGAAAGCAAAGTTTTGCAAATGTTTCTTGGGTGAGCAGGATCCAGAAGGCTTCCTACCATCAGATTCAGTGTGATGGGACAGACTGACCTGATAAGCTCTTTGAAGACAATGGATCAACCCACTGCCTCCCATTGCATTCAGTTGGAGGGATCTCATGGATCAACCCGCTGCCTCCCATTGCATTCAGCTGGAGGGATCCTATGGATCAACTCGCTGCCTCCCATTGCATTCAGTTGGAGGGATCCTGTGGATCAACCCGCTGCCTCCTATTGCATTCAGTTGGAGGGATCCTATGGATCAACCGGCTGCCTCCTATTGATTGCATTCAGTTTGAGAGATCCTATGAATCAACTCGCTGCCTCCTAATGCATTCAGATTGAAGGAGCATGCTGACGTCAGAGTTCCAGCCTGTGATATGAGATGATTGTAAATTACTATAATCTACAGGTAGAAGGTATCAAAGAGGGCCTTTCCTGGCGTGCTAGAAACTCAATCTCAAGTTTAAATATACAGCACAAAATGTCACAAAGCTCAAATTGAATAGTCAAGTGTGTAGTAGGTAGAGTGAGGAAAAGAAAACCACTTCTTAGTAACGCATTATTTCAGTTCTCTGCTTCTCGCGTAACTTTCAAGCTCATACTCCCTTCGTGTAGTAAATGCAACATTTGTTATCACACTTAAGTGTAGGCAGTACTTAATATGATAATATAGAGGCAACCTAAATAATCCAAAGTACAGTAAGATTTCCAACACACAAAGGACGCTAACGACTTGTGGCATTATATTGCATCCACATACTTAAATACGTCCTTTGAATATGTTTTGTCAAGGTTTGCTTTACTGAGATCTTATTTTTCCTTGACAGGTGGGGCTATGCCGTCCTGGTGACTATGGATCCGACGTTTCGCACTTGAACCTTCACAAAACCTTCTGCATTCCCCATGGAGGTGGGGGACCTGGAATGGGACCGATCGGAGTGTTAGTATCTTATGGGGCAAACTCACCTTGAGTCCATCGCATCAGAAAATGTGTACTTGTTACTAACGTCACCTTAAGTTCTTTTTATAAAAATTTAATTGTGCTCCTCTGAGACCAGAGAATGGATTTTATACATCTGGCATACATTCGTGAGTACAGCGTGACTGGTTTATCCAAAACTGCTTCATTCCAGGGATGAGATCAATTTTACATATACATTGGGTTGCCTTTCTGCATCTAACACAAAAATAATCTGGAGTTGTTTTCCCTTCTCGGGAGGGCCTTGCCTGGTAGTTCATGCCAGACCGCTCCCATGAGGGGCAGGGGTAGTACTGATTTGCATAAGGTGGGCATTGTTCTAGAGTGGCATGGTGGTGAAAAACAATGGACTGGAGTGCAGCCTGTAGCGATCGCTAATGGCTGAGATTGATTCAAGCTTTACATACCTTATTTATTGCCTTTTTCATCCAACCAGAAGTCTAATTTTTATAATGTAAGGTTTTAGTTATCGCTTAGTTACGTTCCTATCAAGTAATTGTTCAATTGACGAATCCTAAAATTGGGTGTGTAAAATAGCCTGTTTTTCTTTACTAGCCATACTACACAGTAGGTGTTCTGTTGCACTAGGAAATGTGCCAACGGTATAGACATGCTCATCCAAATCCTACGCTCATTGGCTCAGGGATTCTCTTTGAATGGCACAATACACCTGCATTCAGTCCCTTTACTGATTGTTGGAAGAAAAAGCCTGAGCACTTTTTGTCCTGAGCAGAAGCAGTTTGATATCCCAGGGCAGTCCTTAATTTGTAAAAGGATGAGTGCCAGACCCCAAAACTCCGCTCCAATGGTGTTATTAAAAATCGGTGCACTGAATACCAAGGCTGCATAGTGTTGAATTCACCTCGGGCCTCTCTAATCCACTTCCAGTCACTTCTGCCCAGCTGCGGTTCTTTCTCTTGGGCGGAGGAGCATCGCCCTGAATGCGGTGAGAGCAGCAGCTGCAGAAAACATACATTTAATTAAATGGTCAATGATCACATGAACTTTTGAAGTGCGCTGCATCTCTGTAGACTCGGGGGTGGTTGCCTAAACATAGTCCGCATGTCCGATTGGCTGGCCGTCTTGCGACAGCCAGCCAGACATGGGTCACTTCAGCCGCACCAATAATTGCTGTGTTGACAGCCAGGCAGAATGCAATCACAGGCTCCTAATCAGAAAAGGAACACTGTTCGCTTGCTCAGACCAATCATGGAGCTCCTCATGCTGAAACAGCATGAGAGCAGTTCCATGATTGGTTACATTTGTTGCCTCTTCACTTCCGAGTCAGGCTTGGAGGATCTGTGGTTAAGGAACACTGGATGGTGGTCCCGGCGTCATGCCTCTTCCTGTGTCTTCCCTGCACACCGTTGGGTAAGTACTTTTCTTTTTATTTATTTAAACACAGCACTTTCTCTGACTTAATGCTGCTGTCTTAAATCAAGTAGGCACTGCATTGCTATCCACACGTTATGTCCCTTGTTTCCACATCATTGGCATTTATTGTATCGTATTGCACAATTCAGACCTTGGGTTCTTGTAAGTATTGTCTCACTCGCTTCTTTCAGTCAGTGTGAAACTTAGAAAATTATTTCGTGCCCCACCAATTTCAAGTCACCAGCCACCCCTGCTTCTGTCCTTTGTCACTGTTGCTGGTCCCTGCTTTCTCCCTTTGTGCCCGGTTTTCCGTCTTTCTCTTCCTCCTCCTTTCACATTTGTATGTTTTTTTTCTCTTCTTCGCTGTCATTATCTGAGTAAAAAATGTGCTGGATAACTCCACCGGCAACCACTGGCTCAAATTAAGAATTGGCCAATGGCATTACCTGGCTCATCTGCGCTTGGATCCAGATGAGTGACATAACCACAGGTTTGCTCATACTTCAGTCCTTTTTTTTTTTTTGGTTGTGTTTGGCACAAACCTTGCAAGACAACCTTGGGCACCACTTTGAGAACCACTCTTTGTATTCATTGCCAGTTCTGTCCTTTGTACATGGACTTCTACTTGGCTGGATTTAAAGAATGTGAAGCTTGTCGGGGTTATTGTTACCGCATTCAGGAGCAAGCCCTCCCTATTCATGCCACATTTCCTGGGACCACCTCACCCACACCTGTGCTATGTTTTTCTGTTAAAAAGAACCAGTGAATGTGTCTTTACTGGTGAATGGATGTCTTCTGTGTTGACTTCTCCATGCATATCGACATTTGTTACACAGCAGCAAATGACTGAACAGCTTTCCTCAGAAGCCTTCTTTCCTAGTGGCATAGCTCCCTCTCGCCCTTCCATGCCTGGCGTCAAACGCCTGGGCCGCACTGGGTGGCCAATGGCCTAGCTATGCCACTTCTTTCCACTGACCTGCCCTTCCCAGAGAGGCATAGTTATACTGAAGAGCTCTTGTAGTGAACATCATTTGAAAGCTTCAGGGCGGGAACGGTATCTGAGTGAGGCCTTGAGACATATAAACAGAGAGCCAACATAGAACACGTCCCCATGCAAGCCTGCTCAAGCACAGGTGTAGAGCTGACCTTGGCCTTCAAAGGCTGACGTCCAGTGCTGATTCCCCAGGCCCTGGGCATCTGTTTTCCAGAGTTATGCCAAATGATGTGAAATCCAAGTAGGACAATATAAAAGGCCCGCTGCCATTGTTCAGGTTATGAAGTGCCGGGTTTGACAGAGTACACGACGGTCTGCTAGACCGTGGGAGCATAAGTTGTTCCCCCACTTACCCATTGAATGGGGCCCTCAACCGCCCTTGAATTCTGTTGAACTGATTTAATGTTACTGTCTTTTAATACTATTAGAGAATGGTTTTGCACTGGCTCCTGCATGACCAGTCTAGCCATAAGGTGTCCTATGCTCATATATGTACAATACACCCAAAAAAAAAGACGCAACTTTACATCCTTTTGCTCACTTAAGGAGCAAAGGTATGTGTTTATAAGAGATTGGGAGTATGCTCTAGCACCTCCACTGATCTTCACACCGAACGTCGTGTTCATGTCATTGATCCTGTATGTACAATACTACAACATAGCAATAAAATGTTGAATCATATAGAGAACTCTGTGTGCACCCTACTATCGGGTGCATACATCACAAGGCAGTTTTTGTCCCTGGGGTTACAAGATTTACGTGGTTACAAGATTTACGTGGTTACAAGATTTACGTGGTTGCAAGATCAAACCTTTTTTTGCTGTTATTTGTTTGACATTTTCTTCTCCCTTTGCTCAATTTACAGGAAAAGGCATCTTGCCCCGTTCCTCCCCAGCCATCCTGTCATCCCTCTGCATACGGACAGCAATGCCACCCCCCTGGGCACAGTCAGCGCTGCACCGTGGGGCTCCAGCGCCATCCTGCCAATTTCCTGGGCGTATATCAAGGTGCGTTCGTGAGTACGCTTAATGGGGTTTCAGTGTTTAGAGTTTGATGGGTGAGTTATTCCCCATATCTAGTGTGGTGCAACAGGCTCGGCTTAGTATAATCTATTTTAGAGATCTTATTGGTATAATTTCTCATTTTGTCATCACCTGGAGTGAGTTCCTCAAGATACATCAGCTCCGTATGACATCTGAGCATAGTTTGCGGTTTCATCAGGGTTGTTATATATGATATTTAGAATAGCACAACTGAAGCACATTTTTTTTGGGCAATTCTGAAGTGTGTTGGAAACAATTATTTTAATACAAACAAAATAAATCAATACTGTGATGACATTTCAACACATAGTTTGTGCGCTGTATACTTTTATCAGTAAAACTGTGTCTGTGCAAGTGTAATGGTCATTTCAATTGAAGATGTGTTGTCTGTAATGGCAGTGGGCTACCACACAATGCATATTTCACTTGACGCCACTCCACTCTACATCACTTCACACTACACCACTCTACACTGTGTCACTGATCTACAATGCACCACTCCACACCTCTCACCTCTACACCACTCTACGCCAATGCACTCTACCACACGCTATTCTACTGTGCACCCCTGCACTCTTCGCCGCTGTACTTTACACCAATCTTTGCCACTCCACTTTATGCCACTCTACAACACTGTATACTAGGCCAAGGCGCTCTACTCTGTACCACTCCAAGTCAGTGCACTCTATGCTAATCCTCTCCACTCTGCGCCTCTGCACTCTGCACCCCTTACTCTACTTTGCAACAATTCACGCTACTGCACTCTACGCGATTGTAATCTATGTCGCACTTTTACTCTGCACCACTGCACTCTAGGCCAGTCTACTCTGCACCACTGCACTCTAGGCCAGTCTCTGCCATTGTACTCTACGACAGGGTTCTCCAAAGTCGGTCCTGGGGGGCTTGGTCCATGCCAGATTTCTAAGATACCCACATCTATCTAAATGGGGATATGCTTCACATGGATCTGGCCCTCCAGTACCGACTTTGGAGAACCCTGCTCTACGTCACTCTGTTTTAACTCTGCACCACTGGACTCTACGCCACTGTTCTCTGCACCACTACTCTGCACCACTTTCTCTGCACTCCACGCCACTCTACTATACACCTCTACTCTACGACAGTCTACTCTGCAGCACTGCGCTCTGCCACTGAACTCCACTGCACTGCTCTCTCTGCTGCGGCACTCTACTCTCCACCACTCTACTCTGCCATTGACCTCTACTCTAAACCACTACTCCCTGCCAATGCACTAAACACCACTACTCAAAACCAATGCACTCTGCACCACTGCACTGTATGCTAACTACTCTGTACCACTGCTCTCTACACCACTGCATGCTAAGCCAATCTTTCCTACTCTGTGCTGCTCTACACCACTGCACTCCCGACACTCTACTCTGCATTACCGCTTTCTATTCCACCGCACGCTAAAGCACTCTACACCATTGCACTCTGTCACTGCATCCTATGCCAACCTGCCCCACTCTGCGCTGCCCCACTCTGCGCTGCCCCACTCTGCGCTGCCCCACTCTGCGCTGCCCCACTCTGCGCTGCCCCACTCTGCGCTGCCCCACTCTGCGCTGCCCCACTCTGCGCTGCCCCACTCTGCGCTGCCCCACTCTGCGCTGAACCACTACTCAAAACCAATAGTCTGTGCCTCTGCACCAATGTACTGTACGCCATTTCACTCTACTCCATTCTACGATACACCACTCTGACACTCTACTCCATTAAACTATACTCTACTCCACGCTATGCCACTAAACACTACTCCACTCCCTATGTCACTTTACTCCACTCTATTCTACAACACTCTACCTCGCTCTACTCCACTGTGCCACTCCACTCAAAGCCAGTCGACTTTACTCTGCCATTCCACTCTCCTACACTACGCCACTCTGCGACAATTTACTCGACAACACTCGATGCCACTCAGCTCTACGCCCTTCGACTCTACAACATTACTCACTCCACGACACTGCACCACTCCATGACCCTCAACTCTGGTCTACACCACTACACGCTACTCTGTAACACTCCACTCTACAACACTCCATGCCCCTCTCCCTTACCCCACTAACTTTTAGCCATGCTGAACAGCATCCACACTGGTTTACAACATGGCTAACACATATTGGCAAAGCCAATAGCTTTTGCATTGGCGAGGCCTATTGACTTTGCCAATGTGTGTTCTTCTCCCCTACCTACACACACACTCTTGCCCACACCTTCTGTGACTATATGCATTTTCGCCCCTTCCATCTCATTTATCCAGATACCACTGATTCCTTTCCTGACCCCCTCCTCCCAGGAGTGCATCATCCCCTCCACTACTAATGAGACACCGGCTCCAGGGCATATGTCCTCTTTTTTTCGTTGCCTGCCCCTTTAATTGCTTATGTATAATCACTTATTTTTTTATCTCAAAACTCCAGTAACATTACTCCCAGCCCCTTTGAAGTCTTGAGCTTCTGTGTAGTCCTGCCAGGTGTTTAACACAAGTTTCATTTATTAAGAGGAGACGGCAGTCAGATTAGTATTGAATCAGCTAGGTCCTGTGATCGCTTTGCAGGATGATGGACCTCATCAGTTATAACCAGTCCTCTAAATGGAAATACAGAAGTGCAGATACTAGAGTACCGGCCTGCTCCTGAGAATTGCGGGTACTCTCCCAATTCTCCCATTAAATGTATTGCAGCAGTGCTGAGACGTGCAGGTACTCTCCCTTTAAATTAAAGAAGTGCAGGTACTCCGTACCGGACAGTGCCTGCCCATTTAAAACACTGGCTATAACAGTGGAATTTGATGGTATTACCACAAAAGTTAGTGTTTATTTTTATTCGTGTTGAATAGTAATTTTTAAATCGAGCCTAGGCACCGCGCATGCACTGTCTGCAAGACCTGTTAGCTCCTCTATCGCCTTTTGGCATGCCCATGAATTTCCATTTGTTCGTTGGTGTGCCATTTAGAAATGGTTTTTTTATTGGTGCATTGGGTCTGATTCTCCCGTCTTTCCGTGCTCGGCTCACGCCCAGGCGATTTCACTTGTTGTTTGCTTGCTTTGGCCATCCCAATACCTCCGCAGTCGCTCTGGGTCATCCTGATCTGCCTTTTTATTTTGTAGGTTATCAACATCGTTTTAGGATTTCAGGCCGTTTCACGGCGCAATGCTTTCTGCGGCACCTGCAAAGTGGCAGTTTCTGTTCGGTAGCTGTAACTGAAAGAAATGCGAGACCTAATGCATTTCTAATTCTTTACGTTTTTGAGGTGATCTGTGTTCAGGACCCAGGGTCAGGTTAAACCGTGTTATAAAACATTTACCCCCGTACCATATAGTGAGCACTGCAAGTGATAACTTAAGGAATCGTCTGTGCTACAGGTTTGGATTGACTGTATTTAATTTTTAGAGCTTAAACGGTGCGATTTTACTACCTTAGACTGCGGTAAATGGTTGATTGTCATAGGACATTTAAAGGCATGTGCTGCTTTTGTCTGGAAAATGTAGCAGCATTTCTGAACATATCTAAAGTTAACAGAACATAGTCAATAATATACACAAATCAACATAGCACAAAAAACCTAGCTGTGAACCGTTCCTCAAAACAGTCCAAACAGAACTCAAGACGATCACAGACCAACACATGACCATCAAATTACAATAAAGCAGTACAAAAACAGCGCCGCAGATCACCAATAAAACAAAATGCCACACAACATTCTTGTTGCACGTTACCACCTCCAGAAAATATTTCATAATACGGTGGATAAAAGGTGTTTGTGCCAAACAGTATCTTAAATTACCACCTTGGACATGAAATTGCGCCGGTCAAATGTTTTGAGATCTTGCACTGTCTGTTTATTCAGCTTCGCTATTTTTGTCAGCTGGATGTGTGGATGTGTGGTCCTTCTAAATAATGTAACAGCCTTTAAGTGTAACAGTATAGTTAGTTGTGCAGATTACATATGCACCTTCCTTTGTTTCTTGGAGACGGAGCCATTGTAAGGGCTTCTGATCTTGTTGCCTATTTCCTTTATCACATCTGCAGTAATTCTAATAGAATACATTGATTTGTTTGTTTTCATTTCCCTGAACTAGTTTCTCATTACTGCTTTACTGTATTCCAGATGATGGGCTCAAAGGGTCTTAAACATGCTACCGAGATTGCCATATTAAATGCCAATTACATGGCAAGGAGACTAGAAACGCATTACAAAGTGCTTTTCAGGGGTATCAGAGGTAAGTTGCAGTTTATTACAACGGATTTCACATGACTGTCTTACATAGCAACCATTTTGTGAATGTGGCTTTGCTTCAGGAATCTTGCCCACAGACAATACCATAAACCCTCCCCTGTGTTTTTATACCAGTACTAACCAGTAGCTTTCGATGTCATTTCGTTGACTTTCACACCCACTGTCAAACTGGCCCGCAACATCTTACAAATAAGTGTTAACATTTATTTTCCTTTTAATAAACTGCATACAGCATTCTTGTTCATTCCTCCACGTACTGCAGTTACTAGTAGGGAGATCTCCCTTTCATTCTCCATGTGGATAAGGATACATGCCGCCTTCCTTTCTCAAGATTCTGTGGATGTCTGTTTAACAAGGCTTTGGTATGCCGATCATTTTTGCTCAGTGGCAAAAATGAAAAATTGATTCCTGTGCATCCCGTTTGTGGCTTGGCCCCAGCCCCATTTCGCCCGCTGGCGCAGGGGACCATCCGTCGTTGGCCCACTGAAACCCTCCCCCCCCCCCGCCCCGCCCCCCAACCCCACGAAAATCAAATGGTAATATATTACCATTTTATTTTTCTTCCCCGTCCTGAACAGAGCGTCAGGATGGGGGCGGGCCGCTGCGTAGTGTCAGCAGCTTGTCACTCAGCAGAGGTGGGCTTATGGCACGGTTTAAAGTGAGCATATCTTTATGACCAGGCGTCTTGAGACGGCCAGCCACACATGCATACTTTAAACAGCTCTAACCCAGCTGTCTTGACAGCTGGGTTAATGCAAGCCATACCCTCAACGGCGCTGAGGAGCGAAGAGTGAGGGTGCTCCCAACAATCGGGGCGCTGCTCATGCTGCATAAGAGCAGCGCCCCGATTGGTCAAGGCAGTTGCTGCTGCCAGTTCCAGGGGAGAGAAGGGGACCGAAGGAGGTAGTCTCGTTCAGGTAAGCTAACATTTTATTTTCTCGCGTCCGTCTAAACCCAGCCTCCCCGCTTCTGGTAAATGCCAGCCGCCAGTGCACTAGCAAAAACAACAGTTGATGGATAGAATACAGAACAATGTCACACTTTCACCCCAGTACAGCGATCTGGGCCTAAATCCATCGTTTTTTTGCTCATCATGCCATTCCAGTTTGAACCCAGCCATATGCAAATCAGTCTTCACCCTGTGCCTCATGGGAACAGTCCAGCCCGAACTGCCAAGTCAGGTCCTCCCTGGACTGGAAACAAGCATCCTAGGACCGGGATCGGGGTTTCACCCTTCTTCAGCCAGGATAGTTTGATTCCCGTGGCATGGAGAGCACGGGACTCACGTCTGAGCATACCCGTCTCACTCGGGTGACAAATGCAAAAACAGTTGATGGACAGAATGCAGAACAATGTCATACATTCACCCCAGTACAGAGATCTGGGCCTAAATCCATTGTTTTTTTGCTCACCATGCGACATTCCGTCCATCATCTTGTGTGTTTTGCTGTTCACCCTATGTGGGAAGGGTATGCCCAGACGTAGGTCCCGTGCTCACTAAGCCACTGGAGTCAAGTTATCCTGGCTGAAGACGGCTGATGGCCAGAAACCGGTCCTAGCATGCTTGATTCCGGTCCAGGGAAGACATGGCTTGGCAGTTCGGGCTGGACTGTTCCCATGAGGCACTGGGTCAAGACTGATTTTCATATGGCCATGTCTGAACTGGGGTGGCTTGGTGAGCAAAATAACGATGTATTAAACCCAGATCTGTGACTGGGGTGAATGTTTTGCCATAGTGCAACATTCCGTCCATCATTTTGTGTTTTGCCAGTGCACTAGCGCTCTGTTTCAAATCTCCATCCAGGTGATGCCAGTGGCCAATCAGACAACAGCAGTGGGCCTGGGAACTACTACAAAGTCATTACCAGTGACAAACATGCCTCTGCTGGTTAGCCCAGTTTTGCTTCCCCCAACTCTAGAAAAGATTTTAATTTCTAAAGCTGCCTCAGCAGACTGAGATAGATGGGAATTGTCCTCATGAAGGACAAAACCTTTCCTATTAAAATACAAGACAGGAAGTCCAGTGTAAGAGGAGTCACTGGATGAAGCGTAGCAGCAGCTAAGGAAGAATCCCGATAGTATTGTATAACCCTATAAAAGATGCAAGAAGTCGAACGGAAAAACATCCTCCTTCCATTGGCGTTCGACAGATAAATACTTGTGGGTGGGTTGAGGGGGCGGCGGGGTGGGTTGGCGGGACTGGTGGGAAGCACATGGGGAGCGGGCGGGGCGGGGGGGGGGGTAATAAGAATTAAAAAAACATTTACCTGATGCTGCTGGCTGCCTCACGCTCCTCTGCTTCCAGTTCCTGCCACCAGACTCCCCAGCCAATCCCTGCACTTCTCTCAAGCATGAGAGGAGGATGGGGATTGGCCTGAGTGGGTTGGATTAACACTCGCTCAGGCATAGGGAGTTTTTGCTGTTTCTCCAACCCGACAGTCGACTTTTGGTTCCCCTTTCTGTAGATTATGGTCGACTGCAGAGTGTTGGCTAGGTAGTAGGCCAAAGAAGAAAGTTCTGACATTAATTCACGCTTTTGGTGAATGTCTCCCCATGTCACTGGAAATTTAGCTGCCTCTGGGTTAATGGTTACAGATATTTCTAAACATCTTTTGGTTCATTACAATTGGGGTGGGGTCGCACACTGCTCACACACCAGCGGGATCGCCCCTAAGGACTGTGGTAAATGTAGTATATGTAGTTAGTGTTCTGCGATGCATCTTCTTTCGATTCTCTGCTTTCTTCGCTGTCTTCGCCATCCCTGGACACGTGTTTCGGGGTATTTACCCTTCATCAGCAGGGATTAGGCCATCTTCTATCTTCTGGGGTTGCCGGTGGCTGCCAAATATCACCAGGTTTAGTACCACTCCAGGCGCGGGGTCCCGGGCTCGTCAGCCAGCTGCTCGAGGGAGCTTTAAACATTACAATTGGGGTGGGGTCGCACACTGCTCACACACACAGCGAAGATAGCAGAAGATCGAAAGATGATGCATCGCGAACACTTTACTACATTGACCAGAGTCCTTAGGGGCGACACCGCCGGTGTGTGAGTAGTGTGCGACCCCACCCCCATTTGTAACTTTAAAGCTCCCTTGAGCAGCGGGCTGACGAGCCTGGGATCCCGCACCTACGCGCCTGAGTGGTACTATACCTGGCAGATATTGGCAGCCATCGGCAACCCCAGTACACAGCCTATCCCTGCTGATGAGGGGTAATACCCTGAAACACGTGTCCAGGGATGGCGAAGACAGCGAAGATAGCAGAAGATCGAAAGATGATGCACCGCGAACACTTTACTACATTGACCAGAGTCCTTAGGGGCGACACCGCCGGTGTGTGAGTAGTGTGCGACCCCACCCCCATTTGTATCTTTTGGTTCATGTTTCTGGCCATACAGCATCTAATGGATGGAGGGAGTCTTAGTTTGCTTATTATGAGCAGGGGCGTCGTGAACCTCCTGCTTTGGCAGCTACAGCTGAGGTGGGGCACTTTATGGGCCTCTTCTGTCTGCAATTCCGCAGACAAAATCTCAAAATTAACACCATGGAGGAATTCAGCATCAATAAAAGAGCATGCGGGAGCAAGGACAAACAAAAGATGGTAAATAGAAAAGGGAAAGCACGGAATTATGAATAGAAGGAAGGGTGAAGGGAAGAACAGAGGTATAAGTAGGCAGATGAATGTGTGGGTAGATGGATGAACGGGTGAATTAATAAGTGAACGGATAGGTGTTGGTATGGCCCTGTGGATGGATGAGTTAATTAATGGATGGATGGATGGACAGGTGAAGATGGTAAAATAAAGGGATGGATGAGTGTGAAAAGATGAGCAAATGGATGCAGAGTGGGTGGATGAGTGAAAGGATGGCAGCGTGATGGATGGTAGAGTGAATGGAAGGATGATGATGGATGACGGGGTGAATGGATAGATGGATGAATAGCAGACTGGATGGACGGCAGAGTGGATGGATTGATGGAATGGGGGAAATTGTGAATATCAGTGGGTGTATGGAAGGCTAAATGGATGAATGGACAGCTGTCTGGATGAAAGGGGAGCTCTTCTAGGGAGGGGACGGCTCCCTTGCTTTGTTTTCTTTTTGCCACCAGAGCTTTCATTTCTAAGTAGGGGGTACTTTAATTATCTGGCTATTACCTCCATTATGAGATGCCATGGCTGGATGGAATCACAATTTTTATTGACCTATTTCGAGTCTGGGGTCCGGTGCCCAGGGCAACTACGACCCAACAAGAGGCAGATGAAAGGGTTTTCTAGATGGGGAGGTGGGGTTGGGCACCGATCACTGCAGGCAAGGGGGAACCCCAGGCAATCACCGTGTCTAGTACCACCTCTGTGCATTAGAATAGTGGTGTTACACCCTGTTGCTCACTTAGGCTATTGGTGCTGAGGCAGGTCAGGGAAGCCATGTGCTTCAACATGACCAATCAGGGAAGGTGAATGTGGCTGGGTGGGGAGCCAATCAGTGTCCATGATTTTAAGCCAGATATCCATGCAAGCTGTCCCAAGTTTCACTCATCCCCACCCCCACCTCGGAGTCTTCTAGCTGTCTTTATGGCATGTCATTTACCATGTGTTTCTATGGGAACACTTCCCCGTGTTTCATAACTATTAGTTCTGCATCCGGATACACCACAGTACCATTAATGTTTCAAGGAAGCATTTGATAAAAGCTTTGTCATATGCACTGCTCATTAATGTTAACATGGTTTATTTTATTAAGTACTTGCAAAGTTAATGTAAAGGCAATGGAGTCGTGTGCACGCAAGTCAAGAAATCGTCCTCCGATTAACCTTTCTCTTATGCTCATTTTCACACACCTGCTTCCAAATGTAGAAGTGCTCATGGTTATTTGTGATCTAGTTTGTGATTTACTCCTGTATGCGATCCAGCTATCTTTTTATTACAGGTTGCGTTGCTCACGAGTTCATTTTGGATACAAGACCCTTCAAGAAATCCGCAAATATTGAAGCTGTGGATGTTGCCAAGAGGCTGCAGGATTATGGTGAGTCGGTGGAGCTCTTGGGCAGCTTGATTTGGAAATGCTAAGAATTAAACATAAAAGGATAATCCTAGTTAATTAAAATGCTAAGTCCAACGGACATAGGTTTTTGACTGGTCTTTGGATGCACTGTCGGACCGCATGAAGGAGAGTTGCGTGAGACCCTAATCCTTTTTAGGTCTGGCTAGAACTAGATTTAGCCACCGCGGCATTCAGTTAGCTCTTTTTAGCCGGGGTCTGTTAAAGTGCCTTTCACATTTTGCTTCCACCCTCCACTTCATGCTACATTGGCTAAAGGGCCAGCCTACGTCATCCATTGGCTGCTAGCAGCTCCTGATCACATGTGCACAGCCGCCTGAAAAGGAGTGTGCGTAATTGCCAGGACTGGTTGTCTGGTCTGCTAAACCACTCTTGTCTTTTTATACTTTTTTACATTTTTGTCGGATTTCTTTTGCATTTTGCATGTGTTTGCAGAAATAAAAATAAAGAGCATAGCATGCTTGCAGAGGTCAGACCAAGCAGCTCTTGTATGTATTTCCTTGCCAGCGATCTACTTTGATGTAAATCTATTGAGCTTGGATTATTTCAATACTAAATTAGTAGATGGGTAATTGTGCTATTCCTAAACAGCAGGGTGCAGCCTGACACTGAAGAAAACAGGAATAGTGTTGGTTGCCAATGTAAATAAAGCAAAGTGATTAGAAGGAAGGCGTATGACAGAAATGCAGTCTGGTTATACTGCAATTTGCCTTAACGATGAAATCAAACATTTTTTCTAATCTGAATTATTTTATATTTATTCATCTGAGCCCAGCAATAGAGGAGACTATTCAGACATGTGTTAAGATCCTATGTGAACAAAGTCCTTGGGGTCTGAGGTTCACAATACACCTGAAGGAAGGAAGTGTTAGCCACTGATACATAGAAAAGTCTAATTTAAGTATTTTTAGTATCCTCTTTCAGAGGCAGTGTCTCCGCCCTTTTGGATGGCATGTGACAGTCATGAAATGTTAACTGAATACACTAGGATTCCACATTTTCCCAGAGGGAGGCAGCCACCTAGCTACAGATGAGCGACATGCTTGTCTGGAGCTGCCCACGTGGACATACACGTTCCTGGGTAAATATTATAGATATTTGCAACCATGAGCCTGTGTTGCAGAGTATTTGTAACGATATCCCACATGCTATACATCCGGCTGCAGTGCAGCAGGCCTGTGGTCCGCTTCCAGTTCACTGTTTAACAGGGATTGCACAAGTCCATTTGGCATGGGCCCCAAATGAGTAGAAGGCTGCTTCTCCGCTGCACAGGTCTAGAGTGATTCCCTTTCCACATATGATGGGGTTCTAGTGGTGGACATTTGCCAACTGATTACACCATATTCTCTTTGTGAGGGAAGTTGAATAAAACCAGATTTTATTTGAAAGGAAAGATGTCCCCTTTTCCACTGAGGCCCTAAATCAATCGGATCGTGAAGGGAGATGGTTAGGGTTCTTACATGATACTTACAAAAATAGGTAATGGCAAAGGACCAAAGGAGCCCAAAAAGACTGGACATGTGAAAGTGGGGTAGAAGCAAGGTTGGGGCACAGCTCCAAGTCTGTGTACCCACAACGTATTTAGCAGTGTGGTCTGGGTACACATGCTCTCTGACCCCAAAACCCTAAAGTAAAGCCATGCGGTGGTTAGAGGACCATAAGACCATAAGAATAAGCACAGGTATCAATGGATCATAGTGTTTGTTTAATAATAAATGTCCTCTTTTTGCATAGCGCACAGGTCTGACGCTTTCAAATGATGGGCCACTAACCCATCTGTTTTACTAGACTAGAGGGTTTGTAGCTTATTACCTGGGGAGACGTGCTCAAGGAGACATTGCAATGCTTTGCATTTCAGAAACTTGGGTAGACACTATGCAAAACATTAGCATTGCACGGAGCGCCACCTATCACATATCGAACATCACAGAAACCTTCACCAAAAGCCAAGGCATTGTCAAGGTATCTCCATAACCCAGAAGGAAAGAAGCTTTTGAGAGCTAAGCCGGTACTGCCTCATTAACACATCTATATTACTACCAACATTGTTCATGCAACGATCAGATTCTGTGAGAAGAGGATACTCCGAGTGCTTGACCTACACACATTGACGTAGGCACACATCAACCTATTTGTGTTGCATTGTAAACTCCACACTCATTGTGAGATCCAGCGTGCTGACTTATGCCCGTTTGGTTTTATACCCAAAGAAGTCACTAGGCTGCAGGCCCCATTTGTGCATTTCAATTGGACTGCCAGAGAAGTTTATTTGTTAAGTTGGTTGGATAGTAATAAGTCCTGCATTTAGAGTCACAGAAAATCGGGAGCTGAATCGTATGGAGGTGGCCCGTCCGAGGTACACAAATGTGTTTGTCCCTATGAAATGGAGGAATGCAGTGCTAAAGAGGTAGGGAGACACCACCCCACTCCCTAAGATGTGGTCTGAGACAACATAACAAAATACAGTTTATCCTCAAGCACGCGCTAACCCATACTGTCAATAAAAATGGGAGATTAACAGTTGTCTCCTTTTATTATTTTTTCGTGTCTTTTTCTTGTTCGATTGTTATAATCTTTTAGCCTCACAAGCCAACACATGTTTTATCGCTTATAGGGAAATATCCAGCGACTTCTTCAGGGCTATACTCTTCTTCCAAAGCTCCTTATTGTTTTTTTTTTACTCTGTCCTGCTCGTTTAGCACCATAGAAAAATATTAATTTTTCAGACTCCGTATAATGTCAAATGCAAAATGTTATCGCATGGATCCATCAATACCTTGCTTTCTATGCAAGGTAAACTATTCAGGTGTGTACCCATTGCCGGTACAGTGTGTCGATTTCAGGAGCAGTATGCAGCGAATGCACCGTGTCTCAAGCGCATTGAGCCCTCCTTTGACATTATACAGGGTCTAAGAGCGTAATTATCTATAGTCCTATAAGAGGGAGACGGAATTAAAACAGATTATAAGGATCTTTGGAAGAAGAGTATAACCCAGAGGAAGTCACGGGATATTTCCTTGTAAGTGACGAAACACGTGTTGGCTTGTGAGGCTAAAAGATTACAACAATCTAACAAGAAAGACACAAAAAACAAGGAAGACAACTGTTAATCTCTAAATGTTATTGACCCTATGCGTTGGTGTGTGCTTGAGGATAAACTCTAATGCATTTAGAGTCAGACTGCCCTCAGTTCCTGATTTGTGGGTACTCTTGCAGTTGCACCTATTGTGTTGCCTTTGTGTCTCTACTAAGGGAAGACCCTCAACACTCAATGCTGGTTTTAAATGGTGTTCATTTGTGTATTGTTTTTTAAGAATATTTTTATTTTGCAAAAATAGCATGCACAAAAAATTAAATGCAAATATAATAATCACACATCTCGCCCACAGTTCCATTGCAGTATACATAGTGGACCAATCACAGCTCGCCTGGGGCAGAAGATCAAAGCAAGTAATCTGGGCCTCTGTCCAGGCGCCGACCACTTAAGCCCCCCCTCTCCACAATCGTTGCCTGCTACTGTTAGGGACCCAACTCTGGGAATCCACACAGTCATCTGTTAGGCCATGGCATGCTCTCCAGTATCCCATGCCTTCTATTTCATGGAGAATCCTCGACTTGCATACACCACTCTCTCTGCCTCATGCATTGATTAATCCCCTCCCGCCACTTGATTCTGGTGGGAGTTGCAGCTCCCCCCACCAATCCCAAACACCTGGCCAGATCTTGCTTGGCAACAACCAAACCTGACATTTAAAACAATTGCTTCCTGGGGAGGTTCATGTCATTAGGTATACCTCAGGTAACCTACTGGTGTGTTCTAGGAATGAGAACCCTAGAACTGATTTCAGTTCACCAGTGACCCCTCCCAGTATTCCGATAACTCCCGGCATTCTCAGAGTGTGAAGAAATGTGCCCTCAACTGTGCAACAGCGGAGGCTCATCAAGCTATTCGCTCTAGCCATTTTACAGAGCTGGAATGTGTTATGGTATACCCTATGGGGGATTTAAAATTGTATTAAGTGCATCCAGGCTCTAATGCCACTTCTCTGGGATGCATCAACGTCGCCTCCCAGTCCACATCCTCCAAGGCCCCGAAGTACCATTCCTATTTCTCATTCAATCTCGATAGCCAGGTATCCAAATCCGTCTGCCGTGACCCGGAACTCCAACACCGCGTCGTCCAGATCCTCCCAGCTTACAGACAATAGATTTATCATGGTTAATACGGAACCCAAAATCTGTCTTAAAGAAGCAGAACACTGACCGCAAAGCTGAGATCTACCATTCAGAATGCGTCAAATACACAAGGGTATTGTCTTCATACAGTGAGATTTTCTCTGGCTCAACTAACACCGGGTGCAACTCCAGAATATCCAGCCTACTGCGCACCCAGCACACCAGCAGCTTCATGCACAAGGCAAAAAGGAGCAGGGACAGCAGACAGCCTTGCCTTGTTTCCTTCCCAACTGCAAACTGCTCCGAGACCGCGCCGTTGACCTTCACATCCGCTGTAGGTGCCTAGTAAAGGGATGCCACCTACCTGCAAAACCTTTGGCCAAAGCCAATATGTTTCAGCGTCTCAAACAAGTAATCCCAATCAATGGAGTCCAAATCTATTTCCGTGTCCAATGATGGGAGTGCCAGCGGGGTGGGGGGAATCTGTCTTGCACCTATCCATCCAGAGGAACAATCTGTGAAGTATGAGCCTTGCGGGCTGCCATGGCATAAAGTCCGTTTGGTCTGCGTTGCCCCGATCGGATATCACAGTCATTCTAGACCTGAGGATCTTTACCAATATATTACTTTCCGTGTTGAGTAGGGAGATGGGTCGATAGGAAGTGCAACAAGCGGGGAGACTGCCATTCTTCAGGATAACCATAACTGTGTGGTTAAGTTCTGGAGGCAGGGTCCCATCTGTGTTCGCTGCTTCGAAGAAGTACAGGAGATAGCAGTGAAGCAGGTTCATAAAACATTTGTAAAACTTTGCAGGTAGTCCATTGGTGCCCACCATTTTCCTGAAGTGCATCGCCTGGACCGCTTTGGTTACTTGCGCGATCGTTAAGTCTGGTGTTCTTTTGTTAGTCAGGCTACCTCTACCGTCACCTGGTCTGATGTCACTGTATATATTCAAAAGGAGGAGAAATAGGGCTATTACTACTCAAACACGAGTAGAAGGTCCAGCGACAGCCAAAGCCCAGAACTTCAGGAATTCAAAAATTGCTGCGCCGTTCCTAGAGGAGTGTGGGGGAAAAGGAATTACATACGAGTCATGTGGTGCGAGGGATGTTTATGGGGGTAAAGAATTATCCTTGAGCATCCATTTTGTTGGATATAGTGCCCTCACACACCTTTGCAGGTGTCCTGCTTCATCATTTGGGCCTGCTCCTCGTTGGGTCGGCGGTGCAATACCCAACCGGCAACACCTCAAAGAGGGGCTCTTTAGCGGAGATCTTTTTCCAACTGCCGTATAGATGAAGTGCGGGTGTGGGGCCAGAAAGGGTTGTAGACGTGTCGGGGTGATTAAAATAAAGCTCGGGGTACCAAGGAACAATTTATTCTGGCGGTCCCCTGCTCTAATTAAAAAGGTTCTAGAGGGTAAGTACTGGAATATTATGCTTCCAGGGACCACCTAGAGTGTGGTATTGTTCGGTCAACATGTTTCTCGCAATTGTCCATTAACAGGCGATTCTTCAGGACCAAAGAACTATTTAGCAAGTATCTATAGAGTTCACAGTCTATATAAAATCATAAACCCTAATGTATATATATTGTGTGTATACAGTAGTGTAATTCAAAAATATATGGAAGCAAAGGAGTAGGGGGGAAACAGTATCCCTATATATTACCCTTCTTCCATAGGAAATGCCTGTGTAAAGCTGCAATTACCTAAAAAATGTAATGTTCAGATTACAACAGTATCCAGCGGGTAAAGCTTCAGCACCTACCCCTCGCACCCGGATCCAGCGGTGAGGGGTAGGTGCTCAAGGCGCAGCTCAGGAACTCCCAACCTTGCGGTGGAAGATCTAACCTGAAGCATATATATATATATATATATATATATATATATATATATATATATATATATATATATATATATATATATATATATATATATAGTATGTCAAGTTCCTTCGTCCACTAGCGCTGCAATCTGCCACACACACGAACAGGAACCAACGAGACCCAAGATATGGTGCAAAGTTATTTTATTATTTCAAAACCCAGCACCAGTCCGCCACGACGCGTTTCGGCTAAACGTAGCCTTGTTCACATGACAACGTCACGAGGGCTGGCCACCCTTTTAAAGTGCACAATAGCCATCACATGATACAAACATAGAAGAGTTACTATAATCTTGTAAGTTAACTCAAGTTTGTCTTTCTAAATCACAGCGTAAATGCTGTTCATTTGCACACTATTGCACAAGCCCAAACAAATGTCAATTGTTATCTGTCCGAGTAATTGTAAAATACAAAATACAACATACAAGTTGTCACCGCACATTCATTGCTACTTGAGGAGTCCCTAATACCAAAATTTCATATATACCCATCAAATCACAATGGTTACTCATTAATTGATAAAAATCTCAAAAGGACAATATAAAAGTTAAAAACATAAATATTTACATTTGAAACCATGTCCTGATGGTGGAACTCACTCCTAATAGTAAACCAAATTGGCAACTAGATCCATATGTAGCATATACAGTGCAGTTGTTTTAATGTGCAAATAGCAAAATTTGTGCAAACTATTACTAAATTGATATATGTACAGATGGCTAAAAAAACAGGTGCTACCATGTAGTAAAAACCATAATAATTCAAACAATGTGATTAAAATCAGTTACATAATGATCTTGATAGACGTCCAGGGTACAGGGTAAAATTTTAAATCAAATACAGCTACAGAAAGGCAATGTAATTATAAGTTACATATAACAGTGGACATAACTCTTTAAAGATAGGTGTGGCAGTCCTCCCCAGTGTTGAGGCCCTGTGGTACCTTAGTATCTAACAGGATGATGTAGCGCGTTTCTAATTTGCGCAACAGGGACTCTCTATCACCTCCCCTCCTCTGGGGAGGAACACAGTCTATCACAAAATATGACAAGAGGGAAGCATCTTTCCCATGGCACTTGTCAAAGTGCCTTGCAACTGGATAAGAGGTGTCAACGTTGCAAATTGCTCGTAAATGTTGGAGAATGCGCTTATGGACCTGAGGCCTCGTGCTGCCCACGTATCTTAGCCCACAAGGGCACTCCAAAACATAGACAGCAAACTCTGTCTTGCAGTTGAGCTTGTGTCTAATCTTAATTGGAAATGGCGACAATGGTGTTGTCACTTCTGTTTTGCTGACGCCATTTTTACAAGCCTTACAACTCGAACACCTCAAAAAGCCCTTACTCTCATTGAGCCAGTTTCCCTTCACCACCTCAGGGCTGCTGGACACCAAGCTATCCTTCATCGACCTAGCTTTGCGATATGCTATACTAGGACATTTTGGAATGACTGGACCCAAAATAGGATCCTCAGACAGTAGGGACCAATTCTCCTTAATAATTTTGTAGATGCTATTATGCTGGTTGCTATAACCCATAATCATCCTTGTTACCCCTTGTCGGTCTTTTACCTGTGCTTTTGACTTCGTCCCTCCTGAGCCCAGGAGTGACAGTCTGTCCGTTCTGTTAGCCTTTAGAATTGCCAAATTAATGGCATCCGATTTGTAGCCTCTAAGAAGGAAACGCGATTTACAATGGAGTTGTGCCAGCCGGCACTCCTCCTCACTGCTGCAGATCCGCCTGACACGGAGCATCTCCCCATAAGGTATGCTCCGTATCAGGTGTGCAGGATGATGACTCCCCGCATGCAGCAATGTATTGCCCGCAGTGGGCTTTCGGTGCAATCTTGTATGAAGGCTGCCTGTCTGAACGTAAATCTCAACATCTAGGAACACAATTGAGGTCGCACTTATGTTACTGGTAAAACGGATGTTAAGATCATTCTCATTCAATTTATCAATGAAATCAATCACCTCCGTCTCAGTGCCCTCCCAAATAAAAATCAAATCATCAATATATCTTGACCAGAGTTTAACCTTGGTATTCATAATGGCCAAATGTTCTTGCCACAGGACCTGCTCCTCCCAGTACCCCATGTGCAAACAGGCATAACTGGGAGAGAAGCAGGCCCCCATAGCCACTCCCCTGGTCTGAAGAAAAAGTTGTTTAGCAAACAAACATATTGTTCTCTAAGCAGATTGCAATCATGTCCATCAGCATTTTAGAGTGATCTTGGAAACAGGATGGTCTTTTCCCAAGAAAATGCTGTATTGCTCTCATACCATCTTGGTGGAATATACTGGTATATAGCGAGGTGACGTCCATAGATACCAATATATAGTTTGTGTTCCACTGGAAATTTGCTAGTTTCTATAATAAGTCACTAGTATCCAAAATAAAAGATGGCAGGTTTCTCACAAAGTCCTGCAAAAAGAAATCAATATATTTGCTCATGTTTTCCAACAGGCTGTTGCAAGCTGAAATTATGGGCCTGCCAGGAGGTTGTTGATAACACTTATGAACTTTCGGAATGAAGTAAATAACTGGTGTAACCGGGAAATCATTCCTCAAAAATTTAAGTTCGTCCATAGTGAGCAGGCCCTTGCTCCTCCAGGCTATCAACGTTGAATATATTGTATTTCTCGCCTGTAGAGCATCCTGTGGTGTAATACGTTTATAACAGTCTCTGTCATTCAGTTGTTTCAGGGCTTCTTCTAGATACATCCTACGTGGCCATAAGACCACGTTGCCCCCTTTATCTGATTGACGTATCACCACATTTTTGTTTGCACTCAACTTTTTAATCAATTGATGATATTCACTGTCCCTATAGTTGAAACGTTTCCTTCTATGGGCGTTCTTAATCTGTAGCTCCTTCAATTGTAGTGCCACTTTGTCATGAAAAATGTCCACATTGTCTTTTGTCATGAGTGGACAAAATTTCGACTTCGGTTTGAAAGGTGTTGTACATAAGGCAGTGGCAGGTTCCCCACCTATTGTTATTGAAATGTGAGAACCTGAGGAGGATTCCTCCTCTTGAAACTCAAACAGTTCTTGCGTTAGAGCTGATCCTAAAGATGGATCCGCATTTCCACCTACTGGGGTACCAAGACTGACGTTTACAGGCTGATCATTGCTATTCGCCACACTCTCAGTTGTTTTGTGCGCATTATGGTATTTCCTCAACTTGAGTTTGCGCACGAATTTAAATACATCGATCTTTGTGGTTGCGTAATCAAAGTCTCCCCTTGGACTGTACGTTAAGCCTAACGCCAGAATGCTGGTTTCTTTGGGGGTTAGGTCGATGTCAGTCAAGTTGATGACAGAGTGTCCATTCTCATCAATTACTGTGTTGGCGTTCAATCCTGTGACGGAGCTGGCTGTGCTTTGTTGCGCTGCCAGCGAGTACGCTGTCTCCTTGGGGTTCCCCTTACGCTTCCGGCGTTTGTTGCTTTTGCGCCTTTCTGAGCGTTTGCGGTTGGCTTGCTGCCTGCGGTAGATTGATTTGCTGAACGCAAAGTTAATTTGCGATCCCGCTGGACCAACTCCAACTCCTGCCCCGGGGTAAATTTCCGAAACCCCGACCTTTGTTGTCGCCTTATTTCCGAGTCTGACTCACTCTCGGGTTGTGAGCTATCCCCCGAAACTGAGGACAGTTCTACCTGTTGTGATGGTACAGTGGTATCAGTTGAACTTATAGCAGCAACGACCGGTAAATTTTTACTTTGTTTAATGCTGTCATATTTTTTCGCAAAAGTAAAAATTTGTCCATTTTCATAGTCAAGAAAAAAGGGGGGTCCCAAAACGTGTTTTTAACATTGAGTTTTCCATAGGGCGGTTGGCCTCACTTTTAGCCTGAACGGCTGAATGGATTTGCACGAAACTTGGCAAAATTGTAGGGACTGGTAGCCCGATGTGCCTTTTGTAGGTCTCAATATATGTGCTCCAGTGGATTTTGAGAAATTAACGTTTAAAATAAGATATATATCTGTAAGCGCGCTCCGGGCAGCGCCCCGGTTCGCGGACCTTACGCGTACCGGAACTTCGCGTAGCGAAGCTGATTGGTTCTCCGGTGTCTGTCAACATTCTAAACAGTCCGGAGCGGCCGCCATCTTGTCTCTCGGTAGGATTGAGAGACAAGAGGAGGCCAAAACAAAGGGGGAAATAACCATAAGGGGGCATACTAGATCCTCCCTGACCCCCTAGGTTTAATGTGGAGGTTTTAAAAGGGCCCCGCGGGGCAAAAAAAAATAAAAAAAAAATTTGTTTTTTGCGTGGGTAGCGCCCGGTCCGCGAACCGGGAAGCGTTCTGGGCAGCGTACTGCAATGAAAAATGAATTATAGACTTTTCAAATACTGTATGTTAATTGATTGTTGGTTTTGTTGATTATTTATTTATTTTTTTTATTTTTCAAGCAATTATTTATTATTGTGATTGTGTTTCAAAATTTAATAACATTTCTAACATTTCACTGTCTGAAATGTCGTCATTTTCATTGAACATAGCTTGTAATCTATGAGGGTGTAAAATGTCCTCATTTTGAAGGAGGTCATCCACTGCTTGCACACATTGCAGTAGTTCTTGGTCCCAAGTTTCATCCATAAATTCTATATAATTTGGATCAATTAATTCTTGGCTGCTCTGTTGCAGGACAATTTGAAATGAAACTTTCTGTTCGCCTTCCATGTTGCCTGAAATTTGGATAAAAAAAATATATATTAGTAGAGATAGGGCACTGTTGGGATTAATTTTAGATAGGCATTTTTTAACAGAGAATTTATCTTTGGGCAGTGTATAGTATCAGAGTGGAAGTAGGAATATAAAAAAGTGTATGTGATTTAACGTAAGTAAATTCATAATTATAAAAGAGAAGCCTAACTCCATCCATAACTATAACAGAGAAGTCTATCTAAATCTATAACTACTACAGAGGGATAGTATATAACTATCAGAAAAAGTTTACCATATTAACTGATAGTGCACAATATAGTTCAGTTTTTAAAATAACAACTTACCTTTAGAAAGAAGTTGAAGTGATTAGTGAAAATCCAATTGAAATGTACACCAGGAAGTAGTAGTCAAAATGGCTGTTTCATTCTCTTCTTTTATATATATTCAGGTACATAACCAATCAAATGTCAGGTAAAAAAAAGTAGAAAATGAAAGTAACATTTTAATTGGTTGTCAATTCCAACACTTCAGATGTGTTTTGAGAAGTAATTTACCTCAGGGTATTTAGAGAGGTCTACAGGCTAAATGGCTAAATGGAATTCCAATCAAATTTGTGAAAATGGTAGGGATTGGTATGTAGTATGAGCTAATCTATATTTGGTGAAATTGTCTCCAGTGGCTTTTCTGTAAACTACTTTCCCACCTTTTTTGATGGTGCGCTTCCCAGGGAGCGACCCGGTACGCGAACCGTTGAGCGCCCCGGTTCGCGAACCTTAAGCGTTACGGGAGTCCACCATTTTGTGTTATGGTCGAATTAAGATACAAAATGGAGGGCAAATAATGTTCAGAATGGGTAGAAGGGGGCACGGTAGACTTATCTTGACCCCCTAGGTTTTGTGAGGGTGGCTGAGGAGGCTTATATGTGCGAAAAAAAACCATTTTTTAAAAAAATTTCGCGAGGTTAGCTCCCGGTTCGCGTACCGGGTAGCGCCCCGGGGAGCGTACTTTGTTGAAAATTAGTGAAAAAAGTTAGAGTAAAATAATAATTGTGAGTGATCAGATGTAGGGTAGCTCTGAGAAGAGCTTTTGGGTTTATGGTACATTTAGGTACTTATAAGTAGGTACCAATGCACAGTCTTAAATTCAGAGTGAAAATTCTGTTGCCCTCATCTGAGAAGTGAACTCCATCTCCTCTGTAGATATCTTGCATGTAGTAACGCAAGTTATTGTTGTACATGGAGCCCATTCCATGGTCTCTCATGTAAGCTGAAACAGATTTGTTTACATGCTTCCTCGACTTCTCAATTTGTGGACAAAATTGGTTTGACCACCTCCATTTCTGTCTTTGGCATATATTTGAATATACCAAGGCAGTCTGAGGAAAAAGTGCCATTAATTGCTCAAAGGTGTCCTTTAAAAGCATTTCCAGACCTACCCCAGTCAAAGTGCCCAAATCATTACCTCCACAGTGCACAATTAACAGGTCAGGTTTGGGCAAATGCATAAAGGTTTTCACCAATGGTATCAATTGGTGACATTTTAATCCTCTGTGGCCAAACCACTTAATTTCCACATCTTGTAAATTGAGGTTAGGTAATTTTCTGTTCTCAGCATACCTGTGAGCCCAGTGGATATAACTATGTCCAACAATCCAGACGGAAAACATGGTGAGAGAAGGTTCTCCTGCAGTCAGATGAAGTGTGGCAATGAAATGGCAGTTGAAAAAATGAGAGTTTAAAATGAAAAAAACTGGAGTTTCTGTGTTCATGAAGCAGTAACAGTGATTGGTGGATTTTGATTGCTGAAAACAGAAAGTTAGGGTGCATGGATGAGTTATTTGAAAGATGTATTTTGAATGGTCAATAAAAAATCATTAAATGAAAGAATGCACTGGATATGCAGGTGCACTGAGAGTTCAGAGTTCAATTGCAACATCGTTGTGTGAACTTGCAAACACCAGACGTCTTCCAAGAGGTGGTTGCCATGCAGAAAAGGCATGAAATGGCAGAGGAGGGAAGGGTTTTCATTTGAAAAAAAGTGAGGGAAGAGTTTTGATTGGGTGACATGAGAGATGTGTGAAGAATTACAGCATTTCTGTGCTTTTGATAGCTGCAGACTCTGGAGTGCATACCCTTTGCTCTGCTGAAGACAAATTGGTGTGTTTCTGAGACTGTTTTCAAACTCAAAGTATTTGCTAAGGTGAGAAAATATTTCTTTAATTTAGATAGAGAATAGTGTGCTTTAAGGAGAAAATTATGAATTATGTGGTGCAAATTGCTTGTAAATATGCTCCCACCTGTGCATGGAAAATTTAGATTTTGAATGTTTGTGTTACATAGCCATGTTAAAAGTGATACAAACATGCTGCAAAGGCAATCAAAAAACGCTTTTATGTGTCTTAAGGACATTTTAAGTAATTTTCCCATGTGCAGTGTTTTGAAATTATGATTTGAAAATCGTTTTTGGGGAAAAGGAATTGTTTTTAAATTTATGACAAGGACATAATGGTGTATGCTTCTTTATAAGGCAATTGACTGTCCCTGTTATTTTTCCCATTTTAATGTAAGACCTTTCTCTGTGGCGCAAATTGCTTGTAAATATGCTCCCACCTGTGCATGGCAAATTTAGATTTTAAATGTTTGTGTTACATAGCCATGTTAAAAGTGACCCAACCATGCTGGAAAGGCAATCAAAAAACACTTTCATGTGTCTTAAGGACATTTTAAGTAATTTCCCTGTGGGCAGTGTTTTCAAATTATGAATTGAAAATCGTTTTTGAGGTAAAGGAATGTTAAAATTTATGTGCGCCATATGCCCCCAAATTTCTTTTTCAGGGGTGCAGCAGGGTGTTCTTGAGACACCCCTGCACCTTTGGAAAAATTCCTAATTTGCGATGAGCTAATTGCTAATCGCAAATTGCACCTTCATTCATATGGGTATCCTGGCCCATGGAAATGAATGGGTAATTTGCAATTAGCAATTTGCTCATTGCAAATTAGGAATGGTAAAGAATTGCTATTTATTCCTTAAAATTCGCTATTTAGGAAATGTAAAATAGTTTGATGGTACATATGGTGGTTCATCTGTAACAAGATAAGAAGCTTAGGGATACATTTATGATGACTGGCGAAATAAAGTGCACATCACTTACTTCATTGGTAGGCCTTTACATGTATTATCTCCTCTGTATTCTTCATCAAGCGTAACTTTAATCTGCAATCCTGAGTAGGCCTCACCTTAAACAAACCTCTGGATAGGCCACACCTTATCGTCATCATGAATTAATCATTTAAAATGCTAGGGACAGATTTATGATAGGTGTATGCCTCTTTTGCGCCACTTACAAAACACTGTCCACGGGGAAATGACTTAAAATGTCCTTAAGACACATGAATGTGTTTTTTGAAAGCGTTTGCAATTTTTTTGGGTCACTTTTAACATGGCTATGTGACTCAAACAGTCAAAATCTAAATTCACCATGCACAGGTGGGAGCATATTTACAAGGAATGTGCTCCATGGGGAAAGGTCTTATAATGTAATATGGGAAAAATGACATCAGAGACAGTGAAATGCCTTATAGAGAAGCATACACCATTATGTCCTTGTCATAATTTTGCAAACCATTCCTTTTCCCCAAAAACGATTTTCAAATCATAATTTGAAAACACTGCACATGTGGAAATGACTTAAAATGTCCTTAATTCAAAATTTGCTATTCTTTATTTTGCGATTGCACTGAAGGATTTGCAAATTTTGCGATTCCTTAAATGCAATGTATCAAACAAAAAATATGTAAAAAATAACATTAAGGATTTGGAAACTACCACCAACTTCTAGTTTGTGGTAATTTCCGAATTCTTTTCAAAAAGCATTTTTTTCCAAAAAACAAAAGGTGCCATATGACGCCAATACATGTCCTTAGGGCATGTATGTGCGCCATATGCCCCCAAATTTCTTTTTCAGGGGTGCAGCAGGGTGTTCTTGAGACACCCCTGCACCCTTGGAAAAATTCCTAATTTGCGATGAGCTAATTGCTAATCGCAAATTGTACCTTCATTCCTATGAGCCTCCTAGCCCATGGAAATGAATGGGTAATTAGCAATTTGCTCATTGCAAATTAGGATTGGTAAAGAATTGCTATTTATTCCTTAAAATTCGCTATTTAGGAAATGCAAAATAGTTTGATGGTACATATGGCGGTTCATCTGTAACAAGATAAGAAGCTTAGGGATAGATTTATGATGACTGGCACATCCCTGGTGATGCGCCAGTCATCCTGCGCCGCTGTTCCGCCACCCATGGTGTGCTGCATTTACAATGCGGGGCATCATGGGGCAAAAATGGCACAGATGCGTGACGTATCTGTGCTGTAATGGTAGTGATTGCTGGAGTTGTATCGCAAGTGCGATGCAGCTCAAGCAAGGCTCAGGGGTGCCCCATCTCCACAATGTTGCGTCAAGACCTATGCCTGCTTAAAGCAGGCGCAGGGTTTTGACGCAGCTTTCTCCTATCTGATTGTAAATACGGCACACCATGGGTGGCAGAGCAGCGGTGCACGTTAACTGGTGCATGCCTGGGGATGTGCCATTTAACATAAATCTGCCCCTTTACATTTAAGTATGTGCAGGGGACACAGAGTTGGTGAGGCTTATCCAAGGTTAAGAAGAGATGAGTCCTGTTCACTGAAAAATTAGACATAGGCTTCACCTGCTCAGCATCGCTGGACATGGCTAAATAATAGCTGCAAAATGTTACTCTTGTTAAACAATTTTACTATTATAATCTCTGAGATTTGTCTCTTACTCTGCAACATCTCATTGTTATCTTTCTTTAAAGATAAAGACAACATCAACATGAGCGACAATCTGCAATCAGTTGATTTTGACCTCATCATTGAACTTGTAATTGAAACATCAGTGGATGTTGATCCCTTGGATGATTTAAATCCTGAGGATGAAGAAGAGCGTGATGAGGATGCAGATTTGTCCGAATTATATGACATAGGGTGGGAAGCTGACCTGCTTGAGCCTATGGAACTATAAACATTTATTTTTAAAATTTATAATAAATAAAAAGTAAAAGTGTAAACCGTTTAATTTAAAAATAAAGACACCTTCAAAAACAGGTTGTGTAGTGTCTTCAATAAAATATTAAAATATGCTCATAAAATTAGATCAGATTCACATATAAAATAGCACAGGTAACATGAATATAAATTCCATTTCTTTTCTGCTATTTCTGTATTGTAAATTTGCCAAGGACTAAAAAATCTTCTATTTAAAATGTCAAGTAGTGTGTTAAGTTTTTGATCACTGTTATTGATTTACTGTTTGGTAATAGTGGTTAATAACATTTTTTAATATATTTTACCACAGATTCAACTGCAGATCATTTCAACATTTCACCATGCCAACGAAAGAAAGAGAAAGGCTGCAAAACGTCAAAGACAGCAGGTGAATCAAAAGAAGCAGCAGTCCTCTAACAAAGATTTGTCAAGTCACGAAGAAAGCACCGGGTAAGAGTACAAAAACATTCATAAGAAATATGTGTAGTAAAAAAAATATTACTACAGAAAATGTTTCAGTCCATAAAAAGAGAAGCAATTCAAATGGAAAGGAAAGGCCAATCAAAAATGTTACTGCTAGAGCAAGAGAACTCTGTGCATGATAGTAGAAGGAAACAACAGTTTAGGGACATTCGTAAACGAATGTTCCGCAACAGGATAATTGGCAATTTGTTAAATATTAAGAAAGGTCAACAGAAAGTGGTTTTTTATAAGAGAAAAAAAAAAGTTGAGAAAGTTATTGATCAGGCATTTGAAATTAAACGTAAGTTATTTATTTTGATAATCAATAGAATTAGGAAGCTAAACAAGGCAATTTATGATTTCAAAAGAAATAGTAGATGGAAGAGAATAGTTAATCCTAGTAATTTTTGTGAAGTTTTTTCTGGAGAATGGATTCATAGTTCAAGCTGTGAGGCATTTTTTAATGAGGAGAGTTATTTCCAGGATAATGATTTGGTGCATGCAGTTGACACCAGTGGTCGTGCTTATGAAGTGAAAGATGGTTGTCCAGTTGAAAAAGAAAATCTTGTGACAACAGAGGCAGAAGAGGTGTTAGGTAATGAGGTTTTAGGAAGACGTGCTAAGGGTCCTGTGTACACCTGGAAGTGTAGTAGTATTTGTAGTGTGCGACAGGATTCCATCAATTTGCTTTGTGATTTTGTACGGTCATTTAATAAGAAAAGTTTGAAGCAGAAAATAAGGTTGTTGCAAGAATTAGATCCTTGCAGAGTGAGAGAAGTGACAGGTTTGCATGGTCATTCACTGGCTTGTCTTTCCAGGAGAGTATGCCAGAGTGTTTTTCATCATTTCAGGATGCTAGCAGTGCATCATAATAAAGTGAGGAAATTAGTTAGAATGTTGTATTATGCTAAGAGTCCAGCAATTATGCTTAAACAATTATGCGCTGCTCTTTTGCATGGTTCTGAAATAGATGTGAAGAATATATGTGAAGAAATTGAGTTTTGTTACTTTGGAAGTAAAGAGGAGAATGTTGAAATTGACCAAGAAGAAGCGGGTAATGTGGAAGATAGTGTACAGGTTTCCAGTACAGATAATTTCCAGAGGAAAATTGTCACATTTCAGGTCAAATCAAGTGAGAGGCCAAATTTCACTTGTGTGTGTTGTCGACGCACTTATTATAAGAATCAGACTAAGTTAGTGGATTTATATGCAAAAAGTGAAAGGGAAAATAGTGAATGGAAGGATTTTGCAACATACTTGATGGTAGAAAATTGTTTTGATTTGGGATTGGATCAACGTGTGTGTACTTATTGTTGTAACAAATTAAATCAAAACCAGATGCCTGCTAGAGCAGTTCATAATAATCTGGAATTGGTTGAGATTCCTTCTGAATTGAAGGATTTAAATACTTATGAATCTATTTTGATTCAAAGTATCCATCCCTTTCAGGCTATTGTAAGAATGGAGCCAAAGACAGGGAAATTGCCTCCATCAGATTTACAGAGAGGATTAAAGGGAAGAGTTGTTTATTTGCCTCTAGATTTGAAGAAAAACATTAACACAATTGGAGTAGAAAAAGTGGAAGAGGAACCTCTGGTTATCTTAGTTAATGGGGTTCCGACAAAGAATAATGGCAAGATTTAGTAGATGTTAGGAAAGTTAAAAAGGCAACATTGTATTTGAAAAAAAATAATAAATACTATAAGAATGTATATGTTGCAGAAGAGGAAGTAAGTGAGGAAGAGGATAGCGATTTGTGTGCTGGTCAAATTGAGAAAGTAGAACCCTCTACTAGTGAAGAAATATATGAACATTATAGTGTTCATCCTTTGCATTCCAAGGAAGTCATGGGGAATGCTATTGAGTTGTTTCAAATGAAACAAGCCAAAGGGAGTCCCATTAGTGTTTGGGAGGAAAGTTTGGAAGCTCGGTGTTTCCCACAGCTTTTTCCAACAGGTCAGGGAGGAAGATATGATGAGCGACCTCATCAAATTCCTGCTTCTGAATACCGGACTTTGCGATTGTATGCAGGAGATGCTAGGTTTCGACAATGCATTCCCTATTTGTTTCATCTCCTGTTTGAAAGCGATCTGTCTGGACTGTCATATGCAGTGAACCACATCTTGAAAAGTGGTATACACATGCAAAACATCTCGGCAAGTGACTTTATGGATAAAGTCAATGTCCAAGACAGTATTTTGGATTCTCACCTGATTAATCTCATGGCGTGTCAGCGTGGTACTAATGAGTACTGGTACCGTCGTCATGGTGATTTAAAATGTATGCTGAGGAACTTAGGTACTCCCACATGGTTCCTCACTCTGAGCTGTGCCGAGTATGGCTGGGAAGACTTACTTGAATTTCTACGAGAGGCAAATGCTAACGTAGATAACATCGAATTCAAGACACCCGGAGAACTGTGCTCTTTGGATCCAGTCAATGTATGTAGGTACTTCAATCATAGATTTGAAGCTATGATGTCTTTCATCATGAATAAGAAGAATCCACCTCTTGGAGAGGTGTTGGATTTCTTCTGGAGAAAGGAGTACCAAGCAAGAGGTGCTCCTCATATACATATGTTGCTGTGGATCAAGGATGCACCTAAATTTGGAACGGATCCAGAAGACTCAGTGATGAGTTTCATCCAACAGTATTCTACGTGTGCTGTTCCAAACGCAAAGGAGAAGAAAAGCCTAAGAGAAAAAGTTCTGCGTTTCCAAAGCCATCGATGTGGAAAGTACTGCCGTCGTAAATTCCGAAACAAGGACAAGTTCTACACCAAATGTCGTTTCGGCTTTCCACGACCGGTGATTTCTAAAGGAAGAGTAAACAGTTTGATGTCTTCGCTGCGACATAATGTCATGAAGAAATCACCTAAAAACACATACAATTTGAAGAGGAACGAAGAGTCCAAGTACATCAACGACTACAACCCGGTGATTTTGTCCATGTGGAATGCGAACATGGATATACAGTTTGTGGCTGATAACTGTATGGCTGTGGCTCGGTATGTGACGTCTTACATCACCAAAAAAGAGAAGACAGAATTGAAGGATATGTGGGAGGACATTTCCCATGAAAAGAGCCTCAGCATGAAGTTGTACAGTTTCAGTCTGAAGATGTTGTCGCATCGAGAAATTGGAGCTTACGAATGCTCTGACCGGTTGTCTTCAGCAAGTCTCTATGCCAAGTCCAGGAGTATCGTTTGGGCGAGTCTTGGTCTTGCTGCAACGCGTAATCGAGTTCTGAAACCTGTGCGGGAAATTGAGTATTTGGCGGAAAAGGAGCCAAACAGTACCGACATTTTGAAGACCAACATGTTGGATACATATTATCCAAATAGAAGCAGTCACCTCGACAATGTTTGTCTGTATGAGGTTCTTCAAAATTACATATTCAAGAGGAACATCAAAGAAGATACTGAGAAAGGAGTGTATGCTGTAATAGGAAGTGAGGGATGTCTGGTCAAGCAAAGAAAATGCCACTTGGTAAACCATCGAAAATTGAGTGGCGAATCTCCTGAAAAAAAGGAGTTTTTCTATTTAGCACTTTTGCAACTTTTCAAGCCTTGGCGTGCAGAAGAGGAACTGCTTGGAGATTTCCTCTGTTACGAAGACTCTTTCAATGCCGCCAAGGAGACCATAGAATGTCCTGCTTTTCCCAAATATGTAGAAATGTTGAATGCGGAAATTGAGCAGGAAGCAACGATTGCAGCCGAGATTGCCAGAGACAGTTCTCAGGACAGTCAGAGTTCTGCTTCATTGACTCAGGATCCACTAGGAGGACCTGTTATCGAAAATGAAGCTGCCACTGCCATGAATGAAGTGGAAAGAGCCATGGCACATGCTCAGGAGGATGCGGTTAACTTAGAGTTGGAAAGACAACTCAACGTTGAGCAGAGGAAAATATATGACGAAGTTACCATGCAAATTGATCATGGATTAAGTCATGACAAGAAAGAGTGCTCATGTACGTCGTTGAAGCCTGTCCGACTGTACGTGAGTGGAGAAGCGGGAACTGGAAAAAGTTTCCTCATTAAAGCAATTTCATGCTATTTGCAGGAAAGGACAGAGTCATCGCTGTCTTGTGTTGTCACCGCTCCAACTGGACTGGCAGCACATAACATTAAAGGGATTACTTTACATCGTTTACTGATGCTGCCAGTGGAGCATGACAACAAATTACAATATCACAAGCTATCTGGAGATGCTTGTTTTGAAGTTTCAAGAATCTTGAGGAAAATGAAACTTCTTATCATTGACGAAGTAAGCATGGTTTCCAATGTCATGCTTGCCTTTGTGCATTTGAGAATGCAAGAAGTTCTCAAAACAGAGTATGATGTGTTATTTGGTGGCAAACACATCATTGTTTTCGGAGATCTTTTGCAGCTGACACCAGTGAAAGGGCAACCTGTGTTCAAAATGCTCACGCATGAAGATACCAGGAAGTGCCTAGGCAGCATTGGCAACGTCAATATATGGTTAAACTTCAATTATGCTGAACTGCATGAAAATATGCGTCAGGCGAAGGATGAAGTTTACAAGACTATTCTACAAGATGTTAGAATTGGAAAAGTGACCGAGCATGGGAAAGAAGCTTTACATGCACGATTACTGTCAAATTTATATCCAGAACAAGATGTTGTGCCTGAGAATATTTTTCAGAAAATTACTGATAAGAAATCTGGAATATGTTTGATGCCAACTCTTGCAGAATGTGCCAAATTCAACAACAAAATGTTGCATTTAGAAAAGCAAGAGATTGTGAAACTGGAAGCTATTGACAGAGTAGAGCATATGGGATCAACAATTATTTTGTCTGAGAATCTGAAAACAAAATTGGATTCATTAGAGAAGAGTATATCTAAAACTGCAGGTTTTGAAAAGACTCTGAATGTGTGCTTGAACTGCCGTATAATTTTAAGAAGGAATTTACATGTTGAAAGAGGTCTGGTAAATGGATCAATGGGTAATGTTGTTGATTTTGTAAAATACAGAAATAGAGATGGGATTGAATTTTTAAAAATTAAATTTGATGGCATTGAGGAAGTACAGCTAATTGGTCGTTGCTCTGCTAGATTTTTGCTTGTAAAAGACTTATATGTTCGCCGTAAGCAGTTTCCTGTTTGCTTGGCATATGCGGTGACAATCCATAAATCGCAAGGTTTAAGTGTAGACTGTGCATTGGTGAATATTGGCAGTTCTGTGTTCAAGGAGGGTATGGCATATGTGGCATTGTCACGAGTTAGAACTTTATCGGGATTGTACTTGATTGAGTGTGATGTCACAAACATTTGTGCGGATCTAGATTGTGTTAAGGAATACAATAGGTTAAGAAGAGAGTATGCGCCACATTTGCCTCAGTATCCTTTGTTTGAGAAACGTGTGGTAGGCCGGAAACGAAGAAATGTGACCAATACTGGGGAGGTTGTAGCAAAAAGACGAAAAGTCGATGAACCTAAAATTACAAGCAGAAACAAAAAGGATTCTGTTGAAGATGTTGTTGGTTTTCAATTTGAAAACAGTTCTGGTGTCAACTGCTATGCTAATGTAGTGGTTAATGTTTTGTTTTCTCTAGAAAATGTAAAAGAAGAGATTGTGGTCAATTCTGATCAAAGATTTTGCAGTTTGTTAAATTCTGTGTTAGAGAAATGTAGCACTGATAGAACAAACATAGAAAGTGTGTCTGAAATTCGAAATCTGTTAGACAGATGTTCAGGCCAAACACAATTCCCTCAAAATATTCAGCAAGATTGTCAGGAGTTTTTAATGTATATGCTTGATGTATTGCATGCTGAAGGTGTAGATGTAGATCAGCTGTTTCTTATCAATGGCAGCATGACTGCGAGAACTGTATGGTATCAAGTACTACTAGTGTAGACTCAGAAAGATTTATATATTTAACTTTGCCAGACAGTAAATCAGTCTCTTTTAATAAGCTAGTAAAAGCAGCTGATCACAACATGGAGTGTAGCCAATGTAAATCTGAAATGATGTCCATATTATTTATACGAACATATGGCCAGTATGTCATTTTAATGTTCCAACGATGTAGGCCTGATGGAACAAAATTGACAACTTTAATAAAAAAATGTGTAGCTTCGCAGTTGTCAATATCAGGAAGGACTTTTGTAACTGCAGCAATTATATATCGGCCCTTCAATAACATCAGGAAATTACACCGCTTATTTAAAGTCTAGAAATGGCTGGTCATTCTGCAACGATTCTGTTTTAATTTTTAAAAAAAAATTGCCGTATGACCTTAAACTCTTACCTGGTGTTTTTAAAACCAAAATTTTAGGGAAATAATCTCGGGATGTGCTCTGTGGAATTTCAAGAAGTTCTAATGGTTCCTACACAATTTGGCCTTGAGGATAAGTGTAGTTCAGAGACATAACTTCTAACCATAAGACTGGACGTCATGGAGAAATAAGTGCACTTTGAATGAGTTCAGAAAAACGATTTCTTTTTATAAGCTAATTGAAGCAGCCAATCAAAACATAGAGTAGAGGGAATGTAAGTCTGCAATGCTGTCTACTGTTTTACATTGCTTTGTGATTGAAAGTGATGTAGAGAATTAAATAATTGTAGTAGTCATAGAGTTAGTGTAAGTCTGCTTCATAGTAAGCAGTATCAGCGTCATAGGAAATGTAGAACATGACTGAGCAAGAAGGGGAAGATATTACTATTCCTGGATTGTGAAAATGATCTTCAACATTTTAATTCTGAAAGTTGCAGAAATGCCAAATGACGGGATTGGCTTACAAGAAATCCAAGAGTTATAAATGGCTCTGACAAGATTTGGCCTTGTGGAAACTTGTGGTAGAGAGCAAGAAGTCATTTATTGCATGTAACATGTTTTTAAAAACGATGGAGATTTTCTTTCAGAAAGTGGCGGGCTGAAAGTAATAACAGCACAACAGAGTGTAAGCTGTTCATAGGACATCCTTTGACGTCATGGAAAGTAAGTTAACTTTAAGGAGTTCTGAATTCTGATTTGTTATGTTGTATGGGTTTTTTAAACACAATCATTTTGATTGTGTTTTTTTTTCCCCGCTGTTATATGATGAATACCTTCAAGTCACTGTTTTTAGTGAATTTTGATACATTCTGAGAACAGCAAAAATAAACTATTTAACATGTATAATTAATTCTGTACTGTTTGCATTTATGATGTATATGTAGAACTGTGTAGGAGGCATGGAGAAGGTGAGGCTTCTGTAAGTGTCAAAGTTGTTGCATGCAGTGCTGCGCTTCTGCGTATTCTTTCAAATGCTAGACTACATCTGCACAATGAGATACCTAAGCAAAGGAAACACAAGTGATGTGATTGTGAAATGAGCAAAATAAATTGCACGTATTTCATTTACATCACCTGTGTTTCCTATCATTACGAATCACATTGTGCAGATCAAGTTTAGGTCTGTCCAGGGAAACATAGGAGGTTTGGACTTTGTTCAAGAGTGCAGTGGACATGACTCACTTCATTGGTAGACCTTCACATATATTATGTCCTCTTTTCTCTTCAACAACTTGAAATTTCATCTGCAACCCTGAGTAGGCCTCACCTCAAACAAACCTCTGGATAGGAGACATCTTATTGGCATCCTGAAGCAATTATTTAAAATTTTAGTGTCTTGCGACACTTTTCTGAGACAACAGCAATGCAAAAGATGCACCATGTTTTAAGATAGGCCTCACTTCATCTGCATCAAGATACTGTTAGTTTAAAATGTATATCTTTAGGACTGTGTAGGGGGCCTGGAGAAGCAGAAGCTTCTGTAAGTGTCAAAGTTGTTGAAAAACTGTTTGTCCTTCAATCTTTTCCCTTCTCTTTTGTAATTTTTAAATACATGTTTTAATATTGTTCAAATGTTTGTTCTCTCTTTCACAGATTGAAAGTATAAAAACAAAAAGTGAGTAATTTAACGACAATTATAAGGTAAATGTTTTGTACTCTTTTCGTTACATTTCTATCACATTCACCTACTATTAGTTCCACAGCTTCATTTCTTTAACCCTCAGTTTCCTGCCTTTGCTACTTCTCTCATTCCTTTCTCTATTACCTACTTACTCAACTCCTTCCACTCTTTTTCTCAGTCCCTCTCTTCTCATAGTTCCTCACTCTTGTTCACTCACTCCGTCTCTATTACTCTTAGTGTCTTTGACTGATCACTATCACTATTTGTTCATAATGCTTTCTCTGTGTAGTTGAAGCACACTAAGGGGCATATTATGAACACAGCCAATAAAATTATTGCTCTTTTTATTGGCAGAAAACTGGTGCAAAAGTGGTTTTAGTGGCAGTTTTCTGCCGCAAAAGCAGCTTTAGCGACACATTTCTGCCAATAAAAGCTGCAAAACTTTTATTGCATATGTTGATGATATGGCTCTATGTTACTTACATTTCTTTGCTGTTTCAATTAATCTTTTTCTGTTATTTTTTGTTTTCTGTTTTCTATTTTTTCTCTGTTATTCTTCATGTTTTAATCTTATTTTGAACATTCACTCACATTCTCCAAGAAACTCTTCTTTGTTAATGTTATACTCTTTTTTTTCTTTCACTTCGTTATCTATTTTGTTTTTCACAATTATACCCTCTTCCGTCTTTTCTTCGGTAAATAGATCTATTAAACAGTATCTCTTCTTTAGTCCCTATAGCTGTCTTTCTTTTAACATCACTCTGTTTACTTTCCTTATACTTACTCTATTTTTTTATTTTTATTTTTTTGGTTAGCTCCCGGTCCGCGTACCGGGAAGCTAACCGGGAAGCGAACCAAAAGAAATAGAGCTTGCCAGAGTGCTAAACATTCTAGCAATTTTTTAATAACGGGGAGGTAGTTCTGAAAAGAACTTTTTTTTTTTAATATTTTTGTTTTATATTTTTTTTTCTTTTTTGAACATTATTTGTTTTTTTGTTTTTTTTCAAAGGGAAAGAACAGAAAGAGGCATTGAAAAAGGCTCAACAGGAGCAAAAAAAAAATTAAAACTTGCTGCGTTTGGAGAATCGGTGTTTCTCGAAAGCCAAATTAATTAATTTCAGACTCATGTTTGCGCATGAAATTAAAGTGCCACAATATAAGCATGTCAGCTTCATATGGACAACATTTTTTTGAATATTTGGCACTGTTTCGTTGGCCTCTCCAAATGTGAGAGAGATATCAGTAGATGTTCTTGTCACCGAAGTTGGGGGGTTCTGTTGTAGTTCACGCATCTCTGCACGACTATAGTTGTTTGGATGCCACCTCTGCATATGTCGGTGCATCGTGTGATTTCCATAACTGTATTTTTTATTAGTGCCCCGGGATAACTTTTCTTGGCAGATAAGGCACGTAGCATAGCGTGCATTGACTTTTTTCTCTCCTGGTGGAATGGAAAAAAAATGCCAGATAAAGCTGACTTTGCGATGAGATACCCGGGGTAACTCTTTGACAAATCGTGGTCCCTCTTCTTCCTCTCCGTCTTGTTCTTCCTCTTCCTCCTCTGTGTCTCCAATAAACTCTGCAGGTGGTCCTCTCTTCCTATGAGGAGATGGTGGTGGTGGTGATGGGGGTGCAGAAGCTGAAGCTACTATTGAAGCCATTTTTTAATCAGAGCAAATGATCAGGTCTTCCTTTCTCAAAGTTGAAAGTCAGAGTGAGAAAAAAGGTGGGGGCTTTCATCATTTGGGAAAAAAAATAGTTCTAAACCAATGAAAAGTGTTATTTTTAGGTCACCTGACCTAGCCTTACATCATTATGAAACCAAAAGTGAAATGAACCAATGAAAAGTTTTATTAACAAGTCACATGACCTCTCACGCTCATGTTACGCGCTGCGGAACGCGCCCCGGTTAGCTTCCGGGTCGCTGCGCCTCGGTCCGCGCCCCGGGGCACTAACGGGTGCGCTAACGCGGTACGTCACAAGACTCATTACGCGGCAACGCGATACGTCGCGCTTTCGCGACGCGCCGCGGATCGCTTCCGGGGAGCTGCGTTTCGCGCCTCGGTCCGCGTCCCGGGGCACTTCCGGGTGCGCTAACGCAGTACGTCATAAGACGCATTACGCGGCAACGCGATACCGTCACTATGTTGATTTCTTACCGGTTCGCGGACCGGGTCGCGGCATCAATTTGAGCTAACGGAAAGCTTTCCGGTTCGCGGACCGGGTCGCGGCATCAATTTGAGCTAACGGAAAGCTTTCCGGTTCGCGGACCGGGAGCGAAACAAAAAAAATATTTTAAAAAAATTATTAATAAACATATAAAATATATTTTTGGATTTAAAAAAGAATACATTTTACAGCTATAGATATTAGCTTTTAAAAAACCAATGAAATGACTGACTGAACTGACTAGGTGTGTAAGTAACTCCATGGATGAGTGACAGTCTGTGAGTGTCTGTTTACACTGAGTGTATCTAAGGTTATATTAGAGTCTGAAGAGGTTCATCGTATTATCACATGAATGATGTCATCAGTGATGTGATCAGTAATGTCAAATGAGATGTCATCATTGATGTCATCAGTGATGTCATCAGTGATGTCATCAGTGATGTCACTGACCATGTCATGAATGATGTAATATGTGACATGATCAGCAGTGGATTGCGGGTGCGCGATATATAGTTAGTACAACTAACTATATATGGAATTTCATTGGTTTTGTGTGAGTAAAATAAGGTTTTTTAAATGCTAATTCCTAACTATATATGGTGTATAACCTATGTTTTTTTCAGTGAATTTTCAAGGTTTTGTAAATGCTAATTCCTAACTATATATGGTCTATAACCTATGGTTTTTTCAGTGAATATATATATATATATATATATATATATATATATATATATATATATATATATATATATATATATATATATATATATATAGTGGGTTCTGCGCTGTAGCTTCCAGCATTGTATTTTAAAGTTCACAGTGATTGGGAGAGACTGTGGGAGAGAAATAACACAAGTACCACAATGCATGCTACTAAGCGGGCGGAACTGAAAAGCCATAAAATACTGTGAGACTTGTGCACAGCTGCAAGCTTTCATCATCCCCCTGAGGAAAGAGCGCACAGCTCTGAAACGCGTCGGGGAAAGAGACTGAATTACAGATGAAACTACACCTCTGAAATGAATAATAAAGTAAGGCTTTGAAACCTACCTGTTGCGGAGTGACTCTTCAATTGCAGAGCCTTTGTTTTACATATATATATATATATATATATTCACTGAAAAAACCATAGGTTATACACCATATATAGTTAGGAATTAGCATTTAAAAAACCTTATTTTACTCACACAAAACCAATGAAATTCCATATATAGTTAGTTGTACTAACTATATATCGCGCACCCGCAATCCACTGCTGATCATGTCACATATTACATCATTCATGACATGGTCAGTGACATCACTGATGACATCTCAAATGACATCACTGATGACATCTCAAATGACATCACTGATGACATCACTGATGACATCACTGATGACAACATCCAGTGACTGTATTTTTCTGTAAAGTTAAAATATGTCTTACATATTTAAGAATGAGTGGATGTATAAGTGTCTGGATGAAGAATTTAGTAGGTGCATGACTGACTGTATGAGAGTGGTTAAATGTGTCTCACTGAGTGCATGGGTTAGTGACTAAACTGTCTTAATTTGTGCATCATTATGTCTGTTCTTCTGTAAACTGCTGCATGTGTTGATCAGTAGCTATATGAGTAACTATATGGGTTATTGATTGGTTGCCCAAGCATTTGTATGGGACACTGAGTGTGTGTGTGGGTGGCTGGGAGGTGTATGACTCTGTGCATAGATGTATGGGTTCAAAAGTGCATGTGGAAACAGCTGTATGGGCGGTTGACTGTGTGCATGACTGTATTGGTGAGTGAATAGATATCTCAGTGCTACATGTCAAAGTAAGTACATATGTAAAATACAGTACATGTGAGAGTTGACATATATAAATAACTGTGCATAAGAGCCAGTGAATGTGTGAGTGGCTGTATGGATCATTGTGAACTTGTATCCAGGATTGTATAAGTGAGTAAATATGTTTTAGTATATGTTTGAATAAGTAAGGTGTGTATAACTGTATAGTTGTGAAAATGGAGGTGTGATTGATTCTTTGCATGACTGACTAGGTGTGTAAGTAACTCCATGGATGAGTGACAGTCTGTGAGTGTCTGTTTACACTGAGTGTATCTAAGGTTATATTAGAGTCTGAAGAGGTTCATCGTATTATCACATGAATGATGTCATCAGTGATATGATCAGTAATGTCAAATGAGATGTCATCAGTGATGTCATCAGTGATGTCATCAGTGATGTCATCAGTGATGTCACTGACCATGTCATGAATGATGTAATATGTGACATGATCAGCAGTGGATTGCGGGTGCGCGATATATAGTTAGTACAACTAACTATATATGGAATTTCATTGGTTTTGTGTGAGTAAAATAAGGCTTTTTTAAATGCTAATTCCTAACTATATATGGTGTATAACCTATGGTTTTTTCAGTGAATTTTCAAGGTTTTGTAAATGCTAATTCCTAACTATATATGGTCTATAACCTATGGTTTTTTCAGTGAATTTCATTGGTTTTTTAAAAGCTAATATCTATAGCTGTAAAATGTATTCTTCTTGAAATCCAAAAATATATTTTATATGTTTATTAATCATTTTTTTTAAATATTTTTTTTGTTTCGCTCCCGGTCCGCGAACCGGAAAGCTTTCAGTTGGCTCAAATTGATGCCGCGTCCCGGTCCGCGAACCGGTAAGAAATCAACATCGTGACGGTATCGCGTTGCCGCGTAATGCGTCTTATGACGTACCGCGTTAGCGCACCCGGAAGTGCTCCGGGGCGCGGACCGAGGCGCGAAACGAAGCTCCCCGGAAGCGATCCGCGACGCGTCGCGAAAGCGCGACGTATCGCGTTGCCGCGTAATGCGTCTTGTGACGTACCGCGTTAGCGCACCCGGAAGTGCCCCGGGGCGCGGACCGAGGCGCGAAGCGCAGCGACCCGGAAGCTAACCGGGGCGCGTTCCGCAGCGCGTAACATGAGCGTGAGAGGTCATGTGACTAGTTAATAAAACTTTTCATTGGTTCATTTCACTTTTGGTTTCATAATGATGTAATGCTAGGTCAGGTGACCTAAAAATAACACTTTTCATTGGTTGAGAACTATTGTTTTTCCCAAATGATGAAAACCCCTCCTTTCCTCACTCTGACTTTCATCATTGTGAGAGGAAGACCTTTATTACTACTACTTCAGAAATGGCTTCAGTAGTTGCTTCAGCTGGTGCACCCCCACCACCACCTCCACCTCCTCATGGGAAGAGAGGACCACCTCCCCAGGTCATGACCAACACAGAGGAGGAAGAGGAAGAAATGGAGGAAGAGGAGGGAGAAGAACCACAGTTCTTGGAAGAGGTGCCCCGGGTTTCCCATAAGAAAGCCAGTTTCATCTGGCAGTTTTATTCAATCCCTCCTGGCCAAAAAAAAGTGAATGCGAGGTATGTCACCTGCCTCATCTGTAAAGAAAAATTATCCAGAGGGACGGATAAGAAATATAGTTATGGGAACTATACTATGCATAGGCATATGACCAGGAAGCATCCACTCAATTACAGCCCGGCGGAAATACGGGATTTGCAGGAAAATCCTACATCAACTCCTGTGGCCAGATCAAGATCAACAATTTCATTGACACCAGCAGAGGCACGGGAAACTGTGCCAAACATACAAGAGAATTTTGGCCACATGAAACACACTTGTATGCACTGTGGTGCGTTGATAGCATGTGGCAATATGAGTATAAATGCTATCAACCTGGCTTATGAACATCATAATTGCCCTAACCGCCCCCAGTAATTTTTGTTTTGCTCCTGTTGAGCCCTTTTCAATGCCTGTTGTTGTTTCCCCCCCCAAAAAAAACCAAAAAAAATATAAAATCGTTAAAAAAAAACAAAAAATGTTCAAAAAATAAATATATAAAACAACAAAAATATTTTAAAAAAAAGTTCTTTTCAGAACTACCTTCCCTTTCAAAAAAAATTGCTAGAATGTTTAGCACTCTGGCAAGCTCTATTTCTTTTGGTTCGCTTCCCGGTTAGCTTCCCGGTACGCGGACCGGGAGCTAACCAAAAAAAAAAAAAAAAGAGAGTAAGTATAAGGAAAGTAAATAGACAGTGATGTTAAAAGAAAGACAGCTATAGGGAGTAAAGAAGAGATACTGTTTAATAGATCTATTTACCGAAGAAAAGACGGAAGAGGGTATAATTGTGAAAAACAAAATAGATAACGAAGTGAAAGAAAAAAAAAGAGAGTATAACATTAACAAAGAAGAGTTTCTTGGAGAATGTGAGTGAATGTTCAAAATAAGATTAAAACATGAGGAATAACAGAGAAAAAATAGAAAACAAAAAATAACAGAAAAAGATTAATTGAAACAGCAAAGAAATGTAAGTAACATAGAGCCATATCATCAACATAGGCAATAAAAGTTTTGCAGCTTTTATTCGCGAACCGGGGCGCTCATCAGTTCGCGTACCGGGTCGCTCCCTGGGAAGCGCACCATCAAAAAAGGTGGGAAAGTAGTTTACAGAAAAAATTAAAATTAAAAAATAATCAACAAAACCAACAATCAATTAACATACAGTATTTGAAAAGTCTATCATTCATTTTTCATTGCAGTACGCTGCCCAGAACGCTTCCCGGTTCGCGGACCGGGCGCTACCCACGCAAAAAAACAAAAAAAAAATTTATTTATTTTTTGCCCCGCAGGGCCCTTTTAAAGCCTCCACTTTAAACCTAGGGGGTCAGGGAGGATCTACTATGCCCCCTTATGGTTATTTCCCCCTTTGTTTTCGCCTCCTCTTGTCTCTCAATCCTACCGAGAGACAAGATGGCGGCCGCTCCGGACTGTTTAGAATGTTGACAGACACCGGAGGGCCAATCAGCTTCGCTACGCGAAGTTCCGGTACGCGTAAGGTCCGCGAACCGGGGCGCTGCCCGGTCCGCTGTTACAGATATATATCTTTTTTTAAACGTTAATTTCTCAAAATCCACTGGTGCACATATATTGAGACCTACAAAAGGCACATCGGGCTACCAGTCCCTACAATTTTGCCAAGTTTCGTGGAAATCCATTCAGCCGTTCGGGCTAAAAGTGAGGCCAACCGCCCTATGGAAAACTCAATGTTAAAAACACGTTTTGGGACCCCCCTTTTTTCTCGGCCCCCCCTTGACGAAACCCCCCCAAATTTTCAGGGGCTGCTCCGAAACAAAATGTGCCATTTTCCTGAAAATTTCAGCCAATTCCGTCCACAAACGCCAAAGTTATTAGACATACAATTTTCAAAAATCCCATAGAGAAAAAATCCTAACTATATATACCTACTGGCGACCGCCAGTAGGTAATATATATATATATATATATATATATATATACATTAGGGTTTATGATTTTATGTAGACAGTGAACTCTATAGATACTTGCTTAATAGTTCTTTGGTCCTGAAGAATCGCCTATTAATGGACAATTGCGAGAAACCAGTTGACCTAACAATAGCACACTCTAGGAGGACCCTGGAAGCATAATATATCAGTACTTACCCTCTAGAACCTTTTTACCCGCATGCGCGCTAGCGAAATTCCGCTCCTGTGCTGAGATTTTTAAAACCGCACTTTACATGACGAGCTGGGCTCGTCATGAGCGTGCGAGGAGGCTACCTCATGACGAGCCCAGCTCGTCATGAGCGTCGAAGGGGTTAATTAGAGCAGGGGACCGCCAGAATAAATTGTTCCTTGGTACCCCGAGCTTAATTTTAATCACCCCGACACGTCTACAAGCCTTTCTGGCCCCACACCCGCACTTCATCCATACGGCAGTTGGAAAAAGATCTCCGCTAAAGAGCCCCTCTTTGAGGTGTTGCCCGTTGGGGATTGCACCGCCGACCCAATGAGGAGCAGGCCCAAATGATGAAGCATGACACCTGCAAAGGTGTGTGAGGGCACTATATCCAACAAAATGGATTCCCGAGGGTAATTCTTCTTTACCCCCATAAACATCCCTTGCGCCACATTACTCATATGTAATTCCTTTTCCCCACACTCCTCTAGGAACGGCGCAGCAATTTTTGAATTCCTGATGTCACTGTATCACATAATACATCATTGAGAAATCACATGCCTGTATGGGTGTTATAAGGATTGTGGTTTCTTACGTTTGCCTTCAAATCTGGTCCTCTCCAACCTAGACATTCAGGGTACTTGGCACAGTTACTACTTCAATGAACTATGCAAATAGTTTGCTAGGCTGGACTCCGTAACAATCCCTTGTAGGGTGAACCACAAAGTCACTAAATTAACCTGTGCTTAACCTTTGGTAGCTTGGCACAAAAAAGCAGTCAGGCTTAACTTAGCAGCAATGTGTAAAGTATATTTGCAGTGTGTGTGACGTGAAAGTGAAAGTTTAAAAGCTATACATTGGTCCCAGTTCCAGAGAGGGTTAAATTCAATGTCTGGGCCTCTGTTGGCGTTAAAAGCAAGGCAATGGATGTTAGTGGAGTGAGTGTTAGGAACTCCAACATCCGGGGTGTGGTCTACATGTTTCAGCCAGGCCTTTCTTTAAAACTGGCTTTACTCAGGACCGAATGTTATGTGAAGGGTGGGATCTACACTTTAAGTGGGTGTAGGATCAGAAATATGTCGCACGCGCTAAGGTGCTATACGTGTGGAAGGGGGAATTCCCTCTCCAAGCATTAGCTAGCGTTTTGCTGCAAATGCCCCTGTAGAGATATCCGGCAGAGGTGTTGACCAATTTTGTGGCCGATCAGAAATGAAGCGCAACACAGATTACGCGAAAAGTACCAACAATGAAGAAGCAGAAGTGGACAGAACAATGTCCAGACTAATAAGCCACATTAGCCCCTCACCCTGGAGGAGTAACGGTCCCCCGCAAGATAGGAGAGGAGACTGAGCTAGACACAACAGTTGGAAACAGTCAGGACCAACCGAATGGTCCAAGGACTCAAGAAGCGAGTATCCTAAGGAGAACACTCCGCTTGAGAGTGGTACAGCAGGAATCCAAGCCGAAGTGTGTGAAACACCTGTGCGGAAAGCAGCAGAGAATGTGTAAAAATTCCTGTTGGGAAAGTGCCCCCAAAACAAGGGCACAATGCAAGGTACAGTAGAGAGGTACAGGGCGAAGCCGCCACCTTCAAAGATAAGCCCAGTAAGGGCGGAAGTACGAAAGTTTTATATACATTTTTTTGCACCCCAACCCTTAAAGGAGAGGGGAGAACTAGCACCACAGAAGTGGAAGAAACCACGCAAACACCCTATGATAGCAATTATACCAGGGTGCATTCCAAGGTTGCGCCAACACGAAAACGTACCACACAAGGTTGTATCTTGGCGCAAAAGAGGATAGGGCGTCAGTGGTGAGAACTGCGCCTGAACTGAACATAACAAGGGCCCTAAGATAGTGACTGGCAAAAGAAGAGCATCCATTAAGGGCAAGAGCATCACAGAAACGCTGAAAAACGCCCCGAGGCAGAAGCCATACCGTAAGGAACCCATACCAAGGCATAGAGGGATTACCAGAGCCAACTGCACCGCAGGTGCAATAGAGCGATGCTAACGTCGGGATCGCAGAATGGCATAAAAGAGGCCCACAGAAAGATTGTGGTGAAAAACTCCATAGGAGCGAGCTAAGGCAGCCACCGAATAGTCTATAAATACCCCACATAGGGTAAGTGTCAACCCCTGCGAGGGGGGGAGTCATCCTGGGCAAAGCACACATTCAGAGAACTGAAAGGAAAGACAGAACCAGCCGCCTGGCTGCACATAAAGAATACTGAGATGGCAGAACCACGACCTACACTATCCGGGTGCATACCCAGAGGATCGGGACATATGAAATCAGACCAACAAGGCAATATCGCTAACGCAGAATAAAAGAACACTCATAAGGCAAAAAGGGCTTCCCACGAGTCACAGTAGCCCTGACATGAGGCGGGAGACCGCAGAATCTGTGTGGCTATCAAAAAGGTCCACACCATTGAAAGGTAGATCCCTAAGAGCGCCCCAAACATTGTCAGGGAAACGACTGTCATGCAGCCAAGCATGGCGGCGCAAAGCCACCGACTGAGCAAGAGCTCATCCCACCGAGTCAGTGGTGTCAAGAGAAGAGCGGAGGGAAAATTGTGCCTTCCCCCTGCCATCATGCAGAAGGCAGATTAATTCAACTCGCGGGCCTTCTGGATTTGAAGGTAGAAGAGCCTTGTCCAAGTCCCAAAGGATAGAGGATGCACGTGCGAACACGCAAGCCGTATTCAAGGCGCGGATGCCAGCACTGGCAGAGGCAAAAAGCTGGCAATCACATGCGTCTTACAACCAAGACTCTCTGGTGGGAGGCAACAGAGGCAGGGCGGAGGAAGACTAAGTTGAAGGCTGCCTGAACAACTAGGACCTGAGCCCTAGGGTGAAGGGACAGACAGAGCAGATCATTTGGGGCGGGACGGTGTAGACGAGCTATGGCCCGATCAACAGGGTCACCTGAGGAAGGCCTCGCCCATGTGCCCAGCATGACGTCAAACAAGGATGCCCAAGGGGCAGCAAAGGCTCCACTTGAACCGGCTCCATATGGAGAAGATCCAACAAAGGATCAGAAGGCAGAGGAACCACAGGGGGATGGAAAAAAGAATGGCAGCCGCCCTGTCACTAGCCCGTGCGTAGGCTGCACTAGCCTCAGTTGCCATCCGGGGAGAGGACAATAACCCATCCGTAGGGGATGGCTGGAGACTAACCCGTCCACTAGACAGCAACAGTGGAGAAGCCGGAGGCTGATCCGGAGTCCACGCCACACAAGGTACCTGCACCATGGGCCGAAACGACCGCAGATCTGGGAGTCCATAGGAGCGTCAGTGTGTGGCATAAGAGGAGGCGTAGCGCCGGTACCAGCGTCGATCGACGTTGCATGGTAGTAGCATTAATGTCCGAGGAGTCCGGTGGCATATCAACCTCCTGAAATAGAGGAGACATGGACATCTGCACCGGCGTTGACGGAGGTCTAGTTATCTGGATGTCGATGACCTCCAAGGGGGACTCTGGCTGGGCACCGTCCGACGTCTATCCCACTGCAACATGTGGGGAACAGGGCGTCGAGACCGGCACTACCTCCGTCGACGCAGTGAGCCGCTCAGGGCTATGCAGAGATTGACTGGGTGCGCTAGACTGACGACTGGAAGGACCCACTGGGCTGTCCTGTCGGCGTCAAATCTGCTCCGGAACCGGAGTCGATCCGGAGTCTATGCACATAGCCGGAGCAGAGGACGAATCCGCCGGCAAAGACCGGACATGAGTGCCTTTCACCTCTATGGGACCCGAAGGCGCACCAGGGAGAGGGGGGGGACCCATAGTAAGAGCGGAGTGCTTCAAAATAAGCCTCCGTTTGAGCTTGTCGCTCCAGCACCCGGTAAAGGGGGTATGGAGGAGACTACCTTCGGACGTTTGTTCCGTTAACGCGAAGGTGCAGGACCGGACAGCCAGCAATTTCATCCAACGCTCCTGTAAGGACTTTGGTTTCATCCGCTGACAATAGTCGCACTCTTTGGAGTCGTGGTGTACTCCGAGGCAGGTCTGTTACCCACATCTCACGTGCACTGGTCTCACATGCTTTAAAGCCCGAAGGCATCGCACACTGTTCCGGGATGCCAAAGGCGTTGAAACCCCAAAAACAGGTCAAGGAAACGTGGGTTTTCCAGGATCTGTGTTGGGAAGTGGAAAAGGAGAAAACTGAAGTCGGCGCACCGGGAGGGGCATAAATGGCTCCGCTGACGAAGTACATGTACTACCCTTTAATTACACAGTACCCTGCCATATGGGCTGCCTACGTCCTACCTTACGGGTGACTTGTGTAGTAAAAAGGGACTTTAAGGCTTGGAAAGGGGTTTTAACTTCCTAGTTTACATGGCAGTGTGACACTACATTCAGGCTGCAATGGCAGGCCGGGGACAAGCTTTAGAGTACTACTTTAGTGGGTGGTACAACAAGTGCTGCCGGCCCACGTGTAGCATTTCATTTACAGGTCCTGTGTCTAGGATGTACAACTCTACAAACGACTTACAAGTAAATACAAAAAAAATTGCGTATGGTTCAACTGGCTTTGAAGCCAAACAGACTGGCTTCATCTTTTCAGAGTGGCTTTGAAACCACCTCATTGGCTCCCAAAGGAGGAAATAATCAAATGCAAGATTATGTGCACCGTGCACAAAGCCTGTTGGAGCGTAAGGGCTTAGTGTACCAACATAAACTTGCTTCCCAGCATGACGCACACAAAACCCTATGCTTTACTACTGAACACTTGCTCACCTATAAGAGTTGAAACTAGGCGAGAAGAGACCTGTAGTCCTGGATCCTACGTAATGGAATATGCGTAAATTAGGTCTGAGATTTTAACTACATTTCATGATCAAGAAGTTTGAAAACCGAGCTGGTCTGGCTCGCATTCCGTAGAGCTTGCAGCTCTTTTGAGTGTAGCAATGAAGAATCGGGTTTAGGGGTTCTTCATCACGGATTGAACGTCCAACTTCTGTTGTGCATTTCCCAAGCCACCCTAGTGCTCTGGAGTAACTGCAAGGCTACACACAACACTTAAGAATATTCCTTCATATTTTTGTTTTTTAAATCACTAGTTGTAAGTTATAGTGACAAATGTGCCTCTGATAAGGTTCTGTTACCTGTAGCCTCATCTACTTCTACTCCAGTGAAAGACTTCTAATTGATAAAATATTTATTTGTGTTTCTGAATGCTCTGCCCTGTGTGAAATGAATCTATTTTATCAGATTATTGAAGTTAAAGTGCCTAAGCAGGATGGGGAGAGGTGCTAGCATGAAGAATGAGACAATGTGCCCCTTGTAAGATAGAGGTTATAAAACCAATCGAATAGCATAGACACGGATGCAGATTGGCAACCATGAACGTTTAGTTAAAGATTAGAAATCATGACAGAAGGCAAAAATAGTTATTCATTTAGGAATATACAATGGATTAGCATGAAGCTCCGTCAATAACAGAAGTCAATAACAAAATGCATGAATTGGTGCTACAGGCCTTCCTCAGTCTTAGTCCAGAGCATGGATCTGCTGGAGTTTAAATCTGCCCCTAACAGTGTGAGGAAAAGCTCCCCACGAGAGAGGCAAAGTAGGCAGAGCAAGTGTGGCTCCCCTCCAAAATGAGCACCCCTTAGAGCAAAATAGATCAAAATGTTTCGAAGGCTCAACAAATCACGATACAGAATAAAGCGCAATGACCTGTAACATTATCCAATAAATGAATAACGAATAGTTGCAGTTTGCCCTAGTGTCATCGGAAGTGACAGTACACATCTAGTTACACATAAGAGTCGTTTGCAATTAATAGGGCTCACTGAGCTTTAGGCAGGAACAACCGTGGGAGGAAAAAGCTTCCTCCAGAGCTTACCAAGAATGAAATGACAAAGCATTTAATTTGTGCCTATTTTGCTACGTGTGGAGAGAGAGAAAGATTAAAAACTGTCCGGTTCTGAATTTCAAATTGAGGTCGAAGCCTAGTTCGAACAGGCTTGCACGATGTGTGACCGGGAAGCCACTAAGTTCCAGTTACTAACAGAACTAAGTAATAGGTATTCCACGGATGTATCTATTTACATTTCTGTTTCGAGACTTGAAGCCTATTTCGAACTGAAATTATAGCAGATTCATGCATTTGTCCTCCAAATGCCAACATTCAATATCCAGGAAGTCCTAGAGCGCCCTCTGCTGGTTTGAAGGCTATTGCTCTAAGTAATTACCTATCCATTTCTAAAATGTGTGGTACTGCTGAATGGCGAGAGGCCAGTCCACGCTTCGCCCAAAAGCCTGCTACAAAAGCATGTTCTGTTCTCAGGTGTGAAAATTAAACCTTAAAATTTCCTTTTAATAATGTACATTTTGTCTCCTCTTTTGGGCTACTAATTTTTGAGCTTCCCTAGTGATTACATGAAGGCCTATCTCTTAACCCCTTCGGCGCTGATGACGAGCTCAGCTCGTCATCAGTTGCGCCGCTCGCACGCTGATGACGAGCTGAGCTCGTCATCTAACGCGGCTTTTTGAAAAAAGCCGCGTAGCGCGAAAATCGCCGCAGCGCGCATGCGGTTAAGTAAGCGTTTTCAATGTGTAATTCTAGCTGTCATGATCGGTCCTTATTCATTTGACCAGCCTCCTCTGGTTCTTGCATAAATTTGACCAGCCTCCTCTGGTTCATGCTGTCTCAATCTCCAAATAAAAGTGAGGGACTGTTGCAGAGCATTCTGGGTGCTGTAAGGCTGGTGACCTCAAAGTTTCAGCTGCTAATCCTTGTGCAAACTTGGCTTGACATATTATATATATATATATATATATATATATATATATATATATATATATATATATATATATATATATAACGCCATGTCCACCGAATCCTTTTCCACGGCGGAACCACAGGCACGGACCTCCAAACTCCAGGGACATTTGAGATATCAGTGATGTCACTGACCATGTCATTTTAAAAAAAAAAATTTTTTAATTTTTAAAAGACCTTTATTGTCCAACATGTACTGTACACAGCATTCAACTTACAACCCAGCCGGGCCAGCTGCGATTAATGAATATTGCATTGGGTGTAATAAATGAACACAGTTTCAAGGCCGACAACCCTGGGGTTCGGCAGCGTATTTCAACATGTCACGAAACTTTGCAATCATACAATCATTCGACGTCATGAAAGTGTGGGTCTATGGGGTTTTTCTTAAAAAGTCTGCGAAGGTAGAGTTACTGCGTTTGGTTGGCACTCATCAGCATCTTCAGTTTCAGTCGAGCCCACTATGGCTCTTGTGTATCGTTAGGAAGGGTATCAGTTTAGTTCGTCCTTCAAGTGAGCATGGTGTTAAATAAATGAGTGATGAGGTTGCTCAGTGTCCAAGCGTGTTGGGAGCGTGTGGTATCACTGACCATGTCATGAATGATGTAATATGCGAGATCAGCAGTGGATTGCGAGAGCGCAAGTTATAGTTAATACAACTAACTTTAACGGAGGAATTTCAATGGTTTTGTAAGAGTGAACTGTCCAGTTAACTATAACACCCCTAAAACCCATGTTTTTTCAGTGAATTTCTAAGGTTTTTTAAATGCCAATTCCTAACTATAACCTGTCTGAAACCTATAGTTTTTTCAGTGAATTTCAAAGGTTTTGTAAATTACAATATTTAAATGTATTAATTTATATTTATTTTTAGATATTTTATTAAATTACATTAGTCAAGTCAAAGAATCTTTATTCGGTGATTAAAAATCGCCATAAAAGCACACACATACATACATAGTAAAAAGTCATTAAACATATCCAAGATCCTTTGTACAGAGTGTAAACAAAGCCTAAAATGCAAACAGTAAAAGCAGTGTAACATTTAAAAGGCATAAAATGTAAGACATTTCATTCTTCTCCCCTGGTATGTCTTAAACGGACCGCTACCTAAATAAAATTCATAATACTACATAATGTTAAGGGGTCTGAAGCTTTCTGTAAAAATACTAGTGCCTCCCTGGCATGGGCCAATTTTTTTTTTTTTTTTAAGAGGGTTACAAGGAATCTGCGTCTGGGCATTGTATAAAAGGGACAAAGTAAAACAAAGTGAAGGGAGTCCTGCGGAGACCTGTTGTCGCAGCCGCAGGGCCCCTTCTGTTCGATTGATGTAGCAAATCCTACTGGTGATGCCAACATAAATGGGAGTAGGTTCAGCCTGAAACGGCACAACAAGAACCTGTCCTGTGCGTTATACATGAGGTACAAGTATGGTTCCATACCCTCCGCGCTCTTCACTAGGTTATGGTCCCTCACTGTCTTTTTACACCCTTCCGCCTCAGCTCTGCATAGGTTTTTCCGCTCTAGAAAATTTTTCCCAACTTGCAACTTATTCTGGGCTACAATTGATGCAGGGTTAGTAAAGAGGTTCCCAAAACCTAGTTCCTCTAAAGTGTTCTTCACATAGCGGAGCCAGGGGATGCGCATACATTTGTCCCTCTCCAAACAATCCGATAAGGTTTCTCTACTGAGTGACGCATCAGGATTGACCCAGATTTTTAACCAGGCTACTATGGGCCTCAATTTTACCAGGTCTTCTATATAAGGCCTCCCTAACTCCCTGTGGGCAATCAATCCAGCGGTACTTTGGGGTACCCTCAGGATTGATTTCAGATATTTGTTTTCTTCCCGTTGGATTCTTGTGGTATTAACGAAGCCCCATACTTCAGCCCCATAAATAACTTTGGAGCATGATACAGAGCTGTACAAGTTCATCACCTGTTCCGGGGACCATCTTCCTAGCCTCCTGCCATAGCTAGCTATTGCCCCGTTAGATGCAATCATTTTACCACAACGCTCCTCCACCAAGGAATCAAACTGTAAAGCACCATCAAATATTACACCAAGATAGGGAAACGTTTTGACCTCTTCTACAATGTGACTCCCTATTGTGTAAGTAAATTTGGAAGTAGATTTTTTCCCCGCCCGGAGCACATAGGATTTACCCAAATTAACAAAAAGGTCCAGGGCGCCCATGAACTTAACAAATCCATCGATCAGGATTTGTAAGCTCCTGGGTGTACGTGCAATCAGCACCGCGTCATCTGCGTAAAGCAGAACAGGAATATGACGCGACCCGACCCTTGGACAATCAACCTTTAAACCCAACAAAAACTGCTCCAAATTATTAATATACAGGGAAAACAGAAAAGGGGCAAGGATGCAGCCTTGCCGAACACCGCTCATACAGGGGAATGAATTAGTCTATCCCCCCTCCCTGTTGTAACGGACCTTAGCCGTAGTGTCACTGTGCAATTCCCTCAAAATGGCAATTAGGCCACTCTCGATCCCCATGCTAAACATCATGCCCCACAATTTCTCCCTATTGACGTGATCGAATGCTGCTGCCAAGTCCATGAAACCCATATAAATGGGTTCATCACTAGCCATGGTATATTTGGCAGTCAGCATGTAAAGGTTCAGGCATTGGTCACTAGTGGACCTCCCTGTCCTAAATCCATATTGAGTGTCCGAGAAGGTGTTATTTTCTTCGGTCCACTCGGACAGTCTGTTAAGAATTGCCCTTCCCAAAAGTTTTGCTGACACATCAATCAGGGAAATCGGGCGATAACACTTGGGGTCATCCCTATTGCCCTTCTTAAAAATCAGCACAATTACCGCTTTTGACCAGGACGGAGGCAGGCCGCAGGTAATAGCAGTATTAATGACCCTTGTCATTAAAGGGGCCCAAAGTTCAATGTTACTCAGAAACAGATCTGGGGGAATTCCGTCAGGCCCCGGGGCTTTATTTTTAGTCAAACCCTCAATCCCTGCGGTGATCTCCTTAATAGTGAATTCAACCAGTGGAGCCTGAGTTGGGATAGCCGATAACTCTACAGTGATGCCAGGCTCGTGGTTATACAAGCTCCTATAGTGGGTAACCCACTGTTCTGGGAGGATATTAGCCCCTATCTCCGGGGTGTCTTTTTCCTGGAAAGTTGGGTTATTAATAATCCTCCAGAAACCCGCTAGATCCTTTCTTTCCCCAACTTCTCTTAAATCTGCCACGCTAAATTGCATTATAATTACATTATACATTACAAAATATACTACTTTCTCATAATGAATTACTTTAGTTAAAATACTTTGCAAATAGGCAATAGACTTTTAAGGACAGTAGTTACAGTTGTTGCAATGGGCAACACAATTTCAAACACAATGTAACATTGAGCTCAATGAGAATTTCTAGTTAAATGCAATTAGTTACTTTATGGATTACTTTTCTAACAGGACTGGATCCTAGATTCAGTCCTGGGACATCTCCTGTAAACAGTTGAGTAAAAGCGTTTTGGTTACAGTAGTGATTTTTTAAGGAATATTGTATTTTAAAAGTTAACACTTAGAAACTTTTTCACATACAATCACCAATGTTATCCTATGGGAGGAAATTCACTTACCAGGTAAGTAGTGTTATCGTTACTTTTTCTTACTCAGTGGCGGATCCTGGATCCAGCACTGGTGCATCTCCTGTAAACAGTTGAAAGGATGTGTTTAAGTCATACAGGTGATTTTTTTAAGGAATATTTGTAGTTTGTTGAAGTAGACACTTGGAAGGAAATACAAGTTACTGGTAAGTATGGTTAGAATTACTTTTCAGGCTCAGTACTGCGCTCAAAGATGCAGCACTGACGTCTCTCCTGATAACAGGTGAGTAAATCGGAATTCGTAGTTCGGCTTATTTTACTTTGGTCCAGTATATATAGAGCCACTTTCTTACACCATCCCCTCACCACTGTGCAAACACGCCCTGTGGCACGTTTTAAGTTGGGGAAATAATTCTCCTTCAATCCTGAGGGTCCCTGGGGTTCAATTATCCCACTAGGTACATCCAGTAAGCGCCACAGAGCTGCGTAGCAGAGATGTAAAAAAGGGCACGGCCTAGACCACCTCTCTGCAACGCAGCGGCGCTTACTTGAAGCATCTGATGGGCTAGTTGGCCCGCAGGGTGCATCGGGATTGAAAGAGAATTATTTCCCCCACTTAAAACTCGCGAGAGTGCGTGTTTGCACACGTCCCCTCAGGCCCCGTCCCCTCACCACTGTGTAAACTCGCCCTATGGCCGTTCTAAGTTGAGAGATTAAGTCCCCTTGAAGCCCGAGGGTCCCTAGGGTCAAACTAGCCCACTAGGTACCTCCAATAAGAGCCACAGAGCTGCGTTGCAGAGCTGTAAAAAGGGGCGTGGCCTCTGAACACCTGTCTGCAACGCAGCTCCCTGGCGCATACTGGAGATACCTGTTGGGCTATCTGGGCCTCAAGGACCCTCAGTATTGAAAGATAATTAATTCCCCAACTTAAAACGCGCCATGGGGCGGGTTTGCACAGTGGTGAAGGAAGGGGGGGCGTGGCCTGAGGTGATCTGTCTGCAAACACGCCCTGTAGCACGTTTTAAGTTTGAGAATTAATTCCTCCTCAATCTTGTGGGTCCCTGGCGGCCAACTAGCCCATCAGGTACCTCCACTATGCACCAGGGGGCTGCATTGCAGAGAGGTGTTCAGAGGCCATGCCCTTTTTTACAACACACTGCAACGCAGCTCTGTGGCACTTACTGGAGGTACCTGGTGGGCTAGTTGACCCCCAAGGACCCTCAGGATTGACAAGGAATTAATTCCCCAACTTAAACTGCACCACAGGGTGTGTTTGCACAAATGTGAACTCAGGCCCCGCCCCCTCCCTTCACCACTGTGCAAACGCGCCCCATGGTGCGTTTTAAGTTGGGGGGATTAACTCCCCTTGAACACGGAGGATCCCTGGGGTGCAAATAGCCCACCAGCTACCTCCAGTAAGCGCCACAGAGCTGGGTTGCAGAGAGGTGTAAAAAGGGGCGTGGCCTCAGAATACTCATCTACAACGCAGCCCCCTGGCGCATACTGGAGGTTCCTGGTGGGCTAGCTGGCCCTCAGGGACCCCCAGTATTCAAGGGGAATTTGTTCCCCCTCTGCAACGCTCCAGGGGGCGCGTTTGCAGAGTGGTGCAAGGAGGGGGCGTGACCTCTAGCGATCCAGTTTTTTTTCAAAGACGGGGGGCTGTGTGGCCCCCCTTCTTTTTCTAACTTATTGGCCCTGGGGACCCCATCCCACAGGGCCTGCCCCTCAATTTTTTTTTTAAGTAAAAATTGGGAAAAGGGCTGCGTGGCTACCCTCCCGAGGCCATAATCTGCCCCAGGGAACCCATCACCCGGAGCATGGCCCTTTTTTAAATAATTTTTTTGGAGGTGGGCTGCCTTGCACCCTCCTATGGCCCTGGGGACCCCATCCCCCAGGGCCGGCCTTTGTTTTAAAAATTAATTATTTTATTTCCAATTTGAAGAGGGGGCCCCCCTCCCGGGTCACTAATAGCCCTGGGGACCCCATCCCCCGGGGCTGGCCCTCTCCGTTGGGGGCCGTGGGGCGTCCCCAATCCCCCCCACGGTTTCAACCGGCTCCCCGCGTCCTTCAGGAGCCGGCATTGCTTTTCCACATGGGGAGTAGCTAACATGCTGCTCCCCATGTGGGAAAGCAATCTGCTTTGCTTCATTGAAGCAAAGCAATTTGCAATGACCGGGTGGGAGCCGCGAGGCTCCCGCCCTGTCATTGCAAACTTCAGTGTCCCGGGGATGGGAACCCCGGGACCCTGGGGGGTGGCTGTCCCCAGGGCCATCGAGGGCCCCCCTCCCCACAATTTACAAAGCCCTGGGGGGTGGTGGTCCCTGGGGCTGGGGGGGTCCGCCACGGACCCCCAAATTTTACTATTTAGTGTCCCGGGAGGTGGTAGTCCCTGGGGTTTAAAAAAAAAAAAAAACCTCAACCCAGCTGCGGGCGGTCGTGACCCCCCCCCACACACACAAATATATAAATAAAGCCCCGGGGGGGGGGTGGCAGTCCCCGGGGCTTTAGGGGGGCCTTTGAGCCCCCCCACATTTAATTTTGTAGCCCCGGCGGGTGGCGGTCCCCGGGGCTACAGGGGGCAATGTGCCCCGCGCAATATTAATTGCGTTGAGCTCCGCGGGGGTGGCGGTCCTGGGGACTCAGGGGGGGGGGGGCTTGGAGACCCCCCAAAAATATACTATCAAGCCCCGGGGGTGGCAGTCCCCAGGGCTGCGGGGGGCCGTGGGCCCCTCCGCAATTATACATGCTTGTGTCCCGGGGTGGCGGTCCCTGGAGCAATGTGTGGAGGGATTGGGGCCCCCCGCTTTTTTTTATGAACTTGCCCCCGGGATTTCCCCCCCCCCCCCCGGGGGCTAATTGGCATCGAAGCACGGGAGCCCCGCTTAGTTTTTATTTATTATCGGCAAGATCCGCGCACCCTGCACGGATTTTGCAGATTTAGCTTTTTTTTTTATTTAGTTTTCTTGTTCCTCTGTTCTACCGAGGCACAAGATGGCTGTCGACCTGTGAACACTTCCTGGTTTTAGTGTTGACAGCCAATTAGCATGCAGCTCGGGATCGGGAGGGTGCGCGGATCCTGCGTGGCCATAGATATATATATGTACTTTTAATTGTGACTTTTTCAGGAACTACTGAACGGATTTACACCATTTATGCAAAAGGCACAAGTCTGAACCAAGGACTACCTCTTTGCCAAATTTGGTGCAATTCCGTTCAGCAGTTCGGGCTGTAGCCGCGATGATCGGTTCCTACGGAAAATTGCATGAGGAAAACACATTTTGGGACCCCCTTTTTTCTCGGCCCCTGCTTAACAAATCACCCCGAGACTTTCAGGATAGGAGCCGACCGGGGCGCTTCACCAGTTTTGAAAATTTTGCAAAGATTCATCAACCGGCGCCAAAGGTATTCCAAATAGAATGTTGCGGATTTCCTATGGAAAATAGGTCCTAACTAGATCTACCTACTGGCGACCGCCAGTAGGTAATATATAGTCTTTGGTTTTCATTTTATGCAACAAACTCTTCCTCTGACTGCTGCTCAGAGGCGTGCCTTGTATTAATTAAGAAAATGAAAATGGGACACTTGTGTACCCCCTGTAGATTGTTCTGTTTACTTGGCTCTTTGGGTCCTTTCCTTAGGAACCAGGGAATTGTTTATCGAAGTCTTCCGCAAAACTATTTCTGTAATTAATGTAAGACTGACAACTGTGCGTAAAGCCTAATCTGTCCATAAGTTTTTATTTTTTTGTATTCGATGATTTTTTTTTTTCCCCTGCAGCTTGGGTTATGGGTGTATTGTTTAACCAGGAATCTGGTATACAGATTGCGTTTTAGTACTTAAGCCTCATAGAAAACGACCTCTGTTTAGGACAGTTGGCTGTTTGATAGAAAGTTAATCCGTTCAGTGTTTAACTTCAGTAAGTGATTCAAACAGTCTGACGAACACCTGCACAGTATTTAATAATCTTCGGACCAAGTTCACCAAGAAGAAAGTAGATGGGACTTACACTTGAAGTACTCCTAGGACCCTATTTATGAGAACTGTTGCATCGCTGCAACACTTATCAGTGCACCCTCCTTGCAGCACCATCGATGAGCCATATTTACAGTATGGTGCATCATGTCGCAAGGAGTTAGATACGTCCGTATTACGGACGTATCTGTAGGCACAAAAGTGATGCAATGCTTGGGTGTGTCTGAAAACAGACACAACTCCAGCAATGTTTTCTTTCACATGGGGCAAGCCCCTTGCGAAAGGGCCTGCATCACCCTTACCCCTGCAATGGCGTCTTAGTAGTGGCACACTGAAAGCTTATAGGTTTCAATGCGCTACTTCTACAAGGGTTTGCCGGGGAACGCCTACCCTGCATACATTATACCTGATGCAGGTATAATGTAGCGCAGAGGATTACGAAGTGACGCATCTTCCTCGATATGTCATTCCGGAAATATGGAGCAACGTGGCACATTATTTACGCCGCTGCATCACAAAAGGTGACACAACAGTGGTGTAAATGTGACACAGGGCTTCATATATAAGGCCCCTAGTCTTTACTCTAGAGCACGGGTACTCCTAGTGCGGCCCGCCAGCGGCCCGGCAAGCCTTCATTGGCAGCCCGGGGACCTTGCCTTTCCTACGAGTAAACAGAGAAGATGGCCGCAGGAGCGTAAGTAGTGAATACATATTCAACAAGTATTCACTACGTATGCTCCTGCGGCCATCTTCTCTGATTACTGCTGGCCTCTGATTGTGCCCGCCTCTGTGACGTCACTCATGGCTCCGCCGGGAAGCACAGGCCCTTTAAAAGTCAGCTGTAAGTGCTTTCACAACTGACTTTTAAAGGTCCTTTTGGGAAGCTTCCTGTGCCCATGGTGCCGACGACGTCCTCTCTCCGCCCGCAGCCTCTTCTCTTCCGCCTGTAGACTTTTCTTGCCCCGAAGCCTCTTCACTGCCTCAGGACGACCTCTCCTCCGGAGCCTCTGCAGAGAACTGGCAATTCCTCCGATAGATTTCTGTTTGTGCTGCAGTTTCTATCCTCGGTACCTGTACAGGCAATGCACACTTTTTATTTACCCTTAGCACATCTTTGATCAGACTTTAGGATCCGTGTATTTGTGTGTTCCCTGGTCCAGGAGGTAACCTGCCTCCGTGTACTTAGCATCTGTTTATTTTATCACTATTTTAGTGAGCCGCGCAGCCTTGTCTGGGGAATACACCGCTGCAGGAGAGATGCTCTTCCTATCGAGATGACCTCTCGGCCCTGCCTCTTTTGTCATGCGGGTTATTTGTTATCTGACTGGTGATGCTGCTGTGTGCATGTGTGTGCATGTGGCAGCAAGTGCTGCTACATGCTCCAGCTGCCTTTTGAGGAGCCGCAGGCCAAGTGTCCTCTGCACCTAAGAAAATGGGTATTTTCTAGCTCAGGGTTGGAGTTTGTCAGTATGCTTACAAAATGGTTTACAAGGTGAAGGAAAACGAGGAGTGAGCGATATGACACCAAAAAATGATTATCCGGAGGAGGAGCTTGGCGGGCATCCGAGATGGCCGCGTGAGCACAGCGCTCCCCGGACCCCCGCCGCTCCCGGCATAATATCCTGTATGAATCCTGATTTTTCGCGAGGATTTCTATAGAGGACGTTGAGCTGATCTACCTGGACCTTTCAGAAATTGATTTGGACACCGGGTGCCTGAGTTATGGTGAATTGAACTTTTGGGCTCCGCCCTTGAGGTGCGCCCGGGACTGGGTGAGGTTCGGTGGCCGTCTTGGAGTTGAACAACAACGGCAGGGGGATTTGACTGGTGGGTCCCCTTAAGTTTCGGTTTCGATTCTGCCTCAGACTGGGACATTGGTGAGAGGGTCGGGCCAGAACTGGTGCCAGGACACACGTCGGCTGTCGGGCCTTTGGCTGGACTATTTTCCTCGTTGGCTGCCTCTCTCCTAGTGATACCCCTCTTGCGGTCCTTTGGTCCCGGGGTCTCCATTTCTGGTGCCCGGTCCATTGATCCTGCTGAATCTTGTGACGCATCTTCAAAATGGCGGGCAGAGGGGACCGGGAGACGCGCAAGACGAAGACACCTCTGCGCGGGGGTCCGGTCCAATCTAATGTTATGGACCGTTATACCCACTCTAAGGGGTCCCCCGGAGCTGTTCTGCCCGGTCCCAGTGCGTCTGACCACGTCGTGGATGCGTCGACGGAGCCCTCCTTGCAGGACATCATGGGCGCCATTTCTGGCATGAGGGAGTCAATAGGCCAACAGTACGAAACCTTGGCCCACAAACTTGACACTGTGGCAATCGAGGTGAATCTGATTCGTGCCGATCTCTCCAAAACGAACGAAAAGGTGAAGTCATTGGATATCAAATCATCCAGCCTCACGACGGACGTCTCTGAGATACAGACGGAGATTGGCAATCTCCGTAGGGTGAACGATTTCATGACCCGGCGCTTGGAGGACTTTGAGAACAGGGCACGTCGCTGTAATGTTCGCGTGGTTGGTGTGCCGGAGAACCCAGAACCCCACTCGGTTGATCTCCTGGTTGAAGACCTGATCCAGAACCACCTATCTTCATCTGGCCTTAGTAAATTTTTCACAGTGGAGCGTGCACATCGTGTTCCGGGGCCAAGGTAAGCCAGGCGCCCCGCCGAGACCTATTGTTGCGAAGCTTTTCCACTATAGAGATCGGGACGCTATCCTGCAGGCTTCGCAGGCGAAGGGCCCGGTGGCCTTTGAGAATGCCACGGTGAACTTTTATCCGGACTTTTCCCAACAGGTCCAGAAGCAGCGGATGGGATTTCGTGGTGCCAAGAAGCGTCTTAGGGACATGGGGATGCGTTACTCTATGCTCTTTCCGACCAGGCTGCGGGTTGAGTATAATGACCGAACTTTCTTCTTTGATCGGCCAGATGCTGTGAATAACTGGCTGGACTCCCTGCCTAGCCGACCTCCTGAGACTGAGTCCGATGCCCACCCGGGCGGTGCTGAAGGTGGTGTAGAGAGCTGAACATTTCGTCTATACCTGGTGCCTTGTTTTGAATAACTTTTCCAGGGGTGTATGCCTATGTTCCTCTACTGCTTATGTGTCTGATGTATGTTCTTTTTCTCGTCATGGGTCTTGATCGGGGGGCGGGTGGGACGGAGCCTTTCCTCCTCCGGGGTCTTTGTGTAGAATGGGGGTTCTTGGGCGACAGGCACACTGCAGGTTGGGGTGGCTTTTTAGCTTTTTGCAGGGGTGCAGGGTGGGGGGTGTTTTCTTGTTATTTGGGGGGAGGGTGGTCGGGAAGTTTGTTGTTCGTGTGTTCTGTTTTCAAGGCGACTTTATCCTGTATTTGAAAATGTTTCTGGTGTCGTGCTCATTGGTGGGGGGTTTTGACTTGGTCGGGTGGGATGGGGGGTAGCGGGTTGAGATTTGTTTCGTGGAACGTTAACGGTCTGGGAGATCGTATCAAACGAAGTGTGGTGTTGAAATGTATACGATGTTTATCTCCTGATATTGTTTTCCTACAGGAGACTCATTTGGTAGGCAATGTTTGTCATGCAATGAATAGGTGGGGCTATCGCCTCGTAGCACATTCGGGGTTTACCTCGGGTTCTAGGGGTGTGGGTATCCTTGTTCGGGCTTCCCTCCCCCCTAGCTATTGATGATGTGATTCAGGATGACCGGGGGCGGTATGCTGTCCTTGTAGGTCGCTATGAGGGTCGTGCCCTCTCCTTATTCACTGTTTATGTGCCCCCCGGCTTACAGACTTCTACCTTTTCAGATTTGGGCCGTGTCTTGTTGGACCTCCCTGATAGTACTCTCTTTCTGGCTGGTGATTTTAATTCGGTGTTCTCTGGTCTCCACGATCGCCACCCCCCTAGAGATACTCCTGCGTCCCAACAGTGGTTGGGTGGATTTTTGGATACCTTTGGCTTGGTGGATTGCTGGAGGCTTTTGCACCCCACTCAGCTTCAGTACACCTTTCATTCTGGGGCCCATGGGAGTCTGTCTAGGCTGGATTATTTCCTGATGCCTGCGGCTCAGTCGCCAGTGGTGCGTGAGATTGTACACCTGCCCAGGGGTATCTCTGACCACTCTCCGCTCTGGCTTTGTTTTGAGGTTGGAGTGGAGGCAGTGGGCCGGGTGGCTCCCATCAATCCGTGGTACCTTACCTCCCCCGAGACCCGCAGCCTTTTGCTTATATCTTTGGACGCGTATTTTTTGGATAACGAGGGGTCTGTTTCCTCAGCTGTGTCCCTATGGGAGGCCTTTAAGACGGTGATTCGTGGGTAGGCCCTCTCCCTTATTGTTGAAGCTAAGAGGGCGAGGAATAGAGAGGTGGTGGATCTTGAGGGAGAGATTTCTGCATTGGAGGATGCTTTGGAATCTGGTGTCACGTCTGCGAAACTCCATGCCCTGGGTCTGAAACAATTTGCTTATAAGTCCATGGTCACAGATGCTGCTAAAGTGATGTTTCGGGAGCAACAGGGACGTTTGTATGATGTGGGTGACAAAGCGGGTAAATTGCTGGCATGGCTGGATAAGAAGGAGAGGGCTAATCGTGTAGTACCCGTGATTCAGTCTTTGAGTGGTGAGAGTGTGACGGACCCGATTGGAATAGTTGACCGTTTTGCTGAGTACTTCCGTGTGGTGTATACCCCTGTGTCTGTGAGAGATGTGGCTGACTCTCGCCTTCTATTGCGTGATATAGCTCTGCCCAGTGTTTCCGATTTGGATCGTGTGGCGTTGGACTCCCCCTTTACTGTTGATGAGATAGCTACTGCCATCCGTTCACTCCGTTCGGGCAAAGCATTGGGCCCGAACGGGTTGCCAATCGAATTGTACAAATTGCGTCCCGACAGGGTGGCTCCGTATCTTCGCGCCATGTTTCTGGAGTCCCGGGAACGGGGTATTCTCCCTTATGATCAGCGACTGGCCACGATAGTTGTCATCCCCAAGGATGGTAAACCGCGAGATCTTTGTTCCTCCTACAGGCCAATATCCCTGCTAAATGTTGAACCCAAGGTATTGGCGAAACTCCTGGCGTCCCGCCTCCTGACGGTCATTAGTGGCTTGGTCCATCCAGATCAATCCGGATTTATCCCGCATCGCAACACGGCTCTGAACCTACGTCGTCTTCACGGCGCAATTGCGAGGGCGGGGCTTCTGACGGAGCCGGCCATTTTGGCATCGTTGGATGCCTCAATGGCTTTTGACACGGTGGAATGGCCTTATCTTTGGGCGGCTCTTGAGAAATTTGGTTTCGGGCCTGAGTTTATTGGTTGGATCAAGTTATTATATGCGGAACCTCTGGCACAAGTAGTGGTCAATGGTAGGGTTTCGGCTCCTTTCACCCTTGGTAGAGGTACCCGTCAGGGATGCCCCTTGTCTCCGTTGCTTTTTGCACTCGCCCTGGAACCATTGGCTGCTTGGCTTCGGTGGGAACCTTCGCTCAAGGGGATTCGCTGGTCTCCGGACTTTGAGGACCGCGTTTCACTTTACGCGGACGACATTCTTTTGTATCTCACCTCCCCGCGCAAATCTCTGTCTGTTTTATTTGACGTTCTTGCTTCCTTTGGTGCCAACTCAGGCCTCGTTATTAACTGGGCCAAGTCCTGCGTGTATGTTCTTTCGGGTGTTTTGCCCCCGTTGCCGAGCAGACTTCCTATCCAGGTGGTCCAGTCTGGCTTCAAATATTTAGGGATTTTTATTACGTTGGACTCCTCGCTCCGCTTTGAGCGTAATCTCCTCCCCCCGTTGCTTAGATTGCGACTGGATGTGGCCCGTTGGCGTAAGCTTCCTTTGTCTCCTCTGGGCAGGGCGGCCCTGTTTAAAATGATGTCCTTGCCGCGGTTCCTTTACGCGCTCCAGAACTCCTATGACGCAATCCCCAAGACCTATTTCCGAGAGATCGAGAGTCTTCAAAGGCAATTGATTTGGGACGGGCGTCCACGTATTGCCCTCGCGAAACTCACCATCCCTTGGTACGACGGGGGCATGGCGCTCCCCGATATCAAGCGATATTACTGGGCTTCCCAGTTGTCTGCTATTAATCACGTGATGTTTTCACCGGGTCGGAATCCTGCGTTCGAGATGGATAGACTTCAGCTGCCGGGTGGGGACTTTAATAGAGCGCTTTATTCTCGATCAGCCGGGCGCCATCTTGTGGGCCCGTCAAGGATTGCAGTAACTGTATGGCGAGCCGCGAATGTGAGTTTGGGATGGGAGGATCGACTGACGCTGGCGATGCCGCTTTATGCCTCGGAACGTTTGGGCTGTCTCTGGTCTACCAAGGGTTTCGACCGCTGGGATATGATTGGGATTTGTAAGGTGGGTGATGTATGCTCGAAAGGTAGTGTGAAGTCGTTCCAGGCCCTCCAGGCGGAATATGGTTTGAATGGTAGGGAATTTTTTCGTTATCTGCAGGTCCGGCACGCCCTCGCCTCAGTTTTGACTCCTGATGAGGCCCTGCCCGAGTCTTCCCCCCTCGAAGATCGTGTCCTTGATGGGCACCTGCCTGATAGCACTATTTCCCTGATCTATAAGAAGCTGATCAATAATCGGGCGGACTTATTGGCCCGACTTCGGGAGGCTTGGGTCGGCGATGGGTTGGAACTGGATGACGAAGATTGGCAATCGGCACTCTCTTCTCCCAAGGAGGTAGCCATTCCTGCCCGTCTCCGTTTGGTTCAACTTAAGATCCTTCATCGAGTGTATGTCACTGGTCAGCGTCTGGTGACGATGGGCTTTTCCTTTGATGGGTTATGTAAGCGTGGTTGTGGGTTGAGTGCTACCTTTTTACACATTCTTTGGGAGTGCCCGGTTGTGGCGGCTTACTGGACTGCTGTGCTTGAGGTGATGGCTGCCGTGACTGGTGTGGCCCTGCGGCCGGAGCCTCGACGATGTTTGTTGAATGTGTGGGAGCCCACTGACTACTCTGTGGCCCAGACCAGATGGGCTACCTTGGGTTACATGATTGCGAAACGGGATGTTGCGCAACTCTGGGGCGCTTCCAGGCCCCCTGAGGTCTCGAAATGGGAGGATAACATGGACTGGTCCATGTTTCGTGAGAAGACTGTTTATGTGGCCAGGGGCAGACCCAGGGCGTGGACGAAGATTTGGGGCCAGTGGAATGAATATCGTGGGGATATCTGTACCCCTCCCCTTGTAGGCACTGCTGAGGTTATCTTATCTCCCTAGGCGAGCGTTCCCGGAACCCTTTCATGCTGTTTTTTGCATTTTCGATTCTCCCCGCTGCTCCCCTTCCCCCCCGACCTTGTTGGAGCCTCAGGGCTCTGGGTATGTTCTCCTGTTCGTGGACCATCCCCTCCGTTCTTTGGGCTGACCTTACTTACCGTGCATTCGCCTTTTTAGTGTTTGTTTTGTTTTTTGTATAAAATAAAAATTCAAAATGCTCTGTGACATGTGGGGAGTAATGCTTTGTGCTGGATTTGTACCTGACCACGGGTGTACATTTCTAATTCATGCCTTGTGCCTTATTATTAGCGGCCAGCCCGTGAGGTTGTAGGCCCATTCTTGTATTTTTCTATGCTTGCTCAAATAAAGGTTTTTGAAAAAAAAAAAATTATCCTAAAAAAGTACAGTAACACAAAAACCGCACTATTGTTTTGCACCTTATTACTGTGCAAACCTGGAGGTTGGACATCAGAGCTTTTTAAAACCGAGGCAGATTACGTTACAATATTTTTTTAGGCATAGAGTGTAAGTGATTTATTTATAATTATAGGATGCTGAGGGAAGGCTGGGATTCAAACCTGGGGGCAAATTTACTAAGTGTGAAAGGTACAGCGCAGAACAGAGCATGATGAGCTGCATGATGAACCGTACTATGTCTTCCTCCCTATTCCGAGCCTCTGACTTCAGTTTTGCCTTCCCACCATAGACAATCCTGCAAATACGATCTCCTTATGTTTTCCGCCAAAAGATGCTACCACCAACGGAAGTATCCCTTCTCTACTATGGTCCCCATGTCCGCCAGCACAGTTGTCTTGTCCGGCCCTGTGGCCAGCCCATGGAGTCTTTACCCACTGTGAATGGAACAGATAAGTGTAATGCCACTGTCAACCCTTGGCACAGGTCTCGCCTTGAAAACTACCTCTTGTCAAACAACCCATCAGGAAGATGCGCAGCAGCTTGAGCACCTGCTGATCCTTAGCGGACTGTCTATTGGCCACATGTACAACTACCATATTTCCACTCTGAAACAGAACCTTCTTGTGTGCCTGGACCTGCCCTCAGAGAATCACTGCTATCCCTAGGGGTCAGAATTCAAGGGAATCTATTCTCCTTCCCCGCTGCTTCCACCCCACAAACCACTCTTCTGCACACCAAGTTTTGCCAATACAACCCAGCACCTAACCCCAGCATTGTCTAGTAATGTTTATAAACGGTAGTGATTTTTTACCCCCTCTAGCCCTACCCCCACTGACCCTTCCACCCCCCACCACTGGCCCCACTCCCACTGGTGCGGCACTCGGGCACAAACCACACTGTAAATTTGGCCCCCGAGAGAAAGTTTGTGAGTACCCATGCTCTAGAGTTTCAGGAATAAGCTAGGAGTACTCCAGTTGTACTTCTGAAACCCAGAGGGCTACAAGAGTGCATCACAGTAAAATCTTTGAAGTATTGGAGACAGTCTATTCTAATCTGTAATGTATTTAGGGATTTTCTACACTGTGCTCCTCATATCTAGGCTTATGTTAAAAATAATGTTCGAGTGCTGATGGGTGGGGGCATGTCGAAAGGAGGTCTGTTTTATACTTACTCTCTCAATGACTTACTGCTGTTTTCTGTCAGGCTTCCATGCTCCCACAATGTCCTGGCCAGTGGCGGGAACGCTAATGATTGAGCCAACCGAGTCTGAGGACAAGGGCGAGCTGGACAGATTCTGTGACGCAATGATAAGCATCCGGCAAGAAATCGCTGAAATAGAAGAGGGCAGAATGGACTCTAGGGTCAACCCATTGAAGGTAAGTGTCTTATCCATTTTTATTCTCCTGCATAAACGAGATTTTGTATTTGATGCTCAGCATTCTAAGGCTGTGTAGGAGGTATGCGATAAAAAAAGTTACCATTGGAAGTGAAATAATGAAAAATAGGGTGCGACATGCAAAAATTAGGTAATATAAAAAGGAAGCCTGGTTAGGGTGGCGGTGATCCTTTATTTCCCCAGCTGGCAGTATCCTTGTTCCATTGTCTTTAGCCAGTGACCCGCACATACTGTTACATGAAGTTAAATTTAGTACTGACTTATGAAGGTTTCTGAGGGATTTTAATCCTCTGGTTAAGGTGGAGAAGAGCTTTGTTTTGATGGCTCTTCTGAACTTCAAATGGTCATTTCCATATCTGTACAGGTAATCCGTTCCAAAGTGTAGCTAATTTTTCAGAGACTGACAATCAAGGTAGTTTATGATAGGAGTTTGTGTTTTTGATTTAGAACATAAACTCCCTCTAGAACTGGAATTGTGTAACTTTTTTCAAAAAATTAGAGCTTGTGTACATGAATAGCCCTGTGAGTGAGGTATGCAAATTTGAAGCATATCCATTTGGTCGTAGGTTGTCATTGCAGACTATAAGGCTGGCAATATATGGGCTTAAGAGCAGTTTTATGGCAGGGTTTTGCATCCTTCGGCTTCCAAGCAAGGGGTTCCAAAGTGTAGTCCGTTCAATGGAGTGCATGAATCATGTTAGCTTTTACTAAATACCAGAATCCAAGATACATAACCTTGGCAGTCTCACTATGTATTAAAAAAAAAAACAGTGGGACCACTGCTCCAAATTTCAGTTCTAAAATAGATTACACTAGAACTTGAGAAAAACATGTACATTGCTGTCAATGTGGGCTAGTCTAGGCGAGTCATCTACTTTAGAAAGCAACTAAGCATTCGGATATTGAAGTCAATTACCCAAGTGTCAATTTCTGTTTTTGCTGTTTTCTGGTAGATTTTCCTCTTCTAGTTACTAGTTGACTGGAGGAAAGGTCTTGGTGTGTGTATGGTGGCTTGTACCTCATTTTTCCAGCTTTAGTTTGATTTGGGTGTCATTTGTGCAGTTCCTACGTGATTATGCTGGGTAGGAGAGAGTGGATGTCCGAGTGCTAATGTTGTCCTAGAACGCTGTGGTTCACATGAATGAAAGTGTTTTCGTGTTGATTTGTTAGAGGGAGAGGAGCTATAAATGTCCTCCCAGGTAGAAAGGAGGCAATCCATCTGAAGCTGGTCCTTGAATGTCCATTAGGCGTTGTCTTCTGTTGAGTGGCACAATGTGCTGCATCAAAGAATGAAGAAATTTCCCACTGCTGCATTCCCCTTTTCGGTTATCTTGATGATCACAATTGGCAACCAGGGAGGATGTTGCAACCTTGTCGCGGATAGAATGAAAGGTTGTAGCGAGGGAGTAGGTTTGTTTTGTTCAGGAACCTGCGTTTAGCAATTAGTCTTCAGTTTTGTGGGTAGACTGCTCCATGAACCTTTTTGAGGAGGGATTTTGAGTATGAACTCATGAAATCCCAGGGAATGGTTCCTTTGGTGCATTGTCTTGATGATCGCTACAGCTGATGTGAATAGAAGGAAGCCTTTGATTGCCAGTGGGTCAGTGGCAAGTAGTGATTCTAGATTAATAGATGCTGCAAGCTCCAAAGAGTCTGGCTTTGAGAAAGGAGTGAATTAATAGAAGGTAGTTTGTGTTTGTGAATTCCTTTTGTACCTTGGGTGCCCTCAAAGAGCTGGGGTGGTGCTGTGAATCCAAACAATTTATTCAGTTGTACTTTGCGACTCAATTTCTCTTCAATTCTTGACCAGAGCTTTTGAGATTGTCCAATCTCTGCTGAAGGCTTATTGAATTCATAGATTTGTAGAATCTCTATGCATAGGTCACATTCAATATACATAGAGTAATCGCTCTTTCCCCTGGTGGATGTTTTGAACATTCTGAAATTCTGAACTAGTGAATCCAGTCAGATAGATTTTTCCCATTTCTCCAAAAATGTCTTTCCCGCAACCGATTATTCCTTCATAAGCTATCTGGGGGCATGATGTGGAAATTGTGTTCCTCCCTTAGTAGGATCAGTAAATCACAGGCAGTAGTGAGCGAACCATCTAATACAATCAGCAAACGCTTATCTCAAATTGTTAACCAGTTCAGAAAGCAATAAATCTTTCTCGTTTTGGCTTTGTTCTTTGTGACCAAACTAAAGACTTGTGTGGTTTGACTAATTTGCTGTGCAATTCGAGATCCCTAAATAGATCAACTTCAAAGATGTATATGGACAGTTGTCCTGAAATTGGCACCCAAGGTGTGCCCAGAATTATGTTCATCTTGAGATGCTTTAATACATGTAGAGCACTTATACATTGGATGACAGGACTTCAGTTCCAGACAGGTCAGTCGTATAAAACCAAGTTTCGAAGTCTCTTAAAATGCCGAAAATATGATGTTTCCGTACAATGAAGGATTTATAAAGCCTTGGGAGTAGGTAACAGCCGATGAGAAGTGATTAGCATTTTACTGCTTAGAAAGGACGTGCTGTTTTATGGTTAACTGCACTCCCTCCTGCTTTGTGTAAAACTTCTAAAGAAGGTCTTGTGCCCAAGAGGGATTGCTTCTTTTGGAACTGTGGTGGCATCTTCTCTGAGATATATATTTCGATAATGAAACTAGGTTTTTTTTTAAATCAAGAATTAGAAGGATGTGGTATCTGCATTTAGGAGTGATCTTTTGTTGATGAGCAAAGCAAGGTGTAGGAAGCTGGCTCTGTATATATTATACCAAAATGTATAGTGTACACAGTCCAGTGAGTACCCAAAGGTATGGCAGAGGTTAAATTAGATACCATACTCCCAATTTGGTGGTGCTGGGCTGAGCAGTTAGACTAATCATAGGGTAGCATGAATGCATTTGGTGTGCATACTCCTACAAGGCAGAAACAGACTCAATGAATGACTCCAGGCCAATGTTTCTAGAAAAGTATTACTTTAGTTACTTCTATTTCTAGGAATCCCGTTGAACTCCGTTACATGCAAGTACTTTTTAATTGCAACACTTTCAACATGTAATAGAAATGCTTTATCGCCTAAGAACTACTTTTGCGCTGATCAATCAGACAGTAAAAATGCTATGCAATCTGTAGAAGGAAAAGCCGGGTTATGCATCAGCAGGTAAGAACACAACTTACTTTTCCAGTCTCCAGGAGTTTAGACCACCACTGGGCAAAGGTCCGTTTTTAGGGACGTTCTGCACCATCAATGGCACGGGGGTGGCCGGGTGCAGGGGCCGTCAAGTCCAGGGCTAATCAGTGAGGCCTGGGGCACCTGAAAGTGCAGGGTTTAGTACCTACTCCGCGGCGGGCCATATAGGCAATGATGGTTGATGTCAGCGCAGAGCAATGGAGGTGAATGGGTTTCAGTAGACCGCCAACTCTGGTACCATCGCGGTAGTCATCAGCCGGTCACTGGTGGTAGAATGGATGCACTTCCAGCTTAGTGGTTGCGGAGATGTGCCATGAATGGAGAAGTTCTGGCGATGTTGCACCGTCTTAGAAAGGCTGCGGTTGTGCAGGTGGAGGCAGACAGGGCAATTTGCCAGAGGGTACAGGCTCCCAGGAATGTAGGTGGGAACAGTTGGGGTTGTTGGGCCGAGAGGACCCCTCTAGGTCATGGAAGCTGTCCTGCTGCGGTGCTTTTTTCTGACAGGACAGAGGCGGGTCAACGCAAGTGTCGGTCTTCAACAATCTGCGGTTTGTGTACTGGCGGTGCTGAGGACTACAGACTCTAGCCCTAAGGTAGGTTCTTGGCGATTTGGTAAATTAAAGGTCTCCGGGTTCTTGGAGGCCTTGCACGGTTTCTGGAAGGACAGCAGTCCTAGTTATCTGAAAGAGACACGTTAGTGATAGATTCCCTATCTTAGAATATCCCCAGGCGTCAGACTAGATCCGTAAAGTTTTTTCGTCAGCATTACCCCTGTGCGTCGGTACGTGTAGTCGTATAGCTCTGTGTACATCGCTGGCATCATATACGCCGAGATGACGTTGCTGGAGCTACTTAGAAACGCCCAAGCACGCTGACGTCAGTTCTTTCTTTTTCCACGCCAGCAAGCGCAGCTCCGGAGAGAGTGGTAGCCCCAGTAATTTATTTACTGAGTTTTTGGGGACTTTTTGACTCTGTTTTCAAGTATATATTGTTTTCAAGTATATATTGATCTACAGGTGCATAGGGATGCCCGGTTTGAAGTCCTGTGCGGCCTGTCCCCGCACGATGTCTTTGACTGACCCGCACCATGAGTGTCTCTACTGCCTAGGGCACGACCACGACTCAGTCGTGCCCTCACTGCTGGCCCATGGCTCCGAAACCTTTGCGGGAGCGGTCCCGAGGCCCGGGAGTCTGTTCCACGCCATTCAAGGTCCCGGTCCTGAGGGAGGTCAAGGGACCGGCCACAGAGCCCTCACCATCATTTGAGTCAGGTAAGGCAAAGCACAAAAAGGCGAAGAAGCGCCGTCGCTTTTCGCCTTCCCCTAGCCGGTCACACGATGCAGCTAAGGTTGCAGGTGGCGCCGCCCTTGCGGCTCCGGTGGAGCTTATGCAGTTGCCGATGGCCTACCCGCCCTTTCTGGGTCCATCGGCAACTCAGGCAGCGCTGCAGGAGTTCCTGTCGGCCATGGCACCTGTCTTCGGACCATCTCGGTCTGCCGATGCGCCGAGGCCACGACGACTCCGGCAGCGACGCCGAGGGACCCACGTGGATCCAGGCCTGGATCCCTGTCCATGCCGGTTGGCCCTGTACAACCTCCACCGGCATTGACGTTGCCGCAGCCAGCGCCAGCCGCAGACCCGGCCGACGCCGTCCTCTGTGTGGACAGGTGCCGAAGGGTGTCGACTGATGCCGATTCAGTTGCCATTTAGGAATTTCTTTCCCTTTGTCCACCCACCTCCGTATGTTCCACCCATTCCACAGGCTAGGGAGGACTGGGAGGGGTCTGAGGACCCTCTCACAGCCCAATGCAAGTTAGACCCGGACTGGGATGAGGATCCAGGGGATGCAGGTGACGAGGATTATGGATCATATTCTATGGTGTTGCCTAGGGCAGCCGAGGCTCTCCATCTTGAGTTCCCTACTCTGGCCGTCGGGACTAACCTCCTGACAGAGGTGCTTCGGCTAGCTTCTGCTTCTACGGAGCCGCTGCTGCCCTTTAACGATGCACTCTCAGACGTTACTTTGGGCACCTGGTCCAGACCCAACACAGGGGCTCCTGTGGACAACAACGTGGCCCAACTCCATCGCTCGGCCCCATTTTCCTCTCCCAACACCCCACCCCGAGAGCTTGGTTGTCCAAGCCTCTGCTTCCCCAAGCTCATTCCCTTCTGCACCTCCGGACGGGAATCCAAGAACCTGGAGCAGTTTGGGAAGATTTTTTTTCTTCTGCCAGTTTCGGCCTGCTGTCTTTGAACACTGCATGTCTCTTGGGCCGTTATTCCCATTCTGTGTGGGATACGGCTGTGCAAGTACTGCCTCAGTGTCCAAGGGAAGGCTCGGACAGTACTTTCCCAGGCTATTGCTGAGGGAAGAGACGCAGCAAAGTTCACCATCCTTTGTGGTCTTGACACTGCTGACTCGCTGGGCAGGACAATTTCAACGACAGTGGCGCTACGCCGTCACAACTGGCTGAGGACGACTGGCTTTTCTGAGGATGTCCAGAACAGGCTGATGGACATGCGCTTTGATGGCACTCGCCTGTTCGGCGATAAAGCAGTTTGTGCGTGGAAATGTTTTAGGGACTCATAGGCTACGGCCAAGTCCTTAGGCCTTTTGTTCACACGCACTCCTTCCGCTTTTCGCTCCTTATGTGGCCAAGGAAGAGGGGTTGCGCAAGCATGTTGGTTTCAGAGCCACAGGCCTGCGCAGCAATAGTCTCCGCTCAGTCGCGTACGTGGGACCCACAGAGGCAGGTCACGGGGGCCAGCGTGGGGGTCAGTCCACCACCCCAACCTGCAGCCACTGCCTCCAAACCTTCCTAGTCAAGTGTTTCAGGCCCACCAGACGCCAGTGGGTGGCAGGATTAACCATCACCTCCACCACTGGCGCACCATCTCATCGGACAAGTGTGTTCTGCAACTTGTCTGAAGGGGCTACTCCCTCCCCTTCGAGACTACTCCTCCAGACATGCCACCACAGTGCCACTGCATGTCGGGGGATCATTTGACACTTCTCCAGCAGAAAGTTACGGCCCTCTTGGCTAAGGGGGTCATAGAGCGCATTCCGACGCCAGAAGTAGGTCGTGGTTGTTACTCCCACTAATTCTTGGTTCCAAAGAAGGACAAAGGCCTGTGTCCTATCTTGGACCTTCAGGATGTCAATCGATTCCTCCAAAAGGAGAAGTTCAAGATGCTCACACTTGCTCAGGTCGTCTAACCTCGACCCGCAAGACTGGTTGGTAGCGTTGGACTTGCAGGATGCTTATTTTCATACCCCCGTCATGCCGGGCCACTGGCGTTACCTGCAATTCATTGTAGGGCAGGAGCATTTTCAGCTCACAGTGCTCCCCTTTGGCCTTATAAGTGCCCCTCTGGTGTTCACGAAAGTGATGGCGGTGGTCGCAGCTCATCTGGGCAGATCAGGGGTTTCAGTCTTCTCCTATCTCGACGACTGGTTTGTGAAGGCGGGCTCGCCCCAGGCAGTCGTCTCCCACCTACAGACTACGGCCGATCTCCTGCTGGGGTTCTCCAACGTGCCGAGGTCGCACCTGATTCCCTCTCAGAAGCTCCTCTTCATCGGAGCGGTTCTGGTCACGGCGCAGTTTCGGGTCTATCCTCCGGAACGAGTCTGGGACATTTGGGCTATGATTATGATCTTTCAGCCCTTGTCCCGGGTTTCGGTCAGGACGACCTTGAGGCTTCTAGGCCTCATAGCCTCCTGCATCCTGCTCACCACCCTTGCCAGTTGGCATATGCGGGCTCTGCTGTGGGACCTGACGTTCCAGTGGGCGCAGCATCAGGGGAACCTATCCGTCAATGTCCAGATCTCGGAGGGCACTGCACAACCATTGCAGTGGTGGCACACGAATCCGCATTGGGTCAGCGGCAGATCCCTCTCACTTCCCCAACTGGAGCACACAGTGGTGACAGATGTCCCTCCTGGGATGGGGCAGCCACATGGGAGAGGTGGAGATCAGAGGCCTCTGGTCTCCGCCAGAGTCCAGGGTCCATATCAACCTTCTGGAGCTTCGGGCGATCCTTCTTGCACTGAAGGCATTCCTTCCCTCTGACAAGGAGAAGGCGGTGCAGCTGTTCAGACAACACCACCGCCATGTGGTATTGCAACAAACCATGTGGGGTGGGGTCATGGACCCTATGTCAGGAGGTTCTGCACCTCTGGACATGGCTGGAATGTTAAGGAATTTCATTGACTGTTCAACACCTGGCAGGTTCTTTGATCGCCAGGAAGGAAAAACTCAGCCGCCGGTGCCTGATGGATCATGAATGGCGTCTTCACTCAGAGGTGGTGCAAGGTCTCTTTCGACAGTGGGGAGAGCCTTGGTCTTCGCCACCGAAGAGAACGTGCAATGTCGGCTGTTCTGCGCATTGGTCTTTCCAAGGCGGCACTCGTTCGGCTACACTTTTCGTCGCGAGTGGAGCTGCGGTCTATCGTACGCCTTTCCGCCTATACCACTTCTGCCCAGAGTGCTGAAGATCAGGCGCAACTGGGCCCAAGTCATTATTGTGGCACTGGACTGGGCTCGAAGAGTTTGGTACTCCGAGCTACTCAGTATGAGCGTGGATCCCCCGATCAGACTGCCTCTTCGGAGGATCTTCTGTCGCAGCAGCAGGGGATGGACCTCCACCCGAACCTGTCCAGCCTCCACCTGCATGCGTGGAGATTGAGCGATGACAGTTGATTCCATTTGACTTGCCTCCTGAAGACTGTGATGTCATTCTGGTAGGCAGGCATCCCTCCACTAAATCAGTATACGCCTGCAGGTGGACCAAATTTGTGGCATGGTGCACAGCAAAGGCTGTGGATCCCCTTTCTGTCCCTCTTTTCCTTCTTTCTTTGGCCCGGCAAGGATCTGCTCTAGGCACTATCATGGGCTACTTTTCTGCAATCTCGGCCTTTCTCAGGCTTCCTGATCAGCCCTCACTTTTCAAGTCCCCTGTTAATAGATTTCTCAGTCATTACTCACCTTTTCCCTCCTATCCCGTTTGTGATGCCGCAGTGGGACTTTAATCTGGTACTTACTTTTTTGATGTACGCTTCTTTTGAGCCACTCCACAACTGTCCTCTTCGTTTGTTGACCTTGAAGACTGCTTTCCTGGTTGCCATCACCTCCGCTAGGCGTGTGAGTGAGCTTAAGGCTTTCTTATAAGCCTCCTTTTCTGTCAGTCCACCCGTACAAGGTTGTGCTTCGCACTCGTCCTTCCTTCTTGCCAAAAGTTGTCACTGCTTTTCACATTGGGCAGACTATCACCTTGTCCACTTTCTTTCCACCTCCGCACCCTTCCAGAGATGAAGAGAGGCTCCACCGTCTGGACCAAAAACATGCACTTTCATTTGACTTAAATCTCACACAACAGTTCCGGGTGGATGACCAGCTATTTGTTGGCTACGTGGGCACCAAAAAAGGCCGGGCTGTACACATGACTACCTCTCCCGCTGGGTCGTCTTGTGTATCAAAGCCTGTTATTCTCTGGCTAAAAAGGAACTTCCGGCGGGGTTGCGCGCCCGTTCTATTAGGGTGACAGCAGCTACTACTGGATTGGGAAGTGGTGTCCCCCCCTGCAAGACATCTGTCAGGCAGCCACGTGGGCCTATCTGCACACTTTTACTAAGCATTATTGCCTTGACAGTCCAGTCCGGAGAGACTGCTTCTTTGGCCGTTCTGTTCCCTGTGACTTTCTGGTGTGATATTTGTTCACAGACCCACCACCGGGGTTGGTATTGCTGGGGTATCTATTCTAAGGTAAGGAAACTATCACTAACGTGTCTTTCAGATGCACAAGTTACTTAATTGTGTAACAATATATCTGTAAAAGACATTAGTTAGTGATAGATTCCTTACTGCCCCACCCATCCTCTCCGTTCTGTGAAATGATTTCTAGGGTTAAGGGCATCCCTTTCAGGGCCCTAGCTTCAATGCACCAGTGGTCAGTATCTTGCATGGCTCTGCGTTCCTGGTGCGGAAAGTCGTGTACAGAACTGATGTGGGCGCGTCTAAGTAGCTCCAGCGACGTCATCTCGGCGACTATGACGCCAGCGACGTATGCGGCGCCATACGACGGCGCCTACCGACGTGCAGGGGTACTGCTGACGAAAAAACATTCCGGATCCAGCCTGACGCCTGGGGATATTCTAAGGTAAGGAATCTATCACAAACTAATGTCTCTAACATATATATATCGTTACACAAGTAAGTAACTTGTGCTTCTTGCAGAGTTCTGTCTGTAGCGGTTCAGTCCCTGGTCTGGCAGCGGTCGTCTTCAGTCTTCTTCTCTGGTCTGTCAAATCTGAGGAACAAGATTCATGGGAGCCCTTAAATACTAAATTTAAGGGTGTTACTGAGGTCGGGGGCGGGCAGTAGCCAATGACTGTCCCCTTTGGGAAGAGGTGCACATCCCTGTTCCTATTGGGCCTACTAGCTTAATGTTTTTCCCAGCTGTCCTGTTGCCAAAAGTGGGTTCTGGACAAGCGGGCGGGCATCGCTACTAGTGGGAGCTGCCTAAATCAGCACATCACAAGGTGAGTGCCTTTGAGGCTCACTGCTACAGAAACTCCATGAATGAATACCACCAGCGCATAAAAGCCACTGTGAGGTGGTGCAGGATAATAACCCCACCGAGCGGATTCCTTACCTCCCGTATGTTGACAATGAAGAATGGGTCCTGGATAGTCCGATAACGGAGACTCTTCTCCCCGCCCCACAGCGCGGTCCGATTGACCCGGAAGTAACTTGTCCCGGAAGAATCAACACACCAAGCCTAAACCAATCAGGAAGCGACATAGCAGGTCATACGGGGCAGAAAAAGCCAGAAGAAGGTACACCGAGCGCACCAGCTGGAGAGAGCAATGAGGAAGACTCTGACAGAGACCAGGACGCTCCGACGCGTGGGGAGCCGCCAGAAGAGACTGCATCCGAGAGCCCAGAGGAACCAGACGTCTGGACGAAAGATTGGTGGAGCCCGGGGGACACGCACTAGCAGCCACAAGATTTCTTCAACATCATACAGCAGTTCACCAAACCCTCCAGCGAGGCCACAGACGCCATTCCTTCTCAGGACCTCTAACAAGCTCAGCTCATACATCCACCTGAAAATCAAGGCCCTCTATGACAACTACAGCAAACAGACGCTGGACACCGTGCCCCTCCCTACCACTGACAACCAACCATCACCACCTGGAAACCTGCCACCACTGAAGACCCCACCACAGCCATAAAGGACACCCACTCAGGAGCCCCCATGGACCCCTGCCCACCGCACATCTACCACAGAGCCGCTGCTGCCATAGCACCTGAACTAGGCCGGACTAACAACGCCTCCCTCGATTCCGGCATCTTCCCTGACTGGAAGCGGGTAGGGGTCAAGCCCCTCAAGAAACCCTCAGCCGACCTGAAAGACCTGAAAAACTACTGGCCCATCTCTCTCCTTCCCTTTGCAGCCAAAGTCGAGAGATTCATCAACACCCAACTGACCACCTTCATCGAAGAGAACGCCATCCTCGACCCCTCCCAGTCCAGATTTCGCAGCAACCACAGCACTGAGACTGCCCTCCTTGCCGCCACCGATGACATTTGCATGCTACTCGACCAGGGCCACATTATGGCCCTCATCCTACCAGACCTCTCCATAGCTTTCGACAGTCTCCCATCGGACTCCACAACGCTGGTATGCAGGGAACTGCCCTCAACTGGATCAGATTCTTTCTCTCTGGTAGAACCCAAAGGATCAGACTCCCTCGCGTCCTCTCCGAACCTACTGAGATCAACTGCAGAGTACCCCAAGGATCCTCACTCAAATGCACACTCTTCAACATCTACATGGCCGCCATCGTTAGACAGCACGGGCTCATCATAGTTTCTTACACCGACGACACCCAGCTCATCCTCTCTCTCTCACGAAGAACCCCAGACTCTGCTACAAAGAAGGAATGAAAGATGTTGCAGCCTGGATGAGCAACAACTGTCTAAAACTGAACTCTGAGAAGACAGAGGTCCTCATCTTGACCCTTCCCCACTGCATGGGCCTGCTCCTGGTGGCCCCCTGCACTCTGAAACCCACCCATCCCGACAGACCTTGCCCAGAACCTCTGCATCATTCTAGACTCCTCCCTCACCTTGACCCACCAGACTAACGCCTTCGCCTCCACCTGTTTCAACTCCCTCCGCAAGACTTTCAAGTGCATCCCTTCCCCCCCGTATGCAGAAAGTCCGCCCCCAAGCACTCATAACCAGCAGATTGGACTATGGCAATGCCCTGTACGCCGGAATCAACAAAACATGCTACACAAGCTCCAAACCATCCCGAACACCGCAGCCAGACTCCTCCTCGAAGCCCCACTACATGAGCACATGACCTGGCACCTACGAGACCGCCACTGGCTCCCCATTGAGAAGAGTAGCCTTCAGAGTACTCACCCACGCCTACAAATCCCTCCACAACATCGGACCCAAATACACCAACGAGAGAATTGCCTTCCAAATTCCCAAAAGGAACCTCCGCTCTGCCGACCCCGCCCTGGCAGAGACCCTAAGCAGCCACAGACCCAGAGCAGGTGGAAGAGCCTTCTCCTACGTCGCAGCAAAGACATGGAATGAGCTACCAGTCAACATCAGACGCTCCCCCACTCTGCACACCTTCAGGAAGTGTCTCAAGACCTGGCTCTTCGACTGATCTGGAGCTGCATGCCCCCCCCCCCCCCCCTCCAACCCCAAAGCGCCTTGAGACCCTTGCGTGTGAGTAAGGTGCTTTATAAACCCCTGATTGATTGACTACCAAGTGATGCTGTTTCTGCCAGGGGGTGGTGTGAAGTGCCTCCACCCAGAGCAGGCTTTGTTTCTGACCTCTGAGGGCACAAAGGCTCTCACCACATGAGGTCAGAAACCTGTCTGGTGGTGACTGGCTGACGGGGACCAGTCAGCCAATACACTAGAGTTCGGTCATTTTTTCAGGGGGTATCTGAGATGGCCCTGAGTGCATTTTATAATAAATCCATCACTGGCATGAGTGCGGGTTTATTATGCTGAGAAGTTTGATATCCAACTTCAGTCTTCAGTAAAGTCATCATGGAGCTGTGGACTTTGTAATGACAAACTCCAAGCCCATTTACTCAAAATGGCTTCACTGTTCTTACAATGCCTGTGAATGATACACTGTAAGGGCATATTGCTCATGCAGCTATGCCCTCACCTAAGGTATGTTGCGCCCAACCTTAGGGCTGTGAGGCCTGCTAGTGTTGGTGGGCACGGCAAACAGGGATGTGTGCCATGTCGGCTTCAGTATGGTCTGCACCAAAACAAGCAGCCTGCAATGGCAGTGTGTGGGTGTTAAGGTGAGAGGTCTCGGAGGGTGGCATAATACATGCTCTAGCCCTCAGAAACCTTCTCTGGTCACAAGGTCCCTTGGTACCAGTGGTACCTTTTACAAGGAAGTTGCATGCGGCCCAGAGGTATGATAATGGTGGAAAGAAAGGTATAGTTTTGGGAAAGAACACATGCCCTGGGAACCTGATTGGCAGGGACCCAGGTCACACTCAGTCAAGTTCATATCCGTGATCTGGCAAAAAGTGTGGGGGTAACAATAAAAAAGGGGCACTTTCCTACACAAGGTCTTATAAATTTAACGATAGTTGGGAGAGGGAGTATCCAGAGAAGAGGGAGGTATTCGAAGGTTCAAGTCGAAGTAGAGAAGGAAAGGAGTAGGTTGGGGTCGAGGGAAGAGGAGCAGTGTATTTTGATCGGAATGGAGGAAAGGGAGGGGCTATGTAGTGGTGACACAGTAAGCATTGGCTAGAGCTGATTGAGATAGAATTTAAAGGCGAGTTTTGGAGTTGAACAAGATCCGTGTTTAATAGGAAGGGAACAAAAGGGGGAGATAGAAGAACAATTGCAATTGCTCACCAAGGAGTTTAATGCAAGTATTTCAGGTGCACTTGTACACTAGTCTACTGACAGTATTTTGGACCTACTCTCACAAGGAAGATGCACTAAGACTTACACCAAGTTATTTCCAATAGTCTAATATGGTTTTGACAGCTGCCCCATCATTAAAGCCCTCTGCAATCTGGCAGTAGAGGCATCATGGGTTTTTGAAATGGATAGTAAGCAAGACAGCAAATCAAATAATACAATACAAGAGGTATTGTGATCTAATTCTTAAGGGGTTTTGTAAGTACTTACACTAGACACCCTCTACTTGCATGACTTATTAAGCCTCCGGGCACTCTGAACTTGGTCCTGGAGAAAGCCATGTTGACCTAGATGGGCTATTAAGTGGCTGAAACATGTACAACACACCCAGGATGACCACACCAAAGATAAGTGGGACCAACTAACTAGCCCATATATATCCATGACTCGCTTTTAATATTGACCAAGAGTCCCAAGAATAAAATCACTACCAAAAAATAGGGAACCTCGAGCCAATTTTAATACTCTCCTCACATAGACAGACTGTTATTTGAACACTCAAAATAACCAGCTCTGCTGTAATCTGGTGTCACAGCACACCCTGGGAGCATTCGGCAACCAGGATGGGAACCGAATGATGAAGCAGGTCACCTACTAGGTAGGTGAGTGAGGGTTCTTTTGAAACACCCAGTGGGTTCTAGGTTTCTGAAGCTTTAAAAGAGATATGCAGAACTAATGTGAAAATAGGTAGGAAATTCGTTGTAATTTTGTTTATTGAATGACTTGGCTGGGAAGACAAACATGTTATTGCTTCTCCATTTCTCCTTGTTTATCCAGCACTTGTAAACTAGTCCACTGGTAGTATTTTGGACTTGCACTCACAACGGAGTTTGATTTGCAGTAAGACTAGCACAAAGCAAATTACTATAGTCTTACAAGGTTCTGACAGCTGCCCCATCACTTAAGCTCTATGAAATCAGACAGTAGAGGCATCATGGGTTTTTAAAACACAGGGTGCGAATCACAAATATTAAATCTGCACAAATACTAGTAGCCCTATAAACCGCTGCAAATTTACTACTTTTTAGAATCCATGACGATTCTCAGTAGTATGCCTGAAGAGCTGGGACAGAAATATCTTGCTGTGGTAATACTGAACCACATTTGGAGCAGGTAGCGTGAATGTACTCTTATGTGTAAAATGCAGGGCCAGCACTTTTTTCTGGGGCTTTCCTTTCCATTTGAAACCTCAAGTGATTATCACCCTCCGATGTGTGGTTAGTAGTGGCGCATAAATAACATCGTAGTTAACCCTTGAACATGATAGGTTGACTGTAGTCATTTATTGGAATTTATCAATGGAAGGTATAAAGAGACTTTTACCATCTGAAAATAAGTGGGTCAAACTAGCAGCTTTACTAGCTAAGGAAAGTTATTATCTTGAGGGCTCTTTGATTCCCTGCTGTAGTGTTCATCCATCGGATTTCATGCCTAAAATATTGTCAACAGGTTGTCTTTTAAAGCTTCCATCAGAAATGCACAACAGTTGCGTAATCCTGGTTGTACTTCGTGCCCAGCAGTAATTATATTCATGGCTTTCCTCAGTCAGCGTCTATTTTGCATTTGATTGCTTTCCCATCTTTGATACAGAGTATGAAGGATGAATTGGTGCACTTAGCCTGTCGTTTTACATGAGAAAATGTTCTTGACCTGGTCATTATGATCATACAGAAACACTTTGAAAGGGACTTGCAGTCCTGGTTTCAAAGATCTGCTGTACCCACTCTTGGGCAGGTTGGCATTGGCTCTGACCTGTGCCGGAGGAGACCCAATTCCTGATCAGGACTGCGGAAGTGTATGGGGGGCATATTAGAAGTTCTTGAACATCACCTTTGTCTGCTTATCTAGGTCTAGGAATCCTATCATGGTGCCAATCTTGAACTCCCCACTCATTGCATATGTGCTATACTCTGAAATTTATTTAGTGTATATGTCCGCTATATAGATATAATCTTAACTATATGAAATAGAGCCACATAAAGAATAAACCATCCTCGCCCTCCTGATTCTGGCCTTTCCAACTTGATCAGATTCATAGGGTATCTTGGTTGACCCCCTTCAGCCATGCGAATGGTAACATACGGGCAGATTTATGATGACTGGCGCATCCCCAGGGATGCGCCAGTCATCCTGCGCCGCTGCTCCGCCACCCATGGTGCGCCGCATTTACAATGCGGCGCACCATGGGACAAAAACGGCACAGATGCGTGACGCATCTGTGCCGTAAAGGTGGCGCATTGCTGGAGCTGCGTCACAGGCTTTTGACGCAGCATTGTCCTGAAAGTGACTGAGTGAAATCTCATAGATTTCACTCAGCCACTTTTAGGAGGCGTTCCTGCGTAGGAACGCCCCCCCCCCCCTGCGCAGGAACGCCTCCTTATGGCGCAGGGCTTTACAACGTGACGCATCTCCTAGATGCGTCACGTTGTAAATAGGGCGCATTGTTTGCGCCGCCGTTGCGTCAAATAAAGTGACGCACCGGCGGCGCAGGGCCTTCATAAATCTGCCCCTTAGTCTTTTTGGGTTTAGTGTAGGACACTAAGGGGCATATTATCAAGAACGGAGATAAAATTATCGCCGCTTTAGCGGCACAAAACTGCTGCTAAAGCGGCGATAATAGTCTTGATAATACACCCTGGAGAATTCCAATAGAAGCCCATGTTCACCCCAGAACATAGATGTTGTACAGTGCTTTTCCTCCTCCCTTGGACTAGCACTCTAGATTCCTGTGGGGTTCCTTATTCTGGAGTTCTCATCTGCCTGGTTGGCAGTTGGAGCTCTGGTCAGATAGGGGATGGTCCTATCTACTCCGTGCTGCAATAAAGCTGACTTCATTAAGTACATTGCCTCCAGACCTCGTTTGTACTTACAACATTTGGCGACTTGGACGCGGATACCACATCTGTCCACAGCTTTATCTCCTGGTGTTGCAGCTGAAAGGAAATACGGAGAGGTAGTACTCCCATCGCCCTGTGAACCCTACGCAGCGAGTGATGCGTGTCTGACACCCTGCTGATCGACGCTGAAGTGATCTCCTGCAGAGCGTGTAGCTTCGCGACGTCGTCCCTTAAAGAAGTTTGTCGTCGGATCAACTATTCAAGGCCTCTCTGACGATCCTACTGCAGATGCGACGTCATCACTGTCTCGTGAGTAACGAGCCTACCAGAGTGTTCTTTGTTGTAGCGTAGCAACATTTGAAGCGCACCGGTGGAGCGCAACGTATGAGCGCCTGATGACACTACCGCCTTGAGGTCAGACGCATCGCCGTACTGACGTGGGACGCAGTCGGCCATTTTGCATAACAGGAGTACCGGCTGTCGGAGTCGTGTAAGAGACGCGACTCACTTGAATCTTTCTCATGCCACAGCTGTACTGCCCTGCGACCTCACCCTTATCCAGTCAAACATTTCCCAGGTGCGGGCGGTAGATTGCTGGTCACGTCAGAGATCGTGACAACTCCGTGCAGAGCGCTACTCTCATCACCACTGTGGCTGTGTACAACGTGCACAGAGAGCAAGTCTTCATGATGGGAACGTCGGAGGACATTTAATATCGTGAAGGTTATTAGTAAGTGCACGGGTCGGGGGCTATTTGTGGTACAAGCAAGGAAAAAGGTATTCAGATAGCCACATCACCGTACAACTAACATTGTAGTGTGCTTTATTAATTATTCATCTAACTCCTGTTAGTACGCTACACTGCTAGTATGGCACAGTCAATTAATGTTGCTCTTCCTCCTCAATTTTTGGGAGAACCTGGGAATCCGTCCATGGCATGGGAGGATTGGATAGTCATGTTTAATAACTACATAGAGGCCCTAGATGGAGAAGATTTCTCACCAAAGAGGAAAAAGGCTCTTCTAATGACCACTTTGGGAAAAGAGGGACAACGCTTGTTTAAATTTTTGCCACAAGCTCTTTCTTCTGGTTCCACGTCTCAAGTAGATGAGTTCAAGGAAGCTGTGTCGAGACTGGAGACTAGATTTGGGAAGGAGGAAAACCTTGTTTTACAAAGATACAAGTTTTATAAAAACAAGCAACTAGAAGATGAGAGCATTGACGATTTCGTCGCCCGTCTACGTGAACTTTCTGTGAAGTGCAACTTTGGCCAAATGGCTGATGAACTAATCAGAGACCAGCTTATTGTTCAAGCAAACAATAGGAAGGTCCAAGAGCGCTTGTGGGCAGCATAGCGACAATAGTGATGGGGAGGCGGCAGCGATTGCCATTGTTAGGAAAAAGGATATGTTCTCCAGAGGAAGAATGTGCAATCTAGCAATAAGAATATTTCTAAAATGTGCACGAAGTGTGGGAGCTATTCACATACATCAGATGCTAAATTCTGTTTTGCAAACAATAAGGAGTGTTTACGGTGTGGGAAGTTGGGCCACTTTGCAAAAATGTGCAGAAACAAAAATAACTCGAGAGTGACTGTGGTCAGCGAGTTTGGCGAACTGAAACGTGATGTGAATAAGATTTTGGTATTGTGTGACTCTGTATGCTCGTGTGAAGAGCGTAGAGGGAGAATATTAAAGGCAGACTTTACCATTGATGGGAAACCTGTCAAATTGATGGTTGACAATGGTTCTAAATGGACCATAATCCCTATGTCCCTTATGAGGAGTGTGTGGGGTGAAAGGATTCTGAAAGAGTGTGACATTTTTCCGTCTGGATATCAAGGAGAGATGATTGATCTCTTAGGCTACTTTGAAGGAGAAATTCGATTTAGGGATAGATCAGCCATAGGTAAGGTGTACATACCGATGGATGGCCCAGCCATTTTAGGACGCTACCAGCAGTACGATTTACATATTGTAGTTAACCCCAGAGCTGATGATCCTGTCTCAATTGTTGACAACACTTCACTGAACGAGATTCTAGAGGGGTTTAAGAATGTCTTTAGAGATCAATTAGGTGAACTTGTAGGGTATTCCCATCATATAATTCTCAAGGATGCTAGTATTCCTGTTCAACATAAGGTAAGGAGAGTTCCTTTTGCTTTACGGAATGAAGTTAAAGCCACTTTGGAGGAGATGCTTCAAGGGGGCATCATCGAACCCGTCGAGGCGTCTCCGTGGGTTTCGCCTGTTGTAATTTCACAAAAACCCGATAATAAAATTAGGTTTTGTGTGGACCTACGTTCACTGAACAAATGTGTAGTGGCCGATGTGTTTCCACTACCAAATATTGATGAGTTGGTGTCGACGATTAAGGGAGCCAAGTTTTTCAGCAAACTAGATCTAAAGCATGCCTACCATCAGATATGTTTAGATGTTTCAAAACACTTGACTGCCTTCATCACTAGTGAAGGGATCTTCCAGTTCACGTGACTACCGTTTGGCCTCGTCTCTGCGGCCAGTGTGTTCCAGAGATTGGTCTCAGAGGTCTTTAAGGGTTTAGACAAGGTATTGTACTTTCAGGATGATATTTTGATCTATGGAGATTCCCTGGAGGAACACAATAGGATTTTGCAGAGTGTGTTACGAAGGGTAGATGATGCTGGTCTTACCTTGAGGAGAGAGAAGTGTGCGTTTCTTTTGAAGGAGATAGAATACCTAGGTTTTTGTCTGTCTGAGGAGGGCATAAAACCGAAGAGGAACTTGTTAGAGGCCATCGAATTAGCACCCTCGCCTGTTGATAAGGATCAACTTCGGTCCTTCATGGGCTTAATCGAATTTTACTCAAAGTTTGTGAGGGATTTTTCATCCAAGACTGCTCCTTTGAGATGTTTGTTAAAAAAGGGCATCAAATTTAGTTGGTCTGCTGAACATGAATCGTGTTTCGAATTGATTAAAAAGGAACTTAAGTCTGCCAATGTTCTTACTCCTTTTGACACAGGTCGTTCCTCCATCCTCATGGTTGATGCGAGCGGAGTAGGACTTGGTGCGGTACTTTTGCAGAAGCATGGTAGGGAGGAGAAGACCGTTGCTTTTGCTTCCAGGCCCCTATCTGTTTCTGAATCTAATTACTCGGTCATAGAGCGTGAGGCCCTTGCAGCCATTTGGGGTGCGAGCTATTTTAGAACCTATTTATGGGGTTACAAATTTGTCCTTCGCACAGATCATAAACCTCTTGTCAATGTTTTGTCTTCTGGCGGTGCTGGGAAGGGGTCTCCCAGGTTGGCGAGGCTGGCTTCCCGCCTGCAAGACTACCAATATGAGATTGAGTTTGTTCATGGTTGGAAGAACATTCAAGTGGATTGCTTGTCTCTACTCCCAATGCACTCTAGTGCGGGTGATGGACATTCTGGTAATGTCTTGGATGACTTTGCCGTGGCTGTGGTCGTAGAGGATGTGCTGTCTATAGGGGGTGGTTCCTTTTCTCGTGATGACTGGTTGAGGGGTATGGAGGAGGATCAAGTCTTAAAGACAGTCATTAATCTTGTTTCTAAAGGAGCTAGAAGAGAAAGCACTGTTGAGCCAGAAGTTAGACCCTTTTTGAGAGTCTTGGATGAACTTTCGCGGGGTGATCGTTTCATTCCTCCTAGTTCTTTGCATAGTAGAATCCTTGTTTTGCCCATGAGGGACATTTGGGTCAAACCCTCACCCAGCGTCGCGTAAAAGAGAATTTTTGGTGGCCTACGGTTGATAGCGATGCTGTGGAGTGTGTGGTGAGGTGCTGTTATTGCAAGGAGGGAGAGAAGCGCTTAAAAGTTGTAGGGTCTCACTCATCACAAAAAATTGGATTTGGAAATCTACCTTGGCACAGTATCTGCTTGGATTTCATAGGCCCTATGAGTGAGTTACCTGTGGATCAACGTTTTGCCATTGTTGTGATTGACTGTTTCTCGAAGTGGCTTTGTGTGCAATTTGTGAGAGAGATCAACACTGACACCACTATCAAATTTTTGAAAAATGTCTTCTTGAATGAAGGATATCCGTCTGTCCTTATCTCGGATAATGGCACTCAATTGACGTCACTGAAGATGGCTTCATTTATACGTGAGTGTGGCATCAGACATCAGAAGACAAGTTTGTACAATCCGCATGGGAATGGCCTCTGTGAGAGGGTGAATCGTCTGGTGAAAGGGGTGATTCAGATGTTTGTGGAGAGTGGCTGTTTCTCGCAGGAGCGAGTGCAAGAACTTGTGTGGGCTTACCGGTCAACACCTCATAAGGTTGGGGAAAAATCTCCTTTTGAGTTGATGCGTGGGCGTACACCGATCTCAAGGTTGACCCCTGCATGGTTGAGGTGTTTGGAGAAGGAGTCTTTGCCCTCTAATGTTGATTCTTTGCCTATCTCAGTGGGTGATCTGGTCAAAGTGAAACCGGGTAGGTTCTCTAAGGGCCTTTGCAAATTTAGGGGGCCTTTCAGAGTCAGGAAAGCTTCTCCACATTTTGTTGTTCTAGAGAATGGGGAGACTTGGAACTATAGGAGGGTGGCTCTGTATCAAAGGAGGAAGGATGCCTCTTCTGGTCTGTCTATGGGTGGTGGCTCTGGGGGCTGTAACGGGTATTTATTAGCTTCTGGTGTTGGTTCTCCATCCTCCTCCCAATCTATTGGACGGGGGGAGGTGGGTAGTGGTGATGCTCCTGCTTCTATGTGTGTGCATGATGGGGTCTTGATTGATTCGGTCCCTACTTCTTCTTCTTCGTCCTCCTCTGAAGAAGCTAGGTTTAGAAGTACTCGCATTCGACGTCCACCCACTTATCTGGATGACTACTTACATTGATTCTGTTTATTATTGTTTCTGTTTTCCTTTCTTTGTTAAGGGGGGTAGATATGTTGTACAGTGCTTTTCCTCCTCCCTTGGACTAGCACTCTAGATTCCTGTGGGGTTCCTTATTCTGGAGTTCTCATCTGCCTGGTTGGCAGTTGGAGCTCTGGTCAGATAGGGGATGGTCCTATCTACTCCGTGCTGCAATAAAGCTGACTTCATTAAGTACATTGCCTCCAGACCTCGTTTGTACTTACAACAATAGACTTCTATTGGAATTCTCAAGGGCATATTATCAAGCCCATTATCGCCGCTTTAGCTGCAGTTTTCTGCCACTAAAGCGGCGATCATTTTTAATGCCTTCCTTGATATGCCCCTAAGGACTTTATTACGAGGCCACAGACTGCCAGACTTGCGGGGGCGCCTGGTGGCAGCCTTCCAACTGCCCCATTACAGACAGGGCGTTTGGGCCGCTTTGGGACCACCGCACCTGCTAAGGATCAATTTTTCATGGTAGTGCGACTGCTATGAAAAGTGTGGCTGTGAGGAAACAAAGGAGGCCCTACAGGGCCCCCTTGTGCCTCACGCCATGTAGATGCACACAGGGGGCCACAACATTTGCCCCCCGTGTGCATGCACACTAGTCTGCCAGACAGGAAACTCCTGACCTGGCGGGTGGTTTGTACATGGGTTTGGTGATGTGGGGTGGTCCTGCACTGCCAAACTCCTAATAAGGCCTTAATAGTGGAGAAGTGTGGCTCACTGGTTAGAGGAGGTAGACCCTGAAGCAGAGGTCAGACCCGGGACCAGGGTTCAATTCCCGACGCGGCAGGGTCTTGAGCCCAAATATCCACGGACTCGATAATTCTCGTTTCGGTGCCTACTCGAATCATGGGTTCACACTCTGCAGCTCTGGGCATTAGCCTGCTTAATCTCCACTACGGCCCCCCCGCGGCGGGATGCCTGGCTTTCACTTTGGGGATGCCCACTACGGGTATCTCACAGGGAAAAAGCCAGGACGGGTTCCCAAGGCAAGCGCCGAGATGCCTACAGGTAATCGAGCGCTATATAAGAACGCATAATAATAATAATACCAGAAACTGATTTATAGACCTTGCCTTTGTATTAGCACAACTAATAACAGTCATCAACATGGTGTTAGTAGCAGCAGCCTGGGAGCTTATGCAATTTGCGCTATGCCGGTTTGCCTTTCTCACGAAGTTCAATGCATTTGTGGCCGGTAGATGCTCTGTATTGAAAGTAATGTATGTTGCAGCTTTGGAGGGGGGGGGGGGGGAGTAGCAAGTGGCAAACTTATTTTTATTTTTCCCCTTCTATAAAGTTACACAGTGACAGGGCAGCCCTCAGTGTGTATAGTCCTGATTCTGGGTGCATTTGGAACGTTCGTTTTGCAGCTACTGACCGGTCGAATTCAGGCAACGCTCGTTTTGCAAGCTTGGCTTTAACTGCACAGTCGGGTACAAGAAAATCTTGGGTTCATGGGAGAAAAGTAGGGTTCTATACATAACTAATTTCTGTTGAGCAACAAATGTTTGACTTGTTTGCCTGTCCGTAAGTATCACCAAGGAAAATTTGATATTGGACTAAAGCACAGCACAGGTGTCTGGATAAAGTTGCGCTTGTCCGTTCTTCCAAGCCTTAAAATGCTCAAAGAAAAGGATTCTAAGCATAGACCTGTTCAGAACAAGGCAATAGAGAACAAGCTTCCAGAGTCTGTGGAAATGAAATGCCTAAAAATCCTTCCACAACATCGGACCCAAATAGACCCAAATACCTCAACGAGAGTCTCCTTCCACGTACCCAAAAGGAATCTCCGCTCCGCTGACCTTACCCTGGCAGGAACAGAGCAGGCGGAAGAGCCTTCTCCAACGTCGCAGCCAAAGACTGGAACGAGCACCCTGTCCACATCAGAAGCTCTCCCACCAACACACCATCAGGAACAACCTCAAGACCTGGCTCTTCGACCGAACCAGAGATCAGCTCCCCCTCCCCCCTCCCCCCCCCCCCCTCCCACCTCCCCCTAAGCGCCTTGAGACCCTCACAGGTGAGTTGCGCGCTTTATAAAACCCTGATTGATTGTTTACCTGTCACCCTAAAGGGGTGGCTTGATGGTATACCTACATATTAAGTTGTCATAATGAATTTGAAGCGGTGAGGTCCATATGAAGCTTTATTTGAAGGTTACCCACACACGTCAACTTATCTGAAATTTTATGCCTATAGACAGAACTACAGTTGCTGGGTGTGGTCGTTTTGTGACCTTGTCTCTCTACTAACAAATTGTGGCTCTTACTGTTTTGTTTCCTCCTGCTGTCAGTTAGTAACAGCCTGTGTTTTTTCCCCCTCTTTTCCGGTAATAGATGGCACCTCACACTTTAACTTGCATTGCTTCCTCAACATGGGACCGGCCCTATTCCAGAGAATTAGCTGCTTTCCCACTGGTAAGTAATTTAATTTTTGCCAAACCATACAGCAGTCTGCCTCAAGCTGTCGCTTCATTTGAAAACAAGCATTTGAAATGTAATAGGTCTTGCATTTACGAGTTTGAGCTATTGGCATGGTAAATTACAACACCTTTAATTTGTGCTCTTACAACTGAGAAATAAAAGGCATTGTCATTTACAAATGCAAGACGTATTTCATTGAAATTGCGTTTGTGCTATAACAAGTTTATAAAGCGCTAGGAGAGAGCATTGCAGGCAGGACAAAGCTATTTGAGAAATAGTGCTCGGAGGCTGTAATTAAAGCCTACCAAATAACATATGTAACAGGAGGTGTTGCCATGGGAGGTTACAAAAAGGCATGGTGGTACTAAGGCGGGACTACTAAGCCTATGTACCAATGAACAGTCACAGTTTACAGTTGACAATGACACAAGCCACTTAAAAATATGGGCGGCGCTTCAAATCCCTACCTGAATAAAGCATGCCTGTTAGAGCAGAGCATGCGCTGCCCAGGCTGGATCTGAAAAGTTAGTTTATAAATACCCTGGTCTGCCTGATGGGTTGAAACAATGTTAAGTTCATTTGTCTGCAGAGTTGTGCATCAAGTTTCTCCATGCAAGTAAACTAATTCCACATTTGCTCCTCTTTCAGTAGGTCAGCCATTTTTTTCTCACTTGCGTTAAGACGCTTGCAATGCCCATGCAAAACCTTGCACGTTCTTTGTGAAAAATAAAAGGCAAATGCGTATGTTCTGGCTGTGTTATGTGCATTTCATTCTGACATTTTGTTCGTTTTTAGCCATTCGTGAAACCAGATAGCAAGTTCTGGCCTACCATATCACGTATAGATGACATCTACGGCGACCAGCACTTGGTCTGCACCTGCCCACCAATGGACTCTTATGAATCACCGTTTGCAGAGCAGAAGAGGGCCTTGTCCTAGTCCCTTACGTTTATTTTCACAAGACTGTCCTTTCATCACTTTGGTTGAACTTGGCGAGATGTCCTTTTTCTTTCCTCCCCTGATTCAAAGAAGGGGTTTTATATACTGTGTATATTTGTCTTAGTCCACATATTGTTAATTGAATTGCTGCTACACAAAATTGTGAATACAATCAAAGCATTGGGCGGGAGCAGTTCAACCCGGAAGCTGACTTGATTCAGTGCCTCAGTTTCCGCAGCAATCTATGGTAATGATGCCTTCATCAGACACCCTTTTTTAATGTTTAGGGCTCAGAGCTTCCTCTTTTCACAGTAAAGATTTCAAATTTTAATGTACCTTTTTTTTTTTTTCTTACTTTTGGGAGTCCGTCTTTAAAGAGATGTCCTTTTTCATGTTTCAGATTTTTGGGTAATTGTCATTGTAAATATTTACCTTTTTTGTATAAAAAAAAAATTAGGAAGAACAGGTGTTAATACATTTTTTAAAACATTTTCTTCAAATGTAACCCACTACTGCGTGACCAATTTAGATGTTAAACCTTTATTACATGCGTTTTAACATATTGATTTGGTATTCCAATAAAGTCTCTATGTTTTCTCCTGTTCTATCTCCTCTTGCAATGTATCTTTTTATTATGTTGCTTTTCAGCGTTACCAGACGCAAGTTTTTTTAAATTTATTTTTTAAGGGTGCATGTTTTCTGGTTTCTTACCGTTGAGCATCAGTTTCTGAAAATGCTTTGAACTTTGTGTTTTCAGATGAATTAGTGTCAGATTTGAAATTAAAATGACTTTTTATGGGGAGGCTGTTTTTAATGTGTTCAAAAGGTTTGATTCCTCCCTTCTTTCCTTTTTGTCCCCTACTAAAATTGTTTTTCAGCTCACTTACCAGATCTGATATCCAGACCTGCGGGCAAAATATTATTTGCTTCTCTCACAACCCTGCACAATTGGTTTTGGGCTTAAAGTTTGAAGTGGCTAATTTTCAATTTTTGGGGTGAATTTGTTTTTCTGGTTTCATGTATTTAAAATGTTTTTTATTTTGAAAACATGGAAGAGGTGTGGCGCCGCGGCCAGGGCGACTGACGCTGGAATCTGGGGACCACGGTTCGATCCCCGGCTCCGGCGGCAGATTAGCCCAGCACCATGTGACTCTGGGCAATAGCTCGCTTAATCTTCCCGACGGCCCCCAGCGCCTAGAGACCCTTACGGGTGATTGTGCGCTTTACAAATGTGGACTTTACTTCGTACACAATCTCATAGTGACATAGTCCAAAGGTAAGCGTAGTCGTGCATTGTGTACTATGCATCTAATACACATGTACAGGCTTACATTATATTCAACTCTTGTAAAGATATCACGGCAGTCCGTCCCATTGCCTGGAAAAATACATTAGGTGTGCATACAATGTCTCATAGGAACCTGGTCAGACAGCAAGTAATGATGTGCAGTATGCACTACGTGACCAATATCCATGTAAAAACCATAAAATACGTCCATTGCTTACAAATACCCCTTGCCGGCCCACCTTGCTGTTGAAGGAAATACATTAGGTGCAGAAGCTCAATAAGAACAAAGTGCAATACATAACTGTCCGCATCGGCTTGCCTACCAATATAGTCGCACAGTTTGAACTTGGTATTAGCAGTCGAAAGCTTACCTTTTGTATATCTGTGGGGGCGAGCGTTCTGAGGACCAGTTTTCTATAGCTCAGTATAATTAAATTATTCCAACCCGCCATCTTCTGACGCTGCAGGCATCTGACTTAACAAATACTCCGAAAGATATATGGGCTCCACTAGAGGCTGTGTTCCCAGTAGGCAGCAAGCTGTTCCTGACTTTAGGCAGCATCTTTAAGCCAGTCCGCCACCTGGGGCGAAGGCATGACATCCCCAATGTGGCCACCCTATGTTTAGCTAGCAGAAACAAAAGCCACCAGTTTTTGCCAGTCCAGCGGCACTGCATGCACAAATCCCAGTAGTGCTACCAGGGGAGTACACTCGCTGGAGCCCTAGTAAGTCACCCAGTCTAGCAAAAATCTCCTCCCAGTATGTGGACATACTCTGGCATGTCCAGGAAAGGTGGAGATAATCAGCATCAGGTGCGGAACACCTACAACATCCAGAGTCTCCCCCAACCTCATTCTGTGCATGCCTGCCGGAGTGCGATAGACGGTGCAGAAATTTGAAATGTATGAGTCTGAGGCAGTAGTTTGGGATAAGCACGTAACTGTGAGAAGCAGTACTGCCATTGAACATCTGTTAATGGGGGCGTGATATTCTCGTCCCACGCTGCCTTACTGTAAGTATACGCACTTGCGTGATATGTTGCATGTCAGCATACAATCTGGTGATAAGTCTGCAGGGCAAGGGGGATGTGCGAAACTTCTCCAGCACGTGAAATTTCGGAGGGGCATCGGGGAACCTGGCAGATGTATGAATGGATGTTTGCACTTGGAAATGTGTAGGAGGCCAAGAAGGTAGCTGCGCTGTCCCAGAGGTCATCCTGGGTGGAAATGAAGGTATTGGTAGGAAATAGTGTACCCATGGAAGCAAGTCCAAGTTTACGCAGTCTAACACAAGTATCAGGGTCTGGTGTAAATGTCAGTGAAGGGTGTGCGATGATTGGCACTAAAGGGGTAAAAAGATGGTCCAGTCTAGCTCTGCAATGTAGCGCATCCAACGCCCATACTGTGCACACAACCATGTTCACGCAGTCCCGTGGGCGTACCGGAGGCTTATACATGGCCATTTGCAGTGGGCAGGGCGCTGCCCAATCGCTTTCAGGGGCCGTGTGTGCCATGAACGGGGTGGGAAATAGCAATGGTGTGCAAATTCGGCCTCTGCGCAGTAATAGAGAGTGAAGTCTGGCGTTCCGAGACCACCCTGTTCAAAGGGAAGCGTCACCGTCTCCCAGGCAATCGCGGCTGCGATCCTACCCATGTGAGTGAGATGAGGCGCGAGCAGAGTTGCTTGTGGAAGCCATGGGATAAAGGGAGCGGCAGATTTAGAAACAGGTAGAAGAACTTCAGAAAGATAATCATTTTGGCAATGGCCTACTGGCCCGTAAGCAACAATGGGAGCCGTAACCAACTGGCGAGTCATTGAGCCAGTCGACCAGAGTTGTTCTACAATTTGTCAATATTTCTGCTAAGCCAAATACCAAGGTATTTGACTGTGCCCTCTGCTCACACCAAAGCGAACTCAGAACCTGTCACAGGAGTGCCATTAGTCATGGAAATACAATGGACAAGGCCCAGTTGATAACAATCCTCCCACATCTCGTGAATTCCCTAATGAGCGGATCGAAGTTGACAAGAGGCTTCTGCACGTAAAGAGTAACCTCATCCGCGTACAGGGACACCAGAATGTGGCGGGCAAAGAAGGCCATTCCTCTCTGCGAGTGGTATTGACACAAATCAGGGGTTCCATAGCAATCGAAGAGGATCAGCAACAATGGCAAACCCTGTCTGGTACCCCAGGAAACAGTAAAGGACTCCGACACACTCCCTTTGAGGCGCAGCCTTTCCGTGGGCTGGAAGTAGAGCAAACCAATAGCCTTGAGGCAGGATGTGCTCAGACTCAAGCGCCCCAGGAGGGCAAACGGATACAGCCACTTGATGGTGTCTAAAATAAACGTGGCCGCATGCAGTGAGATCAATAGAATAAAGTAAAGCGAAAAAGGTGCGTATTTTGTGTTGTGGTTCTCCCAGGTATGAATCCAGCTTGATCTGGCCTTACAAGCGATGGAAGCAGCGGGAGCTGGCGTGAGGCGAGCAGCTTGGTGAATATTTTGTTATCTGTATTTATCAGGGACAGGGTCCTATAGGAATCGCAGCGAGTGGGTTGAGGATAGTTACAATGAGTGCCTCTCTCAAGGACTCTGGGAGCACTCCCGTAGTCATGGCCTATGCAAATACTTCTAGTAGGTGAGGCGCGAACAATGAGGCAAACTCCTTCTAGAATGCTGCCAGGAGACCATCACTCTATTTGCCTTGTCTGCTGGCAACGAGCAAATCCCCCCGACAATCTCCTCTATCGTGAAAGGCCTTCTTCCAGCCACAGGAACTGGTAGGAGTCAAAATAGTCAGGGAGGTCTGGCGGAAGGCCATCTGTCATGACTGGTAAAGCAAGGCAAAGAAAGATATCATCAATGCCTGAACATTCTCTGTCTGTGCGTGCTTCCTCATCTCGTAATTCGGTGATGTATTCACACTCGCCCATGGTCTATGCAGTAACGGGGCTAGGGATCAGTCTGGCTGCTCACCCTCCCCATAAATCCAGCTGAGCTGCCTCCCCGTATTCTGCCAGTTTCCCCCAGATATCTGCCAGAATGCTCTGATTCCCGCCAGAGAAGAAACGGGTCTCCAGATCATGGTTTACTCACTCTAGTTGCATGAGATCCAGCCCCCCCCCCCCCCAAGCATGCTATACATTCCCCATGCATAACCTCCGTACATGCCTCCCAGAGGGTGGCCCTCGTGACGTCCTCTTTAACATTGCATTCGAAATATGCTGTAGAAGCAGCCCTAATATTTTCCCAAAATACCTGTTCCCGGCGGCAGATGACACTTGAAGGCCCGGGTCGGAATACCCGGTAGCTTCAATTCTAAAAGTACTGGGGCGGGATCTGAAACTGATCGCGGAAGAGGACAGTGCCTACCATGTTATTTTGCATGACACTAGCCAATAATCAGGCATGACCAGGTAGAGTGTTCAGTATCTATGCATGTACCTTCGCTACATGCTGGGTTATTGGATCGCCAAACGTCATGTAGGTCAAAGTCTTTCATGGGTAAGCCTAGTTGAGCAGCCCCCCATGGATGAGTAAAGCTGGAGGTGCTATCCCTGTCATTCCCGGGATCTAGGATTACATTAAAGTCCCTGTGTGTCCCCCCCCCCCCCCCCCCCCCCCCCCCCCCACCCACAGCGTTGCCCCAGGCCCAAGTGACTCAGCCTGCCTCCACACATCTGCGAAGAATTGGGGGGGGGGGGTTGTCTATGTCCAGCCCATAGACCACTATTATTCTAATCAGGTGTCACATGTTGCCCGTAACAATTGCATACCTGCCATGCGTGTTGCACTTGACCCTGCGCATTCGCCACTCCACTCCCTTTCTGAAGATAATCATCCACCCTCTCCTATAGTCCGAGTAAAGCAAGGTGTGTTTCTCACCTGGCCGGTTGGACTTGAGCCTGGACGCGGAGCCCTCAGTGAGATGTAGTTCCTGCAACAAACCTATATCTATTGCGTTTCACTGGAGATAAGCAAAGACTTGACTGGTATTTCGGTGGATATTAAGACCTTCGATGTTCCATGTAAGAGATTAGAGACTGGGCATCAAGTTGCAATAATAGGTAATGATGTGGGTGATCTATGGCCCCCGTCCCAAAAGGCACACCAGCATTGTTTAGTATTTGCATTGCTTAGTATTTACATCCAATGCTGAAACAACCCCCCTCACCAACCACCCAACTTGGGTGTGCCCCTGCTCCCCCCCCCCCGCCCCCCCATCACCTCCAATACCCCATAATGAAATCTAAAGACAAGGGACTCACCCTGTGGGACAAAGCTACAATAGGACAAACTTTAGGCTCACCGACCGTATAACATAGAGACCTACTTGTGATGGCAGCTAAGCAGGTGGTTGATCAAGGTTCAACGTTTAACAGTCAATAATTACATTGCACCATAGTTGACTGTACAGACCTGCAAAGCATGTAAATAAGTACTTTCCTATCAGCCGGTTCTGTGAAATCAATCGTTCTCATGTAGTGCATGATCAGTCCGTTTCGCTGGGGAAGATCTAGGGGAGCCCATGTGCGCTGCAACCTGCTTGTCTAATTTTAATGAAGCTTTAGTATAGTTGAAAAAGTGCTATTTGCCCTCAGAAGTTACCATCAGGCGCGCTGGATAAATCATTGCATAGCGGACCTCAGCCTTTTGCAGTATTTTTTGGCTGGGGAGAGCTTGCGCCGGGCCGCCTGCACAGTAATAGTAAAGTCTGGGTAGAAAGAATTGCCATGGCCCTGATAATGAATCGTACCACGCTGTCCGGCTATGTACAGCACTGCGTCCCGGTCTTGATATTTTAGCAGCCATGCCTCTACTGGCTTAGCAGCGGCCCCTGGAGGAGTCCTGGATCCCAGTGCCCTATGGATGTGCTCTACTGCAAACATGGCTGACAGAGGACATTGAGAGCATACTTAGGAACCTCTTTGGGGATGGACTGTTTTCGTAATGTTAGTGGACTCGGGGGGGCCTGTGATTCAGAGAATATTATGACGAGAACATTGACGAGAACGCATGTCAAGGTCCTTATTCTTGGCCCTAATTACCTCCAACACCTTGTCCATTTTTAGGTCTCGCCTGGCGTTGCAGCGCAGGCGCTCTGCGAAGGCCTTTTGGAATCGATCCAGTTTCGAAGGGGACTTAGTCCCGCCCCTCTTTTCCATTGGCTTGCATCATTATTTATGCTAAACGATGGCCTGTGATTGGAAAGGGGGCTTGTTACCGCCCGGTCAAATTTTAGGACGGCCCATCTAGACGGGCCAACACCATCTTGGTTTGTTGTGAGAGTTGCAAACTGTGCCAATAGCATCGCGGCGCGGCAAGCTATCTCTTCGCTACACAAATGTTTATTGTTTCCTGCATGAAATGTGCCCCGGACACTGCCTCAGTGAGATTAAAAACTGGCAGTTTGAGAGATACAAACTGCTTAAAGGAGATGGTAGTGTACGTGCACGCTCGCGCATGCGACTTTCTAACTGGTCACCAACAGGTGGGTGCACGGCAGCTGTACAAATGCCACTTCACAGGTAAGCGGAGACGCTTAGACGAGCGAACTTCTATTCATGCAGGAAGGCCAGGTACAAGGTTAGTAAAGCGAATTCTAGGTTTGAGCAGTGCTTTAAATTGGCGGGCACTCTCTGGTACTGAGAACAAGCACTTAGCATTACTGTAATAAGTGTAATTGGAGAGCACCAGCACTTCTAAGGAGCAAACAGGTACTCTAAAGAGAGTATCTGCACTTCTATACTTTCATTTAAAGCACTGGGGTTGAGACTCATCAGAGACACCATGAAGAGATGAGGACGTGAAGATGGCCTCAATAGCATTTCCCAAAGTAGGCAGCCTGTGACGTAATTGAAAATTGGCAGGCACATCCCAGGTTCCCCTTGAATAGGCTACCACTTACCTACACGTGTCAGGCAAGGTGGTAATGCTCTGGCTTGAAAGGGCTTCCACATACTGTGGGTGGACAAGGCCAAACAGACTCTAAATGATGCCCAAAGGCAGAGTTCTCCAACATATATCCATGAAAGCTGGACCCATAGCAGATTGTAAGGATAACCACTTAATAAATTAGTGTAATTCAGACATATTCCATGTAAATTCATCTTCTATGGATATCAAGACATTCTCGCATCAGCCTGGCCCTGCTAAATGCGGAGCTGAAATCAGAAGTGAATGCCACGTTGCTAGAATTAAATGTCAAAAATACTGATTTTACATTCCTAAAGTCAAACTTGTGCGAACTAAAAGGTATGTTCAGGAATTATTTTGTGATAAATGTCTTGTAGGTACATCTAATTCAATGCAGTTTCCCCTCAAGATATATGCCTGTATCACAGTATCTACTCAAAGTCATGGCATCTGTCTTTAAAAAACAAGCATTGAAAATGCAATAGGTCTCGCCTTTAAATAATGCAAAGCTAGAATACAATACCATTAGCAAAGCAAATGGCTTTAACTTAATAAAAGGCGAGACCTATTGTATTTTCAATGCTTGTTAACAATTGCTCCTGTACCTCCGCGTCAGCTACTCGTTCAAGCTGGTCAATGCGGTCATCGCGCTTATTTACTCTTTGCTTGACATGTTCCAGTCGGTTAGTTAGGAGATCCAACTTGGTGTCAATAGCCTTAAGACTGGACTGGACCTGGACCTGAATCTCCTTTATATCCACATGAGTTGCAGCGGACTATCCGTGTGCTCAAGAGACGCTCCAGAGTGCGTGCTCGACTCTCCTTGCCTGGTGCCACATTTGCTGTCAAATTGGAGTTAATTTGTTTACTGTTGCTTTTTGCCATGGTGAGACCTCTTCCCGTGAGGCGGGTGCGCTGTGGTGTCTCATAGTACTGGTAGCAGCAGGAACTGCATTCCTGTCCCCTCAGCCTCTGATCACGGGGCCAAAAGTCTGCACCCACTCAGTAGATAATCTAGTGGAGTCCCAGCCAGCAGCTCAATCCCCAGTGGAGCCAAGGGGCCTGCCCCCCAGGCTCCAGAAAACAGCACCACAGGCCTCCAAATCTATTCAGACCAGGAGCGCCTAGCTCCTGCTGCCCCGGGTGATGTCCAAGGCCCAGGCCTCGCAGTCGCTCGAGCGAGACTGTACCGAATAAAGAAGCCAATCGTTGAGTGAAGAACTTCTTTTATTCATGAAAACAAAAACCGATTCTGCTAAGGTCGCAGAGCTCAGGACCACTCACCTCAGTCACCAGCTGTTGCAGTCAACATTCTAAAACGAACAGCTGATGACAGGGGAGGGAGAGAGCTACCGTTTCTGGACACAAGTACACAGATTGCAACACATAACAGTGCCAAGGCACCCTGTACAGGACCAGGGGGGCCTGCCAGAGTAAGCCGCCACAATGGGCTCCCCACTCACACCACTGTATCCACGTGTGAAGGGACCCCTTGGCAGACGATTACTCCCATCTCCGGCCACACTCTTCACTCTATCAGGGGAGTGCGACCTTACGCAGGGCATCCCTGCTTCTCCACCAAGCAGGTATTCACCTGATCTGACTGGACCTTCTGCACAACACTTCATGTAGGTGGGCGTGGATGAATCCTACCGCATAGTTCCCCCCTCCCCCGGGACACACCCTGTACTGGTCACACTGTGCACCGCGAAGGAGACTGAGGTTGCTGCAGCTCTCTGGTGAGCAGCTGGGTCGCACCACTCAAGTGTTGGGAGGCCCACATCAGCCCCAGTCCAGCCCATCTCGCTGCCCAGGCAAGCTCTGCCGCCACTGGTTTCATGTTTAAGTATAAACCATTCCAACTTAAAGAAGCAGATCTCCTGTTTCAACGATTTGCCCGTTATGTCATTTATATAACTTTCCTATTTTTCAACCAAGAGTTCTAAAATCCAGACAAAAGTTGACAGTGCATTTGTGTTACCAAGGTTTTGATTACTTCTTTGTACTCTGCTAAATTGGCTTCACCCTGTAACATATTTAATTTTAAACTTTGTACAGCTTAAGTATGTGTTATACATATGGTAAGTCTATATGGTGATCCTCAAGTCTGGGTTGCTGGGACTCTTCTTGTTCTTTAGCGGCTCACACCACATGAAGATGGGCTACCGAAGGCCATGGAAAACTGCCATCTGCTGGCTCAGATCTAGCCATGGAGACCCTGGGTCCCTAAAGGTCCTATACACCCTAAAGGAGGATCCTGCTGCTGTCAATGTGCTGCTGAAAGGAAACCATTGCTCTCTAGCCATTCTGCCTCCAATACTGTGGTAACTGGGCCAGGACCAATAGGGCAGTACCTGTAAGTCTGCACTTTCAGAGCACTCCTACTTATAATTCAGTAACCATTCAGCAACCACAGCCCGGAAGGAACATAACCGATCACCTAACTGTAGGTATTGTCACTCGCTCTGGGCTCAGCTGAGGAATATTCAGTTATTCTTTCTTCTAGCTATCTCAAGGTATATTGTGTAGGCTGCCCCTTTGGTCCATAACTGAGTTGCCTAGTTGCTTGCTTGGAGAAATAGTGAGCCCGCTTCTCTCATTCTCTACACACTGAACATCCTGCAAGGATAACAGCCTTACACTTGAGTTTGTGACCGCACTACCATATTTTGAGTAGGATGAGCTAAGAGGCCCTAGGACGAGCGGAAATTACTGAGCCCCAATTGTGTCAACTCAAATCTTTTCACATAGTTTCAGGGCCCAGGCCCCCAGAAGCAAACTACCCCTTTTGACACATGACTCGCAGGTTAGTGGGGCAGAGAAGTCAAAGGCTTGACTCGGAAAGGCTGTGGACTGGGAACACTCAACCAATGCACATTCAGTGCTCTTTCTTTTAAAAAATAAGATGTACTTTACTTGCACAACTAAATACTACACTGTTTCAAAAAGCAATCGGAATTCTTCCTAAAATGCCTCTTTAACTGCTAGGGTTCACCCTAAATAAAGGCCAGAGTCCACTAACCCCCATACTTCACCAATACACCGTAGTTGTAAGATGGCCTGTGCACTAGCCGAACGTATCCACCAACATATTCATACCCTAGATGTGCTTACAGCAAAACATGTGGGGGTTACACAGTTAAGAATGTAATCAGGGAGGCGCAGAGCCAACTCAGGTGCTGGCGCAACCACTGAGCAAAACCTTGAGTGGCGACGATCACTCCTTGTCAGCAGACTAGGTGAAGTCTAAGCATGTTTCAACTTTTTTTTCTCCTTGTTGGACTTTGGTTTACTTGAGTGGCTCGACGACTTGGATTGCAACAATGACCTTGGGCTCCATGACTGCTGTCGGGACTTTGATCGTCATGGCGTCGCACATTGACCTCCCATAAGTTGAGGTATCACTCCCGCAAGGCCTTCAGATGCATGGCGTGGTAGTAGGCCTTCAGGTCATGGTCCGGCTCGAGGCACCAAAGGCATACAAGGTGTGGGTCCATCAGACATCTGTGGGTGACAGGCACCACAGGGTTTGAAGCTGGCTTTCTTTAATTACATTTCTGCCACACCAGGAGGCAAAGCTTAAAAAAAAAAAAACACTGACCAAACTTTGGAAGAAAAAGTCAAGAACTTAGGGGTGACTCTTCAAAGAGCATGAAAGAAAAGAACTGATGTCGGCGCACCTGGGTGGAGCCTATATAGGCACAGTGAATGTCACATCCGGCACAAATGATGCCACACCGCCAATTGATGCCACCTACTGGCTTGCAGGGATACTGCTCATTAAAAATCTCCGAATCCAGGCTGACTCCTCTGGGTAATTCTAAGGTAAGAAATCTGCAGATATAAGTTTCTATCAGATATAGTTCTCTCTTCATGGTAACTTGCTGCTTTTACACGAAGCCCTCCCAATGGCCCAATTAATTTGCTAAGGAAGGTGTCCAGCGGAAGGAGAAAACTATGGGGCATATTAGCAAGAACCTTGTTAAAATTATCGCAGTTTTAGCGGCAGGAAACTTCTGCTAAAAAGACGATAATGGACCTGCTAAAATGTGTTCTAGAATTCCAATAGAAGCCCTGGTTAGATGTCCTGCACATCTAACATGGGCTTCTATTGGAATTCTAAAATGCATATTAGCAAGCCCATTATTGCCGTTTTAGCAGCAGTTTCCTACCGCTAAAACGGCGATAATTTTAACTAGTTTTGCTAAGATGCCCCCATGATTTTAAAAATTGTTTTGGGAAGCAATTACAAATTCTAATTTAATGTGCCAGAGTGGTGCCTCAATATTACTAAAGCATTGAGAGGATCACTGATGGGGTGAAAGCAACATAAATAAGAAGATGCATGCCAGTGTTAAATGTAGGAAAGTGCACTGCACGTCACCGAATAACACCGTAACACTATTTAAAAAAAAAAAAAAAAACTATGTTGCAGCCAGATTAGGAGTACTTGGTCTCCAGAAAGAGCTAATACAAGAAAGAAAAGGAAGCCTACAGGAGCTAAGGAATCAAAAGATTGCAAATAAGTGACAACGAAAACAACTAGTGGTACGCAGTGTGGTTTGTAAGCCCACTGAATAATAAACAATACGTCTTGCAGTACAGCGCATGCACTGTGGTAGGGAAGACCTAAAAAGAAAGCGCCCACTCCTCACATCCTGCAGGTTGCTGCACCAGAATGGAAAGCAGACAACATGCAGGTGCTGCTGAATTAATTACCCGGTAGTAACTGGGGACCTGGAGTAACACAGCAATTAAAGAAACAAGGTGCCCTAACAACAAATACTACATTGTTACATGACCAAAAGGTATTTTAATCAATCTAAACAATGAAAATGGATGCTTGTGCAAAAACGTTCTCAGTGCTCTCACAAGTGATACAGCGCGATCATATGTGCCAGAAAAACAAAATGAAAATGGATGCTTGTGCAAAAACGTTCTCAGTGCTCTCACAAGTGATACAGCGCGATCATATGTGCCAGAAAAACAAGAATAGCATGGCCCATCAAAATAAAACTCAATGTGTTAAAGTCAACAGCATTTTGAACCCTTCAAGATTACTGGGATCATCATCAGGACTAGAGTTTAAAGGGGAGCCCACAAGAGTTAGACGTGTGAAGGTCACACTTTACATGAGGGGTAATTGGAGGACTTCCATGAAAAGGAGCCAATTGGGCATGCCAGGACACTGGCTGCAGGTAATGATGAAAGCAAAACGGCAATATACAGCAGCAGGACTATGCACTGCAGATGAGTGCGGGGACCAAGGGGAATTCAAGCAGCCTGATGCAGAAACTGGAGTCCTCGCTTTTCTGCAGCTGACTGGTTACCCCTAGAGTAAGAAAAGGATAGGTAGGGAGGTCTATAAGCCCTAAAGAAGGTTGAGTGACCTACTGGGCAGTCTTAAATTCATCCAAAACGTGTTGGCATATGAGAGATGGAAGAATCATTGGAGTTCCACTTTAGAATCCTGTTAAATTGTTTTTAACCATGGTTTGGGAACCTTTGAAAAAAGAAATGTAGGGTATTCCCATAACCATTTATAGCCTGAACTGGACACTGTCATTATAATTATAATTATATATATATATATATATATATATATATATATATATATATATATATATATATATATATATATCCATTTCTCAGGTTCCACCTAGGGTGCAGTGTTGTACCTAGGTGAGTTGAGGCACCAATGATGAAGCATGCCACCACTGGGTGGGTGAGGTGTCTCTTATTATCTTTAATGATCCTATAGGGTAGACCTTTTGAACAGGTCCGAATTAATCTTAGTTTCGGCAGTTTTTGTGAAAATAATTCAGACTAAGAGGCATATGTACAAGCCTCGATTGCCACATGAATTTCACTTTTTGTGAGGTTTCCGTGGCGATAGAGGCTTAGCCTTATTTACAAGGCAGCGTTAAGCCACTTAACGTGGTTTATCGCTGCCTAGTTAATAAGGCCCCCTTTCACGCTATGTTTAGCATGAAAGGGGTGGGAAATGGGTGTTGGGGTGGGCGTTCAACCCATTGATTTTGACGCTGCCCCCTATTTACAAGGGCAGCTTAAATAGGAGGCAGCACCAAAATTAAGACCAGGGAATACTTGGTCTTATGGAAAAAGCAAAAAGCCTTTTTTTGTTTATGTACAGGAAGGTCCCCCTACCTGCATCTAAACAATCTTTAAAAAAATGAAATTTTGTGACTTGTGCATTAAACAGCACACGAAGAAGTGACAACATGGCATTTCAAGATTGTTTATGTACGGGAAGAGGACCTTCTGAACATAAACAATCTTTAACCTGCACGCAGACACCCTTGCACTATGGTGCAAGGATGCCTGCGTGGGCACTACATGCAGGGGGAAACGCAAGGCTGCACTACGTTGTTGTAAATATGGTGCAGCCTTGCGTTTCTGAAGTGGCGGAGTGAGGCGTTAAGCCATGACTGCTAACGGCTCACTCCACCACTTCTGTTGTACATATCTCCCTAAGTGGCAGCAGGATTTTAGAACCTCTAGTGCTCTCCTTGGGTGAGGAATACAAACGTCTGTATTGCCAACTATAAGCCCTAGCCACTCCCACTATTGGAAAAATTCTTCAGATTAGAATAGCACACCTACGTAAGTATCTGGGTACTTCCATTTGTCTATTCCTGCTGGAATTCCATTTTAAGCAGCGAAAAAGGACGGAGGCAGCCCTGCTTGGTGTTTGGGATGTTGCACTCGTTTATGGATGAGAGCTAGGTCAGTCTCCTGCTTAAGTTCGACCTCTCTGTAGCATTCAAAATCATTGACCTAGTTACTCTTCTAAGCAGGCTGTCAGCTGCTGCAAATGCAATTAATACTACACTTAAGTGAATATATTTCCCCCTATTTATCAAAAGTAGTAACCAACTCCAGTGATGGACTGGGAACCCACAACAGCCCAGGCAGATTTCTCAGACCAGCCCCTGGGGAAGCACTGCCTGGCTCCATGAGGCTGGAAACACTTACTTGCTGCTTTTATTTCTGGGGGCCGGATATTGCAGGACCACTGCAAAACCGACCCCCAGAAACAAAATGGGCACCCAACGCTCCCCAGGCTCCAGGGGAACCGCCTGATGGCAAGTCTGGCCCTGCCCATCTTGGTGAGTTCATCAGGGCTCTTCTCTTTCACCGGTAGTCTCTACACTTGATTTCACTCCAGTGTTTTGACACATTTAAGAACACCAACGTGACAGTACAGTCTTACGCCAACAATATGCAGGTCTTTACCAAATTCTTCCAATATATTTTGGTGGTAATAAACCTAAACATTAGGCTAAAGTATCCTGCACCCTGGTTACTTGCGATTTACAACTTGAAAGCCCCAAGGGTGACTTGATCACTTGGAGACCTAATTATTCCCCAAATTATCTTCCATTCCTATTCCTGTCTACCTTTAAGCAACAGTTCCCATTATCTCTTAACGTGCAAACCTTCGGTTAGCCTTTCAGTTAGGGCTAGCTTTAAATACTCAGGTCAGCTCTGTTAGCAGCTGTTTTATAAGCACTATTTTTAAAAACCCATATTGGCTTTAGTATCTCATACACATAAATCCTAAATGGTGGATGAAGCTATTGTTCCAAGAATTGGTTAATACCATTCCCACCTCTCTATATCTAAAATTATTTCTAAAATGCACACAAGTTTGCAGTCCATCATCTCCTTGTGTTTGCCCTAAATTGGCAGGGTATGCTCAGATGTGGGTCCCTTGCTCACTTTGCCACTGAATCCAAGCTAGCCTGGCTGATGAGGGCTGTTAGCCCGAAACCGGTCCCAGGAGGCTTGTTTCCGGTCCAGGGAAGACGGGCTTCGCAGTTCAGGCTGGACTGTTCCCATGAGGCACAGGGTCAAGACTGAGTTGCATATAGCTGTGTCTGAACTGGGGTGGTGAAGTGAGCTAAAGAACGATGATGGATTCAACCCAGATCTGTGACTGTGGGTGAGAGTCTGAAACGTTTCAGTGCTCCATCCATCATCTCCTTGTGTTTGCTTGGTTCCAGGATCAAGCAGAAGAGATTACATTACCCATGCTAGATGCTTGCTACACTGTTCCTTTTCTAAAATTGCATCCTTTTAAAATGAGGGTGCCCAAGTGCACCCAAGCTCCTGCCCCAGCTTATTTCATCCAGAGAATTGCTGTTTACCAGCCAGAGTATAATCTAAGAAGTAAAGACAAACTTAATCCCATTGATAAAACTTAGGTCCAAGGAAAGAAGGGCTTTCCTATACCAAAGCCTATATTTGGTGAAATCCCTTCCAAGCAAATCCGCTCAGCTTGATTCATCCAAAAAAGCTGTAAATGCAGTTATTTCAGGGAATCATATGACCCAGAACAAGACACCATCGGTAGCAAGCACATAATATATACACCAATTGTGACTCAATGAAACATCAGAGTATCTAGATGTGTATGTTTGTGAGTAACACAGCTGGACTTGTGATATGATAATGCAACTCAATGAAACTGCAAACCATTTAATGTTTCTGTTGCAGAAACAAAAACCTCTGCAAATGATGTTGCTTTTGGAGTTCCTTTGCTTTCCTGTGTGAGATTTCTGCTGCAGTTTTCAGGAAGCAATGTGTAAGGGTCTTTAGCAATTCATACTTTACAGCAAGCTTTGTATCTTAATCGAGAGACATTTGCGCACATTTAGATAACTTGCCACAATTTAGAAAAACTTTTTTACATTTTCTCTTTGCCCCAAAAAACAAACAAAAACACTATGAATGTATATCCGCTTCCGTGCGTCTGACGGCCCCTGGCCGTCTGACGTCACGATGGGAGTGTGCAGAGGATGGCCAGGGGCCGCCCGAACCGGGCACGCGTGGAATTCTCCGGCCCCGCAGGGGGATTCCGGCCGCAGCGAAGCGGTTAAATATATATAGATATGTATATGTAAAGGAAATGAATGACTCAGATGAATTTTACTGCGGAATGCTCTACATAGGCAGCACCATCTGCATGCTAAAAAAGCGAATATTAGAACATATCAGAGCGGTCATAAATCAAGATCTATCGTATGCCACAGCAAAACATCTTTTAACATGTCAAGGTGGAGATTGGCGCAAGCTGAACTACTTTGCGATAGATACAGTTGAACAACATGAAAGAATTGGGGACAAAAGAAAGAAACTTCGACAACTGGAATCGAAATATATAATACGTGTATATATATATATATATATATATATATATATATAAAAAAGAAGAAAGAGTTGCCCCTAAGTGGGATGCACTTACAGGTAGGAATTTATGCCAAAGCAAGGGCACGAGCCGTGAACAAAGTCCTTTTTCGGTTTTCCTGCCAGACGTGTTTCGGGCCAACGCCCTCTTCAGTGGCAGACCGTGTGACATGACGGCATGCGGCAAACACCAGTAAATCCCCTCAATAATTGTACTCAGGTGTACCACCTGAAGCAATGCTTTCTGGGACTGGTGGTTTAGTAAAACCCAAGTTGGTCGCTGCCGACACTCACATTAAAAAAAAGTTTTTAAAAGGATTGCCGATGTTCCTGCAAGCACCCTGCAAATAAAGGGCACCTCCTGTTCCACAGTTAGCTACCCAAATAAGGTAGCTGTGGACCCGCAATTTATTCGCGTTAATGCAATCCCGCGTCCGGGCTGGCCGCTATCAAAAAGAAGAAAGAGTTGCCCCTAGGTGGGATGCACTTACAGGTAGGAATTTATGCCACAGCAAGGGCACGAGCCGTGAACAAAGTCCTTTTCGGTTTTCCTGCCAGACGTGTTTCGGGCCAACACCCTCTTCAGTGGCAGACCATGTGACATGACGGCATGAGGCAAACACCAGTAAATCCCCTCAATAATTGTACTCAGGTGGCCCACCTGAAGGAAAACTGAAAAGTACTTTGTTCACGGCTTGTCAAGCGGATCCTGAGTGGCTGGCTTTTGGGAAACCTGCCACATGCTGCAACTCATGCCGCCTGGGATGTTCTGTGCGCTAACCCTTACCTGCGTGACTTCTTCTTGGGGGCAACCTTGCCTTGTGTGTAATGATATATATATATATACACATTCAAAATCTCCCTTTGCAGAGAGAAAAACGGGACGAACTTGCGTGATCCTTATTTTATTTCAATCCTTCAATTCATAGGATATTTTAGGCAGGCAGGCTCAGATCTACGCGTTTCAGGATAACCTATCCCTTGTAAACGGGATATATATATATATATATATATATATACACACACACACACACACACACACACACACACACACACACACACACACACACACACACACACACACACACACACACACACACACACACACACACACACACACACACACACACACACACACACACACACACACACACACACACACACACACACACACACACACACACACACACACACACACACACACACACACACACACACACACACACACACAACACACACACACACACACACACACACACACACACACACACACACACACACACACACACACACACACACACACACACACACACACACACACCACACACACACACACACACACACACACACACACACACACACACACACACACACACCACACACACACACACACACACACACACACACACACACACACACACACACACACACACACACACACACACACACACACACACACACACACACACACACACACACACACACACACACACACACACACACACACACACACACACACACACACACACACACACACACACACACACACACACACACACACACACACACACACACACACACACACACACACACACACACCACACACACACACACACACACACACACACACACACACACACACACACACACACACACACACACACACACACACACACACACACACACACACACACACACACACACACACACACACACACACACACACACACACACACACACACACACACACACACACACACACACACACACACACACACACACACACACACACACACACACACACACACACACACACACACACACACACACACACACACACACACACACACACACACACACACACACACACACACACACACACACACACACACACACACACACACACACACACACACACACACACACACACACACACACACACACACACACACACACACACACACACACACACACACACACACACACACACACACACACACACACACACACACACACCACCCCCCCCCACCCCCCACCCCCCCACCCCCCCACCCCCCCACCAAAGGTTCCAGCATAATTTTAGTTAGGGAAACTTATTTTCTCTATACAAACCAAGTTAAAACTACACAAACTTTAACAATTCCAAAGTTATAGTTATGACTTTAATTTACAATGTATCCACCACCTTCAAATTATTATAAGTAGTGGACCTTGTTATACACTCTTTTCAGATTGCTAACCAGACAACACTCACTATAAACTGGTCATTCTGCCATAAATATATGGAATATTTTCTCAAAAACAATACTAACCTGCATGGAATAATGCACTGTGGGAAATGCAGGCTACAAATAGTCAGGTGACCAGAAACGTTATAAAAATATAGGCACAGATGCACTTTCTAAAACCTCCTGTCTGTGAGCAAGGCTGTGGTGCGTGCCAGAACTAGTTGGACTGCAAATTTTTGGAGTAAAGGCATCCTGTTTCCTGAAGTGGGCCTCTATTGTTTTTTCGTGGAGTGTGAAGTGGCAGGCTTCTCCGTGCCCATCTTGAAAGAGGCCGCCCTGTAGTGTTGGGGACACCCTACTCGGAGGCTTTTCTTGGATGTTGATAAGGGAGCATGACCCACACGCTGCCGGTAAACCCTACTGAGGAAATGCCAATAATGGCGAAAACAATGGCTTCGCTGGAAGGGATTTGGTTGGGGACGATTTCCCTTCCAATTGTTCCGGTGACAGGAGCCAGCAAACTGAGAAGTGGTAACATCCAGCATTACGCTGTTCCAAGACATTTGACTGTTTTTCATTTGGATTTAATTAACATTATGTGCATCTGGTAGCATAGCAGATTACCATCTTTCTGCCAGCATAACGAGGAATTTTTTCTCAAAACCCCCAAACAACACTTACCTGCATGGAATGATGCACTATGGGAGATGCAGGCTACAAACAGTCAGGTGACCAGAAACGTTCTGAACATTTAGGCACTGATGCACTTTGTAAAACTTCCTGTCCGTGAGCAAGGCTGTAGTGCCGAAACTAGTTGGACTGCAGGAAGTGCTGTGCTGAAATTCTCGGAATAAATGCACCCTGTTTCCTGAAGTGGGCCTCTGTTGTTTTTTCGGAGTGTGAATTGGTGAGCTTCTCTGTGACCGTCTCGAAAGAGCCGCCCTGTAGGGTTGGGGGCATCCTACTTGGAGACTTTTCTTGGATATATATATATATATATATATATATATACATACATACAAACACACATCCAAACACACATCCATGACAGTGGAAACTTCTGTGGCCCGATTAACACGTTATTTAGAACAGCTGTTCTAATAAATGCACATCCACAGAGTTATTACTACAGCCCAAGGGCAAGTTTTAGTTTATTACCACAGTACAGGAAAACTGATGTGAGGAAAAAAAATCATAACAGATTACATATAACAATTGATGAAGTAAGTGGGGGTGCGCCAGGTAATGAAGTCCAGACAATTGCCTAGTTTCAAAATCTTTATTTCAATGTATGCTTTTCTTTTTTTCCAATAGCACATACAGCTCAGCCAACGCGCTTCGTTCCTACATTGGGAATTTCATCAGGGCTGAAAATTGACACATAAATGACCAAAATCAAAATGCAAAAAGATGACTCCAATTAAGACAAAAATGGCACAGCACTTTCACGTGTAACACATTGATAATGGCATTTTAAAAACACACAAACAAGTAAAACACCTTCAGACAATATAACCAAACTATGCAAAAACAGAAACAAAAATAAAAAGCATCACACATTTGACAACACAGTACAATTGTTAAACATCCCGAAGGAACTGCCCAGTTTCACTCACGAATAAATCTCCTATTTGCGCATGTCGGTTTCGCCATTTTAGAACAATCATCACAGTAATTTTAACTTTGACTCGATGCTTCTCATAAACGCGAGTTTGCACAAAACAATATTACTTGTGCGTACATGTTGGACCTGTTGTAGCAGGTGAACTATCATAGAACATGCAAACCATAATGATAGTGGTGAATAGAGCATGACAGAGTAGCGGTGAGGATAAACATAGTGAAAGTACAAAAGTTAAAACAAGTGGTAAGTGGGTAAAAGCCATAGGAACCAATTAGATTCAACCCCCATCGTGTCATGAGCATGGACAAATAATTTCACGACGGGCACAGAAAAATCCCGGTAACATAGTTAGCGTCACCAAGTTGGGTAAGATGTCAAGAGAGACACAGACAGAACAGAACTCATTTAAAGGTCTCACCTAAAATGACAGTCAAGTTCTAAGTCCATAAGCCTCGATATACAGTATGTAGCATCCAACTTATTCCGCTGGATGACGTGGGAATTCCCGGGGCATCATCATACCCAACAAGGTAACCTGTTTATGCATTGTTAGAACTGGGGGTCTCTAGTTGGCAGAGATAGGTACCTTTGACCAAATAGGGGCCCTTGCTTCTTAGTCAGGGTAAGGGGGGGATACACACTTTAGATAACCCCTGCTCACCCCATTGGCACGAGCAGACAGGCTTATCCCAAAGTATTTGTACCAACACTCACAGTAACACAGTGAAAACACCACAAATGGACACCACACCAGATTAGAAAAATAAAATATCTTTATCTAAACTAAACAAGACTAAAACGACAAAAATCCAACATACAGATACTCATTGGAATGTCTTTAAAAAGGGTTGTTGCAAAAATAACTTGTAGATTTCAGAGTACCTGGGATACATAACGCAAAACAAACAAAAGGGACGCAGAGAAGGCAATGCGTCGATTCTTCCTGCGCTCCGGTCCCGATGTGACAAGATAGCACCTCGATGCGTTGCGACGATCCTTTGCGATGCGACAACGTGGAGGCGATGAATGCACGCCCGACGGCGAACTCGTGGTTTTCTGAGCCGCAACACGCTTCTCCAGTGATTCAACCACCCCCTCGGTGACTTCGACACGCTTCTCTGGTGTTGCGGCAGTGCGCTTCCTCAGCGATGCGATGGCCCTGTGACACACTTCTCTGGTGATGCGATAGCACCCTCTGTGGCGGCGGCAAGCTTCTCTGGTGATGCGATGGTGAGCAGCGGCGACATGCTTCCCCGATGCGACAGCAGCTGCTGTAGCGGTGTCACGCTTCTCTCTCGTTGCATCACGCTGCCTGCTCCCAACAGGTAAAAGGGTTCACATACAGTTACAGGCCCTCCTGGCAGACTGGAACTCCCAGCAAGGAAGTTCAGGAAAGCTGGGGGTGAAGTCCATTTTGTGCCTGGGACTTCAGAAACAGGAGGCCAGCTCTTCTCAGGCCCTTGGAGACTTTCCTTCAGATGGACACAGCACACAGCAAAGTCCTTCTTCAAGCAGGGGACACAGCACACAGCAAAGTCCCTTGGTCCTCTCCTCGGTAGAAACAGCAAACTGCAGGCCAACCCCAGACACACAGCAAGGGCAGCACTTCTCCTCAGTCTCTTCAGCTGATCTTCTTTGGCAGGGATTCCTCTTGATCACGAAATAGTCTTGGAAACCTTTATATCCCTGTGTTTCCACAACAGGAGGCCTGCTCTTCTCAGGCCCTTGGAGTCTTTCTTTTCAGGACACGGAACACAGCAAAGTCCTTGTCAAGCTGGGGGACAGAGAACACAGCCAAGTTCCTTGTCCTTCCTTTGGCAGAAATAGCAACTGCAGGCCAACCCCAGACACACAGCAAGGGCAATACTTCTCCTTCAGTTCTTCAGCTTTTCTCCTCAGTAAAGGTTTCTTCCTTGGTTCCAAAGCAGTCTAAAGTTCAGGGGGTTCAGCTCTCATATGTATACCCCAGAAGTCTTTGTTCTCTATGTGTGAGGGGTCCTGGACCCAGTCCAAACCAGTTCAGGGTGCACTTTGCCAGTGCACAACTTCTTCCTTTGTGAGTGTGGGCCAGGGCCATCAGACACACCGCCGGAGGTGGGGCCAGCATTATGGAAGGCAGGCACAGCCCTATTCAGGCCCAGGTGCTACTCCTCCCACCACTCCAACAGCGGATAGGTCTATTCAGCCTAGTGCTGACTCACCCAGACTCCTGGAGCCACCCCAGCCCCTGTCACTCTCAAACCAGACTGTCAATCCACAAACAGGCGGAGGCACAAAGAACGGTTGAACAAGAAAACAGCCACTTTCTAAAATTGCTATTTTCAAACACCGAATTTTAAAACCATCCTTCCTAAAAGCTGTGTTATTAAATTCTGAGTTCAGGGATACAGAATCCAATTATCTATCTCGCTCCTATGGGAAGATATGCAGGTAAACATGTTACACAACATTCCCCATTCTGGCCTATGGGCAATATAGCCTTTCAATAGTGAAAAACAAAATTGGCAGTATTTCACGATCAGGACATGTTACCCACAATGGTACGGTACATGCCCTACCTTTCACATACACTGCACCCTGCCCAGGGGGATACCTTGGGCCGACCACAGGGGTGTTGTATGTGTAAGAAAAGGGAAGGGTCAGGCCTGGCCTGGCAAGTGGTTACACTGGCCAGGTCAACATGGCAGTTAGCAAACTGCACACAGGCACTGCGGTGGCAGGCCTGAGACATTTCTTTGGGGCTACTTATGTGGGAGGCACAATCAGTGCTGCAAGCCCACTAGTAGCATTTGAATTACCAGCCCTGGCACACTTAGTGCACTTTACTAGGGACCTACTGGTAAAACAAATATATCAATCATGGATACCCAATCACAATACCAATTTACACAGATGCAGTTGCACTTTAGCACTGATCAGCAGTGGTAAAGTGTCCAGAGTCCTATAGCCAACAACCACAGGTCAGGAAAAACAAAGGAGGAAGAAGCAAAAAGTTTGGGGATAACCCTGCAAAAAGGGCCATTTCCAACATGCATAATAATTGAAATAGTTGTATTACACCTCTACAGAGCTCCATAAATCTCTTTAACAAGTCTTTCAAAGACCCGTAACTAAGTCAATTGGGCACGGACTAGCCAGTAAACCTAGTGTTAACTAGGTTCTGCCCTGTTGGGAAAAAAATGTTTGTCCATAAGACAAGGCCTAACCCCTACTTTGAAGGTGAGAAAAAGTGTGGCAGAATGAACTTTCGCTCAGTTTACCAGAATTCTAACTAGAGTTGTCCATAAGGCAATGCCTGATCTCTCTTCAGGGTGAGAAACATGTGGCAAAATGGATATCTGTTGTGTGACATAACACTAATATATATATCCATGTTAAGGCCTAATCTAGGCAGTCATGGCTAAGCTCCCTTTGTAATTGGAAGCTCCACAAGGACTTTACCAAACTATCTGGGCAGTGCTAGCAGATGAATGCTGTATAAGAATGCTAAAGGCTCAAGTGCTAAACTGGCTACAACATAGTTTCTTAATTCGAATAATTGCACATGAACGGGGCCCATTTACCCCTACAGTAAACACACTTATCAAACTCAATCCTACATAATGTGGAAATGCGGAGATGGTGCCCCCCCGCCCCCCTCCTCCACTTTTCCCTTTGTGTTACCATAATCTTCCTATCAGGCCCAATGGTAAAGCTCAGAGCCCTAAATACATATCAGGGATTCAGGATTGGTACTTACAGCTACACTTTACCCCTAATAATGGGTGCTTCATAAACAAAACAAACTTCATCTCCCATTCTATTTTGATCAATAGACTTAGGGAGGTAGGAATTACGGATGTTGCATTGGATTGGATAACTTCCTTCCTGACAGACAGGTCCCAGACTATCTCCTTGGGCACCTTTCTTTCTAAAGAGAAGAAGGTACATTCTGGAGTCCCCCAGGGATCTATATTGAGCCCCTTATTGTTCAATATATACATGGTCCCACTCATCTCTTTAATCGAGTCATACGGCATATTAGTAACATCATATGCCGATGACACACAGCTGATTGTTCCTTTGGAGAACAATTCTACAAATGCGGAGTTGAATTTTAAGAGGTGCTTAAAAGATGTCTTCTGCTGGATGGAGAAAACCATCTTAAATGTAACACCAGTAAGACGGAAATTCTGCCCATGGGTAGAAATTCCCAATTCTGTCCCAGTAAATGGTGGCCCGAGAACATCCCTGCGCCACCACAAGTAGTTACATCAGCGAGAAATCTTGGCGTCCTATTCGACGCTGAATTATCTTTTGACCAACATGTCAGGAATGTTGCAGGAAGTTGTTTTAATATCATTAAGTCAATGAAGAAGTTCTTTGACTTTCTCCCCATAGACTCGAGAAAGGCAGTGGCAGTGGCCTTAATTCTTGCACGTCTTGACTACTGCAACGGTTTGATGGCAGGCATTAAAAAGAAAAACACCCTTAGAAAACTCCAAAGCGTGCAACACGCAGCGGCCAGACTTGTTCTCAAGCTACCCAGGAGATCATCTGCCTCGGCAGCTCTTAAAACCTTACATTGGCTACCACTCCCTAAAAGAATATTGTTTAAAATCTTAATAATAGCATTCCGTGCATTCAAAGGCACTGGCCCGGCTTATCTCAAACGGTATCCTCACTACAATCCTGTAAGGTCTTTAAGATCTTCAGGTCAGAACCTGATTAAGCCACTAAAATTTAAACTTAAGACCAAAGGAGGCAAGTCTCTGTCTATCTGGGAAAGCATGGAATTCTATTCCTACCCACCTCAGATCTTTGACCAAGGAAAACCAATTCAGAAAACAACTTAAAACATGGATCTATTCTCTTTCTGACGATTATGTAATGTCCTTCATCTAGCTCTTTTCTCTGTTTCTGATTATTTTTGCACACTTTGTAGTTAGCGCCAGGATGCTCCTTTCGGAGCGATTGTTTGCGCTTTATAAATATACAAAAATATACAAATAAATATATTATGGCGCCATAATATGTAACCACTCAAAGGCCAAAAGGACTGCTGGCTTTGCAACCAGACATCTCGCTGTAATCAATATACTTTAAGACGTCTGACAATCAATATGCTATGCCCACCAGGCTAGCCTACAATCCTGAATAACCCTCACATTACGTATAATCTGTATGTGTCCCTCGGAACGATAGTGCCAGCATCCCCCGTGGTTTGGCTTACCTCGTTATAGGTCCTAGCAGCTCAGCATCCGCGCATCAAGTCATGCGCGCACGGCTGGCTGTTTTTAAAACCCAAGCTGCCTCCCATTTTCCTTGCTCATCCTATCACCGCTTAGGAACGAAAGCAATAATTGGGTAGGCATCAGAGCAACCGGACTCGCCCGCAAGTATTGCGGATAAGTGAAAAATGGGACCGACATCTTGGAAAGGTGATTGAATTGAGGAAAATGGATTCAAGGCAAAAGACCTGGGCCAAAGAGTGATGCCGGATCTGTATAATAGAAGACCTAAAACAGGATAAGTGAACAAGTCGTGTCTAAAATCATATCATAAAGGTAAAAGTAACAAGCATTTGCATTGCAATAGGTCTCGCATTATTTAAGTTTGAGCTATTGGCATTGCTAAATATTGCAACACCGATTGCAACAAAAGTCTATAAATTGTATGCCAAAAAAATGTGTATTTATTTTTGTAGCAATGGTGGCCTGCTGCGCTTTAGATCAATATGTTTAAAAGTAAAGTGCGCCATACTACGATTGCTACAATAGTTAATTGTGGATGCGTTAACAATTGATGCGTGCACTGATGGCTGGTGGTGTGTGTGCCTGTAGAAATTGTGCACTGATGGCTGGTGGTGTGTGTGCCTGGTGAAAGTGTGCACTGCCGGCTAGTGGTGTGTGTGCCTAGTGGAAGCGTGCACCGACAGCTGGTGGTGTGTGTGCCTGGTGAAAGCGTGCACTGACGGCTGGTGGTGTGTGTGCGCCTGGTGAAAGCGTGCACTGACGGCTGGTGGTGTGTGTGTGTGCCTGGTGAAAGCGTGCACTGACGGCTGGTGGTGTGTGTGTGCGCCTGGTGAAAGCGTGCACTGAAGGCTGGTGGTGTGTATGTGCCTGGTGAAAGCGTGCACTGACGGCTGGTGTTGTGTGTGTGCATGGTGGAAGCGTGAACTGACGGCTGGTGGTGTGTGCCTGGTGGAAGCGTGAACTGACGGCTGGTGGTGTTTGTGCCCAGTGAAAGTGTGTTGTGTGTGTGTGTGGTTGTATGTGTAGTTGGTTGTGTGTGTTGTGTATGTGGTTGTGTGTGATTGTATGTGTGTTTGTGTGTGTGTGGTTGTGTGTATGTGTGGTTTTGTGTATGTGTGTGGTTGTGTGTATGTGTGGTTTTGTGTGTGTATGGTTTTGTATGGTTGTGTGTGTTGGCTGTGTGTGTTGTTGTGTATGTTGTGTGTCTGGTTGTGTGTGTGTGTGTATGTGTGGTTGGTTGTGTGTGTGTGTGGTTGTGTGTGTTTGGTTGGGTGTGGTTGTGTGTTCTCCACAATGACATATTTCCATAAAGAAGCACCAGGAGTGGGTGCTGCCGCTTACCAGCACACACAACCCTCTCAGAGGACAGTCTGGGCTAGGCGGAGGCCTCCAGGAGAGAGGGCCTTATTTGCAATGTTTGCATAGGCTGAGAGTATAAATCTCTTGAAAAACGAACCTGGGGTTGCCAAATGCAGACAGCCTGTAATAAACGGACTACTTCCTGTCAGCCTGGGCAGGAAACGAGGAGTGCACCCCGTACGCGTACAGGCTGTGAACAATGCGAAACTGCTCCGGGCCTAATCCCAGCGACAGCCTGTGTAGGGCGTTACACCGGGCGGTGACATGGAGCGGGGGAGGGTGGGTGTAAAATATGGGAAACGGACGATTACAGGTAAGTAACGTAAAAAAATAAATAAAATGAATTTTGTTGCGCGCTGCATCGCATTTGGCGTTGCAGCGCGCGCAACGAAATTAGTTGTATTTATTTTTTACGTTACTTACCTGTAATCGTCCGTTTCCCGTATTTTACACCCCTCACCCTGCCCCTCCCCCGCCCCACGTCACCGCCCGGTGTAAGGCCCTACACGGGCCATCGCTGCCTAATCCCCGGACCCGCCGCTGCTGCGGGCGAATTTTACGCTTCAGATTATCACCGATTTGGGCGATAATTCACAGGCTAAGTGGGTCTGGATCGGTTCCACCTGGCAGAGAATAATCCCCTGGAAAGGAGGATTCAGAAAATGAGAAAAAAGAGAGAAGAGACGGCAAAGCAGTGTGTAGGATAGCAAGGGTGCTTTCTTTTAGTAGAACATATATTTCTTTTTAATATAAAAAACAAGATGCTGTTCGTCATAGCATTTTGAGACTGGGCAGGGAAGATGAGGTCCTGAATAGTCAAGTCTTAAAATACGCAGAAAAAACTGGAGAACTTGTACCACTAAATAATGTACATCCACTGTGCCTGATCGCTATATGCCTACATAATTAAATGTGTGCAGTACATTCCTTTTACAAATCACTTGTGAGATGCGCTCTTCCAATTTGTTTAATTGAAGCTGACCTGTCTGCTGGCCCCTTTACATTGAGGTCACTTTCAAGTCAGCCCCAGATGTTCAACAGCAGGAAGATGGCGGGAGTGTGTTAAAGCAAACTGAAGGTTGTCATCCATTATGACCTGCAGAACTTACAATGGTAGTACACAGGGAAAAGGGGGGGGCGAGTCCCGCCGACTCACCATGTCCCTAGGTAGTAGAGCGACACAAAATACCAGCCTAGTAGGAATGAGGGTCTCACAATGGGAATAAAAATCTCAGAATGTAAAGATATGTTGCCTAAAAAGTCAGCAGTGGCGGTAATCGTAATGCGTTTCCTTAAAAGAAAATTATGTCCTTTAGCCTTCTCCAGTATAGACAGAGGAAGTGGAATGATGCGAGTCCTATGCCACAGCATTTACCACATAATTATGGATTTCACACATTCCTAATCTGCTGCATAATATGCAGACTTTACCAAAACATTGTTTCTAGCTCAGACGGATCAAAAGTTACTAAAAATGCAGCGACGTGTTCCAGCAGAGTTTGATGCAAGGCCCTTGCCAAAGTGGACTGGTCACCTTTCAATTGCCTATGTTGTATTTGACTGTTAATACTGTTACTGATGAGGTGGAACCTTTGCCCAGACAGTTTTAACATGTGTAAAAAAGACAAAATAATGCAGTTATGCTTTACAATGCATAATTTGCCCTTTCTTGGTGAATAATGTAGTTAACCCTAATGCAAAATGTGATACTACCCTGCTGCATAATTCAAGTGGCTCTGACTACAAGACTGCATTGTATAGCGACAGAATTCCTGCACGTGATTTATGCATAAATAAAATGCATCCAGTCTGCAACGAAAACAAGAGAGTGAGAGTGTGTGTTTTTTCATTTTGTACTAGGCCCTGTACACCTGCGTATGCACAATTCTGCGCCAGAGCATTTGAACAATGGTGCTTCTGCAAATCGCATAATTTGCATGGCCCATTTACGTCACAAGCAAATTGACCACTGGCAAGAATGATTATATAACGTTCACATGGGGTGCATTACTGAAATTCACCTGAATGTTTGCGAATTGACCTCAGATTATTTTTCTTGTAAAGCAAAGTGATTTAAGGGAAATTCTAAATGCTAGCAATCAGCACCGAGATCTTTTACGAGGAGAAAGATTAATTGTCAATTTTTCTTGCAATCATGATGAGTTTATATTTTTCTTTTGAGAAATCTGGATGGATTAGATTTAAAGCACACCTGCCAACTGGTCCCGAGCCAGGCTTAACACCTGGAGTCACTTCTGGACTGTACCTCTGTGTGGTGTAAAGTCGCCCTCGTGGCGGATTACAAATGTTGGTATATGCGAAGGCACATCAAGTGTTGTTGGAAGCACACTGAGCTGGTCAAAGAAGTGCCTGACAAATGTATATTCCGGCTCTGCATACCAGAGCATATACAATTAAAAATATATATGTATTACAGATTTATGTAGCGCAACTCAAACCTAAGGTATTGGAGCGGTTTACATGAGCACCAGTTACTTTACACAAGGACACATTGATTTTTGGTAAACACGGGGAGATTAAATGATTTGCCCAGAATCCTAGCATGTGGAGCCGATGCCGAGACTCGAACCTGGTTCCCCAGCTCCAAAGTCATCAGCTCTGGCCAAACAGGAAACGAATAAGGAACAGTCTCAAACGATTAAAAATACTTGACCTATGTCTAAACATGGCATGGACACGCTAGTGGAAACTGAGCTGCGAAAAAGGAGAGCGTGAGCTGGTGTCGTATGCTATAATTTCTGACAGACCTATGAAGAGAACATGTACCAGTAGGTGGCAGTGTTGCACCACCTTGCCTCTGCATAGCGACATTGTCAAAACTCGCAACTGAGCAGCAGGCCTTACATTGCGATTGTCAAAGTATAAGAACATTTTTTTTGCTTGTTTTTGTTTAAAACTAAGTACAACGTAACCTTTTGAACAAACATTGTGCTGTACAAAGAACATGCTGTTTATAATTTGTAAGAAAGCAATGCGCTTGTCAGTGTTCGCTTTTCTAGAACATATGGATAACATCTTTTCTTTAATAAACATAATGAGAACACTTTTCCGTATATGTTGCATCAATCTCGAAATGTTGCTGACAATAAACCTATTTCCCTGTAGAAGGTGTCTGGGCGACGAGGGAAGGCTTACATTTCTAATAAACGTATTTACCAGATGCAGAATGGATTATGGTTGCCTGACGGCGCTTTGTTAAAACTTCTCAGTGTAAACACATGCTGGCGTGAGAGCGAAGTAAAGCCGTAAAGAAAACTGGTGTGAAATCGCAGCAGGAAAGGGGGCGTTCCCGATAAACCAGTTATCGAAAGAGTGTTGGGTGTAATGAGGTTGGAAGCGCCCTTCTGCACCACCATAATTGAGAGGTGGGAAAAAGAAGAGCAATGTAAATCATGGCAGTAAGGAATCTGCGGCTAGATAGTCTCTACCAGATGAGGCGTTACCTAAAGAAAGAAACGTATTCATCTGGGAGAGACTTCTAGCTACAGACTCCTTACCTTAGAACAGATACCAAAGCAATATCTCCCCCAAGGAGGGTCTGTAGACAGTTTATACTAAGAAGTCCTGAAGGGCCGAACGGATGAAAAGCCCATCACACTGGACCCGACTGTCCAGGCAGTAGTGCTTGGTGAACATGTGCATCCATGCCCAGGTAGCTGTCTACCAGGTATCCAGGAGAGGGGCTCTGCAAGCTATAGAAGTGATTCTGCAAGCTAAATTCTGGTGGAATGAGCCCACAAACCCTCTGGGGGTTGTTTCTTCGCCAGTACGTAGCAGATCTTTATGCACAGCACAATCCACTTGGCGATGGTTCTCTTCTGCACTGCTTTGCCTTTCTTTGCTCCAACAAATGCCACAAAGAGTTGATTTTCCACCCAGATGTGTTTGGTATGGTCAATCAATTTAGAACAATTTGGTGGGGTGAAGTGGAGCAAAGACATTTGGTAGCATAATGTTATGTTGGATGTGAAATAGTGTTACCACCTTGGGTAGTAAGGAGGCACGGGTTCAAAGTATAATTTTGAATGGGAAGAATGCAGTATACAGAGGATTGACAGAGCACTTACAACTCACTAACCCTCTTGTCACATGTAATTGCCTCTAGAAAGACTGTTTTGATAGTGAGTAGTCTTAGAGGGTAGCTGTGCTTGGGCTCGAATGTGAGCACATTAATAAAGTGAGAACTAAATTATGGTCCGATTGGGGCATAATGAAGGAGGTGGGGGGAAAATTGTTGTAAACCTTTCAGGAATCCTGTCACAGTGGATGACTTTAAAAGGGAGGGATAATCCAGCAACCACCAGAAAGCTAAGATGGCCAAACGATACCCTTTAACTGTGCTCAAAGCAAGGCCTTGCCAGGCGAGGGATAATGGAAGAGGGTGTGGAGTATTGGCCAGTGCTTCCGCCTTTGGAGCTGGGGATCCAGGTTCGAGTCTCCGCTCAACATCCTGTGATTCTGGGCAAATCACTTAATCTCCCTGTGCCTAGAAACCCTCATGTGTCATTAGCCACATTTTATAAATCAGAGCATTACAATTATTATACTGCAAACAGGAGGGCGTTAGATAAGGGTGCAAACCGTGCATCAATGGTTTGGGCAGCACAACAATTCACAAATATGTCCCATCAGCAGGCGTATATAGTTTTGTGGAGCAATACCTGGCTGCTAAAATAACATCACACTCTTCAGTGGGTAGGTCAAAAAATTTGCATCTGTCGCTGTTCCAATAGTCATGGAGTTGTAGAATGTGCAGGTTCAGGTGCAGAACCCTGACCTGCTGCTGTGACAGGAGATCCCGCAAAGTGGTAGCCTAATCAGAGGACTGATGCTCATGTTCAGGAGTTCAGAACACCTCACTCTCCGTGCCCAATCCAGAAAAGTAATCTGTGGGAAGGAACATGGAATTATGTGTCCTGCAAGTCCAGTGCTACCATCCAGTCGTCTGGATCCAGGGCAGACAGAACCTGAGCCAGTGAGAGCATTTTGAACTTTTCATTTTTCAGCAAGTAGTTGAGAGGGTGCATGTCTAGAATAAGTCAGAGACCTCTATCCCTATTTGTCACCAGAAACTAGGGAAAATAGCAACCACAACCTTTTTCTGATAGAGGCACTCTTTCAATGGCTCCTTTGGCAAGAAGAACCGGTGGTTCTTGTCACAAAAACGATAGGTGGTCCTCCATCAGTAGATTGGAGGACAGTGGGCAACGTAGTGGGATTTGTTGGAAAGGGAAAGTGTAACCCTGCTAGATAATCTGAGGCACCCATTTGTCTGATGTTATCATCTGCCATTGGGTCATAGTGCTGTATCTTGCCACCAACCAGTTCCCCATGGCGTTGGGAGGGCATATTAAAGGGGCCTCAGGCTGTGACTGCTCGGGGACGGGAGCAGTGAATTGAGTATATCTCTGGCATTAGTTCCTGCAAGGTTTGTGGGAGGCGCGTCCATTGCCACGAAAGGACTGAGGTATCTGTTGGGCATGGTGGCTAAGGAAAAAGGACGCTGTTTATATCGCTTATTGTAGCCATGGAAGGTGGATTGCAGTTGTTGTTCGGTCATGGTGAGCCCAACCGACCTAGCGGTGGCCCTGCTATTCTTAAAATAATTAAGCACCAAATCAGCTTTATCGACAAAGAGTTGATTGCCCTCAGAGGGCATGGGCATAAGGAATGCCTGGATATCCCCCAAAAAGCCAGTTGTCCTCAACCAGGCATGATGTCTAAGCACCACTGTAGAAGCAAAGGCTCTGCTCAGCAAGTCAATGGTATACAATTTAAGGCAATTAGTGTACTTTGCAGCGTCTCTGGCATCAGAAATAGTTTGGGAGAGTATGGCTCGGGCCTCCTCTGAGACCAAAGGCAGCACTTGTGCAACCAAATCCTATATAGTATGGGAATATCAGCCCAATAAGTGCGCAGTGTTCACAGACTGCAGTGCAAACCTGGTGGAAGAAAAAATTCTCTTGCCAAAGGTATCCAGACTCTAGGGTTCCCTATCTGGTTGTGTGGTTAGGAGCGCGCCAGGGTTAATCTTTAGACGTAGAGGCCTGGACCAGCAGACTCCCAAGGATAGGGTGCTGGGTAGGAAAGGTTGGATGCCTAGGAGCAGAGAGAAGGTGGAGAGTGAAGGTCCTGTGCACAGGAGGGCCTGTGCTGGGTTTGACTCAGGCCCTAGAAGGACATCAATGAGGGCTTCCTTAAATGGGATTGGAGGATACACTGGGTAGATGCACCTTTGTCAAAAAATTAGTTTTGACTTCCAACAGGAAGCTCAGTTTTGTATTGCCAACCACAGCTGAGAGTCAGTCTGTCACTTACCTGTTGGGGCACCTGGAAATATACAATGGCACACTGGTGAAAGTGTTCGACAAAAAGTCAAAATAATTCAGTAAAAATGTGACTGAGGGGAGCCAGATCCAGGGAACTGAGTTCCGCATGCTGTGTTGGCACCTATATAGGCACTGTGCATGTCACTTTTAGCGCAGACGACGTCGACAACACGCGGAGTTGAATGATGCCACCAACGGGTCTGCTCAGAAAAATTCCAGATCCAGCATTGTGGGGACCTTGGACCAGTTCTTAATTAGAGGTAGCTCAGTCCTTGCCCATGAGATTGCATTGACTAAACGTTGCCTATCTCTGGATATCCAAACTGTGAAACGGTCATCCTTGGGCGCTATAGCCTCTGCACGCACCCCAGATCGCTCCATGGCTGGTGATATCGCGCCGATTGATGAAGGAGGCGACCTGGGTTTGTCTGTTAACTTATAAGCGGAGGTACATGGTGGACAGGGTTCTCAAAATATATTGCCACCCGTCGACCCGGTTGTAGTGGTTATTGAGAAGACCCAAAGCATTCCCCCCTCTCGTATTGCCACTAGATCTGCCATACATGGTAAAACCTGTATTCCAGTTAATAACCAAGATTCTTCGCAAAAGAGGAAACTGGGCGGAGGGCCACAGAGACAGAAACCGGCTAAACAAGAGAAGACAAATAAAGACGGAGGGGCTACAGCAGTTCAGCCCCTTTTAATGGAGGACTCGCAGCCAACAAGGCTGAATACGTCCAGAGACTCGAATCCATCTGTTTTAGACGACCCCCATGTAAAAACCTTTGATGCTATGTGGTGTAGATTGGAAAACCTAATTACATCGTCTTTGTCCCCAATTTTGCATAGGATGTCCAAAATAGAGGATAGATTAATTGCCTTTGAATGAAAGATTATGCAGAATTGTGGGGATTTGGAGGGTTCACAGGAACCAAGGGTAAGGTCAATGGGTAACAAATCTTGTAATGCGGTATTTGGAAATCCCTCCCCTCCTAAACCCTGCGTAGCAAGTCGTAAACCTGTAACAACAAGTGCGCCAGGAAGGAATGTAGCTGTTGTTGACAATTATAATACCGATAGAGCAATAGGTGCTGTTGACATATACCGGCCAGGGATTAATCCTAGTGGTCACATCCAGATCAGCTCGTGAGGTCAAAGAAGAAGGAAATTGGGGGTTAGGCCACAGGACGTGCATCAGATGCCGAGGGGCCCGGATTACAGGGAGGCATTAGTGGGCCCTCACGTTTTATATCTCCCCTCAGCAGCAGCTCCGCTGGTAGTGGTATTACAGAATGTTCCAGCTCTTCGAAAGGGCCAGATAGAAACCACTGACCAATTGATGGCCAAAACTATGCATTGACTTTCTAATCAACTGAAGAATGTGGGGGTGGTGGGCCTGGATATTTGTAATGATATGATAATGGCCAGACAATGCGTTTGGATTGGGCACTCAAGGAAGGAAGGAGGAGGAAATTGTATAGTTGCAAACTTTAATAATAAACAAGTTGTGGGATTTCTTTTGAATAGCCTGGGGAGCACTAATTTAGATCTTAGTCCAGATAAAATTGATCTCTTACCACTGTTTTTTTTTATAGACCACACTTTACCCAGAATGGTTGGCGGACACCGCGGGTACAAAATAATTGTAGAACACAACAGGAACTTAGCCCGAGATTACTTTTACTAAATTTAGCCAATAGATTAGCTCCACTGTCAGGCTTAGACTGTTGTGATTGACAGAATTCTCCAGTGGTGTTGAGCTTAAGGAATGTAGTCACTCAGTTACCAGTGTCCCCAGCAACTACCCTGCCCACACAGTTAGATATCACAGAGGTTGTAGGGAGGAGCTCGAGTAAAGTTAGCACAGCAATACATAAGAGCAGGCCTTTACCAGAGGTTGAGTCAAATTCTTTGAGTCAGCCACAGTCTGAATGCCTACAGATAATGACAGGGAATGTGACGGGGGCTAGGAATAAATTGCAGGATGTAAACTGGTACAAAACTTTTGAGCATTGCGATGTGGTTTTAATACAGGAGACATGGCTCGCAGATATTCTTTTTGTAAATGGTTTCAAGACTATTGCAACCAATGCTATCCCATCAAAGGCAGGTAGGGCTAGTGGTGGTTTAGCAGCACTTATTTCATTGTCCTCCAGGCTGACTCTAAAAAAATACTATACCAAGTTGCCGAACTTTCAGTTTTTATTTTTTACTATAGAAGGAATACAGGATATAATAGTCATCAATTTTTATAATATTTGTAATGCTTCAAGACACGAGGTCATTGTTTCTATGGATAACAAGTTGAGGGACTTCATGAAGAACTTAGGACGGGATTGCTCCTTAATCTGGGCCGGGAACTTTAATTTAGAACCTTGTGACAGCATAGCTGGAATTTAATGTGGTTACGAAGAAGAACTAGGTGGTGCTATTGCACATTTCCCACATAATAATTATGGGGAAAATATTAATCTTGTTATGTTCAAGCATAACCTGAAATTACAGATAAGATCTTACAAGGTAGTAGATGGGAAGATAGAGAAAATATCTTTACCTTTGAAGGTGCAAGGTCATCCTCATGCATAGACCATTTCATTACTTCAATAAATCTAAGGTCCTTAATATTAGAATGCTTTGTTGTCTCAAGCCTACTAATCGATCACCACCCCGTATTAATAATTGTTAGAACTCCGCTTAGAAAACACTACAAGCAGGTATCCACGAAGCGGACATAAAAACATACGGGGGAAATGGGATCTCAATTAACACCTTGAACGCTATGGGGATTTTTCCCCTGTGCTGGAAAAGCAGCAGATGCACTTTACATGACGAGCTGGGCTCGTCATGAGCGTAGCAGGAGGCTACTGCATGACGAGCCCAGCTCGTCATGAGCGTCGAAGGGGTTAAATGGGTAGGTGTGGATCCAGAGGCATTCACAGATAGAATTTTATTAAAAATAAAATATTACATTGGTACTTGTTTGGACGTTTCAACAAGTAGCCTTGATATTGTTAAGGCCTATCATTCTATCACCACTGTAATTTCAGATAACTTACTAAGAAAAAGTAAGAAAATAATATCAAATTCCCCGAGATGGTTTGATAACCTTTGTTCTAAACTAAATAGAGATTTAAAGTCGGCACTCAAAATGAACCCACGTAATAGGGAGGGGATTAGTAAGCTATGAAATTCATATAAAGAAGCACTTAAGCAGAGAAAAATGGAGATAAGGGAAAATGCGTGAGTCTTTAAATGAAGCTACCAAGCTTAAAGATTCGGTTCTTTTTTGGAAAACGCTGGATCAACCTTTCTTTAAAGAGGTGCAATCAGCAAAGATTGATTCAGTAGTGCCGCCTGAGTACTGGTTAACTTCGAAGCAATTTTAACGAATCCATACAGGGTATTTTAAACATTCAGGATAATATTGTCATAACCACAAATAAAACTGACGTAGGATGCATAACTCAAGATGAAATTAGAACAGCCCTTAAGAATAGCTCCAGTGGTAAGGCTGCAGGCCCCGACGGTGTCCCAATTGATGTATTTAAGCATGACATGGACCTTTGGGTAACTGTTTTGTTTAGGATCTTCAATGCATCCTTCCCACTTACAATCCCCCATCAAGGCCATGATATGTTCTCCATTTATTCCAAACACTACCAAATTTCTTGGGGCATCCTCTTGCCTTATATGTGACCCTTTCTGCCATCATGTAGAGGTCCATACCTCTCCTCCATTCCTCTCTCTGCAGTGTCGTGACCGCCCCCTAATATTTCGCAAGATCTCTCTTAGCCACCAGCAGGGCCAGGACCAGGAAGATTAGTAGTGGGCGAGCCATATCTATATCATTCGTCATACCTAACAGGACTAGCTTGGGATCCATATGCATAGGGGTTTCTAGCACCGCTTCCAGTTCTTTCATTATCTCCCCCCAGTATACTTGGATCTTTGGGAAAGACCAGATTATATGGAAGAAGTCTTCCCCCTTCCTGACCGCATCGAAGGCACTTCGTGTCTCCTATCTTCCCCATCTTGTATAGACGTACCCTATCAAAGTAGGTCCTATACAGGACATTAAATTGTATGAGCCTCAGCCGGGACTTAATGGCTACCTCTCTCGGGTGCATGAGAACCATGTCCCAGTCTATCAAGTCCATCTCTCCTACATCCCTCTCCCATTTGGTTCTAAGGGTGGCCAGGCCATCTGGCATGTTATTCATAAGCGTCCTATATGTAAGTGACACTGCCCTTTCAGGTATTTGTTCCTGCAGTAGCCTACCCTCCAGAGGGGCATATTCGGGGAGAATGTCTTCTGGTATCTCCTCTTCCCGCCACGCATGACGCAATTGAGGTTTTGCGTGGGAAGCAGTACGAATTCTGTCCTCAGTCGGTAATGATTTCAAAACCCCTCGTACCGTCTCGTCCCCTATCGTTGATCTACCTATATCATCCCATTTCTTGAACCCCCTCAATTTAGCCAATTCCCTCAGCCAGGTGCAATGCCATAGTGGCGTTTGTCTTGTTAGCTTTTTCTCCCATCCTATGGTCCTGGTCGCTTTATTCCATATCATCAGCGTCAGTCTAGTGGCCGGCAGTAATCGCCCCTTCCCTTTACCCCCATATAAATAGTAGGTACAGGGGCGCATACCCATAGTGCTTCTTTCCAGGACGTATGTGGGGTGGGGTGAGTGGCCGAAGCATGGACCCAATCGTTAATCGCTATGAAGTGTTCTGCCCAGTAGTAAGCCTCGACATTGGGGTGAGAAATCCCCCCGCTGTACTGGTGTCTCTGAAGGGTCGACAGCGCTACTCTAGGCTGCTTACCTAGCCACAGATAGGTCCGGACTTCCGAATTGATATCCATGAACACCCGTCGTGGGATAGGGTAGTATTCATTTTGGAACACAGAGGAGTTTAGGTAGCGTCACCATTTTGAACATAGCCGCACGACCCAGCAGCGTTAGGGGCAGTAGCCTCCATCTAGCTGCGTCTTCTATAAAGTTGAGCACTATCCGACTGACATTTTTATCGCACAAGCTTTTTCTATCCATAGTCACAAACACCCCAAGATAGACTAACCCCTCCACTGTCGTCTGTAGCCGTTCTGGGAGGTTTGTCCACTGTTCTCTGCCACTGGGGTCATATATGACAGATTTATGCCAGTTAATTTTATACCCCGAATGCGCTCCATATCGCTCTAGTTCTGAAAAGAGCACCGGTACCGTTGTCTCTGGGTGTGTGATGTATAAAAGGACATCGTCCGCATTTAATGATATTTTTTCCTCCGCCACCTCTAGAGGTCCTACTTTAAATCCTCTTATCTCCGGGTGCGGTCGAACTGCCGCTGCCAGCACCTCTATTGTCAACGTGAAAAGCAATGGGGATAAAGGGCACCCCTGCCTTGTTCCCCGCTGCACTGGGAAATCTTGTGACAGAACCCCGTTCACTTTGACCCTTGCCCTAGGATCTGTGTACAAGAGTCGTACCCACTGTCGGAATTTTGGACCAAACCCAGTCGGACCAGAACCCCCTCTAGAAATGGCCAATGCACCGCATCAAACGCCTTTTCCGCGTCCAGCGAAAGGAACCAGTGCGGGTCCTGTCTCCCTCCCACCTCCTGCAGCCAGTTGTGGGTCCATCTGAGGTTAAATCTAGTGGCCCTGCCCGGCAATAACCCCGTCTGGTCCAGGTGGACCAAGTCTGGGATCACCCCCCGCAACCTAAGTGCTAGTACAGTTGCCAGTAATTTTACTTCGATGTTCAAAAGGGAGATAGGACGGTTAGAGGAGCAATCTTCTGGCGACTTGCCTTCTTTTACTATCGGGATAATCGTTGCCATGCGCAGATCTGGGGGGAGTTCTCTGTCTTGGGCTGCCTCTTCAAACAGCCCTAGTAAGTGGTGAGCCAGAAGGTCCTTCGTTTTTTTAAAGAACTCTGCCGGGAACCCATTCGGGCCGGGAGATTCCCCCGTACGTAACTTAGCTTTGGCCTTCTTTATTTCCTCAAGTGTAATCGGGGCCTCTAATTCTTCTATTTCTGTGTCTGCCAGTCCCGGGAGCTCTATGTGATCCATATAACGCATGGCAGCATCTTGCGTTCCCAGATCTCTTGCTTCATAAAAATGTCGGTAGTGCGTAGCAAACGCCTCCGCAATCTGGCCATCTGTTACCGTGAGGTTTCCTTGGCCGTCCCTAACTTGGTCTATCCACTGTGCGTCTCTCGCTTTCCTGCTTAGCCAGGCCAGTAGCTTGCCTGACTTGTCTCCCACATCATATAGGCGATGCAATGTCGCCATCGCCTGTTTCTTTGCCTCGCCCGTCACTATGCCTCTGTAGTGTCCTAGCATGTCTGACAGTTTACGGAGCGTCTTCGTGTCTCTGTTACCCTGGTACTCCCTTTCCAGTTCCAGTATCCTAGCCTCCAGCGTCTCTAGCTCCCTCTGAGTGTCCCGATGTCTTTCCGCTACCCTATTTTGGGCTCTATCTCTCATGACCGCCTTAAAGGCCTCCCACAAGACTACCTTCAATGAGACTGAACCCAAATTCTCAGCTATGTATACCTTAACATCTGCCCTCAGGCCCTTCAGTACGATCGGGTCTTGCAGGTCCCAAGCCGCCAGTCTCCACTGTCTCTGCCTCTGACGTGTCCTCCGTCCCACCTTCACTAGGAGCGGCGAGTGGTCTGATATCCCCCTGGCTTTGTATTCTGCTACATCATCTCTTGAAACTACGTGACGGGCCATAAAGATATCATCTAATCTGGAGTAGACCTTATGAGCTCCAGAGAAGAAGGAATACGTCCTCTCTTCCGGGTGTAGCCACCTCCATATATCCGTCAGCCACATTGCCCTAATCATATTAAAGAGGGGGGTCTGGGCCTGGTCTCTTGGCCTATCTCCTGTTCTGTCTAGGGGCGGGAACATCACATCATTCAAGTCTCCTCCCAATATCTGTATGGTGTCCGAAGTGCTAAGAAGGACATCCATGACCCCACGTAGTGTGGCGGCCTGCAATTTAGGAGGGGCATATGTTGATATTATCGTGTAGTCCTTTCTCCTCCAAGTACCTCGTACTCCCACATATGTCCCCTGCGGGTCTGCCCAGACTTGTGCCACCCGAGATGGTTGACCCTTCCTTATCAGTACGGCCACTCCTCTCGAGCCCTTTGTGAAACCCGCATGTGCCAGGACTTGATAGTGTCCCCTCGCTAAGAAGCCGCACTTGGTGCCCAGGAGGTGAGTTTCTTGTAGCAGAATAAGGTCCGGGCTCACCCTTTTCACATAAGCATTTACCAGTCCCCGTTTGAGTTTACTACCCAGGCCATTCACATTCCACGTTAATACTGAGAATTCCTCCAAGTTCTGATGTGCATCTACCTGTCTACCCGACATCCCGCCACATACTGTATGTGCTAGCTATCTGGTGTGCTGCCGGTGTGGAGACCTGCAGTTCGGTACATGTGATCTTGATGACGTGTCTCAATCCCCCCCATCCTCCGCCTTCCCCATCCCCCTCTCATCGCCCCTACCCTCAATTTCCCAGAACTTAGAACTTTCATAACTCCCCTCTCCCTCCCCACCCCACCTCTCCCTCCCTTCAATCCCATCTTCCAGTGAAATAGGACCGTTGGTAGAGAAGGTCTGTCGCCCTCCCTCGTATCCCCCTTCAGCCTAGGCTCTCAGCCTAGTCAGGGGACATGTAACCCCTCCCCTTCCTGTCAACCCTGTATAGTCAATACAATATTGTGCCACAAAAACAATACAATAAAGTGACAAAAGGGAAAAGAAAAAAGGGGGGGAAGGGATGAGTCAACTTGCGTGCTCCATGGCTATGAGCTGAGATCTCCAGTGTCCACATCTGCCACCGTTCAAGAATGGGAGTCTTGTGAGTCGGGTCTCGGGTCTTTCGCTTGGCCAGATGCATCTTGTTCCAAGTCCCGGATAGCTGCCACCAGGGGATGTAATGATCGAGCCCCTTCCTCTTCGCCCCCTGAGGAGCGACCCTCCGTTTCTTCCTCTCCTTCCGACCGTGCGTTTCTCCCCAGGCATCTGAACCTGGACCCCGCCATACCCCTCCCTCCGGGCGAGTCTGAGTTCCTCCTTCGCCGGCCTGTCGTGGAGGGGACTGGGTACGGCTTCGTCTGCAGTCCTCTCCTATTCCTTGGTCTTCTCGTTCTCTGTGTCTTCAGCCCTTCCCATTGAAATCCGGTTGTGGTCCCCCTAGCCACGGCACCCGCGACCTCCGCCCTCTGGGTTGGGGGGCGTTCCTCTAGCCACTGCCACGCATCTGGATGAGTGAAGAAATGTGTCCGGTCCTTGTATATCACTTTCAATTTCGCTGGGAACAACAACATATACTGAATATTCAGATCTCTCAGCTTTCTTTTAACCGCGTCAAAGGAGCGCTGCTGCTTCTGTACCTCCTGGCTATAGTCCGGGAAAATCATGATGTTGGTGTTTTCCAGTCGGATCTCCCCCATCTTTCTGGCCTCTCTCAGAATCAGGTCTCTGTCTGCAAAGTTGAGGAAGCGGGCTATGACCGGCCTTGGTCGCGCACCCTCCGGCGGTTTTACCAACAGCGCTCTATGTGCCCGCTCAAGCACGAAGCAGTTTGAGAATTGTGTCTTTGGGAAGGTCTTCCGTAACCAGTTATAAAGGAATGACACTATGTCGGTCCCTTCAATTCCATCCTAAAACCTACGAAGCGGAGGTTGTTGCGTTTGGCCCTATTTTCCGCATCGTCCACCTTCCACAATAACTGGCGGTGGGAGGCCTGAAGTTCCGCCATGTCTTTCCGGAGGGTGATGAGCGAGTCTTCTGCCTCTCCAATCCGCGTTTCTGCCGTGGTCACTCTCTCTGTCAGATTCCGGAAATCTTGTCGTAGTAGCGTCACCTCTGATCCCACTTCTCCAATCTTAACCTCCAGCACTGAGCGGGATTCTTGTATGTCTGTCCTAGACGCTAGGATCGCCTCCAGTAGTAACTCAGTGTCCGAGCGTGGGCCTCTGCCTGAGGTTGGGCTGTGGCATACCGATCTATGGTCCCTTGTTTAGGAGTCTTAGGGGCCGTGTCTTTCTTTCCCATTTTGCCTGCCACAGGATAATCGTCGATGTGATCAGCTGATGTCTCCCGCCTGCTACCGTCGCTGGCCTCTCGCAACTCTTCTCAAGCCACTCCGGGTTCCGGCTTTTCTCAGTTTTCAAGGTTGCGGCCCACCATGTCATCTGTGCTGGCGCTAGGTACTGTTTTCCGGCGCTGTGGTACGGGGGGTTAGTAGCATGGGGCTAGTCCATGGGCCTCCTGGCTGTTATCTGCACCTGGCTCCGAACCCGATGAGCGCCTAGTACACTCGTGGGTCCCCTCAGCGCGTCCTCACTGCCTTCCAACTCGGGTCTAAATATGTCTGGCACCTCACGTGGTTCGATGAGCCCAAGTCCACAGGCCTTGTAACCTGGGGGCATGTCCCATAGGAGGCCTAGGTTCTGGCGGTTGCGAGCTCTCCGACCTCCCACAGTCATCAATAGCCACCAGGGATGCACCCTAGCCCGTATGTTTATCTTCTTCAGCCCCCTGTGGTGTCTGCAATCGTTGTCCTCCCCTATCTTCCACTACTGGGCCCTCGCCTGGTCTGTCGCACCCCCATTCCTGGGGTTGTGGGCGTTAATCTGGGCCAGCCGCCACCAACGCCGGATACCTTCCTCCTCTCGCCCCGCAGCCAGCAAGCCACAGGCCTGCCTCAGGCCTCCGTGCCTCTCACCTACAGTCCGTCAGGTGGGGGGGCCTCGGGTCCCAGATCCCGCGGGGCAGGCTGCTTGACACCGGGCAATGTAGCTGAACGGGTGATCCCCTCCGTGTTTCCTCCCCTTCGCGGTCCCTATGGGGGGGGGGATGCCAAACCGCCCTCCGTCTCTCTCCACGGGGCCGAGCACCAGCACAGAGGCGGTGTCTCTCCCCTCCGACAGCGGATTCGGGGCCTGGCTCTGCTTGTCCTATTTGAGGCGGCAGCCGGTGCTTCACATCCGTGGCGGGGAGGGCCGGCCCCGCCGCACCGCAATCTCTCCCGGCAGACTCCTCAGGGGTAAAGTACCCTGTCCGCCGCCTCTGCACCCGGTGTCCGGGCGGACCTAGCCGATACCTTTGCCGATATCGCGGCCCCTCTCCGATCCTCCCCGCAGGTCTCTGGAGGCGTGTCCACGCCTCGGGGCCCGGTTAGTGTCTCGTCCGAATCAGGCCCGTCTCCAACACTCAGGGCCTCTACGCCATCTTGGTCGCGCGTCTGGACACGGCCCCCTCTCAACTCTGTATTTTTTTTGATTTTTGCGGAGAGTTATGCTTCCGTATTTGACCCGTGTATTACCCGGGTCATCTACCCGTTTCCATGAAAACGGGGCTTCAGGACAGTCTTCTACAGTCGGATTAAGATCAACTCGCCAGGAGCTACACAGGAGCACGTCTCACACGCCCCCTCTGTTCGGGAGATTCTTAAATTGTACGGAGCGAAGTGCATCACAGAGAGTTGTTATGGGGGGGCCCTATGGGGTCAGATTGATACTTCTCCATTACAAGTCCTTGAAAACAACTTCCTAAGACGCTTGCTAGCCGTCCCTGGTGCCACACCCTCTACTATTGTGCACAGGGAAACCGGAACTCCGTATATATATGATTTAATTAGTATGGCCGCATTAAACTTGCGGCACCAAATCTGGGTCAGGGAAGAAACTCATTTTACGAGGGATATTATTTTAGACTGTATGACTCAAGATGGTTGTAAAAAAATTCCCTGGTTAAGTTACATCGCCAGTCTTCTAGAGGATTGCAATTTTACATCGGGAGACGCTCAATACCCTAGTAAGGCTGAATTAAAAGGGAGATTTCTGAGTGTAAGGGCCATCGTAGAGATGAGGCCTCCAACTCTAAGAAAACTGTTACTTTTTACCTTGAGGGTACCATGGTTGCGGGTTTACAACCATACCTCGTCTTTGTAACCAATGTACAACATAGGTTCTACCGTACCAGATTAAGATCGTGCACTTTACATTTTTTATTTGCATTTCCTATAAGGGGCAAGTGGTGCGCCATCATGCTGAATTGTTCGTGTGATGGCAGGTCCAAACAGAGTACCCTTCACTTTATATTGTTTTGTAGTTTTATATTGAAATTCGTAAAATGTATCTCCCTCCCATTTTTAAATCTCATAGCCTGTTTTCCTATAAAATTGCTTTTAATTATTTACGGTACTTGGATAATATTTCAGCATGTAACGCAGTTATCTGTTATATAGTGATGGCAATGAAACAAATAAATGAACTTGTTTATTTAGAAAGTCTAAATTACGAAGCTACGTAAGCTTACTTGTTTAGCGTTGCGCTCATCTAATCTAAGTGATGAATTGATGTTTTCTTTTTAACTTAGATGTGTTTCCTTTTTAATCATATATGGATTTTAGAATTTTTGTATAGTATGCTTTTGTGGACATTTTGTATGATCCGAATAAAGCTTGTTTTGATTTGACTTCCACCAGGGACAGTGTCCGATCCAAGACCTTAGCACCCTCTGGACCATTATCATAAAGGACGCCCCTTCCTCTGTAGCCACTGTGGAAGGAGAGAGGGGATCACTATTTAGTGTGGTATCCAGATCACTGGCATCAGCCAGTTTCTCATACCAGTCATTGTCAGCCGTGGACTCTTCTAGGGGGCAGGGATAACTGTAGGTCCTCAGATTCCCTCCATTTGTGTTCGTTGCAGGGCATTTCAGGAAAATAAGGCTCTGTTTCCAATTCATCTGAGTCCAGTTGGCGGTAGAGCAGGCATTCTGCGATGCTGGTCGGGCTCAATATTGGGAGTCAGGAATCATGATGGGGTTGGAGTAATCGGTGTAGTGAATAGCACTAATGGAATGTACCCTGAAGGAGGTTGTGAAATCACCCCAGGGACTATCCAGATCCACTAACTCATCCTGAGGGTCCGACTGGCGCTGAGGGCGTACTCACCAGACAGGAATGAAGTCGCTGTCCCTCATGAACCCCTGGGGCCTGAAGGAGCTCCAGTGACGCCCAGCTAAGGTGCATGGCCTAATAGAATAGACCTCATGTAGTTGGGCAGGGGTCAGTCCATCTCTGGGAAACTCGAGTAAGCGTGGCGTGGAGCTTGACAGGGACAACGTGGGAGCAGTGCCTAAATTTACGGTGTTCCTGTCCCTCGTCTGATAATCTGGACCAGCACACATAAGTTGAGGAGCACTTTGGCTACTTGAACTCTATGTATGACTTACCTGAAGAACTCCTTTAATGCGATGATGACCTCGCGACCTGGACACAGACCGGTGTGGAGTCGTGTGGTCAAGAGCTTCATATCTCGTTTGAGGAAGGCCTTCGGGTGCATAGTCTTCCACTCCGAGCAGGCCTTGGAGTCATGGTCGACTCCAGGCACCAAAGGTACTCCAAGTGGGAGTCTGTCATGGACATCTGCCTGTGACAGGCACCACAAGGTTAAACACCCATTGGGTTTTTAAGGGGGCATATGCAAAGAACTTTGAAAAAGGGCAAACTGGTGAAAGTGTTCGACAAAAAGTCAAAATAATTCAGTACAAATGTGACTGAGGGGAGCCAGATCCAGAGAACTGAGTTCCGCATGCTGGGTTGGCACCTATATAGGCACTGTGCATGTCACTTTTAGCGCAGACGACGTCGACAACACGCGGAGTTGAATGATGCCACCAACGGGTCTGCTCAGAAAAATTCCAGATCCAGTCTGACGTCTAGGGAAAATTCAAAGGTAAGGAATCTGCGGCTAGAGGTCTCCTGTTTGGCATAGAGTTCCTGGCCCCCTCAGAGTAGGAGCTTGCCAGCGAATCTCGTATCCGCCTTGTATTTAAAACGACAATCCCTCTTCCTAAGTAAAGAAATTAGTCTTTTCACTTTTGATTACACATTTAAGATGGCAACTGAAAGTCAAATGACTCCGCTATGAGCAAGATCAATATGCACGAAATGCATTAGCGATCTACCAAGCACCACACAAATGCAGAAGCAGAAGTTTGCTTTACAGTAGCTTGTTCTTTCCATTTACACCGGAGGACGAATTGTTTGTATGTGTATACACACACACAAAATTTTATAAACTCACACTAACCATCTGATTTTTATTTTCGTATTTTTTTATATTATCCATATGTTAACAAGAAATGGGAGGAGCAGCAAAAAAGCAATTAAAATCTTACTTTCACTTGAATTAATATTTACATCCACAACAGATTGATTTGTATTAACCTTCAAAAAGTAAGAAAGTTTTTGTTTCACATGGTTTGTGCTTGCGAGCATGGTCATAGAAGTACACTCTGTTAACCCCATCATTTTATTTTAACTTGTGTACAAGCAGTGGCATAACAACGTAGGACACACTAAAGTTAAATAAGGACATTTCACCACTCGAGCCAAATGTTCCCCATTAAACCATTTCTTTTTTTTGTAGTGCCACTTACAATGTAGGGACTGCACATGTTTTAAAGTGTTTACTAAAACAATTATACAAAATGTGGACTCCCAGTAATACAATAACAGGAAGATGTACTGAACTTGAATTACGAGGATATTCTGCACTTAGTAATGTATCCCATCAGGCTTGCTGGATATTTTTCATCTAATAACATTTTTAAAAGGTGGACTAGCCTGACACTGGTACGAGGGGGGCCAGCAAGTCAGAATCAACGTGCAAACTTCTTTCAGTTCTGAAGGGTGCAAGAGCAAAATGTAGTTATCCCTCGGAACTGGGCATGGGTGATTATTCTATCGCTAACTGATGAGGCACATCAATAGAAAACCATTAAGTTAATAAATTGGAGGCACAGCATAGTAAAGCAACAACAATACTGATATCATTACAAGATCTAATCATTCAAAAGCAGTACCCATGGGAACAAAATCATTGGGAACTGGCTTAAAGTGGATATCTTACCTTCTTCGGGTCACGGTAAATTGAATAATACAAACAAAGCCAAGAATAAATATCTTGCTCTAATACAAAACATGTGCTCACAAAGTCACACAGAGAACTTTCATTCTGCCAATGATCACTTTTCCCACATGGTGTTTCATCTGAGATTGCAATCCACATCTCTCTACCAAGTTCCCATGAACAATCGTCTGCTTCCTACGGAGCTCCATGCAGCAGTACTCAAAAGGTGTCAGTCAAATCCTTTGCTCCCATTTGATTTAAGGACAGTCGTCAATCTTTTGCTTGGATATGAAAAGGTACTGAAAAGATAACCAACCCACTCTCGAGGAGTACTTTGAAAACCATGCAACTGATGTATTCTCAATGGTAATTACGATATTTCATCATTTTCCTGCTTTTGAAAAATGTTTTTTTATTTTAAAATTCGAACACATATGAAAACGCGTCTGAAGAAAGTTATTGTGGGTAAAATGGTTAACTTGCCATGACTACAGATAAGTAAATGAAAATTTTCAACGTGGCAGAATCATAAAATATTTAATAAGGTATATTTTGGGGGAATAGGGGATTATACTGTATATAAAATCTGAGATCACAATATGAAGCAGTTTTAAACCCTCAAGCTTGCACTGCCCTTCCTCAGCGGTACAAAGCTATGTAAATGTAGACACTGATACAAGACCTTACTAAAAGCATACTGTTTTATCTAATACAAAAGTTGCTTTTTTTAATGTTTTTTAATTTTTTTTAACACAACTAGAGTGTCTTCGTTACCTCGAAGTGCAAAAACACATTTCACTTTACCCTAGCAACAACGCATTCCATATTGTTGTCATTAGTCATTAGTAGTCAACTTGCATAAGATGCGAGAAAAAGCACAGTGAAGCTCACAGAAGTAGATTACAAACCAGCCTGTTCCTGCAAAGGATGAATTGGAAAAAGTACAGCATAATGGAAGTGGGGACTATAAAGATTATACTCGCACATCATAGAATCTGCTATCTTTAGTCAAACTCGTTTTTAAGTGCTGTCTGAGATCACACCATCATGGGCCAGGCACAAATTATATTAGGGAAGCAGTGTGTGGCTGAGCTTTACATTGGCAAGATTTTCCTATGTTATTGACACAGCCACAAAACTATTTGGTCTGTATCAAGAGTGATTTCAACACCCTACCATAAGCCATAAACCTATTTCAATAAGTCCGTGCTTAGGTTTATGAGTAATCCCCTATTGGAAGTAAAGTTGCCGTAGTCAGACTACCTTCCAAAAGCTCTGATGGACATGAGATGTAGTTCTCGCTCCACAAAGTGATGGTGTTTGGGGATGAAAGTAATTGCATCATACTAAAGCAGATTTGTGGACTCAGAAACTGTCAGTTGTTCCAATTTTGAAGACGCTCTTTTTCTTTCCTATTGGGCGATCAACTATAAAGTCAGTAGATAGAACACTCCCAAAGCTGCGCATGATCATCGTCCTTTGGTGTACCCTGGAAATAACTCGTCGAGCAATGTTTGTAGAATTTTGTTGGGGACCATGGTATAAGACTTCCCTAGGTCGTAGCGGCAGGCAGGGCAGGTAAAGACTTCAGCACGGAAGGAACGGTTCAAACAGCTCTGGAAAAGCAACAAGGAAAAGTTCAAGAATGGTTACTGTTAGTCGTTTGCGCGTTGAACATGCAGCATGCTTAATCCAAGCATTTACACTTTTTTTTTGAGTAACAAGAAAGTGTTACTCTTTATAATACAGAAAGTGTTCATATAAATATATAAATAATCGAAGCATTGAAAGATCGGCCATAATCACTATTTCACATGGACATATACACTTAATCCACACTACAGTTACTAAAAGTAAAAAGAAACAAATCGGTTATTTACAAGTAGGAGTGATCTTAAATTGTGAGTGCCAGTCTCTATGCAGTGACGTGATAGCTATTAAAAAGATGTTTTGAGGGTTAGGAATTTTAATCGTGATTTGTGCATAAATTAAAATGCTGTTTTCATAAACTGTGGTAGCACCAAGTTAAGGTCCCACGTGGGTGTGGGTGCTGACCTTGGTGGCGCAATTTATTTGATCTCTCTTAAGAATCCCTTGACAACAGTTGAGATAAAAAATACTTTTGCCTGTGATTTCCCTGGTGTATGCCACAACTGCAAAGTGAAGCTTTATAGATAGTCATAAGAGTTTCTCATCCAACAGGTAAAAAGGCAGCCAATCACAGTGGTTTCCCAATGTGGCACTTGTTTCCCTTATTTGCACCAGTAAGTGTCACTACGCTGTGTGACATTTCCTTGTTGGTTTCCTTGCTTCTCTGGGTACTTCCATGCATCTTTGATGCAAGCTTAGGTGCCGGAATGTTGTTTCCACAGGAGCCATGCTGGTAGGCTGAGGCCCCTGGGTCTGTTTCCCCTGTATGATAAACATGCTATGAGATTAGCAGCGTCTTTACTATGCCTGGTGCTATTTCTACCAAATCTGAGCACCATATCTGTCTGGCCTATTATGGGGCTAGGAATATCACTGTCACAGTTGCCCGTTTAGAATTGCTTGTGACCAGAGGTATTAGTGGTTTGCAATGGTCATTGACTAGTCTATTAATAGGGCATTTCCCAGAGACTGGGGGTGTGGATACCTGGAGGCGAAGTTTGGGCATTTTGCATTTGTGGAATTTACTAACACTTCTATGAGTGGTGTGCCCTATATTGTGAACTACTTCTTGTTTGAGTTTCCACTTGTGTTAAGTGTTTCCCAGCATGCTTAATATGGCTGGCTCTTCGTTTTGGACATCCAGTATGAATGAATGAATGAAATGATTCTTATATAGCGCATGGCTACCCGAAGGCATCCCAGCGCTTGATAAATGCATGGCTGTTAAGATTATGTTCCTTGTTCAGCCCATTTTTACAGCTCTTGAGCTAGCTTTGGCAGGGCATAAGATCTCATTCCTCCCTGTGACATGACTTCAGATTGAGGAATACTGTCTTGAGTTTTAGGATGTTTGCATTTGATCAGTTACTGCGAGTTCCAATGATCCCTGATGTTTAGTGTTCCCATGTGCGCCTCCCAGCCTGTCTGGGATGCATCTGTTGGGATGGTCACAACTACCTTTTGACATCATGTGAACAATCTATCATTGCATTAACCTTTAAACTCTGTTCCTAACAACCACTAGATCTTTCAGTTCCATTCTGTGCCTATTGGTTTGTAACCATTCCTGAGCTGGTCTCATGTGTAACCTTTAGA